>NC_064642.1:353305219-353918076 GCF_023864345.2 Schistocerca serialis cubense | reverse complement strand
CTTATCTATATAAACGATTTAGGAGACAATCTGTGCAGCCTTCTTAGATTGTTTGCTGATGATGCTATCGTTTATCGTCTAGTAAACTCATCAGATGATCAAAACCAATACCAAAATGATTTAGAATAGATATCTGTATAGTGCGAAAATTGGCAAACTGCCCCGAAATAATGAAAAGTGTGATGACATCGACATGGATGCTAAAAGGAATCCGTTCAACATCAGTTACGCAATAAATTAATCAAATCTAAAGGCCGTAAATTCAACAAAATACTTACGAATTACAATTACGAACAATTCAAATAGGAAAGAACGTATGTAAAATGTTTTGGGGGAGGCGAACCAATGTCTACGTTTTATTGTAGAATACTTAGAAGATACAACGGATCTGCTAAAAACACTGCCTAAACTACGCTTGTCCGTCCTCTTGAGTAGTATTGCTGCATGGTCTGGGATCATTACCACACAAAATTATCGGAGAACATCGAAAAAGTTCAAAGAAGGGCTTCACATTTTGTATAATTGAGATATAGAGGAGAGAGTATCACGGACAGGATACTGGTCTTGTGGTGGACATCATTGAAACAAAGGCGTCTGTCGTTGCGGCGGCATCTTCTTAAGAAATTTCAGTAATCAACTTTCTACTCCGAATGCTAAAATATTTTGTTGATGGCGACCTACATAGGGGAAACGACCATCATTATAAAATAATGCAAATCAAAGCTCGAATGGAAAGGTATAGGTGTTCATGTTTTCCGTGTACTGCTCGAGAGTGGAACAATAGAGAATTTTTGTGAATGTGGTTAGATGAACTCTCTGCCACGCACTTCAGTGTGATTTTCAGAGTAGCCAAACAGATGTAGATGTTGTGCCAATCTTGATGGTAGGGCGACTCAAAATAATTGGATAATCAAAACGTGGTTTGATAGCAACCGTCATTCTTACACTGGCAGTGCGTGCCGCAGCGTCTTGGCTATTGATGTCAATGCGGAAAAGGTAAAAATGTCAAACTCATTTATTCTTTAGGGAGGGACGAGGCGGCACGGTGCCCCCTGGGCACAGCTAGGCCAGGACAATAGCTCTGTCCACAATAACGTGGAGCAGGCAGCAGCTTCAATTCAGTGAAAACTGCTCATACCCCTGGTGAGGTGTTCCTTTGCTAATGAGATTCACTGATTTAGTTCTGCTGACAACATGACCGTGAGACCACAGTAATAGTGCACAGTCCAAGAGTCATAAATGATCAGTTTTTCTCACAAGCACACTGGTCCAGTACTCCCACAATAATAACCATAAAATAGTGGTAGAGAGCGAGACAATATCACATAGCGGTATTTGAAAGGACTGTCACATTATCCCTTCATCCCTCTTTCAAAGAGAACAAAAAACCTTTCAGACTGCAATTCTCGCTCATCAGCTGTCTAGGCATCTCAGAAATTAGTTAATACAAAGACTCTATGGAATTAGAAAACAGCTCCTAATGATCTTCCATCAAGATATAGAATATGACAAGGCCTCATGTGAGCTATTTGATAACTTTAACATTGTCATATAAAGAAAATATGGTACTTCAAACGCGTGCATACATAAAATGTGTTAGTGGAATCATAATACAATGCTATAATATCATTGTTGTGGTCTTCAGTCCTGAGACTGGTTTGATGCAGCTCTCCATGCTACCCTATCCTGTGCAAGCTTCTTCATCTCCCAGTACTTACTGCAACCTACATCCTTCTGAATCTGCTTAGTGTATTAATCTATTGGTCTCCCTCTACGATTTTTACCCTCCAAGCTGCCCTCCAATGCTAAATTAGTCATCTCTTGATGCCTCAGAACATGTCCTACTAACCGGTCCCTTCTTTTTGTCAAGTTGTGCCACAAACCCCTCTTCTCCCCAATTCTGTTAAATACTTCATCATTAGTTATGTGATTCACCCATCTAATCTTCAGCATTCTTCTGTAGTACCACATTTCGAAAGCTTCTATTCTCTTTTTGTACAAACTATTTATCGTCCACCTTTCACTTCCATACATGGCTACACTCCATGATTTTCAGAGATGACTTCCTGACACTTAAATCTATACTCGATGTTAACAAATTTCTCTTCTTCAGAAACGATTTCCTTGCCATTGCCAGTCTACATTTTATATCTTCTCTACTTCGACCATCCTCAGTTATTTTGCTCCTCAAATAGCAAAACTCGTTTACTACTTTAAGTGTCTCATTTCCTAATCTAATTCCCTCAGCATCACCCGACTTAATTCGACTACATTCCATTATCCTCGTTTTGCTTTTGTTGATGTTCATCTTATATGCTTTCAAGACACTGTCCATTCCGTTCAACTGCTCTTTCAAGTCTTTTGCTGTCTCTGATAGAATTACAATGTCATCGGCGAACCTCAACGTATTTATTTCTTCTCCACGAACTTTAATACCTACTCCGAATTTTTCTTTTGTTTCCTTTACTGCTTGCTCAATACACAGATTGAATAACATCGGAGAGAGGCTAAAACCCTGTCTCACTCCCTTCCCAACCGCTGCTTCCCTTTCATGCCCCTCAACTCTTATAACTGCCATCTGGTTTCTGTACAAATTGTAAATAGCCTTTCGCTCCTTGTATTTTACCCCTGCCACCTTTAGAATTTGAAAGACAGTATTCCAGTCAACATTGACAAAAGCTTTCTCTAAGTCTACAAATGCTAGAAATGTAGGTTTGCCGTTCCTTAATCTATTTTCTAAGATAAGTCGTAAGGTCAGTATTGTCTCACGTGTTCCAGTATTTCTACGGAATCCAAACTGATATTCCCCGACGGTCGGCTTGTACCAGTTTTTCCATTCGTCTGTAAAGAATTCGCGTTAGTATTTTGCAGCTGTGACTTATTAATCTGATAGTTTGGTAATTTTCACATATGTCAACACCAGCTTTCTTCGGGATTGGAATTATTATATTCTTCTTGAAGTCTGAGGGGATTTTGCCTGTCTCATACATCTTGCTCACCAGATGGTAGAGTTTTGTCAGGACTGGCTCTCCCAAAGCCGTCAGTAGTTCCAATGGAATGTTGTCTACTCCCGGGGCCTTGTTTCGACTCAGGTCTTTCAGTGCTCTGTCAAACTCTTCACGCAGTATCGTATCTCCCATTTTATCTTCATCTACATCCTCTTCCGTTTCCATAATATTGTCCTCAAGTCCATCGCCCTTGTATAGACCCTCTATATACTCCTTCCACCTTTCTGCTTTCCCTTCTTTGCTTAGAGATGGGTTTCCATCTGAGCGCTTGATATTTATACAAGTGGTTCTCTTGTCTCCAAAGGTCTCTTTAATTTTTCTGTAGACAGTATCTGTCTTACAACTAGTGATATAAGCCTTTACATCCTTACATTTGTCCTCTAGCAATCCGTGCTTAGCCATTTTGCACTTCCTGTAGATCTCATTTTTGAGACGTTTGTATTCCTTTTTGCCTGCTTCATATACTGCATTTTTATATTTTCTCCTTTCTTCAATTAAATTCAATATTTCTTCTGTTACCCAAGGATTTCTACTAGTCCTCGTCTTTTTACCTACTTGACCCTCTGCTGCCTTCACTACTTCATCCCTCAAAGCTACCCATTCTTCTTCTACTGTACTTCTTTCCCCCATTCCTGTCAATTGTTCCCTTATGCTCTCCCTGAAACTCTGTAAAACCTCTTGTTTAGTCAGTTTATACAGGTCCCATCTCCTTAAATTCCCACCTTTTTGCAGTTTCTTCAGTTTTAATCTACAGTTCATAAGCAATAGATTGTGGTCAGAGTCCACATCTGCCCCTGGAAATGTCTTACAGTTTAAAAGCTGGTTCCTAAATCTCTGTCTTACCATTATATAATCTATCTGATACCTTCTACTATCTCCAGGATTCTTCCATGTATACAACCTTCTTTTATGATTCTTGAACCAAGTATTAGCTATGATTAAGTAATGCTCTGTGTAAGACTCTACCAGGCGGCTTCTCTTTCATTTCTTACCCCCAATCCATAGTCACGTACTATGTTTCCTTCTCTCCCTTTTCCTACTCTCGAATTCCAGTCACCCATGACTATAAAATTTTCGTCTCCTTTCACTACCTGTATAATTTCTTTTATCTCATCATACATTTCATGAACCATGAACCATGGACCTTGCCGTTGGTGGGGAGGCTTGCGTGCCTCAGCGATACAGATAGCCGTACCGTAGGTGCAACCACAACGGAGGGGTATCTGTTGAGAGGCCAGACAAACGTGTGGTTCCTGAACAGGGGCAGCAGCCTTTTCAGTAGTTGCAAGGGCAACAGTCTGGATGATTGACTGATCTGGCCTTGTAACAATAACCAAAACGGCCATGCTGTGCTGGTACTGCGAACGGCTGAAAGCAAGGGGAAACTACAGCCGTAATTTTTCCCGAGGGCATGCAGCTTTACTGTATGATTACATGATGATGGCGTCCTCTTGGGTAAAATATTCCGGAGGTAAAATAGTCCCCCATTCGGATCTCCGGGCGGGGACTACTCAAGAGGATGTCGTTATCAGGAGAAAGAAAACTGGCGTTCTACGGATCGGAGCGTGGAATGTCAGATCCCTTAATCGGGCAGGTAGGTTAGAAAATTTAAAAAGGGAAATGGATAGGTTGAAGTTAGATATAATGGGAATTAGTGAAGTTCGGTGGCAGGAGGAACAAGACTTCTGGTCAGGTGACTACAGGGTTATAAACACAAAATCAAATAGGGGTAATGCAGGAGTAGGTTTAATAATGAATAGGAAAATAGGAATGCGGGTAAGCTACTACAAACAGCATAGTGAACGCATTATTGTGGCCAAGATAGATACGAAGCCCACACCTACTACAGTAGTAGAAGTTTATATGCCAACTAGCTCTGCAGATGACGAAGAAATTGAAGAAATGCATGATGAAATAAAAGAAATTATTCAGATTGTGAAGGGAGACGAAAATTTAATAGTCATGGGTGAGTGGAATTCGAGTGTAGGAAAAGGGAGAGAAGGAAACATAGTAGGTGAATATGGATTGGGGGACAGAAATGAAAGAGGAAGCCGCCTGGTAGAATTTTGCACAGAGCACAACATAATCATAGCTAACACTTGGTTTAAGAACCATGAAAGAAGGTTGTATACATGGAAGAACCCTGGAGATACTAAAAGGTATCAGATAGATTATATAATGGTAAGACAGAGATTTAGGAACCAGGTTTTAAATTGTAAGACATTTCCAGGGGCAGATGTGGACTCTGACCACAATCTATTGGTTATAACCTGTAGATTAAAACTGAAGAAACTGCAAAAAGGTGGGAATTTAAGGAGATGGGACCTGGATAAACTAAAAGAACCAGAGGTTGTACAGAGATTCAGGGAGAGCATAAGGGAGCAATTGACAGGAATGGGGGAATTAAATACAGTAGAAGAAGAATGGGTAGCTTTGAGGGATGAAGTAGTGACAGCAGCAGAGGATCAAGTAGGTAAAAAGACGAGGGCTAGTAGAAATCCTTGGGTAACAGAAGAAATATTGAATTTAATTGATGAAAGGAGAAAATATAAAAATGCAGTAAGTGAAACAGGCAAAAAGGAATACAAACGTCTCAAAAATGAGATCGACAGGAAGTGCAAAATGGCTAAGCAGGGATGGCTAGAGGACAAATGTAAGGATGTAGAGGCCTATATCACTAGGGGTAAGATAGATACCGCCTACAGGAAAATTAAAGAGACCTTTGGAGATAAGAGAACGACTTGTATGAATATCAAGAGCTCAGATGGAAACCCAGTTCTGAGCAAAGAAGGGAAAGCAGAAAGGTGGAAGGAGTATATAGAGGGTCTATACAAGGGCGATGTACTTGAGGACAATATTATGGAAATGGAAGAGGATGTAGATGAAGATGAAATGGGAGATATGATACTGCGTGAAGAGTTTGACAGAGCAATGAAAGACCTGAGTCGAAACAAGGCCCCCGGAGTAGATAATATTCCATTGGAACTACTGACGGCCGTGGGAGAGCCAGTCCTGACAAAACTCTACCATCTGGTGAGCAAGATGTATGAAACAGGCGAAATACCCTCAGACTTCAAGAAGAATATAATAATTCCAATCCCAAAGAAAGTAGGTGTTGACAGATGTGAAAATTACCGAACTATCAGCTTAATAAGTCACAGCTGCAAAATACTAACACGAATTCTTTACAGACGAATGGAAAAACTAGTAGAAGCCAACCTCGGGGAAGATCAGTTTGGATTCCGTAGAAACACTGGAACACGTGAGGCAATACTGACCTTACGACTTATCTTAGAAGAAAGATTAAGGAAAGGCAAACCTACGTTTCTAGCATTTGTAGACTTAGAGAAAGCTTTTGACAATGTTGACTGGAATACTCTCTTTGAAATTCTAAAGGTGGCAGGGGTAAAATACAGGGAGCGAAAGGCTATTTACAATTTGTACAGAAACCAGATGGCAGTTATAAGAGTCGAGGGGCATGAAAGGGAAGCAGTGGTTGGGAAGGGAGTAAGACAGGGTTGTAGCCTCTCCCCGATGTTGTTCAATCTGTATATTGAGCAAGCAGTAAAGGAAACAAAAGAAAAATTCGGAGTAGGTATTAAAATTCATGGAGAAGAAATAAAAACTTTGAGGTTCGCTGATGATATTGTAATTCTGTCAGAGACAGCAAAGGACTTGGAAGAGCAGTTGAATGGAATGGACAGTGTCTTGAAAGGAGGATATAAGATGAACATCAACAAAAGCAAAACAAGGATAATGGAATGTAGTCTAATTAAGTCGGGTGATGCTGAGGGAATTAGATTAGGAAATGAGGCACTTAAAGTAGTAAAGGAGTTTTGCTATTTGGGGAGCAAAATAACTGATGATGGTCGAAGTAGAGAGGATATAAAATGTAGGCTGGCAATGGCAAGGAAAGCGTTTCTGAAGAAGAGAAATTTGTTAACATCCAGTATTGATTTAAGTGTCAGGAAGTCATTTCTGAAAGTATTCGTATGGAGTGTAGCCATGTATGGAAGTGAAACATGGGCGATAACCAGTTTGGACAGGAAGAGAATAGAAGCTTTCGAAATGTGGTGCTACAGAAGAATGCTAAAGATTAGATGGGTAGATCACATAACTAATGAGGAAGTATTGAATAGGATTGGGGAGAAGAGAAGTTTGTGGCACAACTTGACCAGAAGAAGGGATCGGTTGGTAGGACATGTTCTGAGGCATCAAGGGATCACCAATTTAGTATTGGAGGGCAGCGTGGAGGGTAAAAATCGTAGAGGGAGACCAAGAGATGAATACACTAAGCAGATTCAGAAGGATGTAGGTTGCAGTAGGTACTGGGAGATGAAAAAGCTTGCACAGGATAGAGTAGCATGGAGAGCTGCATCAAACCAGTCTCAGGACTGAAGACCACAACAACAACAACATTTCATGAATTTCTTCGTCATCTGCAGAGCTAGTTGGCATATAAACTTGTACTGCTGTAGTAGGCGTGGGCTTCGTGTCTATCTTGGCCACAATAATGCGTTCACTATGCTGCTTGTAGTAGTTTACCCGCACTCCTATTTTTTATTCATTATTAAACCTACTCCTGCATTACCCCAATTTGATTTTGTACTTATGACCCTGTATTCACCTGACCAAAAGTCTTGTACTAAGAATCTGTTCCCCACATAAAATTAATCTTAAATTTGTGTTTTAGCCTAGATTCAGTGTGCAGGGTTGATACTGGTAGTATAATCTTAACTGATTAAATTAAAGAATTCTGTGTTACATAACCTATGATCTGTGTGTAATTTGTATACTCTGTGAACAAGCGTCCACCAATTTCAAACTTATGATACATGATTACCACTGCAAAACGATGTTCAGATGTCACACAATAATGTTGTCCCATGTCAGGATATCAAAATTAAAGTAATAAAAAATCTAAATCCATCATCTCCGTGGCTATGGTACGGTAACCTTGGTGATATATTTTCAAAACAGTTCAGTCTGCAAATAACAGCAGATGCCCTATTAACAGTTTCGCCTTTTTGTGGCATCTTCAGAGTTGTCTGGAAACATATCCTGAAGATGCCTCAAAAAGATGAGATCCGTTAATAAAATTTCTGCTGTGATTTGAAACCTAGCTTGTTTTTATTACTGAAGAGTAATAAAACAGTTTCTTTTCATAAAATTGATACAGGGAAGACTGGCGACTACTAAATGTTTTGTCAGAAGGACATGTAGTGAACATGATGGCTCATGAGAGTGCAACAGTTAACATTAACTAATGTAACAACCAGTGTTCCAGACAGAAGAGAAAATGTGTTTACTAGAGTTAACTATTTACAAGTGAAGTAAAGTAGTGATCTGAATGTAAAATGGCACAAAATAAATGAAATATTTTTAAAATGAAATCTAGTGAAAAAAAGTGTTGCATTGCCAAAAGATATTGTCTGTCACGTGTGCACAAAAGCAAAGTAAACACGTGAGGAAAATTTATTATATTACTTGCACTGTCCGTACACTTGAACTGTCTCTCACAAAAAAATCGATGAGCAGCGAAACCTCATTTTATCTGATATGCAGTTCTGCTTTATAATATTGTTGCATACAGATGATGTTTTTTTTCAGTGGACAGCTTCTTCTGAGGCTAAAAGTCTGCCAAATCTTCGTGTCTGTTGACACGTGTAATGCGATAGCTAGCTGACACGCTGTGGACGCTGCAGTCCCCACAGGGAGGAGGGGAGTCCTCTGCTACACTTGCTGCACGGGCCAGCCACTCGTCGCATCTTCTCGCAACATCTTTGCCCCTGAAACAGTCGCATAGCTCAATGAGCAAGTTTTTCTCCTGTGAAGAACATTACCCCAGCACACGACAACTTGTCCTGACGTTTTGCAACTATTGAACGTCAGAATGAATGTGACTGTGCAGCCGAGGAAAACTTAACATAAATTACATTGCCTTGATTTATTCACTCACAAATCAAAGCAAATCAAAATATACTTTCTACAGCAGACGTTAAGTGCAAATATTGAGAAACTCGTTACTCATTATGTTACTCAATTCTCGTTACTCCTAAAAGTTTGAATTTAATAAGTTACTGGCTCACTACCTTAGGTCTGTCCATGTGAGGGACTAAGTGAGATGTGTGCTATCCATAGTAATTTCAGAGAGACCAATATGATCAAAATTATAAACGGTTCCAGCTATTCAGGGTGGTGAACTTGAAGAGGAAGACACAACTCCTAGTATAAGTGTGGTCAGGATCACTCAGCATTCTTGAAATGTTAGGAAGCTTGGAAATAAATTTGCCTAGGAAGTTTTTAAGATAGAGAAAAAAAACAAGCCATAATCGGTGTTCAGGCACTATAATGTAATTAAAAATTACGACAGTGAAAATGACACCATTTATGTAAATATAAAGTTGTTAAGACTTTCGTTGTTAGGACTTAATAAGTCACAGCTGCAAAATACTGATACGAATATTTTACAGATGAATGTAAAATCTGATAGAAGCCGACCTTGGGGAAAATCAGTTCGGATTCCATAGAAATGTTGGAACACGTTAGGCAATACTGACCCTATGACTTATCTTAGATTAGGGAAAGGAAAACCTATGTTTCTAGCATTTGTAGACTTAGAGAAAGCTTTTGACAGTGTTGACTGGAATACTCTCTTTCAAATTCTGAAGGTGGCAAGGGTCAAACAGAGGGAGCGAAAGGCTATTTACAATTTGTACAGAAACCAGATAGCAGTTATAAGAGTCGAGGGACATGAAAGAGAAGCAGTGGTTGGGGAGGGAGGGAGACAAGGTTGTAGCCTATCCCTAATGTTATTCAATCTGTATACTGAGCAAGCAGTAAAGGAAACAAAAGAAAAATTAGGAGTGGGAACTAAAATCCATGGAGAAGAAATAACAATTTTAGGTTTGTTGATGACACTGTAATTCTGTCAGAGACAGCAAAGGAACTGGAAGAGCAGTTGAATGGAATGGACAGTGTCTTGAAAGGAGGATACGTGATGAACATCAACAAAAGCAAAACGCGGATAATGGAATGTGGTCTAATTAATTCAGGTGATGCTGATGGAATTAGATTAGGTAATGAGACTTACCCCCATGAACCATGGACCTTACCGTTGGTGGGGTGGCTTGCGTGCCTCAGCGATACAGATGGCCGTACCGTAGGTACAACCACAACGGAGGGGTATCTGTTGAGAGGCCAGACAAACGTGTGGTTCCTGAAGAGGGGCCGCAGCCTTTTCAGTAGTTGCAGGGGCAACAGTCTGGATGATTGACTGATCTCGCCTTGCAACACTAACCAAAACTGCCTTGCTGTGCTGGTACTGCGATTGGCTGAAAGAATGGGGAAACTACAGCCGTAATTTTCCCGAGGGCATGCAGCTTTACTGTATGGTTAAATGATGACGGCGTCCTCTTGGGTAAAATATTCCGGAGGTAAAATAGTCCCCCATTCGGATCTCCGGGCAGGGACTACTCAAGAGGACGTCGTTATCAAGAGAAAGAAAACTGGCACTCTACCGATCGGAGCGTGGAATATCATATCCCTTAATTGGGCAGGTAGGTTAGAAAATTTAAAAAGGGAAATGGAGAGGTTAAAGTTAGATATAGTGGGAATTAGTAAAGTTCGGTGGCAGGAGGAACAAGACTTCTGGTCAGATGAATACAGGGTTATAAATACAAAATCAAATAGGGGTAATGCAGGAGTAGATTTTATTGTGAATAAAAATATAGGAGTGCGGGTAAGCTACTACCAACAGCATAGTGAACGCATTATTGTGGCCAAGATAGACACGAAGCCCACACCTACTACAGTAGTACAAGTTTATGTGCCAACTAGCTCTGCAGATGATGAAGAAATTGAATAAATGTATGATGAAATAAAAGAAATTATTCAGATAGTGAAGGGAGACGAAAATTTAATAGTCATGGGCGACTGTAACTCGTGAGTAGGAAAGGGAGAGAAGGAAATATAGTGGGTGAATGTGGATTGGGGTAGAGAAATGAAAGAGGAAGCCGTCTGGTAGAATTTTGCACAGAGCATAACTTTATCATAGGTAACACTTG
The DNA here is from genome assembly GCF_023864345.2 of Schistocerca serialis cubense. NCBI lineage: Eukaryota > Metazoa > Arthropoda > Insecta > Orthoptera > Acrididae > Schistocerca > Schistocerca serialis. The sequence continues at coordinate 353,907,002 of NC_064642.1, read as the reverse complement.
GTTCAAGAATCATAAAAGAAGGTTGTATACATGGAAGAATCCTGGAGATATTAGAAGGTATCAGATATATTATATAATGGTAAGACAGAGATTTAGGAACCAGGTTTTAAATTGTAAGACATTTCCAGGGGCAGATGTGGACTCTGGCCACAATCTATTGCTTATGAACTGTAGATTAAAACTGAAGAAACTGCAAAAAGGTGGGAATTTAAGGAGATGGGACCTGTATAAACTGACTAAACAAGAGGTTTTACAGAGTTTCAGGGAGAGCATAAGGGAACAATTGACAGGAATGGGGGAAAGAAATACAGTAGAAAAAGAATGGGTAGCTCTGAGGGATGAAGTAGTGAAGGCAGCAGAGGGTCAAGTAGGTAAAAAGACGAGGACTAGTAGAAATCCTTGGGTAACAGAAGAAATATTGAATTTAATTGAAGAAAGGAGAAAATATAAAAACGCAGTATATGAAGCAGGCAAAAGGCAATACAAACGTCTCAAAAATGAGATCTACGGGAAGTGCAAAATGGCTAAGTAGGGATGGCTAGAGGACAAATGTAAGGATGTAAAGGCTTATAACACTAGTTGTAAGATAGATACTGCCTACAGGAAAATTAAAGAGACATTTGGAGAAAAGAGAGCCACTTGTATGAATATCAAGACTTAAGGTGGAAACCTAGATCTAAGCAAAGAAGGGAAAGCAGAAAGGTGGAAGGAGTATATAGAGGATCTATACAAGGGCGATGTACTTGAGGACAATATTATGGAAATGGAAGAGGATGTAGATGAAGATGAAATGGGAGATACGATACTGCGTGAAGAGTTTGACAGAGCACTGAAAGATCTGAGTCGAAACAAGGCCCCGGGAGTAGACAACATTCCATTGGAACTACTGACGGCTTTGGGAGAGCCAGTCCTGACAAAACTCTACCATCTGGTGAGCAAGATGTATGAGACAGGCGAAATCCCCTCAGACTTCAAGAAGAATATAATAATTCCAAACCCGAAGAAAGCTGGTGTTGACATATGTGAAAATTACCGAACTATCAGATTAATAAGTCTCAGCTGCAAAATACTAACGCGAATTCTTTACAGATGAATGGAAAAACTGGTAGAAGCCGACCGTCGGGGAAGATCAGTTTGGATTCCGTAGAAATACTGGAACACGTGCGACAATACTGACCTTACGACTTATCTTAGAAAATAGATTAAGGAACGGCAAACCTACATTTCTAGCATTTGTAGACTTAGAGAAAGCTTTTGTCAATGTTGACTGGAATACTGTCTTTCAAATTCTAAAGGTGGCAGGGGTAAAATACAAGGAGCGAAAGGCTATTTACAATTTGTACAGAAACCAGATGGCAGTTATAAGAGTTGAGGGGCATGAAAGGGAAGCAGCGGTTGGGAAGGGAGTGAGACAGGATTGAAGCCTGTCCCAGATGTTATTCAATCTGTATATTGAGCAAGCAGTAAAGGAAACGAAAGAAAAATTCGGAGTAGGTATTAAAGTTCGTGGAGAAGAAATAAAAACGTTGAGGTTCGCCGATGACATTGTAATTCTGTCAGAGACAGCAAAGGACTTGGAAGAGCAGTTCAACGGAATGGACAGTGTCCTGAAAGGAGTATCTAAGATAACATCAACAAAAGCATAACGAGGATAATGGAATGTAGTCGAATTAAGTCGGGCGATGCTGAGGGAATTAGATTAGGAAATGAGACACTTAAAGTAGTAAAGGAGTTTTGCTATTTGGGGAGCAAAATATCTGATGATGGTCGAAGTAGAGAGGATATAAAATGTAGACTGGCAATGGCAAGGAAAGCGTTTCTGAAGAAGAGAAATTTTTTAACATCGAGTATAGATTTAATCTTCAGGAAGTCGTTTCTGAAAGTATTTGTATGGAGTGTAGCCATGTATGGAAGTGAAAGGTGGACGATAAATACTTTGGACAAGAGGAGAATAGAAGCGTTCGAAATGTGGTGCTACAGAAGAATGCTGAAGGTTAGATGGGTAGATCACGTAACTAATGAGGAGGTATTGAGTAGAATTGGGGAGAAGAGGAGTTTGTGGCACAACTTGACTAGAAGAAGGGACCGGTTGGTAGGACATGTTCTAAGGCATCAAGGGATCACAAATTTAGCATTGGAGGGCAGTTTGGAGGGTAAAAATCGTAGAGGGAGACCAAGAGATGAATAAACTAAACAGATTCAGAACGATGTAGGTTGCAGTAGCTACTGGGAGATGAAGAAGCTTGCACAGGATAGAGTAGCATGGAGAGCTGCATCAAACCAGTCTCAGGACTGAAGATAACAACAACAATGAGACATTATAAGTAGTAGATGATTTTTCCTATTTGGGGAGCAAAATAACTGATGATGATCAAAGAAAAGAGGATATAAAATCAGGAAGTCTTTTCTAAATGTATTAGTATGGAGTGTAGCGATTTATGGATGTGAAACATGGACGATAAATAGTTCACACATGTTCGAAATGTGGTGCTACAGACGAATACTGAAGATTAGATGGGTAGATCACGTAACTAATGTGGAGGTACTGAATAGAATTAGGGAGAAGAGAAATTTGTGCACAACTTGTCTAGAAAGAGAGATCGGTTGGTAGGACATGTTCTGAGGCACCAAGGGATCACCAATCTATTGGAGGGCAGCGTGGAGGGTAAAAATCGTAGAGGGAGACCAAGAGATGAATGCACTAAGAAGATTCAGAAGGATGCAGGGTGCAGCAGTTACTTGGAGATGAAAGAGTTTGCACAGGACAGAGTAGCAAGGGGAGCTGCACCAAACCAGTCTCTGGAATGAAGACAACACTACAACAGAAGGTTTTCGTCGCCACTTGTTGACAAACTGCTTGTTGGTTTCTAGTCGGGTTCTTCGGCCGACGTTCTTTTGATGATTTTTCTGACGTCTGGTCAGCTTGAGTGTCTCGTATTGTTGAAGTTTCACCCTCCATTGCTGGTGGTGGACTGGAGCCGAGCTCGCGGCCGCAGACTACATGTACCTGGCGCGCCAACGACCAAGGGCTTCTCCGCGGTCATTTGCGGTGCGGTTCACCTATTGGTACCTGCAACGGTCGTTCGCTGCATCACGGGAAGCCAGGATCCGTTTACCTTCAGGCTTTGTTTTTTCATATGAAACTGTTCTCTTGTTTGTGTATTTCTAAACAAGCCGGAGTGATAGTTCTTTTCTACAGCCAGAACATCAGTGGCTGTGAATTTTACTATGTGATAGGTCTCACATAGCGGGTACGCTGCCGCAGGCGATTTCTCCACCTGCCCCAACCTATATTATCGCTCGTGATCTGTGATCCTGGTGTTAATCGATCGTCCAGTCATTCTACCATAAACTTTTCGGCATGTGCATATTATGTGGTATATTCTTTCGACAATGCAAGTGGATCACTTTCCTCTTACGCCGATCTCAGACACTCTTTCATCTTCTTTGTCGGTTTGTAAATAGTCTTTACCCCGTGTTTAAGTAATATACTGCCTATTCAGTCCATCACCCTGGTTATGTATCGCAGAAAGGCCGTACCCGACATTTCGTTTTCTGCTGCGTCACTTCGCCCAGTGTTTGACTCTGTTATACTTCTAATATAACTTGTGGGGTACCCATTGCTCCTCAGAACACTTTCTACATATTGCATTTCGCGTCTGAGGTGCTGCGTTCACATATTCGTCTTTCTCACGTTACGATTGTATTAGTCATGCCTCTTTTCTGCTTCGAGAGGTGATCTACATCTACATTTATACTCCGCAAACCACCCAACGGTGTGTGGCGGAGGGCACTTTACGTGCCACTGTCATTACCTCCCTTTTCTGTTCCAGTCGCGTATGGTTCGCGGGAAGAACGACTGCCTGAAAGCCTCCGTGCGCGCTCGAATCTCTCTCATTTTACATTCGTGATCTCCTCGGGAGGTATAAGTTGGGGGAAGAAAATACCTCATCCAGAAACGCACCCTCTCGAAACCTGAGGAGCAAGCTACACCGCGATGCAGAGCGCCTCTCTTGTAGAGTATGCCACTTGAGTTTGCTAAACATCTCCGTAACGCTGTCGCGGTTACCAAATAACCCTGTGAGGAAACGCGCCGCTCTTCTTTGGATCTTCTCTATCTCCTCCGTCAACCCGATCTGGTACGGATCCCACACTGATGAGCATTACTTAAGTATAGGTCGAACGAGTGTTTTGTAAGCCACCTCCTTTGTTGATGGACTACATTTTCTAAGAACTCTCCCAATGAATCTCAACCTGGTACTCGCCTTACCAACAATTAATTTTATATGATCATTCCACTTCAAATCGTTCCGCACGCATACTCCCAGATATTTTACAGAAGTAACTGCTATTAGTGTTTGTTCCGCTATCATATAATCATACAATAAAGGATCCTTCTTTCTATATATTCGCAATACATTACATTTGTCTATGTTAAGGGTCAGTTGCCACTCCCTGCACCAAGTGCCTATCCGCTGCAGATCTCCCTGCATTTCCCTACAATTTTCTAATGCTGCAACTTCTCTGTATACTACAGCATCATCCGCGAAAAGCCGCATGGAACTTCCGACACTATCTACTAGGTCATTCATATATATTGTGAAAAGCAATGATCCCATAACACTCCCCTGTGGCACGCCAGAGGTTACTTTAACGTCTGTAGACGTCTCTCCATTGAGAACAACATGCTGTGTTCTGTTTGCTAAAAACTCTTCAATGCAGCCACGCAGCTGGTCTGATATTCCGTAGGGTCTTACTTCGTTTATCAGGCGACAGTGCGGAACCGTATCGAACGCCTTCCGGAAGTCAAGGAAAATAGCAACTACCTAGGAGCCTGTGCCTAATATTTTCTGGGTCTCATGAACAAATAAAGCGAGTTGGGTCTCACACGATCGCTGTTTTCGGAATCCATGTTGATTCCTACGGAGTAGATTCTGGGTTTCCAAAAGCGACATGATACGTGAGCAAAGAACATGTTCTAAAATTCTACAACAGATCGACGTCAGAGATATAGGTCTATAGTTTTGCCCATCTGCTGGACGACCCTTCTTGAAGACTGGGACTACCTGTGCTCTTTTCCAATCATTTGGAACCTTCCGTCCCTCTAGAGACTTGCGGTACACGGCTGTTAGAAGGGGGGCAAGCTCTTTCGGGTACTCTGTGTAGAATAGAATTGGTATCCCGTCAGGTCCAGTGGACTTTCCTCTGTTGAGTGATTCCAGTTGCTTTTCTATTCCTTGGACACTTATTTCGATGTGAGCCATTTTTTCGTTTGTGCGAGGATTTAGAGAAGGAACTGCAGTGCGGTCTTCCTCTGTGAAACAGCTTTGGAAAAAGGTGTTTAGTATTTCAGCCTTACGCGTGTCATCCTCTGTTTCAGTGCCATCATCATCCCGGAGTGTCTGGATATGCTGTTTCGAGCCACTTACTGATTTAACGTAAGGCCAGAACTTCCTAGGATTTTCTGTCAAGTCGGTACATAGAATTTTACTTTCGAATTCACTGAACGCTTCACGCATAGCCCTCCTTACGCTAACTTTGACATCGTTTAGCTTCTGTTTGTCTGAGAGGTTTTGGCTGCGTTTACACTTGGAGTGAAGCTCTCTTTGCTTTCGCAGTAGTTTCCTAACTTTGTTATTGAACCACGGTGGGTTTTTCCCGTCCCTCACAGTTTTATTCGGCACGTACCTGTCTAAAACGCATTTTACGATTGCCTTGAACTTTTTCCGTAAACACTCAACATTGTCAGTGTCGGAACAGAAATTTTCGTTTTGATCTGTTAGGCAGTCTGAAATCTGCCTTCTATTACTCTTGCTAAACAGATAAAACTTCCTCCCTCTTTTTATATTCCTATTAACTTCAATATTCAGGGATGCTGCAACGGCCTTATGATCACTGATTCCCTGTTCTGCACTTACAGAGTCGAAATGTTCGGGTCTGTTTGTTATCAGTAGGTCCAAGATGTTATCTCCACGAGTCGGTTCTCTGTTTAATTGCTTGAGGTAAGTTTCGGATAGTGCACTCAGTATAATGTCACTCGATGCTCTGTCCCTACCACCCGTCCTAAACATCTGAGTGTCCCAGTCTATAGCTGGTAAATTGAAATCTCCACCTAAGACTAAAAAATGCTCAGAAAATTTATGCGAAATGTCTTCCAAATTTTCTCTCAGTTGTTCTGCCACTATTGCTGCTGAGTCGGGAGGTCGGTAAAAGGAGCCAACTATTAACCTAGCTCGGTTATTGAGTGTAACCTCCACCCATAATAATTCACAGGAACTATCCACTTATACTTCACTACAGGATAAACTACTACTAACAGCGACAAACACGCCACCACCGGTTGCATGCAATCTATCCTTTCTAAACACCGGCTGTGCCTTTGTAAGAATTTCGGCAGAATTTGTCTCTGGCTTCAGCCAGCTTTCTGTATCTATAACGATTTCAGCTTCGGTGATTTGATAGTTTGTGCAGGTATCGGTCGGTGTGTGTCGGTTTTCGGTACACGATGTGTCCCAGGTTTTCACCATCCCCTGAGGATATTTCCACAGTAAAATTTATATTGGAATGGAGGCCGTTCAAGTGTCTCAGGAAGTCACCGAACTGTTCGTCATCATGGGTCCACACAACGAAGGTATCATCGACGTGTCTGTACCACACAACAGGTTTGTAAGGTGCCAAGTCCAGAGCCTGTGCTTCTAAATGTTCCATGAAGAAACTTCCTGACATATTAAAATTGTGTGCCGTCCCTAGACTCGAACTCGGGACCTTTGGCTTTCGCGGGCAAATGTTGTAACATCTGAGCTACCCAAGCACGATTCATGCCCTGTCCTCACAGCTTTACTTCCGCCAGTACCTCGTCTCGTACCTTCCAAACCTCACAGAAGCTCTCCTGAGATGCTGCAGAACTAGCACTCCTGGAAGAAAGGATATTGCGGAGACATGGCTTACCACAGCCTGGGGGATGTTTTCAGAATGATTCTTCCAGGAAGTTTCATATCAGCACCACTCCGCTGCAGAGTGAAAATTTCATTCTCGTTCCATTAAGAAGTTGGTCACGACTGGACTAAGAGGACTACTCATGGCAGAACTTTCCAGCTGTTTGTAGAAGTTGGCACTCCCCGTGAAACAGGTCGCGATGGAACATGCACGAAAGAGCTTTGAGATGTCTTGAAGGAAAATGGAACCAATGTGCTTCAGCGAGACACTGAGTGTCACTTTAGTAAACAAAAAAACAGCATCAAAGCTCACCAGGATGTCATTTGGTGGAAGTTTTAGATTCTTCAGCTTCTCAATGAAATGTCCTGATTCCTTTAGGAATGTGTGTCTTCACCGAGTGCGGCTGGAGCAGAGAGGCCAAGTATTTTGCCAGTTTATACATCAATGAGCCAGGACAGCAAACTACCCTCCCCAGATGTGCTGGTCTCAAGGGATAGTGAAAACCTGGGGCACAGCGTGTATCGAAAACTGACACACACGGACGATACCTGCACAAACTATCAAATCATCACTGGAGGCAGGAAAGAGGTTCAAATGGTTCAAATGGCTCTGAGCACTATGGGACTTAACATCTTAGGTCATAAGTCCCCTAGGACTTAGAACTACTTAAACCTAACTAAGCTAAGGACATCACACACATCCATGGCCGAGGCAGGATTCGAACCTGCGACCGTAGCAGTCCCGCGGTTCCGGACTGCAGCGCCTAGAACCGCAAGATCACCGCGGCCGGCTCAGAAAAGAGACATGACTAATACGATCGTAGCGTGAGAAAGACGAATATGTAAGCCGCAGCACCTCAGACGCGAAATGCAACATGTGGAAAGTGTTCTGAGGAGCAGTGGGTACTCCACAAGGTATATTAGAAGTATAAAAGAGACAAACAAGTGGCGAAGTGAGACAGCAGAAAAAGAAATATCGCATGCTGCTTTTCTGCCATACATTCCCAGAGAGACGGACAGATTCGGCCGCACACTGCGCAAATACCGTGTAAAAACTATTTACAAACCGATAAAGAAGATCAAAGAGTGTCTCAGATCAGCATAGGCGAAAAGGGACCCACTTGCAATGTCGAGAATATACCGCATACCTTGCACATGCGGAAAAGTTTATGTTGGAATTACTGGACGATCGATCAACACCAGGATCACAGAACACGAACGGTATTGCACGCTGGGGCAGGTGGAGAAATCGGCCGTGACAAAGCACGGGCTGCGTGAGACCGACGCGTAGAAAAATTCACCGACACGGAAACTCTGGCTGTAGAGAAGAACTATCACACCCGCTTGTTCTGAGAAGAAATATACAAACACGAGAATAGTTTCAAGAAGAAAGAAGAAAACTTCAAGGTAAACGGATCCTGGCTTCCCGTGCTGCAGCGAACGACCGTTTCGGGTAGTAAGAGGAGATCCGGACCGGAAATGACCGTAGAGAAGCCCTTAGAAGTTGGCGCGCCAGGTACATATAGTCTGCGGCCGCGAGCTCGGCTCCAGTTCACCACTAACAATGGAGGGTGATACTTCGACAATGCGAGACAGTCGTGCTGGAGAAACGTCAGGAAATTCATCAGACGAATGTTGGCCGAAGAACCCCAGACAGAAGCCAACAGGCAGTTTGTCATTTACCTAAATCTCTACAGTTAGTACACATGACTTTCAGATAACTTAAAATCAATGTTAACAAACTCATAGGTTTCCAAATATTAACTCACAAAACATCTGGAAACAAATGATGCGTTAACATAGGGCTACAAGATGAGCTAGCTCAATCATCGTTGGGTCCCTTCAAATCTAGAAGAGGCACATAGTAAAATTGAAATCAGTTAATCACAAATAGCTCACCAGAACAAGTTAAGACACCCTTAAAATTTCACCTAAACAATTTAAGTGTGCACTCTTCTCCACAGTAATCTTGAACTAAAGAAATTTCTGAGCCAATTTAAAGGAAAACAAATAATGCAAAACAATTGGTGATTTCAACACTTTGGCCCTTAAACGAAAGCGCATGATTCAAAAAATTAAGTTCTTGTAAATGCATGAATGCAGAAATGGAACCTTCACGAAACAATCAACATTGAAATATAAAATTCTGTTTGCCATTCATATTGAAAATAACGCGGCTTCAACTATGAACGTGGGATACTGATCTACATAAAAATCTGAGAAAAAAATAAGTATCACAGTAGAAAGTTAGGTGGTATTATATGTGAGAGCCCGAACTGAATTTTTGGTCAGTTTACATGGGATTTCGCAAACGCCAAGAGACCGTTAATACCTTTAGCTGCACGTAACAGATGTCCTCGTCGTTTTCTTTGTACGCATGTGTTTGGCTGTAAGTTAATCCTGAAATGCTGACAGCACTGCATCCACAATCAAGATACCTGGAATATGAAATGTGCCGACTCCGAAGACGCTGATCCACAACGATGAAGTCAGATGGAGGGAATGATTCTTCAACTGTCGTATGCACAACATTGCCTTAGTACGCCTATCTTTGGCTACAAGTAGATACTGGCACAATGACATCCTCAGCCAAAACAACAAAAATGAGAAACTTGTCATCGCTGAAGGCACAAGCAGTATAAGCCGAGGGAAACAATAATTATTCAACTGGCGCGCGCACATCGTTTCCACACCCAAAGATAATGAGACAAATGGGATACCCATCCTCAGTGAAGATCCACAGTCACCAAACAGGGTGCTAGAAAACACCGAGACCAGGAAGGAGTGCGCATATCGTCAAGTGAGCTCGGTGAGCGACTCCGTGGCCTCTCGCCAGACATCGACCAGTTGGAAACCTCGAGCAGAGTAGTTTCATAATCGGCAGGAATCGATTCTAACACGCACACAAGTGAGTTCTATCAGAAAAAGCTGGCCTCTGACAAATCCTCATAACAACTCAGCAATGCTCCAGGTTGCAATTTGCAGCTCACGGCGGGCAAAACAAATTACATAATAACGTCTGCAGTGCGTTCACTGACCGTGTAAAACACAAAATTCTAATCTTCCTCAAGCCACACAAAAAAATTCTTCTCTCGCATCACAATAAAACGAAACCTATTACACACAACATGGTCAGAAAGTGAAAAGGAAATAAGGTAAAGCACTGTGAAAATAATTGGAATTTTAGAGGAACGATAAATCACATTTTATCTTACACCCCGATGCTTCTGATACAGAAAAAATATTTTTATGGCCAGTATCTGGCGACGATTCTCACTGAACGCAGCTGCACTTCATTATCTAAAACTACTGCAAAACATTCATCATGCTCATGCTCTTGCAACAGGGCTCACTGACACACAGATGCTCACGTTTGACAAGAAAAATAAGATTTGCGAGGCACGTCTAGCCCCAACGCTCTACACATAATCTGCCCCCGATTTTTCCCCAAGAGAAACAAACATATTTTATTTTGGACCTTAAGAAATGTATAGATACATCTAACGTTTGACTTGAGTCTGAATTTAGTAAAAAAAAAAAAAGACTTTTGGTTGCGAATCCACAGACGACAAAACTTCGTTCTCAATTTAAACTACTTAAGACTAAATTTTCCAGTTGCACCCATTGTCAGTTCCCGTCAACGTCCTAATTAAGAGATAACGGTTTTTGTAATAACAAGCTTAAGAAAATTTTTCTGTTTCATAAAACTTTTAGTTTAAGGAATAGCTATGAAATGTCAATGGTTATTAGAGAAACTGCAGTTCCTGTAGGTGAACTCCATGCAGCCTTTAATATCGCAAATGTTTACATCAACGTTCCGATTGATCAAAGGCTTGAGATTATACGTACGGACGTCTTGCAGTATAGAAAACTTATCACATTTAAGGATTATGATTTACTTGAGTTAACACCCCGCTCCCTATGTTTTACCTATTTCACTTTTAATGGTAGGATATACTCTTGAAAACATGGTTTGGCCATGTGTAGCAGCTTTTCGGGTTTTCTTGTGAAAATTTTTATTAATAAGCTCAAAAATAATTTTTTAAATTCTCATAATGATATGAGAGACAACCTTATATTCTATCGCAGATAGGTACACGACATTTTCGTGCTTTATCGGGGTAATGGTGATGATATTGTGAATTTTAGGTTAGCTCTCAATCATATGCACGATAAAAACCAGTTTACCGTGGAAACGGAGGAGCAAGAACGTCAAAAATTTTTTGAATTTGTAGATAGTGAGGGAAGGCTCAAGTTTGACTACTGACATTTATCATAAGCAAACTACCACTGATAATGTTATCGATATGGAATCGTGTCACTCCTTCGTTCATAAGCGAGCATATTTTGTTCAGTAGACCAGTTAAACTGCAGCTTAGCGAAGACGCTAGCAACAAAGAGATCGCCATTAGAGTTCAGGCTCTACTAGCTATAGGTAACACTGAGAACTTCATCTGCGCAATGGGTAGAATAAATTTGAACATGCAGTGGCATCAAGCCCTACCTATTGGTGAAAGAACTGAATACGCTTTGTTATCTTATTGTGGTGCCTATTGTGTTAAAATAGGTTACGCGTTTAAGGAAGCCAGTGTAAAAATAATTTTTCGTAAACGTAAGAAACTTGATTTGCTTTTGCGTCATTGCCTCGATTTCAAGCCAGATATATTTAAAGAACCAGGAGTATATGAAGTTCGTTGTAGCTCGCGCAGTATTGTCTACAAAGGGCAAATGGGAATGAACAATAGGGCAGGTGCAGGGAACATAATTAGAGATACATTGGTGATCTTGGCTGTCATGAACAAAATGAAGGCCACGATTTGCCTCATATAAATATAGATGGGCAAAACTGCTCTTTTCAGAGATCGGATCAGAACTGTTCACTCCCTGAAATGAACTAGCTCTTTTTCATGACTCACCACTCATTCACAACAGAAAATAAATGGAAGGCACATTGCCCTTTAAACTTGGTTTATTCCAGTACTATACCTGTATTTTGATCTTATTTGATCCTATTTTGAAGTAACACAGATAATGAGTAAGAATTTTGTATTGTTTATTGAAATTTCCACGATATGACAAAGTTTTTGATTATTTATTTTGCACTATCGAGGTTTTTTGGGTGATTGGAAAATGTTGTAACTTGAGATTTACATTAACAATATATTTGGCTATAATGCATTAAAATTTCATTAACCTCATACAAATACATCGCAAGCCATATATTTTTAAAGTGAACATTTCCTTCCGAAGACGCCTAAAATCGCAAAATCCGTACTACAATAAGAAAAAAATATATAAAGTTGACTGTAAGACCAAAGTGCTGCATATAGCCTTCCGCAGAATAAAACAAGGAAAATATTGGTGTATCACTTTTGCTATACGTTTATCGGTTCGCTCGTAATTAAAGTGTAAATTCGAGTGACCATAATAAAAAATCCTATAGTGAGAGGAGCCGTCAGGAACCTAATCTGATCAGTTTAAACAAACAAAAATAAAATAAAAACAAATGATGTATACATAACATAATTATGTAATATACATAACGGTATTACTACGAAGAACAATATCCAGTAGAGACGAACTCCGATGCAGAGGCGCTGAGTCAAGCAGGTCGAGCCGCGAGCTGTATTACTGCGTGAGCTAAGACCGCAGAGACCAGAGTGACACCTGAGTTGCTTTGCTCAACGCTCTGGCTAGAGTCGAGAACGGTGGGGTGAGCGTTGTGCGGGCGAGTTCCGAGGGTGGGGGAGTGGTGAACTGCCACCACTCACCCGCTCGGAGACAAAATGTCCGTTCTCTTGCGAGCAGGTTGTTGCAAGTAGTTCTTATGTTCTCCGCTACGAGGCTCTCTGTCCTGTTGCTCGCATCAACTGCCCAGAGGGCAGGACGTGCGACTGAAACAATCGCCGACGGAGTGCTATGCTAAGTTAAGGTGCGCCAGACACTGCACGCGGCAGAGGAAGCACAGAGAGGGCACGGCATATGTGAAACACAAAATCCAACGGGGCACTGCACAATGCAGGCAGCCAAGGCAGAAGCAGGGTAGAGGCCGGCGCTGGTTGTGTTGTGTGGCGTGCAGTGTGCTCTGACCAGCAGAGGCCCCACTGGTCTGCTCCGACTCTCTCTCTCTCTCTCTCTCTCTCTCTCTCTCTGCTGTGGGAAACGTTTGGAGCTACCGTTCTTTTTTTCTGAATCACTGATTGTTCACTCCTTTGAAAGATTCAACTCTATGAATTAGTTCAGGAGCGGATCCCCCATCTCTACCTACAAAAGAGTTAATGGAAATGCCTAAGGGATGGGAGCTGGCAATATATATTCACTGTGCCGATGATCTTCCTATACTGTCATGAAATGTATTTGTAAACTGGGAATACCTTACCACCACAGCTATACATTTTACTGGAAATCAATGAAAATTTGTCCTGAACCAAGATGTGACGCTTTACACGTGTTGTCATCTAAATCATGTTATTCCTTTCTTTTTGATTGTTATTGTTCTCGGCATTTAGTCTGGACCAATCTCACAACACCTGTTGAAGTTGATCATTGAATACTTCAGTTGGTTTTTTTTATTACAGAGGGCAGCCAGCCCTCTGACCAAAGACGCTGAGCTACAGCGCTGGCCATCTCGGCTACCCGAACATTCTTCGCGGTCAGACACGAACTTCCACAGCTGTCCACAGTGCTCGCACAACTATGTGAGTCCCGTACAGCAGAGACTTATTTAGTTTCCTCGCCACATTGGCTAGGCTTTTGTAAGAAATACATTAGTGCAGTGTTTGGATCTTAAAGTGTCTGTAAAGTTTGATGCGATGTTCCTTCAGACAAGCTTGCATCGAACTGTACAGGCACTGTCAATTACAGAGACTGCACTAATACCTTCTATAGCGGTTAATGAACAGACAGGATCCGCTCACCAAAGGTTTTCTAGGATTTTCGATTATTTGTTGATGGAATAGCCTTCGTTTATGCAGAATTATGTGATATATCTACATACACATTTCTGTTATTCGTTTCATTTATATACCTGAACATGTTTTTACACTCTCGTTTGTCCTTTCATTTCGCACATGGCGATTTCCTTATATATGGCACATGTCATCAGCACTTATCATTTGAATCTTTATTTCATCTTTCTTCCCTGCTCTTAGATTTATTGCAACAAAATTAATTTTGAAACATAAAATAGCAATTTTTGGAATACTGTTCAAAGGTCATATGTTTCACATTGTTTTTTAATCTGTCGAACATTGTTTTGGTTCACGTTGCTTGTAGTTTTGTATAATAACTAAATGTGGTATTCTTGCTTTTGTCCCGTTGTCCCCCTTCCTGATTTTTTGTTCGCCATATTTCTGTATGATGTCCATTTATTTTAGCTGTAATATATGTGCAATTTTACCATTTTTCATTTATACAGTATTTCGTTTTTAGCGCTACTTACGACCTTCAGTTTGCCTTTTATGACTTTCAAAGACGGGTTTTGTGCATACATATGACATTTTTAATATTATTTTGTGCTTTGTTACATTTTTTATTTCATCAAGCATTTGTTACTTCACACTTTATTATTATTTATTATTAGCTCATTTGTTTCGCCGTATCTCCATTACTTACTCGTATTGCCATTTCACTCAGCCACACACGCCATCTAGAGGTCATTACTGTTAACTTCCTAACTTCTAACTTGGCGCTCAGTTTTTCTCTGGAGCATTTGGCTCAGACATGATACCGCAAGTATATGAAGAATTCCACTTATGTTGTTATGTACTTTCTTAGGTTTGCCCATTATGTTTTTTCCTTCCTATTTTTTTTAAATTGCTAAGATTCTGAAAACCTTTATTGCTCTGTTGCTTATGGCTCTTTTAATCTTTTGAAAGATATCCTGATGTTGAGTTAATTTGGATACATGTGAATAAATCTGGAGCGGCCGGGGTGGCCGAGCGGTTCTAGGCGCTACAGACTGGAACCGCGCGACCGCTACAGTCGCAGGTTCGAATCCTGCCTCGGGCATGGATGTGTGTGATATCCTTAGGTTAGTTAGGTTTAAGTAGGTCTAAGTTCTAGGGGACTGATGACCTTAAGAGTTAAGTCCCATAGTGCTCAAAGCCATTTGAACCATTTTTTTTAATAAATCTGAATTGCTGAACACCATTAAAAATTTTTTTTCTTAGCGACCTAACCTGAAGTGTTATGAGGGTACAACTGTTAGACAATGGTTATAATCCTTCTACGTCGCACCTAAAAAGTAAAATAACTCCCAAGTTGCGTCTCACTGTGCTATCCTAACAGTAGGATATATATATATATATATATATATATATATATATATATATATATATATATATATATATATAAAAGCCAGAGGTATGATCCTGGGTAAGGGTCGAGGTGAAAAATGAGACAGGTGTGTCGCATATCTGCTTCGAGGGGCGCAAGTGCAATCTTCATTACAAAACAATTTATTGATCCTGCAAGATGAGTAAGTACAATGCTCAGTTTTTTCTCAGAATTATTGATGTAACTGATGGTTTAAGTTGTCCACTGCACCTAATGAAAACACGGCCACAGTGATACCAACGAAGTGGGTGCACAACTGACTAAATATATTGCTTGTGGGTTGCCTAATGGTGAAAAACTCTTTAAATCTAAGTCTAGATCGAGATTGTAGTTACTTATTTTCTCTAATACTTGAAATAAATCTCAATGATATCAATAGAGACCAAAGTTCTATAAAACTCAAATCACATTGCGAAATTGCTGTGCGAAGCTACCAGAAAGTGTGGAAGACTGTATGGAGAAAGCACAAGATCTGCTGACCTGGACGACTCATGAAATCAAATTTGATTATGGAATGAGATTATACAAGTTATAAACAGATTACGCAACACAAGCTACGTGACACAGTAAGCAAGTAAGAGACTGCTGAGAATTTGGATGGAGCTACTGCAATATACGACACATAAATTTCTCCAAATCATCTAGCTCGGGCCACTCAGCATCAGGTGGACGACAGAGTCGACTCACTCTCAACAACTCTGAGGAGATGAATGTCGAAAATCTTAGTTAACAGCTCTCTGCTCCCTACTTTTAAAAATCTCTACATGGAGGGAACGACTCAATGCTGTTGTCAATGTGCGAGAAGAGAATATCGCTTATGTTGTCAATGTGCGAGAAGAGAATATCGCTTATTTCATATCGCACCGCCCCCCCCCCCCCCCCCCCCCCCATATGTATCCTCTGCTGGTACCAGCCTGGAGGAGGTTTCCTCAATTCGTCGGGCCTTTCACGCCAAGCGTTTTGTTGACGGGGCGCCTCAATTTGATTCGACAACTGCGGCGTCTCGGTGTTTTATGACCAACCAGTTATGGCAAAAACGTAAAATTCAGTTATTGCCTAGGGGCCACTCTTGCTGCATGATGCTCCATGCTAACAGCTAGCCATGGTGCCAGCTATGTCCACAATAGCACCTGCACGAAAGCTAATGAGGTAACTCCGGTACTTGACCATCCAAGGGCAAAAAACGTAAAGCATTTCTCCTAAGAGCCGATGTCCAGCAAACTCAAAACGACAACCATGAAATAGTGGCAGTGAATAAAACAATATTCAAAGCAGTAAGTGACAACAATATCACAATCACTTTGAATCAGAGAACAAGTGTCAAAGCGTAGAATGGAATTACCTTGGATATACAGCCAAAAATTTTGAAGAGTGAACCCTTTGCAAAAAAGGTAAGGTCACAGTTTTTTTGAGATGCACAAGGATTAGTTCTGGAACACCGCCTAGAAAACGTTAGAGTGATATGGTGTGCAAAAAGTTCGAGCCTGTAACTCGAAACGTATGTCAAGGTCTTTCGTTGTTTGGACCGAAACATGACACTGATAAGCCAAAACTTTACGACCACTTTCCACCGTGACAGTGGATGCGGCTTATTGGCTCTGTTCGCACGTGCCGCGGTAACAAAGTATGTAAGCGGAGCAAACACGGACGGGGGATAACACAAGCGAAATATGTGCTGCGAGCGGGGAAATCTATTGAGATAAACGACTCTGACAAAGAACAGATTATTACAACGCAGTCTGTGAACGAGTATCTCGTAAACGGCGAAGCTGGTCCAATGTTCATGTGCTACTGTCGTGAGCATCTACGGAAAGAGGGGAAGGAGAGTAAAACTATCACTAGGGGTTAATGGTTGGACGCCCACCACTCTTCATAAAGCATGTGGTTCGGATGTTTGTCTGTTCTCTAAAGTAGGATAGATTGTGTTTGTGGCATCTTTGCCGAAGGAGCACAATGCTGGTGCACGTAAAAGTATTTCGGAGCACAGCGTTCATTGCAAATTGTTCAACATGCGGCTCCGCAGCAAAATGGCTCAGAGCACTATGGGACTTAACTTCTGAGGTCATCAGTCCCCTAGAACTTAGAACTACTTAAACCTAACTAACCTAAGGACATCACACACATCCATGCCCGAGGCAGGATTCGAACGTGCGACCGTAGCGGTCGCGCGGTTCCAGACTGTAGCGCCTAGAACCGCTCGGTCACCCCGGCCTGCGCTCCGCAGCAGACCAACCCTACGTTTTCACATGTTGACCCAACAACATCATGAGTTACGATTTCAGTGGGATTCGACCATCGATCAATGGAAACGTGTCGGCTCTTCGGGTGTATCACATTTTTGCTACACTAGGTCGCTGATCGTCTTCAGAAACGCCGTCATTGAGGTGAATGGCAGCTTGAACGTGCAACGCGCCACGAACGCACGCAGGTGGAAGCAATATTATGCTATGCGAGACATTATCTTGCTCTTGAATGGAACCTATGGTGGTAATCGAAGATATCCTTACAGCTGCAAACCACCTACTTCCCTTCATGCATGACGTCTTCCCGACGGCGACTTCATCTTTTAGCAAAATCACCTTGATTGTCGCCGACCAAATTCGTCTGATGTAAATCCTATGGAAGCCATCTGAGTCGCTATCGGGCGTCATCATCGTGTACGCAAATCAGCCGGCCGTTATTTACGCGAATTACATGACCTGTGCGTAGACATCTTGAACCGTAAATTTACTTTCAAAATCTTTTCTTAAAGAATTTACTTTTTTTACTAGCGATACAACAAGAACATTAACACATTTAATCACACTAGGTGTGGAAGTAGTTGCCAGGAAGTAACTGATAGAAAATAAATTACCTTTAACAAACGTGAATTTTATTCCTAAAGGCTTTTCAAAAACAGATTTAAAACTATAATCAGAAAGCACCCTCTAAATATCAAGTTACAATTATTCAGAGGCAGAACAAATTTTTTTTTTTTTTTTTTTTTTTTTTTTTTTTTTTTTTTTTTTTTTTTTTTTTTTACAGTAGGATCCTTCGGACTGAGAAGCTTCCGCCCCCTTTCAACATGGCCGTAGTCACGACCGCTCACAACGACCTCTGGGAAACTACACTGGTGCAAATCTGCAACACACCAGATTAAACTAAAAATTTTAACAGCTCACACAAACACATTAACTATGCACCCCGTAAGAGGGATGGAAATGGTACAAACACTCACACTAAGATATTATTCGCCACCAAAAGTGCAATTTGTTTTTAAAAGGGCTCTTACGGTGGAAGGTTGGCAACTATATAAAAATGACTATTTAAATAAAACCCATGAAATTCAGACTTACATAAAGTGTACAACATGCTCTATATTACACATAAACCGCCTCGCAAGATGATAGGCAAGATAAAGAAATATTTCAGGAATTCGACCTTAATTCTATAAATTCGTTAACACGGAATCCGACAAACATGACAGAGGCAGCTATTAACGCAGGGCAGATTGACCGGGGAGGGGGGGTACTAAACAACCCGAACCGCAGATTCCTCTAAACCTCCCCAATTCCACAAGGGAAAAACAGACCGCCCAATTCAGAAATAACCACCTTCCCGCGGGTGGGCAAACGGTAGTTAATTTTTGTTTCTTTGTAACTAGCATCAACGATACGTGCAGTGTTAAATACCGAATCAGTGCCGTTGGTGGCCGAGCGGTTCTAGGCGCTTCAGTCTGAAACCGCGCGACCGCTACGGTCGCAGGTTCGAATCCTGCCTCGGGCATGGATATGTGTGATGTCCTTAGGTTACTTAGATTTAAGTAGTTCTAAGTTCTAGGGGACTGATGACCTCAGAGGTTAAGTCCCATAGTGCTCAGAGCCATTTGAACCATATAGAATTTAACAAATAAATGGAACAACATATCTCCAACCACTTAACTTCTAATAAACTGCGATCTCTGGGGACGACCTGGCGCAGCATCCCCAACACTCTCCCCAACCGTCCACTATCAGCCGCTTCAACGGACGCAGGAAGGCGCGCCGATCTCCCGTCTCACAGAGTCGCAGCTCGCCCCGGCCAGCTCGATGTCGTGGTTTCGCCCCTGTTGCTCTCGAGTGAATCGCGAAGTCACTACCCCTTTCTATACGGCGCTGCCCACTGAACCCACGCGTGAACCTCACCTGCGCCGACGCTCAAGGTGGACACGTCATCTCGTGTCTCAGTGCGCGACCGACCAACCGACCGATCCAACCGCCAATGACCGTTGCCCGAGCAACTGGAGTAGACTGGCGGCCTAACGCGCAGACTCAGATGCAGGAACACAGCCCCGACCGCGCGACCACTAGCTGAGTTCTGTTACTGGCGGAGTGCCAAGAATCTCATTTTCTGGCTTTAAAGTTGATCCAAAGGACAGACATACTAGCACTCCGACGACAAACAGACACTAACTGTAGCACAAATGAAAACGAGAGACAGACCAGCAACTGGTGACGCGAGACTGACATAGCCTCACTCCGACTGACCAACTGACCAGACTCGCCGAAACTGACAGACTGACCGACTGCCGACGTCATAGCGCCCCTTGAATGCACGTGAACAGGCTACCTTTGCCCTTTCACACCAGAGGGAGACACCAAAGCTGCGATTGCCACAGCGACGCCACCGCCAGCAACGGAGAACGACTGCTTTATAATACGCGCTTCGGTGCGCTTTTCAAAACAGCAATTTTTACTACGACTCGCATCTAATACCTCATATATCCACAAGCATACCAAGAACTGTCGGATCACTGATGTGCAGAATCAATTATGTGTTTCGTCCCAAAGACGGACAATGAATCTAATAAGCAGATGGTCATAATGTTTTGGCTTATAACAGAACCCAAAATTTCAAACTCTTCACAATATATGTTGAGAGATACTGGTGCATCCTGTTGACCCAGCCTCAATGTGTTTCCATTTTCTCCAGTCCACTACAGCCTGCTGAGGAAGGCATCGTAAATGAAGCGGATCATACATGGCTAGGTGCTTTACCGAAAAACTTTTCTTCTGAGAGCACTGGAAAAATTGTGCAGCGACGGATCATGAGTATTAAAAAAGAGGATGGTTATCTTCAAAAATGGTGTGCTAGTAAACTTTGTTCTGTTGTTCTAATAAAACAACGAAACGTGCAGATACTTTTTGACTTACCCTCGTATTCAGAAGCTTCGTTATTAGAAAGTATGCACAAATATCAAGATCAAAAACTTAATTGTTAATATAAACCAACGAAATCGACTGAAATAATTAGACTTTAAAAAGAGAAGGAAATGTTTGACGAACTTCGATATGGAAACTATTTTGTGACGGTTCTGCACTGAGTCATGGTAATTTCACAAGCCTGGAGCCTATCACATGTCACAGGCTCCTATAACGCTGACTATCGGATGCTTCCACTTGCTATCAGGAAGAACCTCACTTCATCTTAAGCAGATAGTGGGCGTATTACATTTTACAAGATCGCGCGAAGACTGTCAGTACGTTGTGGCAGAGAAAATTATCTAGCATTAGCCGTAGGTCTGGGAAAAGACAAGGGACACACAATGTCGTAGTCAGTCCAAAGCAAATATTGGGCGAAGGCGGATGCGAGGAGAATCGGTGGATGAGAGGCAGCTGTGATGTGCAAATACAGCGAGTTCGGTATACGTGCCACCTATGTAGAGAGAGAAATATTGTTAATTTAATCGGTCAGAGGTAGTGGAAACACAGAAACACCGAGATCGGTGGAGAACAGTTGCCCAGTTGTGATGCTTCTTGATATCTACCTGTAAGTTACGTCGAGTAAACTACGAAGAGGTGTGGCACCTTTCTTACTTCCACTCACACCTCTTACTGTCTTCTTTATTTTTATGCTTGCCTAACATTTCTAGGAAACTGAGATTCCAATATAATGGTCATAGACATTGTTGGGCAGAGAATGATCCAAGTGGATGATTTTCCATGACATCATCCTTTCCGGTGGCGGTCATTTGCACAGTGTTAAAGGTAGCACGTTAAGTAGAAGAATTGCGTTGCTATACCATCTCACGTACAGATAAGCCCCAGGAAAGTGGAAGTTGCAGCAAATGGAGGCAGGCAGAGGATCGTTTTGGTTTGTTGCTAGAGTCGTTCAAATTAACCTGTTCAAAAGAATATAAATTAGTTGGCAACAATGTCGATGTGATACAACTGAGAATTCGAACAAATTTAAGACCCTTAGTGTCATTCTCCCAACATAGAGCAACAGACTGCAACGAAGCTACGGGCTGCCCTCTTATCAACTAAGAAAATTAGTTCTCTCATAATATTGTGTAGAGATGACTGTACATCTCTAACACTGTATTCTTCGGTGCACACTGACTAGTAAAGTACACTACTGGCCATTAAAATTGCTACACCAAGAAAAAATGCAGATGATAAACGGGTATTCATTGGACAAATATATTATACTAGAACTGACATGTGATTACATTTTCACGCAATTTGGCACCCCATACCATCCGCCGGGTGAAACGCCAGTATGACGATGACGAATACACGCTTCCAATGTGCGTTCACTGCGATGTCACCGGACACGGATGCGGCCATCATGATGCTGTAAACAGAACCTGGATTCATCCGAAACAATGACGTTTTGCCATTCGTGCACCCAGGTTCGTCGTTGAGTACACCATCGCAGGCGCTCCTGTCTGCGATGCAGCGTCAACGGTAACCGCAGCCGTGGTCTCCGAGGTGATAGTCCATACTGCTGCAAACGTCGTCGAACTGTTCGTGCAGATGGTTGTTTTCTTGCAAATGCCCCCATCTGTTGACTGAGGGATCGAGACGTGGCTGCACGATCCGTTACAGCCATGCGGATAAGACGCCTGTCATCTCGAATCCTAGTGATACGAGGCCGTTGGGATCCAGCACGGCGTTCCGTATTACCCTCCTGAACCTACCGATTCCATATTCTGCTAACAGTCATTGGATCTCGACCAAAGCGAGCAGTAATGTCGCGATACGACAAACCACAATCGCGATAAGCTACACTCCTGGAAATTGAAATAAGAACACCGTGAATTCATTGTCCCAGGAAGGGGAAACTTTATTGACACATTCCTGGGGTCAGATACATCACATGATCACACTGACAGAACCACAGGCACATAGACACAGGCAACAGAGCATGCACAATGTCGGCACTAGTACAGTGTATATCCACCTTTCGCAGCAATGCAGGCTGCTATTCTCCCATGGAGACGATCGTAGAGATGCTGGATGAAGTCCTGTGGAACGGCTTGCCATGCCATTTCCACCTGGCGCCTCAGTTGGACCAGCGTTCGTGCTGGACGTGCAGACCGCGTGAGACGACGCTTCATCCAGTCCCAAACATGCTCAATGGGGGACAGATCCGGAGATCTTGCTGGCCAGGGTAGTTGACTTACACCTTCTAGAGCACGTTGGGTGGCACGGGATACATGCGGACGTGCATTGTCCTGTTGGAACAGCAAGTTCCCTTGCCGGTCTAGGAATGGTAGAACGATGGGTTGGATGACGGTTTGGATGTACCGTGCACTATTCAGTGTCCCCTCGACGATCACCAGTGGTGTACGGCCAGTGTAGGAGATCGCTCCCCACACCATTATGCCGGGTGTTGGCCCTGTGTGCCTCGGTCGTATGCAGTCCTGATTGTGGCGCTCACCTGCACGGCGCCAAACACGCATACGACCATCATTGGCACCAAGGCAGAAGCGACTCTCATCGCTGAAGACGACACGTCTCCATTCGTCCCTCCAATCACGCCTGTCGCGACACCACTGGAGGCGGGCTGCACGATGTTGGGGCGTGAGCGGAAGACGGCCTAACGGTGTGCGGAACCGTAGCCCAGCTTCATGGAGACGGTTGCGAATGGTCCTCGCCGATACCCCAGGAGCAACAGTGTCCCTAATTTGCTGGGAAGTGGCGGTGCGGTCCCCTACGGCACTGCGTAGGATCCTACGGTCTTGGCGTGCATCCGTGCGTCGCTGCGGTCCGGTCCCAGGTCGACGGGCACGTGCACCTTCCGCCGACCACTGGCGACAACATCGATGTACTGTGGAGACCTCACGCCCCACGTGTTGAGCAATTCGGCGGTACGTCCACCCGGCCTCCCACATGCCCACTATACGCCCTCGCTCAAAGTCCGTCAACTGCACATACGGTTCACGTCCACGCTGTCGCGGCATGCTACCAGTGTTAAAGACTGCGATGGAGCTCCGTATGCCACGGCAAACTGGCTGACACAGACGGCGGCGGTGCACAAATGCTGCGCAGCTAGCGCCATTCGACGGCCAACACCGCGGTTCCTGGTGTGCCCGCTGTGCCGAGCGTGTGATCATTGCTTGTACAGCCCTCTCGCAGTGTCCGGAGCAAGTATGGTGGGTCTGACACACCGGTGTCAATGTGTTCTTTTTTCCATTTCCAGGAGTGTACAATCCGACCTTTATCAAAGTCGGAAACGTGATGGTACGCATTTCTCGTCCTTACACGAGGCATCAGAACAACGTTTCACCAGGCCACGCCGGTTAACTGCTGTTTGTGTATGCGAAATCGGTTGGAAACTCTCCTCATGTCAGCACGTTGTAGGTGTTGTCACCGGCGGCAATCTTGTGTGAGTGCTCTGAAATGCTAATCATTTGCATAACACAGCATCTTCTTCCTGTCAGTTAAATTTCGCGTCTGTAGCCACGTTATCTTCGTGGTGTAGCAATTTTAATGGCCAGTAGTGTAATTCATGCAAACCAGTACAGAGACTCACAATGGTGGTATTTTTATCTTAACGGATAGTGCATTTCCTCTTCGAGGCTGCTCCTGATACATAACCGTCACCATTACAGTTCCCACTGAGTTACCGCCTCCCAACCATTACGCTACACTTACGGAAACGGAACAGATGTATAAAATATGCATCTTGTCTATTCTCGTCCGTCCACCTATCCTCACGGTGCAAAAGTTTGAGAATCGCAAATTATGTAATTACTGTGGATACGAATACAGAGGCTACAATCGGAAAAAAGAAGGAGTATCCAAACGTGGCCCGTAACTAGGTTGGATCACTGTACACAATGTAAATTTGACGACCCGTTCTTAAAATGTGACATTTGACTTTAAAACTGGCTAGGACTGGAAGATGTTCTGCAGTCTAGCACATCTATAAACGCGTTGGACCTTATCAGTTGTCGAGACGAAGTTTTGCTCCAGTTTCTAGTCGAGTATTCACGTCTACAGTTCTCAGATACATCAGATGCCGCACGGACGCCAAATGGCCGCCTAGCTCGTGGGTGGTTGTTACACATGCGCTGCATGCAAGCCCGAGCAATAGTCGTAAAAGCAAACGACACCTGCTGTGCGCGGGGCGTGTAAACGTTTCGCGCCGTGGGGAGCCGGTGTCACACGGCCAGTGGTGCCTCTCACCCTTCCCCTGCCTCCACCACACCATTAGCACTGAGGCTGGATATGTGGCTTTCTACAACGTACCAGCAGCTAATATGATGGCCCAGTACAGCGTTTTGAGGTGTGAACTTCGCTCCGACTCGTATATCACGAGATCGTAAACCGGTGGGAGACCGGAATTCAGGTCGCATAAAATTTCAGTGAACAGAACATGTCCCTCACGATGTACCTGATCCCATTTCTCTGACCATGCTCTTCTATAGCTTTATCCTTCTTTGCTATGGTGGCACTTCAGCTATTCTATTAAAAATTCATCGGCGATAAAATTTCTACGATGCAAAATTGTTCATTAGGCTGTAGCTAACAACTGTTGCCTCTATTTCCGTTTCTGCAGAAACTTCTCGCCGGCCGGAGTGGTCGTGTGGTTCTAGGCGCTACAGTCTGGAGCCCAGCGACCGCTACGGTCGCAGATTCGAATCCTGCCTCGGGCATGGATGTGTGTGTTGTCCTTAGGTTAGTTAGGTTTAATTAGTTCTGAACCCTAGGCGACTGATGACCTCAGAAATTAAGTCGCATAGCGCTCAGAGCCATGTTTTATAAACTTCTCTTCTCAGATGGGAAATCACTGCCGTGTGTTTTAATGTACTAAGCGCTCCAGTCTTTATCGCTTAAGATCAGCTACCAATGTCTATGGCAAACAATGGTACGTTTCTGGCAGTATTTCCTCTTCTCCGAAATGTATGAAAAGATAAAATTACTCTTAAAACAATATTAATTAACACTATAAAAACAGCGTGAAGACAAAAAGTTGTGACTTGAACATAATGATATTTATCAAAGTGCTTAGCAAACCACCACAATAAAATTAAAAGTACTCATTTCTAGGCAAACAGTTAATCGTCTACATTAGAATTACAAAAAAAAGCAACGTGTGAATGTGCCAGTTAGCTGCAGTTAAACTCTCGACATAATACGGCTATCATAAGAAATAATACCCCACATAATTCGATATCTGATGCCCTTAAAAATAGTATCTACAAACGACATGTCAGAGGATACCAAGCATCTCGTCAACAACTGTACCGCATTCCAGGGACAAGGCAACGTGAACTCATATTAAATCTTATATTCACTGTCGTTTATTACATACATTTAATACAAGCAACAAATTTGTGCGTATTCACTGCTACTGTTCTTTAAATATAGTCAACAATATAGTTAACTGATTTTTTGCAAGTGATCGTTTTTCCATTGTTTTCCTCTTAGATATCGGAAACAAAATACTTCAGTTGAAACTCAAGCCACTGATTCGACTTTTATTAATAGTCTTGAGAAGTGAAACCAAACAAATTTGATTGACGATCTTTTATTTTTTAGTTTCAGCTCTAAATGTGTCGTCATACTTAACTTTCAACTCAGTTTCTTTGTTTTCTCAAGTTATTGTTTTCTCATTATTTTTCCCTGAGATATAGAAAACAATATTCTTTGCCGAAACTGGAGCCACTGAACCATCTTTTATTAGTACTGTGAATAAGCTAATAAATGGCTTGAGATACTCCACTTTCTCAGTTTTAGAACTGCAATAAAATATTCAGTTACACAAATAGTGTAACATACAGTCTAACCATCATCTTAGCCAGAGGAGAGAAGTGCACACTTGATTGAACTCTGTGTGAGACATTACTGGACAACCAAATTGATGGCAATCTGACGTGACACCAGCGGTGCAAAAACTAGCGAAAACGTCATTTTGCATGCTTTGCGCTTAGAATTCCTTTTGAGTATTTTGATCCAATATTTTGCTTCATGGGGATGCGACTGAAGCCAAAAAATATTTATTTTACTCAAGTGTAATGCGACTGAAGACAAAAAATATTTGTTTTACGCAGATGTCTAGTAGTAATATTATGTAAAGATGCTAAGGGAAGCTATTGCATAAACCTCTGGAGGGACATTGAAATTCTTACATTCAAGTGACAGTATGTTTACTTATCAGTGTTTTGTGAAATAATAACAACGATTTTAGAATGAAGTATCAAGTTCACAACGACAATAGAAGTAAAAGTACTTTCATGCAGGAGTATGTGCCGTTTCTTATAGTACATAAGGGAGTTTTACATTCTGTTGTAAAGATCTTCAACAGGTTGCCCCCAGACTAGAGGCCGAATATCATAATACCCATATCCTATAATTTATCACACTATTTAGATGCCGATATGTAAATTATGATTAACACTAATATGTATATTCTGGAAGTCTTAACTTTTGGAATTGTAGATAGGTAATAGTGTTGTCTGTATTCACACAAAACCTTTTTTTGAAGAATCAGTTAGGAACTGCAGCCGGGTAGTGTGAGGAGAAAAGCTTTGGAATTTTTAAAAGTACTTATTTTTCTCTAATAAATTAATAATAGACATAACTCTCCTTATTATCAACACAGAGTACGCATTTGTTAACTACCACACTAATTCTCTTAGTTCTTCCTTATAAGTTAAGAAAACTTCATCCGCTAGCATTAAGTAAGGTGGCTAATGACACACAATATGTCATAGAGAAATGTGATGCCACAGCATTCACATTATTAGACTTCAGCAAAAAAATTGATACGTTAACTCTGATATACAGCTAAAAAAATGTGACATGTATAAATTTTAGATAGTGCTCTGAAGTGGTTTGGAAGTTGTTTGAAAAACAGACTGCAACGTGTTGTTTGCAGGCGTGAAAAGTCGTCCAACAGGCATGTTCTCCGTGGAGCGCCGAAGGACGGAACCTGGATCCAATATTGTTCTCTTTGTCAATGAAACGTCGTTGGTGCTGTCCTCATATGAGTATCATTTCTATGCCTCAGACCTGCAGCTTTTCTTCAGTGCTATGGTTACGATGAAGGATGAGCTGGGACAAACTAAATGCGGAAAAGTCTGAAGTACTTTTAGCATCACATCAGAAATCAGTAGGTTCTATATTCTACGAACAAGTCTCCGAATCGTCTCGACGGTATGCCAAAACTATATCAGAAAACAACGAGGAACGTGGGTGTAACGTTGGATGAGTATCTCACGTGGGCAGGTACTTACTGTCGCTACATGCATGAAGACGTCATCTTGCCTCTAAAACTTCAAAAAGTTTCGGAACGTATTTATAGGGAATCTGAAATGTAAATAATGCAGTCGCTCGTTCTACCGAACCTCCACAACGGCGATGTAATCGAACTCCCCTGTAGCGAGATCACTAGACGGTAAGAACTAACCACGAACGACTGTGTGCTTGCATCTGCAATGTCCTTCTACTTGACCATTTTAGTGCTTCATACGACCAGTTAGATTGACTGCAGCCAGACTATCATACACTGAATCTACTTCATCGGCTCCTCAGTGTGTATGCATACTAAGATCAAAGGTTAAATATCTACCACCTCGCCGAAACGCAAGATATCACTTCTCTAATATTTGAAATGTACACATATACAAAACAAAAATATTCACAAATTCCCTCTCTGTTGCTGCATTACGCCTTTGGAACAATCTACCCTGCGCTCTGCGCAAAATTTAGTGCCCCTTTTTCTATTGAGGAAAAGGTGTGTTAGCCTCCAAAACTGATGCACATGGCCCGGTTTCTCCTCTCTCACGCAGTAGAGGGAATAGGCCCATCTTATCCCAATAAGATTCTTCCTCTTTCTATTACTCAGTGAGTCACACCACTTTCGTTTTCTCTATGTGCATTAATTGCGTTTGATTACCTAGCTCTTCCTCTCCCTCTTCCAGCTCTTTTTCTATTGTTCAGCGTTCCAAGCATCATAGTTTAAATCCGTTTTCTTGTAAATGGTCTTTCATTCCTGTACTTCTCTTAGACCAATGTAAACTGTATTTTTCTCTGCACAATAGTAATTAGTAATTTGTAAATGTTGTATGTTACTTCTATGTAATTTATAATGTGACACTGAATATAATGTAAAATTTACTATCGTTTTTAAATATATTTGGTATTTATTTTGATGACGTACCGCTGCTACGAGGGATATTCGGAAAGTAAGGAACGATAGGTCGCGAAATGGAAACCACAGTGAACATCAAAACTGTTTTATTTGCAACAGTTAGCTATAACTTTAAGCTACTTATCTCCATAGCCGCCGATCCGACTTAGATGGTTGTCGCAGCGTTGTGCCAACTTTCCAATACCCTCGTTATAGAAGTCCGCCGCCAGTGCTTTCCGCAGCTTCTCTACGCTGACCTACAGCTCGCTGTCTGTGCCAAAATGTTGTCTTCATAGCCAGCTGGTCAAGTGAGCAGAGATGAAACTCAGAGGGAGACAATTACGGGCTGTATTGTGGGTAGTCAAACATTTCCAACTGAAAACTATGCAGGAGCATCTTCATTGCCCCTGCAGAATGCTGCTGAGAATTGTCTTGAAGAAGAAAACGCACGACAGTTATGTAATGTTGGCTGCATAGCTTCAGGCGAAATTTCTCACCCGGCCCTCGTACTTGATGGGAGACACTATTGTTCTAGGTGTCTTTAAGTGCTCCCTGTGTGCTCAGAACTAGAAAGAACGACGTAACGCAATCGACGGTCATACTAGAGACATTACCCAACACACCTGTGGAAAACTTCATTGGATTTTCACTGTGGTTTCCACTTCGCGACCGATCGTTCCTTACTTTCCGAATAACCCTCGCACATCAGCACCTAGTGCTCCTGTTTGAGACAGCTTTGCAGATTGGTCTTCTTATGTAAAAACCCTGTGAGCACTGTTGATCAAAAATATCACTCAATCCATGTAATGCAGCTGCATACAAATGCTGGCCATTATTCGAGGCTACGCATGACATTTTCGCTGAAACACGAACGATTTCATCATAAGTTTGAAAATAATTTTTTTTTACTTGATGTCTCCTCTGCTCCATAACGTTTTTTTACCACTGCCGGTACATGTTACAGAGCTATTCCCTTGCGAGGCACAAACCCTAGTACGTTTGGACTAACTAATTTTATCTGTGGTTTGTGAGCTATCTCAAAATTATCACAAGACAGAATATGAAATTAGGTAGTGGAGATAACCACATGCACACACCGAAAAGTAAACATGCACAAACTTTTACAAAATATTTTATTTTCTCAAATAACTCTAATTATAACGTAAAAAAACAATAAAGACAACCAATTGTGAGGGCTATGGTGTTTCCAGTTGTGATGTATGGATGTGAGACCTGGATCATTAGAAAGGCTGGACGGCGAAGAATTGACTCCATCGAATTGTGGTGTTGGAGGAAACGTCTTAGAGTTCCATGGACTGCAGAGAGAACCAACAGATCAATATGGGAACAAATAAAACCAGATTTCTCCCTGGAAAGTCTAATGTTAAAACAAAAGCTGACCTACTTTGGACAAACAATGCGAAGGCATGCCTCGCTGGAAAAAACATTAATGCTGGGGAAGATTGAAGGACATCAGAGGATGAGAGGGATCGATGGCATCACATAAGCAATGTGTTCCAACCTGGAAGGTCTACGGGAGAAAGTGCAAGACAGGAAAAGGTGGCGTGATGTGTTTGATGGGGTCAGAAAGAGTCGGAGCCGACTAAACGAATAGAGAGAGAGAGAGAGAGAGATAACGTAAAACAACAATACAATAAAGACAACCAAGGCCAACAGTTAATTTCCTTTAAAACATATAGAATGTGAACATTAAATTAGGAACAATTCATTTGTGGAATCCAAGTGCTCCTAACAGCTTCAGATTAATCTCCGGCATTAAAAGATTAATATAACTTTGCCACAATAAGAGTTCAAAGCACCTCGCTTGATTGGAAGCACTGTTAGCCAAAATCTCTCTTCCTAACGGCAAGGCGGAACCAAAACGCAAAAATCTGGGAACCTTCTGAGTATGAAGTGTACCACTCACAGTATAGACATCAACAGAATGCTCGTAAACTTCGTGAGACTCTTAAACAAGTTTAATTGCGGGCGTACATCAATACCAAAACTGACGAAAGTTTGCGTAAGAAAATGTAAAGTACATTGTTTACTCGTTTGCGTTATTGTTCCCTTGGTACGATGAACATCCAGAGGAAAAACATCTACATCTACATCCATACTCCGCAAGCCAAGCCACCTGACGGTGTGTGGCGGAGGGTACCGTGAGTTCCTCTATCGGTTATCCCTTCTATCCCAGTCTCGTATTGTTCGTGGAAAGAAAGATTGTTGGTATGCCTCTGTGTGGGCTCTAATCTCTCTGATTTTATCCTCATGGTGTCTTCGCGAGATATACGTAGGAGGGAGCAATATACTGCTTGACTCCTTGGTGAAGTTATGTTCTCGAAACTTCAACAAAAGCCTGCACCGAGCAACTGAGCGTCTCTCTTGCAGAGTCTTCCACTGGAGTTTATCTATCATCTCCGTAACGCTTTCGTGATTACTAAATGATCCTGTAACGAAGCGTGCTGCTCTCCGTTGGATCTTCTCTATGTCTTCCATCAACCCTATTCGGCCAAATTACCAGATGATACGAACCGTAATGGTTGACCTTGTTATTCTTGAACTAAAACAGCAGCCCATTCAACCGCTCGCACACTTGTAATGTCGACGGGGAATTAGCAGGGCCGGCTATCGTAACACATTCCTCTTACTGCTCAGTGTAAACTCCAAGCATAACTCGAACGCCAATTTAAATGCAGATGACACTGTGCACATGAACTGTAAAGGCCGCCGCCAAACGTCCGCCTTAGGAAACACTGTGCAAATCCCGTGGCACGAAACCCACATGCGCGCAGCTCCCCCGCTGTCCCACACGGCTCACTCGCTCTTGAATTTTCTGGAGGTGACAAGACTATGCACGATGAGCGTACAGCGCTTTGAAGACTCGTCACAGGACCTCGCCGCCTCCTAGCGGGATTTTGTTGTAGACGATACCAAGAGACATGGCCCCGGTATCCTTGAATACCGATAACGGACCGGCTCAGTTATTATTTGGGAGCGTGACAGTATTCAGTACGTTTATCCCCTTTTAATCATCAGGTCTTTTGACTGGTGTGATGCGGGTCGCCCCCGAATTCTTTTCCTGCGTTAATCTTTTCATCTCAGAGTAGCAATTGCACCCTACGTTCTTAATTATTTGCTGGATGCATTCAAATCTCTGTCTTCCTCTACAGTTCTTACCCTCAACACCACCCTCTAGTACCATGGAAGTTATCCCCTGATGCCTTAACATATATGCTATTATTCTGTCGCTTCTTACTATCGCTATTTTCCATATGTCCCTTTTCCCGCCGATTCTTCGGAGAACGTCGTCACTCGTTACCTTATCCGTCCATCTAATTTCTTCCGTAGCACCACATCTCATAGGCTTCGATTCTCTTCTATTCTGGTTTCACCACAGTCCATGTCTCAGTACTACATAATGCTGTGCTCCAAACATACATTTTAAGATATTTATTTCTTAAGTTACGACCTATGTTTGATTGTAGCAGACTACTCACGGCCAGGAATGCCTTTTTCGCCAGCGCTAGTCAGCTTTCTATGTCCTCCTTGCTCCTTCTGCTACACGTTATTATGCTGCCTAGGTAGTAGAATTCCTTAAATTCACCTACTTCGTAATCACCAACATTATTGTTAAGTTCCTCGATTTCCTCATTTCTGACACTTCTCATCACTTTGGTCTTTCTTCGGTTTGCTCTCAATCCATATTCTAAAAGTCATGTGACTAGGGCCTCCCGTCGGGTAGGCCGTTTGTCGGGTGCAAGTTTTTGATTTGACGCCACTTCGCCGGGCGGGATCGCCGAGCGCTTCTAGGCGCTTCAGTCTGGAACCGCGCGACCGCTACGGTCGCAGGTTCGAATCCTGCTTCGGGCATGGGTGTGTGTGATGTCCTTAGGTTGGTTAGGTTTAAGTAGTTCTGTTCTAGGGGACTGATGACCACAGATGTTAAGTCCCATAGTTCTCAGAGCCATTTGATCCATTTGACGCCACTTCGGCATCTTGCGCATCGATAAGATGAAATCATGATGATTAGGACAACACAAGAACCAGTTCCTGAGCGGAGAAAATCTCCGACCCAGCTTGGAATCTAACCCGGGCCCTTAGGATTGGCATTCTGTCGCGCTGACCAACTGAGCTACCGGGGGCGGACAATCCATATTCTGAATTTATTAGACTGTTGACTTTATTCAGCGCTTCTCGCAGTTCTTCTTCACTTTCACTGAGGATAGCAATGTCATCAGGGAATCTTATCACTGATATCCTTTCACCATGAATTTTAATCCCATTCTTTTATATCTCTAATTGCTTTTCGATGTATAGATTCAACTGGAGGGGCAAAAGGCTACATCCGTATACTACACTCTTTTTAGTACGAGTACTTCGATCTTGGTATTCCACTCTTACTATCCCCTCTTGATTTCTGTACATATTGTATATCAGCTGCCTTTCCCTATAGCTTACTTCTATTTCTCTCAGAATTTCGAACATCTTGCACCAGTTTACATTGTCGAAAGCTTTCTCCAGGTCGACACATCCTATGAACATGTCTCGATTTTTTTTCACTATTGCTTCCATTATCAACCGCAATGTCAGAACTACCTTTCCTAAAGCCAAAATGGATCGTCATCTAAGAGATCTGCAATTTTCTTTTCCATTCTCCTGTACATTATTCTTATCATCAACTTGGATTCATGAGTTGTTAAACTGATTGTGCCATAATTCTCGCACTTTTCGGCTCTTGTTATCTTCAAAATTGAGTAGATGATGTTTTTCAGAAAGTCTGATGGTAAGTCACCAGTCTCATACATTCTACACACCAATATGAATAGTCGTTTTTTTATCATTTCCTCCAATGGTTTTAGCAATTCCGATAAAATGTTATGTATCACTTCTGTCTCATTTGATCTCAAGTCTTCGAAAGCTCTTTTAAGTTTTGATTCTAATATTGGATCCCTTATCTCTTCCCTGTCTACACCCGTTTCCTCTTCTGTCACGTCATAAGACAAGTCTTTCCCCTCCCCGCGTAAGGGCCTTCAATGTACTTTTTCCGCCTATCCACTCTCTCCACTGCATTTAACAGTGGAGTGACCATTGAATTAATGTTACCGTTCTTGCTCTTAATTTCACGGAAGGCTGTTTTGGCTTTACTACATGCTGCATCGGTCCTTTCGACGATCATTTCTTTGTCGATTTCTTCACATTTTTCATGCAGCCATTTTGCCTTAACTTCCCTACACTTGCTATTTATTTCATTCCTAATTGACTTGTGTTTTTGTTTTCCTGAATTTCCATGAACTTTTTTGTACTTCCTTCTTTCGTCGATCAGTTGAAGTATTTTATCTGTTATCCACGGTTTCTTAGCAATTGTCTTCTACGTACCTAGTGTTTTCTTTGCAACTTCTCTGGTTGCCCTCTTTAAAGATGCCCATTCCTCTTCAATTGTACTGCCCACTAAGCTACTCACAATCACAGTGTCTTTAGATTCAGAGAAATACAAGCGTATCTCTTTAAATGGTTCAAATGGCTCTAAGCACTGTGGAACTTAACATCTAAGGTGATCAGTCCCTTCTTATCTCTTCATTCCGTAGCAGTTCCGTATCTTACTTCTTTGCGCACTGACTTCCTGACTTGTCTCTTAAACGTCAGCCTACTCTTCATGATTACTAAGCTACGATCTGAGTCTATATCTGCTCCTGCGTACGCATTACAATCCAATATCTGATTTCGGAATCTCTGCCTGACCGTGATGTCATCTAACTGAAATCTTCCCGTATCTTCACGCCTTACCCAAATATATCTCCTTCTCTTGTGACTCTTGAACAAAGTATTCGCTATTATTAACTGATACTTGTTGCAAAACTCATTAAGTCATTCTGCTCTCTCGCTTCTACTGCCAAGCCCATATTCTCCGCTACAACCGCATTCAAATCCCTCATGACTAATAGATTTTCATCTCCCTATCTTCATACTGCCGCAGAAGAAGCTGAGTAGCATCGTGGTGTAGTCGTTATAATACTAAACGGTTGCATGGAGAGTCGTGATTTAATAACTCACTTGGACTGTACAATTTTAATTTCTATATTCGGTTCGAGTATATTCTAGAAGTATCCACAAATGTCAAGAATCATTGTACTGGAATGTTCTGTAGCCCTATATATACTGTATGTGTTCTGGCCGGAGGCAGTTCGCTCCGCGCTCTTGTATGTGCAAATGCTGAATAAACCTTCGTTAAGTACAGTTATTGTTCGTCATTCATCACATTACACCTTCTCCTACGTGACATTATTCTGGGCCGGCCGTTGTGACCGAGCGTTTGTAGGCGCGTCAGTCCAGAACCGCGCTGCTGCTACGGTCGCAGTTTCGAAGTGTGTAATGCCCATACATTAGTTAGGTTTAAGTAGCGCTAAGTCTAGGGGACTGAAGACCTCAGATGATAAGTCCCATAGTGCTCAGAACCATTTTTGACCGTATTCTGGTGGAGGCGCTGGGTATTGGAGCTTGTGATAGCGCTCATTATCGACACACAGTGGCTCCCATCAGGCCACGACAGAGCTGCCGTTTACATGGCGA
The DNA here is from genome assembly GCF_023864345.2 of Schistocerca serialis cubense. NCBI lineage: Eukaryota > Metazoa > Arthropoda > Insecta > Orthoptera > Acrididae > Schistocerca > Schistocerca serialis. Next base: position 353,871,777 of record NC_064642.1, on the reverse strand, counting down.
GAAACCGAGTTGGAGCCGTATTCAACATATCACAGTCTATCGGAGACAGAAGAAGAAGAGGATATTACGATGACAGCAACTGTATGCCACCACATGAGACATCATTCCGGATTCTCTGGTGACGATGGCCAGGATCCAAACAAGTGGCAGAAGGTATATGAGCGTGTAGCCAAATTTAACAAATGGGATGAGACCGTGTGTTTAGCTAACGTATTTTTCTACTTGGAGGGCACTGCCAACCATTGGTATTGGAACAACGAAAGGAATTCACAATCTGGGAAGTGTTCCAGGCGGAACTGCGCAAGTATTTCAGCGACACACAACGACAGAAGTGTAAGGCTGAAAATAAATTAAACTTCAGAGCACAGTGTCCAGGAGAAACTACAGCATCCTTCATTCAAGACGTATTGGAGCTGTGTAAAAAAGTGGATCCTAGAATGATGGAGGAAGATAAGGTTGCTCATCTCATGAAGGATGTTCCTGAGGACACGTATCAAGTCCTGCTCCTGAAGGAGATTTCGACAGTAGACGACTTCATAAAATGGTGCCAGTATATGGAGACAATGCATCAAAAAAGAATTACACGCAAGAAGTTTGAACGACTTCCAGACGTCGTATCGATGTCCGTGATGGAGGAAGCAACTGATTTCACAAGTGTTCTTCTTCAGATAGTGAGAGAGGAAGTTCAGAAGACACTTGCATTACACGCCGTGCAAAAAACCGAGACGCTTCAAGAAGTCATAAGGGAGGAAGTGGCACCGACATTGAACCCAATCTCTCTTCCTTCATTTCCCTTTAAAACAGTGAAAGGAGGAGTTATGTTCCTACAGTGTCACATGACGAACCTGTTTGGGCATCAAGGAAGACTGACGTCTGGAGCACCCAGGATAACCAACCAGTATGTTTCCACTGCGGACGACTGGGACATGTGCGTTATTGTCGAGAGAGGCGGCGAATATTTGATGACGCCCGCTCCAGAAGACAGTAGATCGATCTTAGCCGACGCCAACTCCGAGACGACGAAGATGAACAAGAAGATGTTGGTGCAGGACGACAGAGCTCACCATCGCCGCAAGCTAGCTGCTAGAGAGGACGCTCCCCAACACACCGATCAAGGTCTCCATCGCCGTTTCGAAGTTCCAGTCGATCACCTAGCCACCGCAACCTGGAAAACTAAAGGTTGCGCCCTTCCTTGGACGTGAGGCCGCCGAAGAGAAAAATCCTCCGCTGTCGATCACAACAAAAATTATATAAAACTACGTCGATATTCTGATGGATGGCCGACCAGCCCTAGCTCTTGTGGACCCTGGAGCATCCTATTCAGTCATTTCGGAGTAGTACCGTCGCCAGTTGCAGAGACCGTATTCGTCGACAACAAGACATCTCTGCTGAAGGTGACTAATGGGAAATATGTAAAACCTACAGGAAGATGTGCCATTCTTGTGGGTATAAGTGGCCATACGCAGCCCTTAATATTCGTCTTCCAAGAGAGTAGTCATGACGTCATTCTCGGATGGGACTTTTTGAAAGCTTCTCAGGCAATTATAGATTGTGGTCGCTCAAAGATTATGCTAGACGAGATGAGATACTGTGGGCAGGAAGATGCGCGTCCGAGTATGTGGAGGCTAAGTGTGCTGGATGAAGTAATCATTCCTGCAGTAAGAGCTAGAAAGGTAACTGTCACATGTCATGCCATGCAGCAACCCATGGATCTTGTTGTGGAATGTAAGAGAAGCATACCACTGAAGAATACCTTTGTCATTCCAGCCTCTGTCGTTTCATTTAAGAACGGATTCGGTGAATTGTGGATAGTTAACTGTCGCTGAGAACCACAGATCCTTCCAAGACGCATGCGCGTACCAAACGCTGAGCCGTCAACTGAAGAACAGCTGAGCGTCTTAGAAACCTCCAATGCCGAGTCTGTGGGCGAAATCACCAGATCTCACTAAGGAACAACAGAAGAAGCTACTTGCCATTCTTCAAGAGTTCTCTGAATGCTTCAATCTACAGGTGAAGAGCAAATTAGACAAATCGACGGAGAAGCACCTGATTAGCACTGGAGACCATCACCCAATAAGCCAGAGGTAGAGGAAATGATGAAGAATGACATCATTCAGCCTTCGCGGAGCCCATGGTCGTCACCAGTGGTCCTCGTCAGGAAGGAGGATGGCAGTTGGCGCTTTTTGTTGATTACAGGAAGCTTAATAAGATAACTAAAAAGGACGTTTACCCTCTTCAACGAACTGATGATACACTAGATTGTCTGAAGGGGGCTAAGTTTTTCTTAACCATGGAACCATGGGCAGGTGCTCAGGATACTGAGAAATCGAAGTAGATGAGGCAGATCGTGAGAAAACTGCATTCATCACCCCTGAGGGCCTGTATGAGTTTAAGGTAATGCCGTTTAGTTTGTGTAATGCACCAACACCTTTTGAACGTATGATGGATAATCTTCTAAGGCACCTAAAGTGGACGATGTGTCTTTTTATTTAGATGACATTATAGTGTTCTCAGAGACATTTGATGAACATATAAAAATACTGAGGACCGTTCTTAAGTGTCTTCAGCAGGGCGGACTGAAACTTAATGGGAGTCGTACCGTCCAAAATGACAAAATTAGACATTTTTACTTTTATGAAAATTATGAAAATATTGATGTTTATGCTTAATTTGGTGTTGGTTTTATTGAAATATTCGATTATTTACTATTTTAAATAAACATTTGAAAATAATCATGCACTGAAATTTCCGAGAATTTTATTTTCCATCATTTCACATATTGGCATTTTTCTCTGGAACTATATAGTCTAGAAGGCTGTGGTTTCTTTTGCTTTGTAGAGAGTTGTCCGTTTCATAAGTTGCCTACACTGGCTGTACTTCGCAGTAAACTCTTTGAACTGTACATTTGTTTGTGTTTGACAACAACAGTTATCCACTAGCAACGTTTTAGTTTCTGTGTTTCCCGGGACAGTTTTCGTTATGACTAAACCAAAAGGAGTGTTTAAAAAAGTACGAAACAAAAGAAACAGATACTACAGAACAAATATAGCAGCAGTAAAAAGAATGGTTAGCGCCGAAGGGCGTGATAATTTGGTTGTAAATAGTGACAGTCCTACTCCTGCGAGTGCTTCCAAGAAAAAACTGCTGGGTAATGATGTTAAATACAACGCAGTTTCAGACAGTGAAACAAACTGCAATATCATTATGAATCTCCATATACTTATTTCAGCTTTGTGTGAAACAGTGTGTTGTCGTATATGTGGAGGGGAAATTGAAATTTCTGAAAAGCTATCTCAACGCAATGGTCTGGAGTTCACTTTACAAATAATGTGTTTGAACTGTAAAACCGAGAAGACTTTCAAGACTTCACAAGTAAGTGTAAAGAATGGACTTTTTGACACTAATCTAAGATACTTCTATGGACTTAGACGCATAGGAAAAGGACATTACGCTTGTGGCTTGCTGAACCTCCCTAGTGCCCCTACAAAATCTATCAAGTACAACTCCATAGTAAGAAATAGTGTCAATGTGTGTGCTATGGAGTCAATGACTACAGCAGCAAAGAAGGCTGTTGCAGAATGGTAGTTCTGACACAGCAATATCGTTCGACGGATGCTGGCAAAAAAGAGGTTTCCAGTCAAAGAATGTGCATCTATAATCAGCATCGACAATGGGAAAGTGTTGGATGTTGATGTTTTGCCCATGTACTGTCAGGGTTGTAGGCAAGAAGGAAAGAGTATTGAAAAGCAAACTAAGCATGAAATGAATTGTCAGAGAAACTATGAAGGAACTAGTGGAGGGATGGAGGTTGCTTCCGCAGTGAAAATGTTCCAACGTTCCCAGCATGACAGTGCTGTTCGCTACATGGATTTTTCTTGGGGATGGAGACTCACGATAGTATAAGGCAATGGTGGAGAGTAAACCCTATGGTGATTTGTCAATTACAAAACTACAGTGTATTAATCATGTGCAAAAGAGGATGGGCACGAGAATACGTAGACTCAAACAGCAGTTGGGAAGTACCAAGTTATCTGATGGCCTAAGACGTCGACTGACTGATAAAAAAATTGATCAGATTACACAATATTATGGTATGGCTATTAGAAGTAACAGAGATAATTTAGATGGTATGAATAGAGCTGTTTGGGCAATTCATTTTCACAAGCTGTCTACAGATGCTGAACCAATACACAGCCTGTGTTCCACTGAATGGTGTATATACTTAAAGGCAAAAGAGGAGGGTAAAGTAGAGACTTTCTTGCACAAAATTACTATACCAAATGCTGTTATGCTTGCCATGAGACCTGTTTTTCAGGATCGTGCCCAACCAGAGCTGTTGAAGAAATGTCTTTAGGGCAAAACACAAAATGCGAATGAATCGTTTAACAATGTTGCACGGTCAAGGATACCAATAAATGTGTTTGTTGGGAGGTCTGTCTTTGAACTTGGTGTTTTGGATACTTTCCTTACTTTTAATGATGCCTATTCTGGAAGACTACAGGTTTTGGAATATCTTGGCATTCATAAAGGTTACAACACCACTAAAAGTGTGGTGGACTTGGACCAACTGCGAATCATGATGGCAGAGATTGCCACAAACAATATGTTAAAAGAAGCCAGATCCAAGAGATGGAGGGCAGCACTGGGTGAGGAAGATGAAGGAGGAGATGAGGACTACCATCCAGGAGCGTTCTAACATGTTTTGTGTGTATCGGTTGGCTGTATATTAAATTTTTCTCTTTAAACGCAATTTTATCAACATGACATTTTTTCTCAGAACCTTCTGAATCTACATCAGTGAATTAACATATATAGCAAAATGATGTTGTAGCTCTACTTTAGTAGTATTTACTGTAATAGTTAAAATTCAAGAAATTAAAATTCTGAAAATTTACACCAAAAGAAATATGTTTAGGAAAAAAATTATAACTTTTTTCCAGTTGGTATTTTAAAGTGACTGTAGTGAAATACAGTCACAAAACATGGGAGAACATGTGATAAAAGCACCACATTTATATACTCTACAGTTCCTGAGAAAACGTGGCATTTATATAGCCAATTTAACATTGGCGAGATAGGGCGGTACGACTCCCCTTAATCCAGAAAGTGTCTCTTCAGAGCAAAAGAAATCAAAATAATTGGACACCTTGTGTCAAACGAAGGTGTGCTGCCAGACCCAGGAAAGGTGAGACCAATAACGGAATTTCCTATTCCTAAAAGTATTAGAGATGTGAGAAGCTTCCTCGGATTGTGTTCTTATTACCGTCGTTTTATCAAAGACTTTTGTTATCAAAGCTAGGCCACTCCAAGAGTTGTTAAAAGCTGATGCTTAATTTATCTGGGATGGTGCTCAACAAGATTCTTTCGAGGTGCTGCGAAAAGCTTTGACGACTGACGCTGTACTTGGTCTGTATGATGAAAGAGCACCAACAGAACTACACACAGATGCCAGCAGGTATGGGATCGGTGCTGTTCTGCTGCAAATTTCGGATGGAAAAGAGAAGGTTATAGCCTAAGCTTCTAGGACACTTACGAAATCCGAGAGAAACTACTCTACTACAGAAAGAGAATGTCTTGCTGTGATCCGGGCCATGTGCATATTTCGACAGTATCTCTATGGAAGGCCATTCGCAGTTGTTACAGACCATCATGCACACTGTTGGTTGGCAGGTCTCAAGGAACCAACAGCATTACTTTCTAGGTGAGCACAACGTCTTCAAGAATATGACATTGCCATAGTGTACAAAAGTGGAAGAAATCACCAAGATACCGACTGTCTCTCAAGAAACCCTGTGCAAGACCATCAAGACCCTGATGAAGATAGTGACTGTCTCACTGCACTCCAGGATGTCTCTGCTGAACAGAAGAAGGACACCAACATATCTCAAATTATGCTTGCCTTAAATCGGTCAGAGAATGTGAAAGGACAGATTAAGGTAGTTAATGGATTACTTTGCAAGAAAAACTTTGATCTGTTTGGAAAGAGGTGGCTACCAGCGATTGCTAAACACATGCGCTTATATGTTCTAAAGAAATTCCATGACACACCTGAGGCCGGATATTCAGGATTTATTAAGATATACGACAGAATCCGCAAGAGATTTTTCTGGCCAGGTTAATTTAGGAGTATCCGTCACTATGTGTCGCACTGTCGAGAGTGCCAGAGCAGAAAGGTAGTTCCTCAGAAACCACCTGGCCGACTCATACCAATTCCACCAGCCAAAACACCTTTCCAGCGTGTTGGGATTGACCTCCACGGACGATTTACAACGTCTGCTAGTAGCAATAGATGGATTATTGTTTGCACTGATTATCTGACACGCTATTACAAAAGCCATGAAAACAGCGATTTAGGGAATTCACGTGAAACTTAAATCTTGTAGCCAGGCAGGGAATTGAATTGCCGATCTGCTGAATGCGAGTCAAGTCTCTCCCCATTCCCCACTTTTCTGGAATAATGCAAGGAGTATAATAACCAATGCCTTCAACTGAAAATATCCGTGTTTTATCACTTTATATCTGTGGCTGAAAGCGTTGGTTATTACACTGATCGTGATAAAAATAGATGCACCCAGAAAGATTTCGATCATTGTTGTCAGACAGGTGGACTGTAGTACACATTCGAAATAATTACACTTTCTAATTTGAATGCCCGACATTCCTTGTGCTACACACCGACAGAGCGTTCTTATTACAATGGCATCGGCTCCCTGTGGCTGCAAATACAAGCGTCGCAGCATGGAGTTGTACATATCTCGAATATAGTCCTGTGACATTCCAAATACTGCTGCTTATATCTCAGAGGCAGTCCTCGAGACCTGTGGGTGGAGGTGGACTCCTGAGGATACGTCATCTTTGGGGGCCACACATTCTCGATCGGGGACGACAGACCGGGCGATGCGGCTGGCCTTGGTAGAGTATCAACAGCTGCAGTGCACGCTCGGGAGAGGGTAGCGGTTCAAGAACGAGCTTTGTCCTGTTGAAATTGGGTATCGTCGTGAGCGCTCACTAACGACTCTTGCGGCTGTCACTGGTCCCATTACGAACACTAATGATGAACGGAGAGCATAGGATATCGTTCCCCATACCATCACACCTGGCTGGCAGGACGTGTGGTGGGAGACACCAAACCGCTCTTCGTGGCGCTCTTCATTGTACTTCCATCAGAGACAAACCTAGTGGTCGTCGCTTACATGGTAGGAACCGATTCGTCTGCAAGGCCCGTATCTGTCATGCTCCACACGAGGTAAATTGGGCGCGACACAGTGGTGAGGAGGGGGGGGGGGGGGGATTCGGGTCGGCGTGTGGCAGGCTTCACAAAAATCGGTGTGCGTCGAGCCCCACGTCATGCAACAGCGTGCTAATGGTACTAGAATTCCGGGATGTAACGTAGAAGACAGGGCAGCCCGCAGAATGGCCCCTATCATTACCATCATTACTATTGGATCTGATCGCATGTGGTACACAAGGTATCGGTCCTGCCTCCTTGTGATACATGTCGGACGTCCAGATCTTATATGTAATGAGTGCGTGCCTTCCTGTACCTGAGTGGTTGTGTCCATAGGACTGTTAAGGCCTGTAGTCCGACAATAGGACCACTCATCCTTCTGCAGCCGCCCTATGCTGGCCCTCTTGAACTCGTGTAGCTGGGCAACGTACTGTCGGACGTCTCGCCTGGGCATAGTGCACGTTCAGATAATGCTCTACTGACGCTACCAGCTGTCGTACTGACCGGCACGGCTGTTTAGGGCCCTCTTATATCAACCGATGGGAACTGCGTCACGGAGCCACCAACGCTCCCGTGTGTGCGGCCGACTATGCTAAGTTAATCGCTGGAATAGCTAATGGTGTGCCGCAAAACCAACCAATTTTTAGTGGACTCACGTGTTCTTCTGGGTACAGATCTTTTCATTACGGTCAGCGCATATTCCATGTACATCGGTATTGCTTCTGTTACTAACAACTGTGCTTCCCAGGAATAATATTCATCACACAGATTTTTCTACATTGCTTATTCGATTCTCATATGACTTTCGAAGCTCTGTGTATGTGATTTTAATATCAGCAACCTGGGTATTTTTATACATAGTTCAGTTACAAAACTGTTACTGATTTTGAATTATGTGTTCATTATCTTAAAGTATACTTTTTATTTCTTTCCCATCTACATTAATTTGACCTATTGTTCAATTGTGTTATTACAGTTTTGTTAAGAAGGATAATGTAGATATAACAGCTTTATTGAGAGTATGTATTTAAAATGTTTGTACTTTCGTTTCAAACATTTCCACAATTTCTCTTTCAGGGATTCTTAGATTGCAGATCGTTTTCAGTAAAATAAATTGTAAAATGACTGACAATTAACGACTGTTTCGTACTGATTCCAGGGGCTTCCTTTGAGGAGTGTGACAGCATTTAAAACTTCGATAGGAAGTTGAAATGCACCCAGCTCTCACAATCACATCACAGTTTTCAATGACGGAATTTTGGAGCAGTTATATTGTGTTTTGTGCTTCGACGTAACTTGGAGAGGAGTACATTCACGTAATGGTTTCAAATGCATATCTTCGGCATCGTTGTCTCGAGGATGATTTCTGCTGTTAACTTGTTGTTCATAATAGTATAGATTTTATCAGGTGCTTGAATAAGAAGCAAGCTCTCCTTTTGGCTTTTTATTCAGTACAGGGAAAAATTGTTCCTGGACTTTTGACATAAACGATACATTCTGTTTTCTTCATAATAAGAACGAAATCAAACTTTCTTCTATATAATTCGAATAGCCAGCAACTGACCACAGCTGATAATCAGCCAAGTCTGATTTACAAGAATATTAACACAGTTCCCCTCTCACACTCCGGTACATGCACGCCTACACCACCATTCTTCTGAAACCAAGGACACACGTGTACAAAGAAAGGATCCCAAGGAGTTTTATTGGTATGTAAATACAATCTATGACATAAGTTTATGCACATCAGAAGATACATCAGAAGGTTATGTCGGTACATGATTTGTGTAAATATACCCAATTATTGCTTTTATTCTAATCCATTTCAAATCAGATGTAAAGTACCTGGATGACAATTCGTTTCGAAGCTATGGAATTTACACCTTTTGACGTATAAAAAATACTCACATAAACTTAAAATAAAAAACGAGCCTCCAAACACCTGAAAGTAAATCTGAAAAAATGACCCTCTCCCCCCCCCCTCCCCCCCCCCTCTCGTCACTGACACCAACTCCGAATGAGGCGTTAGTTCACAAAAAACAGTGTCGTAATCTTCGCTTTAGGAAGTTCGATGCTGGTCACAGAGTTGCAGCCTAAGATCGATATGACGTGTAACTGCCATGCACCCGCCGTTCGCCTATAACGTATCGGCAACCCCTCAGACACTGAAGCGTCACGGGTGTGCATAAGTACAAGGCGTTGTTTACTGCGTCCATCACAACAAGGGCAACGGCAAGACAAGCCCCACAAGAGGTCCTCCGTGCCATGGACCTATTTCAGTCGCCGTATCACATATGCGGAACTTGTTCGGCTACATAGGGTGACGCAAGCCAACCCGGCCCATCAGTCAGAACCCAGTAGGAAGCCAACACTGCGGAACCTACGGCTTGCCAGTGATTTCCCGCGACGTACCTGGCGTCCAACAACGCCGAACGTTCAACCTCCGTCGTTCACGATTATCAGTGGCATAGTTCAAGTCCTACAAAGTTTATTCACTGTGTGTTCCAGGTGTATGCCTGTTAGTGTCTGAGCAGTTGTACAATTTCTTACTGAGAAGAGTTTTCCTTGGTTATTAAATCTGTGATTTTAATAAACCCTTGTTCTTGTTTACTTCTGTCTTTTTATTTATCATCAAGTATCTCTCCGTGGGGGACATAGCAGTAACCAAACAATACATTGCTGGCCATTGAGGTGGTAGTATCATAGATATGGCATTCAACAACGGATAAATTCGCATGAATCGCAATGATAATCAAATGATTAGCGTTTCAGCACAGTTGTACAAAACAGGTAGTAGTCAGAGTATTTGTTTGTTTGTGTGTGTTTGTGTGTGTGTGTGTGTGTGTGTGTGTGTGTGTGTGTGTGTGTGTGTGTGTGTGTGTGTGTGTGTGTGTATGTGTGTGTGTGTGTGTGTGCGTGTGTGTGTGTAAAGTTGGAATCAAAGCGCTACCCCTCTGGGGCTGGACCTTCAAGGATTTGCGGTAAAGCGATTGTTCTTTTACTTAATGTGTCTTTTGGAGGGCTTTGGGCTCTATTTGGCGCTTCAGACCTTCACAACTCCAGTTTATAACGATAGATAGAGGGACCCTAATTCCGTGCCACTCTCCTAGCGAATTTTTACATTTTCTACATGCCAAGAAGTTGGTCTCAGAGTATTTACTTTGTCGAATAATTTTCTCGTTTGTTCTGTACTTTGTTCCTCAAACGTTGACCTCTGCACGAAGCTGTTGTGTACTCAGCCATCGTGGAGTGTTGAGAACTTATCGGAAGCATCGTGGTTTGAAGTCGGTTTAGCACATGACTCACTAATGGTCTCACCGACCCCCTTCCCCCACTCCATGTTGAGCACCCATGTCTCATCACTGGCTGTAGAATGCCAAGGTTCAATCACAGCTTTTTCTAATGCTGGGATCTTTGATTTTAAATAATGGATGCAGCATGTTTTTTATCATTTAAATTTTCTTCTGCGTGATTTGTACTTTATAGAGAACTTTCTTATCTAATACACACAGTTTATTTCTGTACTGAGCAGTGTCAGTCTCTCTTTCACGTTAGGCCTATGTCTTATGAAGAGCATTGTTTTTCTTTTGTGAGCATTTACTTTTACTTTGTTGCGGGCTAGCCACTCTTCCGTGATGTCTAGTGGGCTCTGTAAGCTTCTAATTGCAGCATGTAGTCTTCAGGAAGATATATATATATATATATACATACATATATATATATATATATATATATATATATATATATATATATATAAAACCGTATCACCTGCGATCTGAGCCAAAAGTGTATGCTGGAGAACAAGTAGGTCGTTAACACGTGCTGATGAGGAGTGGCGAAACGACGGAGCCTCGTGGAACTCCTTGTTGCACCTGCTCGGTCTTCGACTTTTTCCAGTAGATGGTAACGTAGAAGTTCCTCTTAGGTAGTGATCAAATACTTTGATGTAACTGTGTAGTAAATATGTTGATGCATGGAGCTGTAATGCCGTATATAAGGAAATGTTACGTAATGGGTTTTTTGTTCAGAAATGATTGCTGCTTAAAAGCGAGAAGATCATGTTGTGTTTCGTGTAACATGCGGAAACGTCTACGAGCTCGTGTCAAAAGCCGACAGCAGCAGGTTCGTGGCACTCTGTTGCTGCTATTTATAGCTCTGTCATATGGCTGCTAACGTTCGTCGGGATTCCGCGTCTGTCATGATAATATGGAATCGATTAGTACTGGAAAGCCTGACAGATAGGCGGGATCGCGACATCGCCACGTGACGAGCGCCCAAGAGGAAAGACATACTGTTTGGTTGGCCATGCAGTACCGTACATCCACATCACTTCCTTCAGCCTGGAAACAGGCTTGTTTGCAGCAGGTCATATGCAAACACAGTTAGTGCGACGACGAACGGAGCATCAACGACTGTCAGCAACATTGTGGCTGTTTCCCATAAAGCTGCAGCAGAGGGCTGCTCGACGATGGTGGTGAGCCTAGCGACGACGCCGGACACGGGAGCTGCAACATGTCGTCTGTTCAGACGAACCTTGTTTCTCTGGACAGCATAACAGTCGTCGTTTTCGTCTGTGGAAGCTCCAAAGAGAACGAAAGTTGCCACATTGGATTTGACGTAGACATATGGACCCCGAACACGGTGCGATGATACAGTGTGTATCTGTGTGGCAAATACAGGGTGAGTCATCTAACGTTACCGTTGGATATATTTCGTAAACCACATCAAACACTGACGAACCGATTCCACAGACCGAACGTGAGGAGAGGGGCTAGTGTAATTGCTTAATACAAACCATACAAAAATACACTAAAGTATGTTTTTTAACACAAACCTACGTTTTTTAAAATGGAAACACGTTAGTTTTGTTAGCACATCTGAACATATAAACAAATACGTAATCAGTACCGTTTGTTGCATTGTAAAATGTTAATTACATCCGGAGATATTGTAACCTAAAGTTGACGCTTGAGTACCACTCCTCCACTGTTCGGTCGTGTGTATCGGAGAGCACCGAATGTGGACGTAATGTGCTGTTCCAGTCTCTTCTGTATCTAAGGTCCATCACCGTTCCCTTTGGATCCCTACGTAATTAGGTGCTCTCCGATACACACTATCGAACAGCGGAGGAGTGGTACTCAAGCGTCAACTTTAGGTTACAATATCTCCGGATGTAATTAACGTTTTACAATGCAACAAACGGCACTGATTACGTATTTGTTTATATGTTCAGATGTGCTCACAAAACTAACGGGGTTTCATTTAAAAAAATCGTAGGTTTGTGTTAAAAAACATACTTCCGTGCATTTTTTTATGGTTTGTATTAACCCCTCTCCGCACGTTCGGTCTGTGGAATCGATTCGTCAGTATTTGATGTGGTTTACGAAATATATCCAGCGGTAATGATAGGTGACTCACCCAGTATACTATGATCACATCTGGTTCGCATTGCCTGTAAGCTGGACAGCATGTAAAGGAAGGTGGCTGTGCTGTACCTTAGAGTTATATCTGACATTATTTTTCAACAAGGTAATGCAAGGCCGTTTCTTCCAGGTGCTCTTCTCTCACGTAGGGGTGTTCGACTTGTGTCCTGGTCAGCACGTTCTCCAGATGTCTCTCTCACTGAAAATACCTGTTCTTGTGTTGCCAGTCCCATTGCACTGATGTGTTCTAGCCTAGAGAGGAGCCAGTGTGGTGTTCGTACCAGTATCTGGAATTCGAGCTCTTATCAGCTCAATACCCATGCGGATTGGAGGCACTGCTGCTGCCAGAGATGGCAGCTCTGTCGACTACATTTCGCGCCCTGTATACCCCCACATCCCCTATAAATTTAATCACGTCTGGCTGTAGTCTATAAACGCAATAAGTGAAATTTCGTTACTTTCTACCTTTCATGGTGTTGCAGCTTTCACGGGCAGCAGTGTCTTATCTGACTCTGTATCTTCAAACAAATAGAGCATTTCGTCACCATTAAGCTGACGACTATAAGACTAAACATCGAGGGAGCTGCAAGGAGCAAGCAATAGATCTTATCGACATTCTGCTAGACTCACTCATAAATGGGACATACTATGTATTCAAGAAACTCAAAGAGCCGGGAAGGGGAAAACAATCGTCATTCAAGGAATTTGACTAGCTGTGGGAGCACCAGAACCCAAACACGCCGGATAAACATTCACTAGACAAGACAATATCGTCACCTCTCTCGACAAAACCACAAATACTAACAGCCTGAAGTGGAAAATTCATAGTCAGATACGTGTAAAAACCTTCAGCATAAAAATTTGCTTTCTGGACGCCAAAAAAAATTTGCAATCTAAATACCAAATTCTTAGTAGGAGATTTCAGTTTCGCTAACATCAACTCGATCTACAACAAGGCAAATGAAAACGGACACCTGCTGGAGGAGTGGGCAGACACAAGTCATCTCTCTAGCCTTCATGAACCAAAACTTTACTGCTCTTACACGAGTAAAATATGGAAATGTGTCTAGAACCCTGATAACTGTATCACTACCTCTAGGATATAAGACTGGTGTATGAAAATGGTATATCAGCCTATTGCTATAAATCACCTGGAATCAATTGCATGCCCCAGTTAAGGCCACTACGGTGCCGTTGTGCAGAAGGGAGGCCGAATGGATACCTTTATAGATATTGACAAACCGTTGTGGACCTGATCCCTACATCTGAAAAATACCCGGTATTTGCAAAAATATTACGAAGGATTTCGAGACAACACATACCCCATGGGCCTGTAGAAACCACTTCATCCCAGATCCCTCATATAAACCTAAGAAGCTCCTTGCTACATCTGAGAAACTATATCAGAAAGACCAATTTAAAGAATCTATAACCAGCGGTGCGGCACTAATAGCAGTTCTAAGTGAAGCGAGGCACAGTAGATGGAGTCAGACCTCACAGAGGATGGACATGACATGCAGCTGCAAAATAGCCTGTAACCTTATCCAAAAGCTCAACGGTGACCTAATAGGCTCCAGAGAGCCTGATGAGGTAATAGCGAACCAAGTGGCCTATTAATTCCTCTTGAACGGGAAGACCAACACAAAAAACCAAAAAGTAAAAATCTACAGGGTCCTACAATCGGAAACCCATACGCTCTCACCGCCTTTCACATTGAAAGAACTCAGCTATGGCCTCGGTACAATGAAAGACGCTAAAGCGGATGGGATGAATGATATGTGCTTGGAGCACATCAAAAATGTTCACCTGGGTGGCAAAATATGGTGTCTAGACTCTTTAACCATTGTTGCAAAAGACCCTCAAAATTTCGAGAAAGGCAAGTAAAGAAGCGCAGCTGATGCTTGGGAAGAAACTAGACCTGCAAAGAGCTACTGAGCTCTATCTCTTCTTTGTCACCTGTACAGTTTGTATGAGGAATTCATGTTAATGCGCATGGGAGACTCTACACACCTGAAACTTATCCCTCAACAAGCTGATTTTAGACTTGGCAAATCATACACCAGCCAAATTCTGTACCTGATAGAACATGTAGAAAAAAGGCTCCGGTAGTAAAAGGATTGAATGGCGAGCATTGGTGACATCAGCTCTGCATACGATACAATAAATCGTAGGTTGCTCTTTCATCAAACGTCCTGACGAACCCCGATATTACCATTTTGTCAAGATCTTTGAGACCCTCTTTCAAAATAGACAATTTTATGTCGTTCTCAATGAAAGAAAGAGCCGATGGATAAACTGAAAAATGTATTGGCCCAGTTAAGCGTTCTGGTCTCTTCCATTTTCACCCTAGATACTAACGGCCAGACAACACCTAATCATACTAAGCTTTTCCTACATGTAGATGACTTTCTATCACACCTCAAGGGAAGACTTCCAAGGACGTATAGCAGCAGGATAAGACAAAACTCAAAGAATATTATCAAAATAACTCCATTAAACTGAATCTTTCGATTTCAGCAAGCAAAGTGTAAGGCCAATGTTTCCTGGAATAATACCACATTGGAACACACAGACATACAAACTCATCTGGCTGTGATGTTGGATGGATCTCTGACATAGAGACATCAATGCGAAAAGATCCGTCAGAAGATGGCCTCCAGAACCAATATTCTGCGAAAACTCGTAAACAGCACATAGGGGGCAAACCATTCTATTCTGAAACCATCAGACAAGCACTATGCTCGTCCATGACTAAATACGCCTGTTCGGTATGGGCTAGATCAACA
This sequence comes from Schistocerca serialis cubense, assembly GCF_023864345.2. Taxonomy (NCBI): domain Eukaryota; kingdom Metazoa; phylum Arthropoda; class Insecta; order Orthoptera; family Acrididae; genus Schistocerca; species Schistocerca serialis. The sequence continues at coordinate 353,856,340 of NC_064642.1, read as the reverse complement.
ATGCACACTCCTACCAGAGCTCTAAAGAGCTACTAGCTTTGTAAGTCCCAGCTCCTGAACAACACCTCACAAATTCACAGAGAGACTCAGACAAACCATGAACGATCGACACCCTCTCATTGACACTGAGTCTGAGCCTGGACGACTGATATCTCGTAAAAGATTCTTAAGCAGAGCGACTGAAGAACCACCACCTGGCTATCCAATAGAACACGTTGTGCCGGGCGGCTCCACAACAAACTAGAAAACTTGGAGGACAACGAACTGCAGAAGAGCAGGGGTGGTCCTGGTGAAAGAAAACATGATCAGGTGGGGTCATGGTAACGTGGATGATGACAAGTGCAGTTGTGGTGGTGTGCAAGACATGAAACACTCTTAGCTTCTCCAAACTGTCCCTACAGAGGCAACTGTCCCTGCAGAGGTGACTGAACAAGAATGAAGCTCTGGACGTGATCTAATTTGGGCTGAAAGAATATGATTTAGTTTCCGGACACGAAAAGGTAAGTAAGTACTATTATGTCGGAACTAAAGCGTGAATAAAAAGCACAGGATTGTTCTGGATAGAAAGAACGCTCACTTGGCTAACTCTGAGTGACCAATTATTCCATTCCATACTGTTCTGAACAGATTAATTAAACACGGTACATTGGCGCTCGAAAATATTTCGCGGTTGTTGATAGTTCTCGACCGTAATGAAGGATAAATTACCGAATGGTAAACATAGTTTCCGCTTTGGAATTAATTGCGGACGGGAAATAAACTCGTTTCAAATTAAATTGTCGTGATGCTCAGTTTTGATGTGGTGCGGAGATTTATATTATTCTATTCTGTTTTCTAGCGGCTTCTCTTTATTAGCTACCTGAAATGCTGTAGTAGCCTCCACTCGCGAGAGACCACGCATTTAGTGATGCCACTTGTTGCAACCATGCCCTTCTTCCGGGAATGGATTTTTCGATGTGACTTCCAAGAATAACTCTCGACTCACTGCTCGAGTTTTATGAACTGATTGTTTAATGAAGTGATGACTAATGTCTGCTGCATAACGAAACGTGTCGCACAGATTTTCTTTCCGGAATTGAAAGGCATTGGAAGTATAATCGTTCACAATAAAGTGAAAATTGACGAAGTTTTACAATTCAAGATCCGATTTCATACTGAACTAAATACTTGATGTGAAAATGTTTAATACGTTTCAGAATTAAATACTGAGCTACAAATATTGGCGACAGTATCGAAGATAAATTTAATTTTTGGTAAGTGAAATTAATGAAAATTCTTTGCGTCGTAAAGCAACAGTGCTTGTGTCGCTCTGTAGTAACTTCCAGCAAAAGAGTTGTCCTCATTTAGGAGCACTCAAAAAGTACGTATGATTTCTTACGGCCGATCCATAACAGGTTGTTGCTATAAATGTATTTTCTTCTGAGGATTGTTAAATAATATGCCGTCTGCCGTATCTGTAGCATGAACTTCGAAAAACTAACATAATTTTGCTGAAATTCTTCCGTCTTAGCCGAACTTTAGCATTTTCTCAGAATATGTGCTAGTAGTGCAGATTGTCCTTTCACGAATACTAATTTTATCGGAATGAGTTTAACAGACTAGCTCTTCAGTAGCGGAACCAGTTATACGAAGAACTGAAAATTGTATTCTAAATTCTGATTTAGTTTGGAGAAGGTATAGAACTTTTTGGATTCCAAATAGCGTAGTCTGTAGCCTTTCCTCTCACCGTGGACTTTTGAAGACCACTTGCCACTAACAACTCAGCACGCACTCCGTATCTTTCTCTACCTTTTCGGCAGTTTGCTGCCATAATTACACAGTGTTCTTTTCACGTGGTTGCAGTCCACTAAGAAGTCAACTTTTCTGCTTCGAAATCTTACAATCTTTCATGTTCATAATATAAAACTTTTCCTTCCTCTTGTTTCTTCTTCTTATTTTCTTCCCATCTACTGTTTCTCTGTAAGCATTTCACAGCCCTTTGATCCATCTTGTTGCTGACTTCTTTTTCCAAAGCTTTTTGATGACTGTTTGCTCTATCGCTCTGTATTCCATGCAAATGATAAATTAACGACAGAATCCTGTTTCTTACCGTTTTTTTTTTGTTTTCCCCATGTTTTGATAGTAATATCTCTTTTTACAGGCGTCTGTTATCTTTAGAAAACCCATTTAATCTATTGTCTTTTTTAATGTGTTTTATAATATAGTTTATCTAATTTAAAAATTAGTGCCACTCATCACTTACACACAGGCACTTTGGTTTCAGCTCTGCGTTTCAGTGCTTCATTTTCAGGTTATTAGCTAAGCATTTATTCACTGTACACATTCATCTCCAGAGCTTCATTTTAAGACTGTTATATAAAATACTGTAGTGTGAACATTCCTCGTCATATTGTAAGCAGTTTTCACCCCACATACACTCTCCTTAATAGTAAACTTTTGAACTGTTTTTTCGTGAATGATTTCTTACAGTTATCTGAAGTTTCTCTTCGCACAGAGATTCACACTTGTCTTAAGAACCGTGTCTTTCGCCACCACAGCAACAATTTTGACGGTTGGTTGCTCCTGACGAAGACAATGGTGGAAATCGTAGAAAAGGTTTTACCGTGATCTGACAAGGCAAGAAGTCCAAGAATGTTTTATATATAAAACTTGTCTAGTTGTCTACTTACGCCATAATATTAATTTGCGTCAACACATCTGCTAGCTTTTCAGGAATGGTAGAAATATTATCTTCAAAAGCCGGGTATGTGTTTACACTTAAGTTTAAGTAGCGAAATTTTGTCTTGTGTTAATTTGATTGTACTCACATGTTACCTTGAAAACCGTAAATCAATAAATAAACTTCGCAGTCAGTTATGAACAAATGGCTGAAAAATACATGATTGATTCTTGAATTCCCAAATAAAAGTAAAATCGTCTTCCTCGAAGACAATGCGCCTACCCCGGAAGGTGCTACGCTAGTGGTGATTTGAAGTGCATATTGTTTGAACGATCTGCTTATTCAGCAAATGTTTCACAATAAGACGTCCACGTATTCCCACATAGGAGATAAGACTGATCCAAAGCTGTTTGGAGTCGAATGAATGTGTTATGGCAACTGTAGGTGGATGTTTAGCAAATCCTCCAGAACTGCACTCAATAAACGCAATATCTTAATTGAATGGAGTTTAGCAAAGCGACATAAAAGGAGTCGATGTCGAAAAATAAATGAATACTGGGCCTCTCTCTGTCGATCCGAAGAATTTTCTCCTTATCAACTCACTTGGGCGTAACTAAACTAAATGTCTCCTTTTCGTGTATGTATTTGTCTAGCCCGGTACTGTGTTACATTCTCAATAACTGAGTGGCAATAAATAAAATAAGCATAATTTCGATTTTCCCTCCTTGTGACCTGCTAATCATACTGATCTAAATGGTCTGCAGAAGGGGATATGTTCACTGGCCGTCCGCTATCCAAAGAGTCCGAACTTTTCCAACGCTCGTAGCTTAATAATTCTGCCAGTCACAAACGCGAGAGTGAATAATAAAGGGCCTGCAGAGGAATGGCCCTTGGTCTAGGGTCTTTTCATTGCGACCGTAACGGCACTGCTATGCAGGATATTAAAAATGAAAAATGCTTCTCAGAAACGACGCTGCTAGGGCAGACAAATGAGAACACTTTCAATGCAGTGAAAACAAGGTCGTACTGCGATTGTAAAGGCCGCAGATCTGCAAAATATAGAAAAATATACAGTGTGCAAGAGGTGTGTATAGGTGCATGCAAACGATTCGATGAAAAAGGCAGAAGTCTGTCGCTATGACAGACGGAGAAATGGAGAGGGTGAATAAATGTAGCACACCAACTTCGTGGAATGTTGATTCATGAGGATACCTTCTAGCAAAGAGGGTTATATAAATCATTCTGATGCTTTATAAGAATCTTTCGTTGAATATGCCAGTGAGTAGTTTCAAAGAGCCTCCTTCTTAGGAAATAATTTAAGTTCCTGGGAATTATTTTATATGTTCATGGATAATGTTAAGTCTTGAACTGCAGCTGTATCCGAGATTTTAAAAATATTGAAAGTAGTTCAGCTTGGAAGATTTCGAATATCTTCCCATGGTCAGATTAATTCTTAAACTGAATTTAGCAATCGTGTTCCATTACAAATTTTACGTTGGTCGGCTCTGAGAGACTTCAGAGCGTCGAAACCTAACTGACAAGGTACCTACTGTTACAGTAAGCAGCAGTTACGGTGCAGTTTGCGTGCCCCGGTATTGATGTTGACCTTTGTGCCATTACTGTGTCCTTTAAGGCCAGCCACACTTCCTTGATCTGTCAAATTCACCTGACCTTACTTCAGTGCAACACTAGTTTGGAATTCGGCAGGACGCCGATTCAAACCCGCGATCAGCAATACTGATTCAGGTTTTCCGTGATTTCCCAAAATCTCTTAAGGCAAATGCTAGGATGGTTCCTTTGGAAAAGGCCACGGCCGATATCCTTCTGCATCCTTCCCTGATACGAGCTTCCACTCAGTCTCTAATGATCTTGTTGTCGACGGGACGTCACACACTAATCTCCTCCTCCTCCTCCTCCTCCTCCTCCTCCTCTTCCTGCTACCTCCAGTGCAGTTATCTGCACACTGCGCTCCAACATGTGAATTTTGCCTAATTAAGCTTTCAATATAGCCATAGTTTGGGGATTTTAATATACCTGCAATTAATGAGAAACTAATTCTAGTAAACGTTATCTATAGTGAGGAGGCTTAGTGTCCTCAAAACATAGATAAATCCAGGAAAACTCGAAGATGGCTTGCTCAAACGTGCGTGTGCCGATGCCAGTGACACGAAGACCATACAAGAAGCTTCAGTCGGGTCAGAATTTTTGCTGCATAAATGTCACTACACAGGTAATCTATGTTCGCGACATGTAATTAGTACCCTCTGATTCCCTGGTCTTACCGTAACTCGCCTGGGTAGTTCGTAAAGCTGGAAACAATTAATCAAATATTCTCTATGCGAACAAATTCCACTAAATTACGAATCGTTACTAAAAGAGCATCAGCGACAACAGTTTCAGAACACCTGAGTACTTAAGAGTTTGCCTGTATGCCACGCCCAACTTACCTTCACACTCGGGAGTGATAAACTTGCACGACAGAAGCATTGCTAATTAACTACTGACGTCTTAGTCTCAACAATTTTTCACCATCACAAATACACTTCAAACACATTCATGAAGTTCAGTGCCTTTGCTGTTTTATTTAGACAACGTCAGCAGCCCGTATGAGCATTAGAAAAGCTTACTGTGCAATGATGGCGGAGCGCCACTCAGGACCCATCCATACTGTCCAACCCCCGAGCTCATCTCTTCTGACAACGGCGTGTCGCCCCTCATCTCCCGATTCTTGATGGCAGTGGCGTCATACACTAAAGTTCACCAAACATTACCTCTGCATACGATTATATCATTCTCTACGGTTCACTCAGATTCGGAAACACTCTAAACGTCACTTCCACAAATACTGCGAAATCTCTACTATCCGTCACAACAGAAGGAAAAGTGGACTATTTTTCCCTTGGACGGGCTCGCTGACGGAATCGGCCGCAGGAATCAAAGTGAAGGCGTGTGTGCCGCTGGACACTACGACTTAACCTTCGCTTTGGGCTCTTTTTCAGTATCTCTGTGTCTGTGCCTCTAATTTCCAGATCCCACTGGCTTTGTCCACCGTGCTGACTGGTGATGTCTGGGCACTAATGGCTGCTCCTGCCCCCGAATGCGCTATTGGACCTATTCGCGCTCCAACCCGATAGGCTCGCTGAATGAAGACTCAAATACGTCCACTATGTATACTTTGACCGTTATGCTGTTTTCACCGTTCTTAGTGTAACAAAATATTGCATCAATTAACACGTTTTCGAACTAATTACTTTTCTTAATTATTACGCTTGAATGTTTATTTCATGCTATTATCGACTTTAACGTGCGCAATATTACCACAGCCCACTGCCACGTCTCAAGTAGTCACTAAATTTTATTTCAAAGGATCACAAAGCGTTTCGGGAGCAAAAAATTTTTCTTAGACTGCTTGAACAGTCGACGGGTATACTGCCGGTTCATAGTGTCCAACGGGCACAATATTTCGGCCATCAGTCATGTCGCCATCGTCAGGTGCGCTGACGAACTGAGCTCCTGAGCGCGGGAGGCCGATTTAAATCCCCTTCCCCCGCGGGCCGCTCTCTTCGCCGGCGGTCCCGAAGACGTGGGCGTCGGAATCTGTCGTAGCGTCGATGTGCTTGCTACGTCCGCCCTGGTCGCCAGTTTGTACTTGTTGCTGAGAGTCTTCTTAATTACATTCAATGTCGGGTCCCAAGCCTTGCTGAGATTGTAGCCGCAATCTCGGTTGATAAGATCTTCCCTGGTGCAAATTTCGATAGCCTCCCTTATAACGCTGTCCCAATGTTTAGAGGTCTGAGCCAGGATCTTAGTACGCTCATAATCCATCTCGTGTTTCTCGGACAAACAGTGCTCTGCTACCGCCGACTTATTTGGATATTTCAGTCGAGTGTGCCTTTGATGTTCTCGGCAACGATCTTCGATGGTGCGTACTGTCTGTCCGATATAAGAAACACCGAGTTAAAAACGTCTTTTGCCCGCCCAATAAAACACGGGCATTACTGGGAAGTGTGAAAGATGACCTCGGTTTGAGAAAGGCCGGCATATACCAAATTCCCTGTGAGTGTGGGAAGACACGCATGAGATTTCACCCTGAATAACATCTATGGAACGTAATGTATCAAATCGACTGCTACAAAATAATTCGTGGGTGTATTACGGGGTGTCAATGTGCAATGCGCACAATATTTGAGCAAGCCACAACGTTGCCATTGTCAGGTGTGCTGATGAACTAATCGACTGGGGGTCTGTGCGGCACTTATATCTCTTCTGCACCTCGCTGTGGCAGCACCGAATTGGTCAGTTCTTCAGCACACCTGGTGATGCCAATGCAGTCGCTTGTTGAAATATTATGTCTGTTGGACACTGACATCCGGCTGTTCACCCATAAACTACTTTATCATGTTATACGCCGGCAGAAGCTGAAGGATCACAATGTGTCTGTTGTTGATAAAGACGTGTAACAAACGTGGTGTGTGTAAGGAAGATCCTGAACGTTTTTCTATTTAAACTGTGTGAACAGGTTAACATACAGGGTGAGAATTACTGACCTACATGAAATAAAATCACCATAACCTCTGAACGGTTTGCATTAGGACTTTCAAACTACACGGTTGACGCGCGGCATGATGGGAATTAGTATCCGCAGACGTTTTTGGTTTAGCGACGAAGCTTACTTCCATTTGGATCGGTTCGTCAATAAGCGAAACTGGTACATTTGGGGACTGAGAGTCGGCATTTCGCGATCGAGAAGCCTCTTCACCCTTAACTGGTGACTGTGTGGTGTGCAATGTCCAGTCACGGGATAATCGCTGCGATATTCCCCGATGGCACGGTGACTACTCAATGGTATTGAAGGTTTTCGATGAATAGTTCATCCCCATTATCCAAACTGACCTTGATTTCGACAAGATGTGGTTCATGCAAGATGGAGCTGTGAGGACATGGCGTGAGTCGTGCTTGGGTAGCCCAGTTGGTAGAGCACTTGCCCTCGAAAGGCAAAGGTCCCGAGTTCGAGTCTCGATCCTGCACACAGTTATCAGCGCACACTCCGCTGCAGAGTGAAAAATCTCATTCTGGAAACATCCCCAAGGCTGTGGTTAAGCCATGTCACCGCAATATCCTTTCTTTCAGGAGTGCTAGTTGTGCAAGGTTCGCAGGAGAGCTTCTGTAAAGTTCGGAAGGTAGGAGACGAGGTATTGGCAGAAGTAAAGCTGTGAGGACGTGGCGTGAGTCGTGCTTGGGTAGCTCAGTTGGTAGAGCACTTGCCCGCGAGGGGCAAAGGTCCCGAGCTCGAGTCTCGATCCGGCACACAGTTTTAATCTGCCAGGAAGTTTCAAGTTTATAGTAGTCCACCCACGGATATACACGAACTAATAGCTTGCGTGCGCGCCGTTTCGACTATGGTAGATGCATGTGCTTTGCGTATGGTCCATCAACTTACGATCCAGCGCGTGACGAGTGTATGTAATTGCAAGGTGTTCGTCTTGAACATCTTCTCTAAACTGAACGTCGTTCGTACCTGTATATACCAGCTCTGTGAAGATAAGCCTGAAAGTCAAACGTACAGAATAGAATAATTGTGCGTAGCATAATGTGCAATCTAGTGTAGCCTACCTATTGTGTTTTCTGTGCGTCATTGAATACAGACGATGTTACTGTATCCACTATTACTTTCTAGCGTCTTTATTTGTGTCTTGGACGAAATAAAATGAACATTTACGTCCTAAATTGTACATGTTATGCCTTAGTACTGAAATAAAGGCAAACGTGAGAAAAAGAAATTCATAAGATACCCAACGTTGAAGCTGTAAATTGGATACCATTCTATGCTTTAACTGAGAAAATGAAGTGTTTGGCGCGAACGTAAAGCCGCGTATCTGTTCCTCACCACGTCGCTTCGCCTCACTGAGCTAATGCGACGGTGCAGGTTTCACGCTACCTGTTCCTGGCTGTGCTGCGTGCATTATAGCGTTGCCAGAGCCACGTTCTTTAAGCCGTAGTACTGATAGAATACAATGAAAAAATAATTCTTCTCAGTAATAAATAGAGGATGGTAGCTGTATTGGCAGTGAGAGACGTTTCAGCGCCTTAGGTGAACTTCTCAAATGGCTCTGAGCACTATGGGACTTAACATCTGTGGTCATCAGTCCCCTAGAACTAAGAACTACTTAAACCTAACTAACCTATGGACATCACACACATCCATGCCCGAGGCAGGATTCGAACCTGCGACCGCGAACTTCTCATAAACCCCTTAACACCACAGTATACATATCGGACTTTCGAAATTGCGAGAGACGTACGTGGGCGACAGTATTATAGTAGATCCAGAGCCACTGTAATTTTGTTGATGCGATATTATCAAATGGCTCTGAGCACTATGGGACTTAACATCTATGGTCATCAGTCCCCTAGAACTACTTAGACCTAACTAACCTAAGGACAACACACAACACCCAGTCATCACGAGGCAGAGAAAATCCCTAACCCCGCCGGGAATCGAACCCGGGAACCCGGGCGTGGGACGATATTATCACTCCAGACCCTACTGAACCAGTGGAACGTGTTTCGTAATTCCCCATGACACTTCCTTTTTATTTTCAGCCAGACTGCCCTATCTGATAAGTACAATAAGAGCTGGATTTGGACGGCTAGTGGCAAACGCCTCTCAACGACCCCACTAAACACGGCAGCCAGCGAGTGCTGTCCAAACAGGCGGGCTATCGGCTGCGCGTCTGCTGTGTGCTGTGTAAACGCTCGCCACTGTAGATAACCGCGTAACGCCTCCTATAATGTTATCGCTGCGTGAAGTCCGGGTAGCGGTTGCTCCGTGTCCCTTGTTGCGGTCAGCACACACTGATGGGAACACACAAGCAGGGTAACATTTACTGTCAACTCGGCCGCCGCAATCGAATAAAAATTGAAAAAAAAAAAAAACAGAAAAGATAATACAGCTATGTTGTAGGCACTAAAGCAAAGTTGCCTACTGTTTCAGATACGCCCAATGCCTTGAGTTGTTTCTCACATTTTATAACATGCTGTTAACATTGGCTACACATTTTGCTGTACATCGTAGAAGATTTGATTAATTATAACTAGATCGTATAAGAAACCCCATCACACAAAAACCTGTATTCAATTTAGGATATGTCATTGCACGAATAATTTTGGCTCCTTGCAACTGCAGGAACCAATATACTGTAATTTATTCGGTTGACTATAAGATTTTTTCACCAACCCAAGAAAACTACACTTACTATTTGTCAGCGTACCAGTGTGGCATAATACATTTTCAAACGGTTTCTGGTGTTGGAAATAAATTTTCATGTCTCATAAAGAAGTAATTCCGGCTTCTTTATTCTATTCGTCTTCCTCGTTGTCTGGAATTTGATTTAGGACCTGGCGGACGGTCTATGATTTGTTTGGAAACTTGGCCAATATCGTACAACGAACGTTCTGTGTTGTGGATCATCATACCGACGGAATCGAAGTCAATGAAGTCCTCCACCTCCCAACAATAGTGACTATTATGCATTCTACTGGTTATGATTCAAGAACTAAGTTTATTAGAGAGACCGAGAATTGCGAATAGCCAACCAAGACCTAAATCTAAATCTCGTTAAGTGCCGCCATTGGAAGAGCTAGCACCTGGCCATCACGAAAATGAGGATATCTGGGACTCCTTTAACAGAATGCAGAACGGTACATCATCATCATGATCATCATCATCATTTAAGACTGATTATGCCTTTCAGCGTTCAGTCTGGAGCATAGCCCCTCTTATAAAATTCCTCCGTGATCCCCTATTCAGTGCTAACATTGGTGCCTCTTCTGATGTTAAGCCTATTACATCAAAATCATTCTTAACCGAATCCAGGTACCTTCTCCTTGGTCTGCCCCGACTCCTCCTACCCTCTACTGCTGAACCCATGAGTCTCTTGGGTAACCTTGCTTCTCCCCTGCGTGTAACATGACCCCACCATCTAATCCTGATCGCCCTGACTGCTACATCTATAGAGTTCTTTCCCAGTTTTTCTTTGATTTCCTCATTGTGGACACCCTTCTGCCATTGTTCCCATCTACTAGTACCTGCAATCATCCTAGCTACTTTCATATCCGTAACCTCAACCTTGTTGAAAAGGTAACCTGAATCCACCCAGCTTTCGCTCCCATACAACAAAGATTGAACGGTGCACAGATAACTTAGTCTTGGTACTGACTTCCTTCTTGCAGAAGAGAGTAGATCGTTGCTGAGCGCTCACTGCATTAGCTTTGCTACACCTCGCTTCCAGTTCTTTCACTATGTTGCCATCCTGTGAGAATATGCATCCTAAGTCCTTGAAACCGTCCACCTGTTCTAACTTTGTCCCTCCTATTTGGCACTCAATCCGTTTATATCTCTTTCCCATTGACATTACTATCGTTTTGGAAATGCTAATCTTCATACAATAGACCTTACATTTCTGATCTAGCTCTGAAGTACTACTTTGCAAACTTTCAATCGAATCTCCCATCACAACTAAGTCATCCGCACATGCGAGACTGCTTATTTTGTGTTCACGTATCTTAATCTCACCCAGCCAGTCTATTGGTTTCAACATATGATCCGTAAATAATATGAACAACAGTGGGGATAGCTTGCAGCCTTGTCTTACCCCTGAAACTACTCTGAACCATGAACTCAATTTACCGTCAACTCTAACTGCTGCCTGACTATCTATGTAAAGACCTTTAATTGCTTGCAAAAGTTTGCCTCCTATTCCATAATCTCGTAAAAAAGACAATAACTTCCTCCCAGGAAGCCAGTCATATGCCTTTTCTAGATCTATAAAGCATAGATACAACTCCCTGTTCCACTCGTAACACTTCTCCATTATTTGCCATAAGCTAAAGATCTGGTCCTGACAACCTCTAAGAGGCCTAAACCCACACTGATTTTCATCCAATTGGAACATCCAAACAAAGTCTTACGAAATGGGCATGACCAGGACCATGTAAGCTGTACAACTGTAGTAAGTTCGAGATATCACAACGCATGTGCACTGATGAGACGAGACATTACGGCCTGCTTAACAGCATACCCGTCACCCTTTTGGAACGCATTACTACAACCACTCTACATAGCATGGAGTCGAAAGGTCCGTGGTAGGTTTGTGGGAATATGTGACACCAGATGTTTGTCCACAGGTTACGAAATTCCCGTAAGTCACGCGTTTGAGGTTTGTGCGAGCAGTGCTGATACCCATAACGTCCCAGATACGTTGCATCAGATTCCGATTAGGCGAATTATGATGGCCAAGACATCAACGCGAGTTCACTATTCTGCATTATTTCACCAAATAAAGCAAACTGCACTTGTACGACATAATATACTTTCAACTGTTTCTGTGTGCTGGGAATAAATGTTCGTGTCTCATAAAGACGACGCTACTGAAGCACGTTTCTGGACTTGTGACAAAGAGAGCTATCCTGCTAGAAGTTGCCATCGAACCAGGGAAAACATCAAGCATGACGGGAGACAAGTGGCCTGATTTAATTTACACAGAGTCATCAACTGTCTGAATGTTTTCATAACTACCACAGATCCCTTGAGAGCCCACATGAATGTCTTCCAAAGCATAGTCTGACCGTACCTGCCTGCTTGCATGGTAGAGTGCACGTTTCGATCGCCCGTTCGCTTGGATAACAGTGTACCCAAACACTATCATTGTCTTGGTGTAACCAGGAATGTGACTTATACTACCAGGTAAAACGTTTCAGTTGATCACAGTCAATTTTCGAGGATGTGCCAACTGCAATTTTAGCAACAATACCAGGAAAACAAAGTACTCTTAGGATAAAATAAGACAAAGTCTCTCCTCCTTCGACTCACACTCCCCATCCTGTACCCCTTCCCTGTCCCCTCTTCACTCCTCCATACTCACCTCCCCTTCCCTACCCTACACACCCCTCACCCCCTTCTCATTTCTAAGCCATCTCCATTCCATCTGCTTCCCTCCCCCTCCAAGCTCCCCACCCCTCCCCTACTCGCATCTACCCACACCTCTCCTCTCATTCATTTCTAAGTCATCTGACTCCCTCCTGCTCCCCATCCCCTCCATGCCCCCCTCCCTTTCCCTACCCTACTCACACCTCCCCTCTCCCTCATTATTAAGCGATCTCCCTTCCCTTTTCTCCCCTTCCACTCCAACACAACGCCCCTTTCTTGGAAATGGTCCGATGAGAGAGCATCTAAACGAACACACACAATTAGCTCCCCAAAATAACGGCTCACTATTTTACTACCCAATTTCATTTCTTAACTCCTTCATCTATTCGCGTTTTTGGAAGCAGCCCAGGTAGAGAGGTCGTAACCAAAGAAAAATATTTAATTTTCACAATAACAGCTCAGTATTTGATGTCAGCGAAATAAGCCTGAGTGCGATATAAGCCTTTGACCATTCTTGGAGACTAATGACCTCAGAAGTTGAGTCCCATAGTGCTCAGAGCCATTTGAACCATTCTTGGAAACAGGGATGATTTCCTGTTTCTTCCAGTCGGTAGGCATCATTCGTTACTGCAGTGACCTACCATTAAATGATGATATTAGGGGGCAAGTTCTTCATCATAACCTCTGTAGAGTATCTGATATGATATCGATGCCTTTCCAATACTAAGCTTCTATTCATGTCTGAACCGTTTATGGCTGACGTTCCACATCCATACAGGGCTACTCTCCAGACAAATACCTTCAGAGAAGACATGTTCAATGATCACAAACGACTCTTTTTCAGGAAGGTTTTCCTTGATTTGCCTGTCTGCTTTTTGTACCCTACCTTCCTCGACCTTCGTCATTTATTTGACTGTCCAAATAGCAATACTCATTTCCTAATTCAATTTTCTTAGCTTCAAATGATATAATTTGGCCACATTCTATTATCCTTGTTTTGCTTTTGATAATGTTAACTTTTTAAAAACTTTTCAAGATACTAGCCAGGTCCCTTGCTGTTTCTAACACAATTACAATGGCATCAACATAGCAATAAGTTTTTTCTCCCTAAACATTAATAAAAAACTAAACTCCGCCCGAACAAGCCATAAAGGCCCAACGGTACAGACCGGTCGCTGTATCATCTTTATCCTACAGGCGTCACTGGACGCGCATATGGAGGGGAATTTGGTCAGCACACCGCTCTCCTGGCCGTATGTCAGTTTACGAGACCGAAGCCACTACATCACACTCAAATAGCTCCTCCGTTTCCCTCACAAGGGCTGAGCCTATCCTGCTTGCCAACAGCGCTCGGCAGATAGGATGATCACCCTTCGAAATGCTGGCCCAGCCCGACAGCGCTTAACTTCGGTGATCTGACGGGATTTGGTGTTAACACTGCGGCAAGGCCGTTGGCCCTAAACATTAATACCATTTTCAAATTTCTCCTTGTTTTTCTACACAGATTTCTTAATTCAGAGATAGAATAACTTCAGCGATAGGCTAAAGCCCAGTCTCACACACGTTAACCTTCCACTCCCTGTGTTTTATCTACGCTGCTGCCTGATTTTTAAAGATACTAGAACAGTAGAGGTGATGTTGGATTTCACCATCAATGATTTCACATGTCGATAGGTGGCTGTCGAGGTAATGAAAGTATTGCACATTGTCATTAACGTGTGAGAGTTCACCAGCACTTTTTTTTTCTTTGGTGGCGCTTTGTCTTTTCAGTTCGAGTATTCATCTTCACATCTGTGACTTCCTCGCACCCCAGTCGATTTAATCACAATGATCGTATGATCGGAAGCCCGAAAATAAGATAGTCGCCTCAGAAACATAGCCTAAACTGAAATAATAACTATGCTATCATGCTTAAAAGTGTCCGATTTGATCTGTATGCACCCCACATAATGTACCTTTCCTGTAGATCCTCTAAACTCTTTTTGGTACGTCGTCTGACAGTTCTGTGTAGTTCGACAAAAGATCGCTAGATGCCACTGCTGCGTATGGGAATCAGTACAGATGCAAATTAATCCCATTATAATGCAAATATCAGGAAATACGTTATTAAAGATGAGAGAGCCTTTAACGCTTGTAAACTCAAATTTATTATAATCACTGTTTTTCAAAAAGTCACTTTAAAACAGAAAGTTCATGGTGAAGTAATTTGCACTAGAGTAGGACCTCGAACACCTGTCAAGTGGTAATTGTCCCTGTTAATTAAATGCCAAAAATTTTAAAAGCGGCCGGCTGGGATGGCCGAGCGATTCTAGGCGCTGCAGTCTGGAATCGCGCGGCCGCTACGGTCGCAGATTCGAATCCTGCCTCGGGCATGGGTGTGTGTGATGTCCTTAGGATAGTTAGGTTTAAGTAGTTCTAAGTTATAGGGGACTGATGATCTCAGAAGTTAAGTCCCATAGTGCTCAGAGCCATTTTTTTAAAAGCGATTTTATTAAAAATAATAAAGTATGTCCATGTTTAAACTTGAAATAATGTGAATTAAATTTTTGTAATGGACGACGATTAGAACTGAGTAGGTAACTAAGCTTTATAAAATGTTACATATTTTAGATATCTAATTTTTTCCACCAACAGCTAGGTGCATTAAACTAAAATGACTACAAAAAGGTTTTCCTTACCGAGATCCGAACCTAGCATCCGAGAATAAACGTTAAATATCGATTTATTTCACCACTAACGACATGTGCGCATATGTGAACTAGACCCAATGTGACGAAAAGTTCTGCACTGACTGGTAATTGAACACTACACATATCGTTGTTGCTAGCTACACAGGAAGAAAAGTTAACTATCAAATTCTTCATCACCTGTATCTAGGAATGGCATCTCAGAACCTGAAATGATGTGATGGAAAGTTCTGTGTCTGAACAGAAAACGAAGCCGACACGTGTCGTTATTGTTGGCGACCTACAAAGAGACGTTAAAATTAAATTATTTTTCACTTGCGCTTTGCTATGCGCATGTTGTTGTGGAATAACGAGATTTTTTTTTTTTTTATTTGTCAGACCAAGATTCGAATCCCGGGACACGCGGCTTTTGTTGAGATCCTGAGCAGTTTAGAATCTTGCGGAAAAAACAAAAGGTATCGTCTTGAAATCCAGGTCTTATATTTTTAACTTCTCAAATAAAAAAAGTATCATATGATTCATAATTTTGTGGTAGCTTCGAAATGTTAGTTGGCTCTTACACAAGAATTCACGTGTTACACAACCGTTTTTAGCAAAACTGACCCGTACCATAATCAAATTCCAATGAATTAATACGACCAACCAATGTGAATTAACTTCAAGCTGAAACCGAGAGTACAACGTACTATGATTAAAGTTAATTTCAGGGAATGACACATCCAATTACTATACTTCAGTATTAAATTCTTCTTCTGGAAGTCTGATTAAATGTTATCTGGGAGTCTTATGAACCACATGTTAGTCAGAGGCCACAAAACTGGGGAAAATAACCAGGGGCCGGCTATTAGATGGGCTGCAGGTGTTTTCAAAGGTCAGACCCAGTTAGGGCGATGAAAAGTACAGGTAGAGAGTGGGAACAGTATACTGCATGCGTGCCACACTCTGCTGAAGACACAAGACACATCTACTACGTTGAATCCTAAACGACGGGAGGCCATTGTGTAGTGTTTTTAACATGAGCAGTCTGCTAATGCCGGAGGGACTCACATGAGACAATGAGAGACTGCAGTTTTGTGGCGCCCGATCATCAGCAGGAAGTCAGCATGCTGGAAACCTAGACCCGAAGGAATACAAACATAGGAATCTCTGAAGTGGAGTGAGCTGGTAGGCCACCCGGCGCTTTTGTGTCTAAGAACGCGTGACTCGCAGCCATCAGGCTAGCGCCAAGTTAATTACTTTGTTGTTAGTTAGTACAGCCACAACACCTGCTTGTCAAAACCACAAAATGGGACAGATAGTGGGAGCCAGGAGCTGCTTCTTTCTGAATTCCAACACTAAAAACTCATATGATTGGTTAAATATGTTTACGTCTACACGTACAAACATATTGCGCAAGACACCTTGCGGTGCGTTGTGGAATGTCCTGTGTAGCGCTACTAATCATGTAATTTGCTGTTACACTTCCAGATAGAGCGAGGGAAAACCGAGTGATTGTATGCCTCCGTATGAGCCCTAATTTCTCCTGATAATTACGCGACACATATGTCGGCGGCAGCATCGTTCTGCAATCAGCTTCAAATGCCCGTTCTCTAAATTTTCTCAACAGTGTTGCTCGAGAAGAACGTCGCCATCCATCAAGGGACTCCAGTTTGAATTCCCGAAGCATCACCATAGCACTAGCGTGTTTTTCAACCTATTGGTAACAGATATAGCAGTCCACCTCGGAACTGCTTCAATGTCTTGCTTTAACCCGACCTGGTGAGGATTCCAAACATTCGAGCAGTACTATACGTGATGTCCTTTGCAAATGAACCACACTTTCCTAAAATTCTTCCCATAAACAGAAGTCGACCATTCGCTTTCCTACCTCATTTAAAAAAAAAAGTTCAAATGTGTGTGAAATCTTATGGGATTTCACCGCTAAGGACATCAGTCCCTAAGCTTACACACTACTTAACCTACATTATCCTAAGGACAAATCCACACACCCATGCCCGAGGGAGACTTGAACCTCCGCCAGGACCAGCCGCACTGTCCAGGCCCAGTATCTTCACATTCTTGTTCCATTTCATATCGCTTTGATACGTTAAGCTCAGAGACTGAAACGACGTGATTGTGTCAAGTAGAAACTTGTAATGCCGTTTCCGAACATTATGGGTTTCTTTTCCCTGCTCATCACATTAACTTACATTTTTCTACATTTAGAGCCACCTTCCATTCATCACGCCATGCAGAAATCTTGTCTAATCTTCTTGTATTGTTATACAGTCATCTTCCGTTACACCACAGCATAATCAGCACACAACCAAGATAGATGACCACCATGTTCGCTAGATCATTTATGTACCTAGTAAATAATAGCGGTTCTATCACAGTTCCCTCGGGCACACCTGACGATACCTAATCTCTGATGAACACTTGCCATTGAGGGCAACATATTGGGTTCCCATTGCTTAAGCAGTCTTCGAGTCACTCACATATTTGGGAGCCTATTCAGTGCACTCTTACCTACGTTAACGGTCTACAGTGGGGTGTTGTATGAAAAGATTTTCTGAACTTTAGTATTATGGGGCCTGCCTGTTGTCCATCATCCGTAGTTTGCACATGACATGTGAGGGAAGAGGACGCTGAGTTTCACACGAGCGATTCTTTCTAAAGCCTTGCTGATTTGTGGACATAAGCTTTTCAGTTTATTGGAAATTTATTATATTACAACTCAGAATATGTAGTAGAATTCTGCAGCAAACCGATATTAAGGGTACTGGTCTACGGTGCCGTTATTTTGCCCTTCAATGTAGACCTGCGCTGTGATAGTACCACGGAAAACACGGGGTGCAAGCTCCCTCCATGAAAAACACGATCACATCATAACACAACCGTCTGCGAATTTTACTGTTGGCACTGCACATGCTGGCAGATGACGTTCACCGGGCATTCGCCATACCCACACCCTGTCATCGGGTCGCTACATTGTGTGCCGTGATTCGTCACTCCACACAACTTTTTCCACGGTTCAATCGTCAAATTTTTACGCTCCTTACACCAAGAGAGGCGTCGTTTTGCATTTACGGGCGTGATGTGTGGCTTATGATGAGCCGCTCGACCATGAAATCCAAGTTTTCTCACCTCCCGCCTAGCTGTCATAGTTCTTACAATTGATCCTGAAACCGTTTGGAATTCCTGTGTGGTGGTCTTGATAGATGTGTGCCAATTACACATTACGATCCTCTTCAACTGTAGGCGGTCTCTGTCAGTTGGCCTGTACGCTTTTGTGCTGTACGTGTCCCTTCACGTCCACTTCACTATCACATCGGAAACAGTGGCCCTAGGGATGTTCAGAAGTGTGGAAATATCGCGTCTAGACGTATGACACAGGTGACACCCAATCACCTCACCACGTTCAAAGTCCTTGACTTCCGCGGAGCGCCCCATTCTGCTCCCTCACGATGTGTAATGACTACTGACGTCGCTGATATGGAGTACCTGGCAGTAGGTGGCAGCGCAATGCGCCTAATATGAAAAACGTATGTTTTTGGTGGTGTCCGGATACTTTTGATTACATTGTGTATATTTTTCTTCCTTACTCAGTTCCCAAAGCAAGTTATTCCCATCAGTTACTTTTTTGTTCACCAACGACTGTATGCAAACCAGCAAACCGACTTCATACCACTCATCAACTATTTCCAACTGATGTGTCTGCTGCTGGCGGTCGCCAATAAATAGCCCAGGTATAGGGATCAAAGAAAACTTTGTTGAACGCCATCACAAAAATATTCTCCGCAACGACGCAAAATAAAGATTGATTCTTCAATAAGTGAAAGAAAATGAGTGCTGCTCCTTTACTAACTATAGCGAAATAGAGCCACTTATACTTCCAGAATTAAAAAGTAAATAATATGTCCCATGACACTTGAAAGAGTTACACACACTTCAGTGAACACATTGTTAAGACTATACGTAGTTTACTTTAAAAACAGCGAGTTTAGATTCTGCACCGAGACACTCTTTAATGAGCTGTTTTAAAGTCCTAAAAAGTATGAAGCTTCCTGCACCGGCCTAAATAGCCACCTCATTGATGGATACTTTCGGACGTATTTTCGGCAGATGAGGGGGCGTATAGATGAAGAGGGGCAGTTTATTAATGGCCTCTACCATCGCCATGTACACTATCTGGTGGCGTGGTCTCAGTGCTGTTGACGCCCTCTATTGGTCTAGCTGCGCAGTTCCGGGATTGCGAAGGTCCTTGTCATCTGAACTAAAGGAGCTGAGCTCACTGTAGCCTGCATGACGAATAAGTTGTGCGTAGCATCGTTGGTACCTGAGGTCTAGGTCGCGGTGGCATCATCCTCCCCGTCCCCCTCCCCACCAATGAGGGCGAGATATTGTTGCCCAGGATGAAATCCACGGGCAGCGACCGCCACCCTCTGGCCGCATGGCATGTGACGCTCAAGGCGTCATACGGCAGGCAGGTTCTCCTTCTTGTGGTGAAGACAGCCAGAATGACTGGCGGCTGTGACTGAGCAGACGGGACGGCGGCCACGGGTTGACTGGTAAGACTGGCAGCGCCACGTGTCCGAACTGCCGAGAGCCAGTCTGTCAGAAGACCATACCACATAAGTGAGAGGCTGGGGATAGAGGGCTTGAAAGTGCGAAAAAGGAAATGGAAAAAAAACACACACACACGCGAAAGGGGCGCAGAATTACTAGGGATGACAATTTGTCGTGTACAAGCAGAAACGAACTTCTCCATGACAACGAAAGGCCTCACACAAGTCTGCGCACCCGAGAAGAACTTAAGAAAACTTCACTGGAGCATTCTTCAGCATCCATCCAGTAGCCAGGATCTCGCATCTTTCGACTTCCTTCTGTTTCGCTCAGTGACAAATGCACTCTGCATGAAGCAGTACGTTGATGAGGGGCAGGTTATTGATGCTCCGACGTCGCCCAATGAAATGGTACCATTTGTGCATACAGGCACTCCCATTAAGGTGGAGTAAGGCCGTTGTATTGAACGGAGCTTGTGTTGAGAAACAGGGATTTGTATCCTAAGTAGTGGGGACGAATATTGTGTATTGGAATCCTGAATAAAACCAACCTTCTTTCAGAATAAAAAGTTGTATTACTTACTGTAAGCCACTTGTATTTCAAAATTCTATACCCGTACAATTCTCAGTATTTACACATTCTAAATACACTTTCTAAAGCACCTAAAATGGGAGGAGGAAACAAAATGAAACTTCTTGGGTGCAGAGGGTATGAGATGTTATTTCAGTGATACGTCTAGGTCCTCCTACCATTCCGCGTTCAAAATCCGTTAATTCCCGTCATGCGGCCATAATTACGCTATTTTTTAATTTTTTGCAGTAATATCTACCTTTCTTCAGTTTCTGCTAAATGCTTGCTATACTTTCTGCAATAATTTTAATATCCTAATTTTCGTTTCTGATGTAATACGTGTGCTTCTTAAATCTCCATTTAATTGCCACTTTGCTCGTCTACCTTGGCCACTGCGGTTCTTAAAGTGGGGTCACACAAATGATGGAATAGTGATATACACCTACACAGATGGCAGTATTATCGCGTACAAATAACTTGTCAGTATGAGCTCACATATAAATATGTCGTTACAACCTTCTGGCCTTGATCCATGCCCTGATTAGTTTGGAAAAACTGTCATCATGCCTCAGTATTCTTTCTTGATGCAGACCGGCCTATGATTGTTGTAACTCGTCCTCAATACACTGGATACCAGCACTGGGGCAGGACTGATGACCAAACAGGTTCGGTATATGTTCTATCAGGCTCAGATCTGAGACCCTTTCTGGCCACTGTTGCACTTCGTATGACGTAGACAGTTCACAGAGACCATTTCATGTGTGAACGTACATTGTACTGTTGAAAAATGGCACCACATTTCTGTCGAATGAGAGATAACACATGACGCTACAGGGTGTCTGCAACATATAGCTGTGCAATCAGAGTTTGCTCAATCATTACCGGCCATGACCTCAAATCACACCCGATGGCCCCCCAAACAATGACGCCACGAGTAACAGTGCAGCACCTCTCCAAAAATTTGGAAGCCAAGGATCTCTTCTTTGATCGTCGCCATACTCGCCGACGAAGGTCATCTGAAATAGTGCAGAACCACGGTTCATCATTCATTAGCAATCCATGCTTCCGGTCACGGTATCACTCCAAACGCAACCATTTGTTTTATGGTGTTAACGGGAGTTTACACATGGGACGGTAATTCCCTGGTCCGACCAATGGGCGAAACGAGAATGTCCGTTATTTGTTCCCCAATTGCAGAGGCTGACGTGAAGACGTTGCTATGTGCATGGTGTACAATACGCCGTTCCTCACTCTTGGTGGTCAGACGTGCTTCACCTCTACCTTGATAGCGAGTATCCTTTCCCTCACGTTCCCCTGGATCCAGCGTCGTACCACTGTCGCATGCGAATGCTCCACAAACCTGAATATTGTACGGTTCGACCAGCCAGTCAAATGGACAACCACGATTTGCTCCTTTTCAAAATCTGTCAGTTGCTGATAACGCTGCTTTGCGTGAGTACGAGGAGTGTCTGTGTCCTCAAAAGTGATCACGCAACGTCTGATGCTGTTCAAACACGCTGCAAGGCGTGGTAATAACACTAAACAACTATAACACTAACGCGCTCTGGTGGTCATTCTATCTCTCATGGAGAATTGTAACTTATCATTTACATAACCGCCGGTAGTTAGTACATCTACATCTAAATCTGCATACTTATTCCACAAACCACATTGTATTGTAGAGGATACCTTGTACCATTACTAATCACATCCTATCCCGTTCCACTCTCAAATGGAGCGAGGGAAAACGACGTCTAAAAGCTTCCGCACGAGCACTAATTTCTCGTGTCTTATCTTCACGGTCTCTACGTGAAATGAACTTGGCAGCAGTTGAATCGTTCCGCAGTCAGCCTCAAATGCTGCTTCTGTAAATCTGCGCAGTAGCACCTTGCAGGAGGAGTATTGTTTTCTCTACAGGGAATTCACAGTATTTGCAGTAACATCCGACCATGTCTCCTGAGTGTTTCATTTTTATAGCAGGCTCGGTATTACGGCACAAGCCAGTACAGAAAATTATGGTCGGAGTTATGATGAAAACAAAGAATCGCAGGAATGGAATTTAATACAACGTTACAGTTCTTTCTCGAATCCTAACCCCGAAATTGTCCTATTTCGGCCTCGGAAGTCCTCTCTGGCATACCTATCCTGACTCTCTCATCACATATTGTACTCGGGCGTGCTCTTCATCTTCTTCTTCTATTAGCTGGAACCCATTCCATCATCTAATAAGGTCATCTCTCCTCACGTAAACGGCATATACGCGTCTTACAATCTCAGTCATTTTGCTTCGACTGTATCCATTACAGTAGTGCCCATGTTCAGTCTCTTATGCATGTCATCATTTTTAATTTTTTGCGGTAGTATCTACCTTTCTTCAATTTCTGCTACATTCTTGCTATACCTTATACAATAGTTTTAATATCCTAATTTTCGTTTCTGATGTAATACGTGTCCTTCTTAAAACTCCATTTAATTGCCACGTTGCTTGGCCAATGCGGTTCTTAAATTGGGGTTACAAAAATCATGGAGTAGTGATATACACATACACAGATGGCAGTAGTTTCGCGTAAAAAGGTATAAAAGAGCAATGCATTGAGGGGGTTGTCATTTGCACTCAAGTAATTCACGTAAAAAGGTTTCCGACGTGATTATGGCCGCGCAATAGAACGAATTTTGAAGGCGAAATGGTAATAGGAGGAAGCATAGGACATTCCATTTCGGAAATCGTTAGGGAATTCAATACTCAAGATTCACGGTCTCAAGAGTGTGCCGAGAATACCAAATTCCAGGCACTACCTCTCATCACGAACAACACAGTGGTCGACGGCCTTCACTTAACTACCGAGGGCAGCGGGTTTGCATACAGTGGTCACTGGTAACAGACAAGCAGCACTGCCTGAAATAGCCACAGAAATCAGGATGTGGCCAATGACGAATGTATCCATTGGAGAGGGCAGCGAAATTTGCCGTTAATGGGCTATGGCAGCAGACGACCGATGCGAGGGTCTTTGCTAACAGCACGACATCGCCTAGGGTGCCTCCCCTGAGCTCATGAGCATATTAGTTGGACGCTAAATGACTGCTCACATGAGTTCCGATTTCAGTTGGTAACAGCTGATGATGGGGTCCGAGTGTGGAGCAGACCCCACGAAACCATGGACCCAAGTTATCTACATGGCTTACTGTGGCTCCGTAATGGCGTCGGCTGTGTTTAGATGGAATGGACTGGGCCCTCTAGTCCAACTGAACCCTACATTGACTGAAAATGGTTATGTTCGGCAACTTGTTCCCAACCAACGATGGAACTTCTATGGATGACAATGAGCCATTTCACCTGGCCAAAATTGTTCGCGAATGGTTTGAAGAACATTCTGGACAGTTCTAGCGAATGATTTTGCCATCCTAATCGCCTGGGAGGACTCCCATCGGACATTTATTGGACATAATCTAGAGATGAATTCGTGCACCAAATATTGCACCGACCGCACTTTGGCAGTTATGGAGGGCTATACAGGCATCACGGCTCAGTATTTCTGCAGGAGATTTCCAACGACTTGTTGAGTCCATGTCAGGTCGAGCTGCTGCGTTACACCGGGTAAAATGAGGTTCGATACAGTATTAGGAGGTAGGAGGTATCCCACGGCTTTTGTTACCACAGTGTGATTTCGCTTTTACTGCGTCCATCTGTGTTCGGTTGTCAACCAAATGTAAAGTGAACAGCTTGTCATCATTTATAGACACAGCCATAGACGACAGGGACGTTTCCATAACCTTAAAGCATAAGTCAAGGATATTTTAAGTAACGCAGATGTTATAGCTCAACATTCTCGTTACCGTTACGTCACTGGAATTTTTTCCAGATGTTTTTGCAACTACTTTTATTTTACGAGTAGTGCCACTAAATCAATCTCTAAAATCTTAAACATATAAACGACTCCCTCCATTTAGTAACATCGCAGTTCGGAATTTACTTGGATTTTCTGAATATCAATGAAAGCAATAATGGTCTCTAAATTCCTGATTAGTGTTTTTTCTACAAACTGTTTTAGGCAAAATATAGTCTATGCATGATCTTTCAGCACGGAAGCCATTCTTTCCTTCTTCGTCCACAATCTGTGATTCGGTTCTCACATTTATATCTTTCCCACATAATCTAGGGACTGAATTTGTTATCCACTATAGTTTGAGCATTTTCTCCTGTCGTCCTTTGTATGCATGTTGCTTATGTGTCATGTTGCCCATTCCTCTGATAATTGATTCACCCCTTAGAAGTTTATTCGGTCCACTTTTGAACAATTCGATGAGAAATCCATTTGGACCTGAAGCTTGTTCTTCATAGTTATAAGCACTTTTTTGACCTACAGCTATAATTATTTTGTCCTTTTCGTAAGATGCATCCGAGACAAACAACTCATCGTCGTTTTTTACAAAAAATTCTGAAAGGTTTTTGGTGAACAGATTCCCATAATACTTCATTATTCTTCGAATGGAATGAAGCTAATTCTAATTCTTTCTGTTCTTTTACATTGCAGAGATTTCAGAGTGCGCCATGCTTCACTGCTTCCTCCACCTCCAATATACTGATCAATGTGTCTACATCTAATAATCCTCACCTCACTCTTTGCATTCCTGACAGCCTTCTTCATCTATGATCTACATTTTACATACTCGTCCTTATTTTCTTCGTTCTTTGAGATTAATCTATATAGTATGCTCTCTTATTTTCCTGTAGCAATATCTAAGTGTTCTCAGTCTACGATTCATTTCTCTTTTGAAGTCGTGAGTTGCCCTTTACCGTTATAGCTGTACACTTAATGAAGTCAATCAGTTCGCTGGCGATGAATGACTCACCAGTTCTGCTGGCATGAAGAGTGGCAGCACTCCCAGGACTGTATCAAACAAAAATCAGGATTCGTGTTCGAAAGAACAATAAGATCCTTAAAGAATATTTCGAAGAGAATACGTTCGCAGACACACAATACTCTTACTGTAATCACTGATCGTGTACAGTCCATTTAATTTCCGAACATAACCTAATCAATTTGTGTTCATTGCTTCAGTGTATTTATTTCTTGTTTCGTACTAATGGATTTTCCTATGGATTGAATTTCTCACTGTCACACTCGGTGCTACTTTCCATCTACGGATAGAAGGGAAAAGCGTATTTTAATCACGGCGTTCTCTTACACTGCTCCATTTACGGGTTCCAGAAAAGCTGGATTTGGAAATTCTTTGCATTATGAGATAATAAACCTAAAGACAATTTCCGTCTAAAAATTACGCAGAAATAAAAGAAGCGATCAAATTTTGTGTAGCAGGTACGTTGAGACGCAATATCGTAAACCACTTCTTCGTAATTGGCTCATTATATTTCTCTGGTTTCGGAGATAAAAACAGGAAACTGGCAGCTTTTTTTAATTGCCTTTGCCTGAGAAGTCAAATGTGCGATTGTGCAAATGGGAAAGAAAACATTGGCGTTGTTTCGTTCCTTTTATTTACTTTCTCGGATCTGATTTATTGCGGCGTAGTGTCCTTATTCTTAGAATTACAATATCTAATGCTGTGACTTTTAACGGCACTCTTCTGAGCCACGTGAAGTGGATAATGCCAAGTAATAGCCGTCTTTATGGCATCGAAATTGCTTTACGTCGATAGTATACACTAATGGAATTCTCTTAGTTCTGGTTTTCTTTTTGACTGGCTTCACAGCGCTTCCAATAAATTAGTTTAACGGCAGTTTTACGTTTACGGTCATCGACTGCGATAAAACAGCGAGTTTCGATTCTTCTTGGAATTAAAATTAGCTTAGGACACTAAAATTAAGAACGAATTCGTGAGACTTTTTGTCGCATACATGCAGAAATAAAAACAAGATCCTGAATCTACAAAAACGTTTGAAATCTGTGCTTAGTTTATGAGATAAGACCTAAAAGAAGTAGATCGCGAGAAGCCTTTGTGGGCTAAAATAAACTTCAATACGGGAGAGCTCGTTTAATACTTCTGAAATTAACTGAAAATTAGTTATGTTTGTTATTTGTCCAGTCACCAGGTTCGACATCATTCGGACAACAAGGTCAATAGCGACTGCCAACAAGGATCGCAAAACTAAAACTCCCGAAAGCAAACGAAAATTCTGTTGGAAATATGATGAAAATGGATGAGATTAAAACGCAGGAAACACATCTCTCTCAGTCGCTCTCTCGCTCACTACACACCAAACACACACACACACACACACACACACACACACACACACAAACACACACACACGCGCGCACACACACACACAAATCACGTAATTTTTATTTCTTTGACATGTTTCTTTCAGAAATATTTTAAATTGCTACAATCCCCGGTTCCGTTAAAGGATTATCATACAAAGCCTTGCCTCTGCCATAAAGCGTACAGCAGTTGGTGGATTATGGATGTAGATACAGAGACAATGAATACCTTTTTAATTTTCCAAAAAAAAAAAAATAAATTGACAATACTAATGAGTTAAAATTACTATAGAGCATTACCTTTTTTAAAGTGTGAGACATTGGCCTGTTTAAGGACTTTCTCCTCACATTTTATCCTATTTTAGTACTGAATTAGCATAGAGCCCGTTTGGCTTCATTTACCTTCCGATTCAGTTTTTAGTTGTCAACGTTTCATTGCTATTGTGCGCTGATTATATGAGTGGTTAGGGGTAGCTTGTAGTAAAACAGTAATATCAGAAATTGAGTCCGCCTTGATGCAAAACACCTTGTTATTCGTTTATTTCTTTATTATCCCAAACTAGTTTCGGCGACAAATATCACCATCGTCAGTGGGGTTTTTTAATCTAAAGCATGCAGAAAATGGCATGGTTATACAATCATAGTAAAACATTATTACATTTTTACAATTCGTCTTTTGAAATATAGTTTTCTATTGATATTTTCATACTACCTTATTTATTGTGTGTTACATCGCGTTTTAGGCAATTACCGGCGCTGTTTGCGACATATTTTCTGTGCTTTTTTTCTGTTGCCGTCTTTTTACTTAGCGAACATCATGTCATCTGCAACCATGTGAGCGGCTGTTAGTAAACAAATACTAAAAGGTGAACTTCGTATGTCAGCAGTATGTACTTGAGGTTGTGGTAGCGTCGTGGGAACCAGTTATTTGGTGTGTATTGAGCTGTTGCTTAGCTATTCGTGTACTCACTTTCGTTGGATGGTATGTGGCTGCTTTTATGTGGATGACTCTGTCTTGTAGATGAAACACATAACAGGGTAGAAGAGCTACACAGTAACATCAACACAGTACACCCACAAATCCACTTCAATCTTGATCCAACTGCGTTGTTCCTATTTCGAAAACAGAGTGACACCGTTACATTAGACCGCTCGCTCACAAGTGACTGTGTTTCCCTCGATTGTGAGCACGCCGATGACGTGGGACTGGCGAGTCCATTTTCTGGGAGGTAAGCTAGGTATGTCAACAACATGTGCTATCAGCGACAATAGTAGATTAGTAGATTCCATTGCATAGTGTCTCCACAGCTGTGTTGCCACTATTTAAGTTCCAACCAACGTATAATCTGGGGTGACAGATTCAGCACCAGTATCATCTAGGCGCTACAGTCTGGAACCGAGCGACCGCTACGGTCGCAGGTTCGAATCCTGCCTCGGGCATGTATGTGTGTGATGTCCTTAGGTTAGTTAGGTTTAAGTAGTTCTAAGTTCTAGGCGACTGATGACCTCAGAAGTTAAGTCACATAGTGCTCAGAGCCATTTGAACCATTTTTACATACCCACGGAGCACCTGGCGAGCAACAAGCTGTGTTTGTAGTACACAAGGGTCGTGGCAAAAGCTACTTGAACTGCTTTCCATAAGAATAAAATTAGCAATGGCTCGAACGTCTCTTGCAGCATCGTGTCAATTACGTAAGCACATCTTTAAAAAGTTTGACATCTCCAGGGGCCATAACCCCGCCAAACTGTAACACCGCCTCTAGCTTTCATAATATCCTCAGTTGACGAAGGAAAGAGTACACGATGTTTTTCAGGTATGCCGTAGCCAGTTCCGACTTTCTTCGAGTGCGTACTGAAACGTAGTACTTCCGAATTTCTAATGTGAAAACTCTTAAAGATTGTTAAATAAAACTAACTATATTAGCATCTACACCTTTGTTTTCCATGTCTACATATTTGTACAAATTTCTCAACAGAGACACCCTGGCGACGAACACGTTTCCCCAACGAGCGACCAGTTTGTTGATACCGTCATTGCAGTATGTTTGACTTTACTGAGGGAGCCAAAATCTCATCTCTGCTTGCACCGCTTCGTCACTGTCAAAGCGAAGTCCTCAATTGTGTTTTTTAAGTTCTCTAAACGTGAAAATCGAGCGGGGCCAAGTAAGGACTATGAGGAACATTTGTGGTAAGGACTACGGGTCCAAACTGCTGTGGTCATCGGTCCCTATGCCTATACACTGCTTAATCTAACTTAAACTAACTTACGCTAATGACAACACACACACACACGCCCGAGGGAGGGCTCGAACCTCCGACGGGGTGGGGGGGATGGGTGGGGTTGGGGGGGGGGGGGAGCCGTGCAAACCGTGGCAAGACGCCTGAGACAGTGCGGCTACCCCGCGCGGCAGACTATGTGGAGGATGATTGATGAGAGTGAACCCAAGGCGTCGGATTGTTGGAGACGACGCACTGCTCGTATGTGCTCAGGCACTGTCATGCTAAAGGAGAGGGTGCTCCATGTGTAGACTTACTCTTTGAATTCGAAACTCGACTACAGCGCTCTGTCCTTTACGCACCGACATAGTTACATTACAGCCTGTCACGTTACACGTTACAATTCACAGCGCTCTAGCGGCATAGGGCTGTAAATACAGGGTGACAATTATTGAACTGTATGAAAAAAAACATAATTTATTTACAAGCTACGGCGTGCTCACACATTGTTCAACATGTAAACCTCACTACAGATATACGGATTTAGCTTATGACACGTCTGATACGGGTGACATCATTGAATATGATGTGGCGCAGACGAATAGCGCCGGCCGCGGTGGCAGAGCGGCTCTAGGCGCTTCAATTTGGAACCACGCGGCTGCTACAGTCGCAGGTTCGCATCTTGCCTCGGGCATAGATGTGTATGTTGTCCAAGGTTAGTTAGGTTTACTTAGTTCTATGTCTGGGGGACTGATACCTCAGACGTTAAGTCCCATAGTGCTTAGAGCCATTTGAACCATTTGAACCAGAGGAATAGTGAACTTCTGCATGACGCTCTGAAGTATCAGAAAGTCGATGCTTTCAATGTCCTCCTGAATGGCTGTTTCCAGCTCAGCAATGGTTTTGTGGTTATTGCTGTACACCTTGTCTTTAATATAAAGTCACAAAACGAGTCGCATGTGTTCAGATCCGGAGAATATGGCGGTCAATGGAAGCCCTTGCCTGTGGACTCTGTATACCCCAGAGCCAGAATGCGGTCCCCAAAGTGCTCCTCCAAGACTCAAAAGCTCTTCTGCTTCGATGAGGTCGAGCTCCGTCTTGCATGAACCATGTCTTGTTGAAATAAGGGTTACTTTGGATAATGGGGATGAAATCATCTTCCCGAACCTTTACAAACCGTTCGGTAATCACTGTGCCGTCAAGAATATCTCACAGATAATTCTGTGACTGGACATTATACAACACACAATCAGCCGCTGAGGGTGAAGAGACTTCTCGATCCGAAATGCGGATCCGCAGTCCTCTGCAGTTGCTGTTGAGCAAATAAATTATACATTTTTCCTGACCTGACGCTCTGGGTGTGGAACTTTGGTTTAGGATCGGATTCGAAGCAAAGTCTTTGGCTCGGAAATATCTGCTTAGGGAATGATCGTAGACGGTGAAAAACAGTTTCTTCTTCATATTAATGTTTATAAGGTTTATTTGCAGAGCTTGTTAACTGCAGCGCAAGATAAATTTTAATAGATAGAGTCAATATGATTGATTAAACTAGAAGACACTGTAGTTTGTAGTTCAAACTGTTCATTGTGAAACATAAGTCCTTTTTTCGACTAATAATAGTTGATGTGGCAAAACAATGTCAGCAAACACATACAGTATTTCACTAATGCCGCACTAAACGAAAACAAAGTTCATTTTCTGCACCTATCACTTCTTTTATTACAACACCTGTAATAAAACATCTAAGTCTTACACCGATTTCTCTCGCAAAATTATTTGACTACGTGGCTGTGGGATGCCGGCACGGTAGCTCAGCGTGTTCGGTCAGAGGGTTGGCTGCCCTCTGTAATAAAAAAACTGAGTGAATGGATCAATAACGAACTTCAACGGGAGTCAGGTGACGTCCGCCACGAACAAAGAAAAAAAAAAGTCCCATAAGATTTCACACACATTTGAACATTTTATATAACTACGTGGCTGTATACCGCCCAGAAACTAAGGAGAACAACCTTCCTGTACTGTTCTTTCAAGAAGCCTTTAGTCTACCACCTGTAAGCCCGGAATGTGTAGTCTAATCTCTCTCAGAGATAAGTGATCTTTTCCACCGCCACACAATAGCTCTACTCCTACTTTTCCATCCTGTGTCTTCCCCAGCTAACGTAGCTATATTTCTTCATTTTTGTGGTTCCCGCAGCCTCACTAAATTTGAAAAAGGTCATTATTCCACCGAGCTGTGTTTAAAAATATTTTATTTGCACTACAGATTAGGACACTATTCATTCTCATGTGCATCTAAAAAACATAACACACTATAGTAAAAGAAGAGAAATATGAAAATTGTATAACTGTATTGTATGTAGCGTTAAACAAACATAGTAATCACCTATAATAACAGATGTGGCATGCTGCGTACATTTGTACACAGAGCGGTTGTCACCGGTCATCTTCTGAAATATAAGGTGTGTGACATGAATGTGCTTTAGAGAAGATAACATTACCACTCTATTAAAATCTGGCTAGAAATTCCAAGGAACAAATTTTATAATGTTTACTATAAACCACATTATATACACGTAATTGTCACGTAAGCATGACTGCATGGGAAAATTATAACGAAGTCAGAGAATAGAAATACAAATGTCTTATTGTATTATCGCTACGATTTTAGAGTGTATCTTTGTCTAATATCAATACAGGGTTATTACAAATGATTGAAACGATTTCACAGTTCTACAATAACTTTATTATTTGAGATATTTTCACAATGCTTTGCACACACATATACAAAAACTCAAAAAGTTTGTTTAGGCATTCACAAATGTTCGATATGTGCCCCTTTAGTGATTCGGCAGACATCAAGCCGATAATCAAGTTCCTCCCACACTCGGCGCAGCATGTCTCCATCAATGAGTTCGAAAGCATCGTTGATGCGAGCTCGCAGTTCTGGCACGTTTCTTGGTAGAGGAGGTTTAAACACTGAATCTTTCACATAACCCCACAGAAAGAAATCGCATGGGGTTAAGTCGGGAGAGCGTGGAGGCCATGACATGAATTGTTGATCATGATCTCCACCACGACCGATCCATCGGTTTTCCAATCTCCTGTTTAAGAAATGCTTCTGCTTTAGCCTTTTCCGTAAGATTTTCCAAACCTCCGGCTGTGGTACGTTTAGCTCCCTGCTTGCTTTATTCGTCGACTTCCGCGGCTACGCGTGAAACTTGCCCGCATGCGTTCAACCGTTTCTTCGCTCACTGCAGGCCGACCCGTTGATTTCCCCTTACAGAGGCATCCAGAAACTTTAAACTGCGCATACCATCGCCGAATGGAGTTAGCAGTTGGTGGATCTTTGTTGAACTTCGTCCTGAAGTGTCGTTGCACTGTTATGACTGACTGATGTGAGTGCATTTCAAGTACGACATACGCTTTCTCGGCTCCTGTCACCATTTTGTCTCACTGCTCTCTCGAGCACTCTGGCGGCAGAAACCTGGATTGCGGCTTCAGCCGAACAAAACTTTATGAGTTTTTCTACGTATGTGTAGTGTGTCGTGACCATATGTCAATGAATGGAGCTACAGTGAATATATGAAATCGCTTCAATCATTTGTAATAGCCCTGTAGTTATGTGGGAGGCATGAATACTTATATACAAGTCGGTCTCGCATATAAGCACTGGCACAGAAACTTTTGATACAATTGACAAAGCGTATTTCGTGTACAGAACGTAAACATCTACACCATACAAGGGGGTAGTGGCTACAAGTCCAGTTATTGCTATAGGTGACAAGAGGACTCTGTACCCCTCGCCCCCCTCCAAGTTCTTGAAGTCCTTACAGGTCCTTGAACACCATTCAATTCGAACGCCCTCCACATCTGCCCGCCTTCCACTATATGGTTCCTTTATCAACTCATGAAATTCCCACCTCTCCTCTCTCACCCTGAACACCTCGGAACAACCTACACCATCCACAAACTCGACTCCAGTAATCTAAAGGTTTCCCCTCGAACTCTGCCACTCCACTGCCAACACATCTTACCAACTCTACACCTACACACCCTCCACCAACTCTCATGAAGGAACTTCAACCCGCCCCCCCCCCCTCTCCTTGCTCATGAACTCCATCACAACATATATCCCTTATATCACCCTTAAACGCACACCTCCCGTTTCATCTCGTCAGGGCTTATGTTCTCTCCCCTACCCATATTTTCCCTACCCCCTTTTTTTCCCTTCCACTTTTCTTTCACTATCCCATTTTTCTCATCAGATTTCAGCCTCTCTAATACCTCCTCTACTCCAACCCCATTTGTATCCCAACAGACACTCCTACCTCGTCGATACATCTGCACCAGTCTTCATCCATATACAACCTCCATTCTACTCTCCTCAACGACCAATCTTTCGTCGTCAACAACAGACTATCTATCCCAGAGCAGGTTGGTTGGTTGGTTGTTTTGGGGAAGGAGACCAGACAGCGAGGTCATCGGTCTCATCGGATTAGGGAAGGACGGGGAAGGAAGTCGGCCGTGTCCTTTGAAAGGAACCATCCCGGCATTTGCCTGGAGCGATTTAGGGAAATCGCGGAAAACCTAAATCAGGATGGCCGGACGCGGGATTGAACCGTCGTCCTCCCGATTGCGAGTCCAGTGTCTAACCACTGCGCCACCTCGCTCGGTCCAGAGCAGGTCTTTCTAGATTTAGTGACAGTGAATGCTTCTTTTTAACCTCAGTGTTCTGCATCAGTGTCTTTTAAAATGGTGTTAAATGTTTTTAAGTGTAATCTGATCGTGCTTCTGATTTTTATGTTTCATTACAACTGTATTTAACTAAAAGCGAAGGAAATCATGTCTCATATATAAAAACTTCTATTTTACTTTCGGCCTTAAAAAAATTTAATTCATTGAAATATCTCAGATTTGTTTATTATTCTTTCATCTCATTTAGATTTTTCTTGTCAAGTGGCTGAAGAACGGGTTGCTTGCGCCACTGACGGCGAGAGGGGGGGAGGGAGAAAGATAAAAGAACAATAAAGCAAAAAAGGAGGTGCGCTGAGAAACATTAAATAAGCAATTACGTCATTTGCAGCCTAATAATTAGAGATATGAAAAGTAGTATGTTAGTACCTCCAATTACACACGGCAGGAGCAAGCCATTAATGTTTATTTTCCCCTGAGCCACAGGTATCGAAGTGTGGATGCTTGGATGTAAAACAGTTCGTCTATACTGACAGATGTAATCCATTTAGTTGCGCAGTAACATACGTGTAGATAATGTTATGTAGGAGAAAAAATAATGTAACGTTGTGAAGTCAATTGGAACAGTGTGTAATATTAAAGGGAAATAAAATAAAGTAACCAACGTCTTAGGAGAGTGAAAAGACCTAGTACCCCACTCGGAAATAGAGAGAAAATTACCCCTTCACCCTTTCTTTACACCTAGGAACTCCAGTCCCAAGGTGGTGGAACCATAAAAAAAGTTAGGTAGTAGATTATGTGACATATCTGTAGGGAGACTATTAGTCTCAGATAAAAAAACAATTAACACACTAAAGTGGTTACGTATTAAGATTTTACATATAAAAATACCTGCACTTACAACCATTACACATTGTATGGTCAGTGCAACATCGGTAAGCGTCATATAGTATGGGTACTCTGTTATCTACATGAAATAAAAGACAACTTTGTAAATATATGTTTACATGAAAATATACACTCCTGGAAATGGAAAAAAGAACACATTGACACCGGTGTGTCAGAACCACCATACTTGCTCCGGACACTGCGAGAGGGCTGTACAAGCAATGATCACACGCACGGCACAGCGGACACACCAGGAACCGCGGTGTTGGCCGTCGAATGGCGCTAGCTGCGCAGCATTTGTGCACCGCCACCGTCAGTGTCAGCCAGTTTGCCGTGGCATACGGAGCTCCATCGCAGTCTTTAACACTGGTAGCATGCCGCGACATTGTGAACGTGAACCGTATGTGCAGTTGACGGACTTTGAGCGAGGGCGTATAGTGGGCATGCGGGAGGCCGGGTGGAAGTACCGCCGAATTGCTCAACACGTGGGGCGTGAGGTCTCCACAGTACATCGATGTTGTCGCCAGTGGTCGGCGGAAGGTGCACGTGCCCGTCGACCTGGGACCAGACCGCAGCGACGCACGGATGCACGCCAAGACCTTAGGATCCTACGCAGTGCCGTAGGGGACCGCACCGCCACTTCCCAGCAAATTAGGGACACTGTTGCTCCTGGGGTATCGGCGAGGACCATTCGCAACCGTCTCCATGAAGCTGGGCTACGGTCCCGCACACCGTTAGGCCGTCTCCCGCTCACGCCCCAACATCGTGCAGCCCACCTCCAGTGGTGTCGCGACAGGCGTGAATGGAGGGACGAATGGAGACGTGTCGTCTTCAGCGATGAGAGTCGCTTCTGCCTTGGTGCCAATGATGGTCGTATGCGTGTTTGGCGCCGTGCAGGTGAGCGCCACAATCAGGACTGCATACGACCGAGGCACACAGGGCCAACACCCGGCATCATGGTGTGGGGAGCGATCTCCTACACTGGCCGTACACCACTGGTGATCGTCGAGGGGACACTGAATAGTGCACGGTACATCCAAACCGTCATCGAACCCATCGTTCTACCATTCCTAGACCGGCAAGGGAACTTGCTTTTCCAACAGGACAATGCACGTCCGCATGTATCCCGTGCCACCCAACGTGCTCTAGAAGGTGTAAGTCAACTACCCTGGCCAGCAAGATCTCCGGATCTGTCCCCCATTGAGCATGTTTGGGACTGGATGAAGCGTCGTCTCACGCGGTCTGCACGTCCAGCACGAACGCTGGTCCAACTGAGGCGCCAGGTGGAAATGGCATGGCAAGCCGTTCCACAGGACTACATCCAGCATCTCTACGATCGTCTCCATGGGAGAATAGCAGCCTGCATTGCTGCGAAAGGTGGATATACACTTTACTAGTGCCGACATTGTGCATGCTCTGTTACCTGTGTCTATGTGCCTGTGGTTCTGTCAGTGTGATCATGTGATGTATCTGACCCCAGGAATGTGTCAATAAAGTTTCCCCTTCCTGGGACAATGAATTCACGGTGTTCTTATTTCAATTTCCAGGAGTGTATGTTATTACTAATTACAGAACCACGTAATAGTTAATCCGATCGTCAGCATTATCGATTATAGCTCGGCACCTTTTTGGCATGCTTTTCACTAAATTTTCTGCATACTCTGTCGGTAACGATTTCCATATCGTCCTGGTTTTATATGTCGGCTGCTTTAAACTATATATTGGCTTTCGTTTAAGCTTCATATTAATATACGACCAAACATTTGCGTTCGGATTTGCATCCGGAGACACTGCAGACAAGCCATCGAGGAAACCCCGTTACCTTGTTTCTACACTGTACAGAGACGGTGGCGATGTTTTGGACCATTATCCTCGCGAAGCTCCCAGTTGGCCTCGTTCGAACCAAATAGCTTCTTAACGGACCTCAGTAGGCATTTTTGATAAACACTGCACATTTTTCCAGCGTTTAAATTGGCTGTAAATATGTGCAAATACTAAAACTGCAACCAATAAAACAAAACATTCAACTCTCACACTGTTTATCCATACACTGTGCAAAAGTGCATTGAGTGCAGATTCGAGACCACTGCAAGAGATGTTGCCGCGGACGTTACATTTAAAATTATGGCTCATATTTTCTTGTGGAACTGACTGTGTGCAGTGTCGAATCTCCAAACCAATATCTTAGTACATGAACTTGGAGAATTTGTGAAGTTATACCTATGTCTTTACTGCAAAACAAAGACTCACGGCTTTAAGGTACTTCTTTTTTGACGTTTAACGCATACGTGACACAAATATTACACCATTACAAGCGTTGGTTTAAACACAAGAAAAGTTTACGGAATTGAGTAAAATTGTCCGAAAATACATTACACTAGGTACAATTATGCTCACTTCTTGGTACAGTTCTGATCATTGACACATTATAAATAAAATAGCACTTTTCTCCTCAGGCACCGAAGCCAAGTTCGTGATATCAAACATTATATCTTTGGAAGCGAATCCAACCACCATTTGCCAATGATTCCGAACTATAATAATTCAAGAAACAAAATCCACAATTATTCTCGTTGTTTGCTGGCAATTTGAAGCTTTTAATACGTCTTCATCACTACTCATAGACCTACGGTTCTGTTTATTATACTTGTTGCGTTTGTCTGTTTCTGTCTTTGTTCCCCGTTGATAAGGATTTTTCTTCCTTGTATGTTTTCTAGTTTTTCATCTGAAGTGAGTCGAACTGATGTCCGTGTTTTCCTTTTTCCGAGAAGACACTATTTTCTATGGAGTGGGCAAAATGTCTTGACAGGGTCGTGCTGAGAAATGATATTGGATACTACTGTTACTGATTTTCTGCGCTTTTCCGTTACATCTTTTAAAGATATAAGCTCTTCTCCCAGAATGCTGGTAGTAGCTTGGTTGGTGGGGGCTGAAGAAGCAGGAGCCTCGAATGGCACTGAAGATGCAAATTTCTCCTCGGGAACAAAGTTTTTGAAGAAGAGCATTATTCTTGTGCACTAAAATCCTTTGATTGCCCACCCAATAGATATTGTTTTTCTCCAGGCATCACAGAAAGTAATACGGGATCCCTGCTTTCTAATGCTTTCATTGGGGTTACCATTTATCCACGCAGTTTCATTTTTGTGATATTGAGCCTTTAGAGACTTGCAGAAAGTTCTGCCTAATGGCTATACTACATGTGTCGTGTGTGGAGGCAATCCCATTTTCTCGACAGTATTCTACAACATCCAAGATGGTACGGCTGCATGGCTGTCAATAAGGAGAACTGTAACTACTCACTGTTTTGTATTTCTTGAAGTTTCGAAGCCAGATCATGAACAGTTGTTCAATAATGTACCCATAGACAATCATATCCGTAGTGGAACCAGGAGGTAACTTAACCATGCAGAGTGCTGAAAAGAATGTCATATAATTCTGATGCAGCTTGAAGGCTCAAATGTCCATCCGTTACACTCTTTATTGCCTCGTGTAATGAAGTTGGAGTCCATTTACTATAGACTTTTCTTTACTAGTCGTTTTAGGGGCATCAACTAGAAAAAAATAAGCATTTGCTTTAAAAACTCGCGAGAGGAAATTTGTTTAAATGTAAAGAACTTGTTTGTTGTAATTTTGTGTAACATGTCTGTAATAACCAGTCATGAGGAGTAAACTAAAGATTCTGCATTGATCGAAATTGTACTTGGTTATCGAAATTGTAGCTTTTTTCTGATAGAAAATGTACCATTGGAGAGAGTTAAATCACGAGTAAATAGTACTGAACTGTGCCAAGAGGTAGCATAAAATGTCACACAGACTTTTTCTGTAGATGCTCCAGAACACGCGAGAACGGAAAACAAGTCTCTAACGTCACTAATATACAGTTTACGAACACATGGAAACTAGTCAGTTTATAAGAGCGCATAAAAATAAGTAACTTCACCTACCTCTCAACAAGAAAAAATTTATATCTCTGTACCACAAACTGCTATATTCCAGGAAAAGACAGGAGGAGCTGCAGAAACCTTGCGCAGTGCAAAGCCGCACAAAGGCAAGTGCTAACAACACTACGAAACTGAAAAATGGCGAGAAATCTTACGTTGATCGGAACTGTATCTATATCGAAATTGCAGCACCTTATTCTAGCACATGGAGGACAGCTATCTCTACAGTCAGTGGCTGTCGCTTTTATTTTATCCCTTGTAGCCACGACCATATCTTTCGACCCTATTGACCGACTTATATAATGACATCTTATATGAAGCGCGCTACACAATTACTGGATTACTAAGTGTGCATTTTCGCAAATAGTAAATTAAATTACAAGAAATTTTGGATACGTCTTCCTACTAAAGTGCAGTGTATGTCACCTCTGATGATTTAGTTCATCTGTACCATTTCTTTATCTCGGAAATATAGCTAGGCGTTAACGGAATAATTCTGCGCAGGTCTTACTTTCACGTGCAATAATGGTAATTTTGCACATCGCAGTGTGATTTTCTATGATATCCTGTATATCTGAGAGGAAGTTCCTTCTCGCTTCTGGTGATCTGGAACATTAAGTTTAGGTGTATTTGTAAGTCTCTAATATGTGCCTGTATGGGCTTTCCTGTACGCGTTGGTATCGCCCGAGGTAGGTGGACATTCGAAGCTGCGCCAGCATGCTTCCGCCGCTAATCCTCTCTGCACCAACTCAGTGCAGGGAACTTTTCCTAAGCCCTTCCTGCATGGAAACCACGCAAAGCTGCTTCTAGCTGTAGTGGGCGCTCGCCGCTGAAGTGACAATGGGACAACTGTGTACAAGTGCCTTCGCTGAAAATTCACTGTTGCAGGCTTTCCGACTGTGATGTTTCCTACCACAAATACTTTAACCGTGGGTTTTCCGACTTTCAAATGAAGCAGCAACAGCGGACCGGCTCTGTAGACCATTCTGTAATAAGAATATCCATTCACATTTTATCCAGGCTTAGGTCTGGCTATTCACATAGTTTGTAGGCAACTTTTATTTTTATTTCTTTTTAATTTTTAACTTTTTTTATTTTTTTTACCCTTTTTCTTTCTACCAAAGAAAATGACTGAATTTCTAGCCTTATTTTATGAACTTTAACTTCTCACTCAATTTTTTGTAA
Source organism: Schistocerca serialis cubense (assembly GCF_023864345.2). Classification (NCBI taxonomy): domain Eukaryota; kingdom Metazoa; phylum Arthropoda; class Insecta; order Orthoptera; family Acrididae; genus Schistocerca; species Schistocerca serialis. The sequence goes on along the minus strand of NC_064642.1, from coordinate 353,816,807 downwards.
GAGTTTGAACTTCATAAATCCTTCAAGCCTTTATATATTCACAGAATGTCCTTTAACCTTTTGTTCAAATGGTTCAAATGGCTCTGAGCATTATGGGACTCAACTGCTGAGGTCATTAGTCCCCTAGAACTTAGAACTAGTTAAACCTAACTAACCTAAGGACATCACAAACATCCATGCCCGAGGCAGGATTCGAACCTGCGACCGTAGCGGTCTTGCGGTTCCAGACTGCAGCGCCTTTAACCGCACGGCCACTTCGGCCGGCTAACCTTTTGTCAAATTCATGTTTCTTTTTCTTCTTTTCTGAAGAGGCCAATAAATCTTTGTTGATCCCAAATACGGCATTTACTGTGCCATCATTCAGCTTATTTTCGGAAAGTATACAGTCAGATGTCTATGATTTATTGAGGAGTTTAGTTTCCTCCGCCTACCTTCGACAGTATTCGTAGCCTTATGGCACTGGTTAAAGGCATCCCACGTTTCAGCTGGTGTACTAGAATGTTTCATACACTGAGTGAATTCCATGATATTTCATTCACTGGACATTTCCTCCATTACCAGTGTGGTATCGTACAGAGATCACGTTGCCACACCAAAGTTGGAAACGCGAATCGATGCCACAAACATTAATGAGCACTCTCTGCAATCCACAACGACATTTGGGTGGTGCTCCAGAAGATTACGCATCCCCTTTCAGCATAGCAGCGCGCTCAGGCTGAGATCAATGTAGTGTCGAGCTAGTAACAGCTCTACCCAGTCCGAACCGTCATCTACAGCAGTCAGCATCATTATGTACGACAGCGGTAGTGACAGTTTCTGATGAAATCTACTTACCCAAAGAGATCATTTAGTACCGCAGGAGAACAGTGTGTTAACTACTGTATCAAGTGATGTATTGCTAGTCCATGACAGTTGTAAATTATCCAATACCCCTGTGGCGAAGAAGCTTGTCAATGTTCGGTAAACATTTTATTCGCCTATGTAATAAACTGATATAATATTTAATGTGTTCTAGTTTAATTGGTACCTCACTGAGCAGTCAAAAAAACTCACAGTTGTGGCTGCACGAAAGTAGTTTCGCCTGGTCACAACAATTACCATTCACGCTAGGGCATCACTAATTGGTAGATGTGCCATTACAGCAAATACTTGACAAAACAGACATCTTCTCCATCACTGTATTCGTCAGTTAATCCCAGTTACTGCATATCCTTCCATAGATATTGGCTGAAGTGAAAATTGCAACCAAAAAGGGATGATTCGGGAATATTGCTTTCATAGCTTTAATTATAGCCAATACAATGACCAGCACTGAAGATTTCGGCACCACGGAGGCATCTTATTTTTCCGTTTAGACTTTTGAGCAAAGCAAACAAAACAGGAGAAACCTTTCTTTCTTCTCCCTTGCTCCCTACGTCAACCCGCATAGCATTCATTTGTCAGCAACACACCTACATCAGTTCACAAAAATTCTTCTACCTTCAGCTCATTTCAAAATATCTCCTCTCATGTTAATTTCTGAATTAGTGCCAGAGTTCTCTATTGTTGCAATATATTCCTTTCATGTTTTATACAATAAAATCTTGGAGTTCTCATCATTCGAAAGATTTACTACGATATCTAAATCTTTTATCTTTCAAATCTTGAAATACCTGTTTAAAAGTTTGCAAAACAGGCACTATCTATTCTACGGGGCCACTTTTCCTGCAGATATATATTAGTTTCTTAATTTGCACATCTGCTTCGTCACATGGGCCAGGAAGTTGTTCCCAGGATGAGATTTTCACTCTACATCGGAGTGTGCGCTGATATGAAACTTCCTGGCAGATTAAAACTGCGTGCCGGACCGAGACTCGAACTCGGGACCTTTGCCTTTTGCGGGCAATTGCTCTACCATCTGAGCTACCCAAGCACGACTCACGCCCAGCCCTCACAGCTTTACTTCCGCCAGTACCTCTTGAAATTCGAGTGAAAGGCAAAGGTCACGAGTTCGAATCTCGGTCCGGCACACAGTTTTAATTTGCCAGGAAGTTTCAGAAAGTTGTTGTTCAGCAATGATTCAGCTATTTGTAGTTTTTAAACATCCTCAGCATGTACTGCGTACGGAATTTATGCATAATCAGTTCGTCTGCTCAAATGGTTCAAATGGCTCTGAGCACTATGGGACTCAACTGCCGAGGTCATTAGTCCCCTAGAGCTTAGAACTAGTCAAACCTAACTAACCTAAGGACATCACAAACATCCATGCCCCAGGCAGGATTCGAACCTGCGACCGTAGCGGTCTTGCGGTTCCAGACTGCAGCGCCTTTAACCGCACGGCCACTTCGGCCGGCTAGTTCGTCTGCTCATCATATTTTCTGTACAAGTGGTAGCGAGGAACCATCATGGAAAAGACACGTGTTGCCATTCGTTGTTGTAACTATTTACATTACTTAGGCCTACGAAACTATACGGAAACAAAGGCTGTCAGTGAGGGCACTACCTGACCTACGGTGACAACACATCCCCTCTTGGTGAACGACTGGAGTAAATCAACAGTGGGGGAGAATGTTGGTAAAATCTGAAAGAGGGGACGGGGGGTGGGTTGCGCTAATCTGACTTTCGGTATTGTTTCGTATTTCCTGCTAGATGCCCAAGCAACTCGCTTTGCGAACCTTAGAACGTCTTAATTTTGTCCTGACTTACCACAGACAATAAAGTGAGCCTATTTATGCCATGTAATGTGATTAATTGGTCAACTGCGAGCGTTGTGTTCACGGTAACAGACATAAATCTATTTTAATTGATCACACAGGGCAAAGTTTCATTTGCCGTATCTTGCCGCGTGGGCAGATAAATCGTCCACTGCAGGTGCAAGAATCATATGGGATCGTAAATAAGACATCAAAACCCTACACTTTTTAACTGACAATAAAAAGGGACTAATAAAAAGAAGTTCCCCGAGACGAACACTTTAACAGCCGTCACGATCATACAGTGACAAAGCTAGTCACCTTCATTCTGCATGTATTTTCTTTGATGTATTTCTGATATCATACCACTACTTCCTTAAGAAAAACGGGGGTAGATTGGTCTTAAATGACAGTTAACCTGCATTAAGAAATCTGGTTTTATTACAAAGCTTGATATTAGATTGGACATATTCAAAACATTGATCCATTATGTACAAACAAAGCAAGGGTGGAGGATTCCGTTAATTTAGCATTGAAATTCAGAGCGAAAATGCTCTTCGTACGTTTGGGATGACGATCTACTTTAGAACGGATCTACAGAGATGCACTCTCATGAGGAATTGAGAGAGACATAAAGTAGCAAGAGGGGAAGAATCGTCATCCCGAACTACAAATAATTCTAGGGAGCCGTAGCTTATTCGCTCGATACAATGACTATTGGTGTTTGATAGCCTCACATGCCTGATTTATCTCCAGCTGAGAGGGATACAGTGAAATTTGGAATGATCATTGACCATATGGCGTCCTACATCATGGTAAGAAAAGTCATAAGATTCGCTCAACCCTGAATTTACAAAAAACGGAATTAACACTTCGGTCATCTAGTTGCATCTGAGGATAACAGAGGGAGAACTGGTGCAACAGATGATGTGACTTAACTTCCCATGCAAAAACAAAAACAAGTAAAGTGAATCATTCTCTTTTTTCAGATAGACAGGGAACCAGCAACTATTTTAATATGGCTTGAAGCGTTTATTAACGAATCTGTCAACAGTTGCAGTACTTATGTTACGTGACTAGTTTCGAACCAGCTGGTTCATTTTCAAGCCGAACTTACTGAGAGTGCACTAAGAGTGCCTGATATTAATAATACATATTAAAATGGGAATATATGTTTTATAAAATGTTCAGAGAATGATTGTCACGACCCGCATGACTACACTCGGATTTGGCATATGGAAAGGAACGAGGTTTCCGATCTCAATAACTAAGTGGAAAATAAAATAAACTGAAACGTCCAGCAGAAAATACTCCCCCAAGCATGGCATATGAAAAACAGAAATGTACCTGACATAAACACTGAATAAAACAGTACTAAGTCATAGTAAAACAAACTTTTGAAAGGGGTATGTAAATATCGGAACCATTTCAAATCTACGGTGCAAAACTGCATTGTCAGAAATCACAGGGTACCTCTTGAACCTCGAAAAGGGTCTGAACACCATGGTCGGAATGCTCATATGGCCTGAAATTCACAGTAAGCTCAAAGTTGTGCTGGAAAGTACCAGAGCTACAAGCGCTAATAAAGCAACGATGCTCGAATCGTTATAGGCACTGAAAGCTGGCTAAAGCCAGAGATAAGCTGAGCCGACATTTTTGCGTAGGACCTGACGGTGCTGAGAAAGGATAGTTTAAACACAGTTGGCGATTGCGTGTTTGTTGCTGTTAGGATTAGTTTATCTTGTCACGAAATTGAAGTAGATAGTTCCTCTGAATTAGCATGGGTAGAGGTTATTCTTGGCTACCTGAATAAGGTGATAATAGGGTCCCTTTACCGACCTCCCAACTCAGATGACACAATTGCTGATAGGTTCAAGGAAACTTTCAAACACGTACCCGACTCGTAGAATTATTGCTGGTGGCGACTTTAATTCACCCTCGATATACTGGCGAGAATACATGTTTAAATCCGCAGGTGCGCATAAACATTATCCGAAATTGTGCTAAACGCATTCCCTAAAAATTATTTTGAGCAGTTATTTCACGAGCCCACGCGTATAGTAAACGGTTGTGAAAACACACTTGACCTCTTAGCAACAAATAATCGTGAGTTAATAACGAGCATCAAAACGGATACAAGGATTAGTGAACACAGGGTGGCCGCAGCGAGATGGATTATTGCAAACCCCCAATCATCCAAAAATAAACAAAAAATATACCCATTCAAGAAAAGCAGATAAAAATTCCTTGCCGCCTGCCTGAGAGACAATTTCCTCTCCTTCCAAATTACCGATGTAAGTGTAGACCAGATGTGGCTTGAATTCAAAGAAATTGAGATTTACACTAAATAAATCAACAAACGACGGAACTTATCCTCCTTGGTACACAAAACGGGTCAGAACACTGTTACAGAAACAATGAAAAAAGCATGCCAAATTTAAAGGATTGCAGAAGTTCGAAATTTAGCACGGACTTCAATGTGAGATGCTCATAATAGTTTCCACGACGAAACTTTGTCTCGAAACCTGGCAGGAAATCCAAAGAGATACTGGTCGTATGTAAAGTATGCCAGCGGCAATTACAATCAATGCCTTCTCTGAGCTATAGCAATGGAAGTACTATGAATTAGAAAATGTAACAGATCTACTAAAGAGACTGCCTACACCAACATTGTCTTTCCTCTTTTGGAGTACTGTTGCGCGGTTTCGAATCCTTGCCAGGTAGGATTAACGAAGTACATCGAAAAAGTTCGAAGAAGAGCAGCATATTTTGTATTACCGCGAAACAGGGGAGAGATTGTAACTGACATGGTATAGGATGTGGGGTGGACTTAAGTAAAACAAAGATGTTCTACGTTGCTGCGGAATCTTCTCATGAAATCACCAAATTTCTCCTCCGAATGCGAAAACATTTTGTTGACTCCGAGCTACATAGGGAGAATCAAAAATGGCTCAAATGGCTCTGAGCACTATGGGACTTAACATCTATGGTCATCAGTCCCCTAGAACTTAGAAGTACTTAAACCTAACTAACCTAAGGACAGCACACAACACCCAGCCATCACGAGGCAGAGAAAATCCCTGACCCCGCCGGGAATCGAACCCGGGAACCCGGGCGTGGGAAGCGAGAACGCTACCGCACGACCACGAGATGCGGGCAAGGAGGGAGAATCGATCATCATAATTTAGCATATTGAAATCAGAGCTTCTTCGCTTTTTCTGAGCGCTGTACGAGATTGGAATCAAAGAGAATTATTGTGAAGATGGTTCGATGAACCCTTTGCCAGGAACTCGACGCCTAGCAATATTTGAAAAGAAGCAAAAGCGTGACTCGGAGGACGACACCACAAGGGTCCTGTCACCTGCTATTCGGTTTTTGTGTTGTTTGGTCCAATTAAGACGTACAGCTTTATGTGCTGTTTTGAGCACATGCTTTCTGCGAGACACGTATTTTTCCAAGATTGTTACCTGTGTTTTACGTTCTCTTTTATCTTACTGTTCTGAGTCTTTTTTTGACACCAGTCTCAATCTGTCACTGAGCGGGCGCTGAAGACCTTGCCATCGTGCGCCCATACAACCCTCTCCATTCATCCACATGGACTCTAAATGTCCTGTGCATTCTCTTCCTTCGCAATTTTCACACGCTGAGATGGACCTTCATTCAGAGATAGCGTTAATACCGTTTTTCATTGACAAGGCATGACACTCGTCTCTGATCCCTGTCGGTTAGGATCTTTTACGGTCTCTGTTCTAACTTCGTGAGTGGTACACCATTTCTTTCAGACACGATAACGCTAGGGAGAACGCGTTCATACACCGACAAATCATGCAAATTTATACTAGGTTTAGTCACGGGGACGCCAGAACACGATAGATTCACTCTGTACAACTGACTACAAGCTTCATCACTGCCATGGCTTCCCTCAGATGGGGAGGTAACATAATGGCTTGGCACTTATTGTATAACGTCTACAGTAGCAGTCGTCAAACTGCGGCCGGCTCCAATCACGTGTTTATGGGGCCCGCGATTCTAAGCTATATTCTATAATATGCTTCTAGCAATTAATATCAAAATTCGGAAATGTCAACTAATGTTAAGAGCTTGTTAAAAGTACATTTTTCTTGCTCAGTGACGAAGAAAATACGTACAGAGACAGTAACATTTTATGATGTGCTTAATTTTAATATACGTCGGTGAATTCGGCAGCAAGTTAAATTTGCTGCTACGTCAGCGGCAGAGTGGTATGTATCGTGAACACTGCATGGTTGATAGAAGTGAGGGATGGAATATTTTATTGTTTGTCTTCGAATGCTGACAACTCACGATCTTGTGCAACTAGTACTGATCAGCTGCCGTGATATAAACGTCAAACGGAAGTAACACGATTAGTGAAGGCTCGTTATAGAGGCTGTCATCTTCAAACGTAGTGCATGTTCGAACCAACTGCAATGAAATCAAATTAGGGCTGTTTCGGAAGAGATGATCAGAGAGTTTACTTTTGATGGTCACACTGTGTCCTTACCTATAGGCTGGTGGTTACGTACTCTTATAACACAGTGGAGTGAGTAAAAGAAAGATGATATTCAAAATATTCAGTAAGCGTTTGTCATCATGCCTCATATTGAAATACTGTTATTAATGAATGTAACATGCTAATTCATGTTGTTGTTGTTGTTGTTGTGGTCTTCAGTCCTGAGACTGGTTTGATGCAGCTCTCCATGCTACTCTATCCTGTGCAAGCTTTTTCATCTACCAGTACCTACTGCAACCTACATCTTTCTGAATCTGCTTATTGTATTCATCTCTTGGTCTCCCTCTACGATTTTTACCCTCCACGCTGCCTCCAATACTAAATTGGTGATCCCTTGATGCCTCAGAACATGTCCTACCGACCGATCCCTTCTTCTGGTCAAGTTGTGCCACAAACTTCTCTTCTCACCAACCCTATTCAATACATCCTCATTAGTTATGTGATCTACCCATCTAATCTTCAGCATTCTTCTGTAGCACCACATTTCGAAAGCTTCTATTCTCTTCTTGTCCAAACTATTTATCGCTCATGTTTCACTTCCATACATGGCTACACTCCATACAAATACTTTCAGAAATGACTTCCTGACACTTAAATCTATACTCGATGTTAACAAATTTCTCTTCTTCAGAAACGCTTTCCTTGCCATTGCCAGTCTACATTTTATATCCTCTCTACTTCGACCATCATCTGTTACTTTACTCCCTAAAAACTCCTTTACTACTTTAAGTGTGTCATTTCCTAATCTAATCCCCTCAGCATCACCCGATTTAATTTGACTACATTCCATTATCCTTGTTTTGCTTTTGTTGATGTTCGTCTTATATCCTCCTTTCAAGACACTGTCCATTCCATTCAACTGCTCTTCCAAGTCCTTTGCTGTCTCTGACAGAATTACAATGTCATCGGCGAAACTCAAAGTTTTTACTTCTTCTCCATGAATTTTAATACCTACTCCGAATTTTTCTTTTGTTTCCTTTACTGCTTGCTCAATATACAGATTGAACAGCATCGGGGAGAGGCTACAACCCTGTCTTACTCCCTTCCCAACCACTGCTTTCCTTTCATGTCCCTCGACTCTTATAACTGTCATCTGGTTTCTGTACAAATTGTAAATAGCCTTTCGCTCCCTGTATTTTACCCCTGCCACCTTTAGAATTTGAAAGAGAGTATTCCAGGCAACATTGTCAAAAGCTTTCTCTAAGTCTACAAATGCTAGAAACGTAGGTTTGCCTTTCCTTAATCTTTCTTCTAAGATAAGTAAGGGCAGTATTGCCTCACGTGTTCCAGTGTTTCTACGGAATCCAAACTGATCTTCCCCGAGGTTGGCTTCTACTAGTTTTTCCATTCGTCTGTAAAGAATTCGTGTTAGTATTTTGAAACTGTGACTTATTAAACTGATAGTTCGGTAATTTTCACATCTGTCAACACCTGCTTTCTTTGGTATTGGAATTATTATATTCTTCTTGAAGTCTGAGGGTATTTCGCCTGTTTCTTACATCTTGCCCACCAGATGGAGGAGTTTTGTCAGGACTGGCTCTCCCAAGGCCGTCAGTAGTTCCAATGGAATGTTGTCTACTCTGGGGGCCTTGTTTCGACTCATTTCTTTCAGTGCTCTGTCAAACTCTTCACGCAGTATAATATCTCCCATTTCATCTTCATCTACATCCTCTTCCATTTCCATAATATTGTCCTCAAGTACATCGCCCTTGTATAGACCCTCTATATACTCCTTCCACCTTTCTGCTTTACCTTCTTTGCTTAGAACTGGGTTTCCATCTGTGCTCTTGATATTCGTAGAAGTCGTTCTCTTATCTCCAAAGGTCTCTTTAATTTTCCTGTAGGCAGTATCTATCTTACCCCTAGTGAGATAGGCCTCTACATCCTTACATTTGTCCCTGCTTAGCCATTTTGCACTTCCTGTCGATCTCATTTTTGAGACGTTTGTATTCCTTTTTGCCTGCTTCATTTACTGCATTTTTATATTTTCTCCTTTCATCAATTAAATTCAATATTTCTTCTGTTACCCAAGGATTTCTAGTAGCCCTCGTCTTTTTACCTACTTGATCCCCTGCTGCCTTCGCTACTTCATCCTTCAAAGCTACCCATTCTTTTTCTACTGTATTTCTTTCCCCCATTCCTGTCAATTGTTCCCTTATGCTCTCCCTGAAACTCTGTACAACATCTGGTTCTTTCAGTTTATCCAGGTCCCATCTCCTTCAATTCCCACCTTTTTGCAGTTTCTTCAGTTTTAATCTACAGGTCATAACCAATAGATTGTGGTCAGAGTCCACATCTGCCCCTGGAAATGTCTTACAATTTAAAACCTAGTTCCTAAATCTCTGTCTTACCATTATATAATCTATCTGATACCTTTTAGTATCTCCAGGGTTCTTCCATGTATACAACCTTCTTTCATGATTCTTAAACCAAGTGTTAGTTATGATTATGTTGTGCTCTGTGCAAAATTCTACCAGGCGGCTTCCTCTTTCATTTCTGTCCCCCAATCCATATTCACCTACTACGTTTCCTTCTCTCCCTTTTCCTACACTCGAATTCCAGTCACCCATGACTATTAAATTTTCGTCTCCCTTCACAATCTGAATAATTTCTTTTATTTCATCATACATTTCTTCAATTTCTTCGTCATCTGCAGAGCTAGTTGGCATATAAACTTGTACTACTGTAGTAGGTGTGGGCTTCGTATCTATCTTGGCCACAATAATGCGTTCACTATGCTGTTTGTAGTAGCTTACCCGCATTCCTATTTTCCTATTCATTATTAAACCTACTCCTGCATTACCCCTATTTGATTTTGTGTTTATAACCCTGTAGTCACCTGACCAGAAGTCTTGTTCCTCCTGCCAACTAATTCCCACTATAACTAACTTCAACCTATCCATTTCCCTTTTGAAATTATCTGACCTACCTGCCCGATTAAGGGATCTGACGTTCCACTCTCCGATCCGTAGAACGCCAGTTTTCTTTCTCCTGATAACGACATCCTCCTGAGTAGTCCCCGCCCGGAGATCCGAATGGGGGACTATTATACCTCCGGAATATTTTACCCAAGAGGACGCCATCATCACTTAACCATACAGTAAAGCTGCATGCCCTCGGGAAAAATTACGGCTGTAGTTTCCCCTTGCTTTCAGCTGTTCGCAGTACCAGCACAGCAAGGCCGTTTTGGTTATTGTTACAAGGCCAGATCAGTCAATCATCCAGACTGTTGCCCTTGCAACTACTGAAAAGGCTGCTGCCCCTCTTCAGGAACCACACGTTTGTCTGGCCTCTCAACAGATACCCTGTAAGTAGGCTGTTTAGGTTTTTTTATTGGTAACGCCACCTCTGTATGAAAATCACTGGCTGTGCTGTGTGCGGTCTGTGGCTGCTTTGCATTGTTGTAATACTCGCCATTGTAGTGTTGGGCAGCGGCAGCTGGATGTGAACAGCGCGTAGCGTTGCGCAGTTGGAGGTGAGCCGCCAGCAGTGGTGGATGTGGGGAGAGAGATGGCGGAGTTTTGAAATTTGTCATGAACTGCTATATTTATATATGATGATATCAAGGTAAATACATTGTTTGTTCTCTATTAATATCTTTCATTTGCTAACTATCCCTATCAGTAGTTAGTGCCTTCCATAGTTTGAATCTTTTATTTAGCTGGCAGTAGTGGCGCTCGCTGTATTGCAGTAGCTTGAGCAGCGAAGATTTTTGTGAGGTAAGTGATTTGTGAAAGGTATAGTTTAATGTTAGTCAGGGCCTTTCTTTAGTAGGGAATTTTGAAAGTCAGATTGCGTTGCGCTAAAAACATTGTGTGTCAGTTTAAGCACAGTCTTGTATAAAATGTTCAAAGGGGAAGTTTCATATGTCGACCCTTAGCCTAGGATACCTTACTGGAATCTTGTGATTTTTTCTTGTAGTTTGTGTAATTAGTGTAGATTTTGTTTATTGCTACTGCGTAATTGTAGAGAGAATCTCCTTGGTAGTTGTGGTTTTCCATTGTTGCACAGTAAAACAGTTGTGGCATGCATGTAGATTTGCACCAAGTATTTCGCAGCTGCAATTAACTAGATATTATTTTCAGTTCTATGTTAATGTGTTCTCTTATTTTTGCTCTTAAAATTGTGCTTTTCTGTGTTGTCGTGTGAAATATTGTGACAATAATGGCGTGTGAAAAACGTAATACTAGGCTCCAAAGTAAACTGAGAAATGACAGTGAAGAAAGCAGTGTGTTAGCGCCACCGAGTAATGAATTAACTAATGTTCAAAGTAGTAATTTGGTAATTCTACATAGGGAAATGGAGCGGGCTGCAAACAATGGTGTAGACAGTGAAACAATTAGTGAACAGGGAAGCATTATGGATCGATCGGTCGGCAACAGCTCGCCTCAGGAATCCGAAATGACAGGACACAGTTTCGCAAATACTGTAGATTCAGGTTTTGGGTCATCACCGTTTTCTCAAATAAGTCAAGACACATTTTCTGCGTGTCAAAATGTGAATGTTGCCGGTGCAAATGCACTGCCGAAAAGCGTAGAGAAACAGATTCCAGACACTAATACATTATTATTGCAATTAATGCAACAAATGGAACAAAATCAGAGACAAATGGGACAAAATCTTAAAAAGTTAGACACAGTGGAACAAAATCTTAAAAAGTTAGACACAATGGAACAAAATCAGAGACAAACACAGCAAAAGCTTCAAAAGTTAGACACAATGGAACAACACCAGAGACAAACACAACAACAGTTAGACGCAATGGAACAAAATCTTCACACCACGCTTGAACAAACACGTGAAGATTTAACTACTGAGTTACATAACATTGAATCTAAATGTGAAAAAGTCTGTAATGACGTAAAAACACAAATTTGTGAGCATTTTCAAGCTATTTTTTCGCGGCATGAAAATGCATTACAGAATCACGAAGCAGCCATAAAAGAACTGCAAACCATTGTTCATGAAAATCATGAGACCTTGTGGGCTAAAATTGACTCAGTTGCATCTACCGATTCGGTTACACAACTTGCAAAAACTCAGGAAAACTTAAAGGACACAGTAGATTCGATTTCAACACAAATGGACACTCTGAAACTTGGTTCAGAAAAACACACTGAGGAAATGTGTTCACTATCGGATAAAGTAGCCGAACTTTCGGATCAGGTCACTAACTTATCTACAAAGGTAGATGATGATCTGAATAACACAACACCTGTAGCCTTCACTGACACTGAAGAGTATGTAGAAATTAGAAAATTCAAACAAAATCAAAATCAAATCAATACACAGTACAAAAGAGAAATCCGGGAAGTGCAAGATCAGTTGGCACAAGTAGTACAAGAATTACGTATTTCAGAGGACACTCGTGCTCCAATACGGGAAGAGGGACACAGAAATACAGAACAGCCACAAAATAATAACACAGGGCATTTCGGAAGTAATGAAAGAAATTGGCAATGTGCACCGAATTTTGAGATGGAACGGCCGACACGACCTAACAATGACCGATATGCGACTCGCCGACATGATGATTTTGACTATAAGCTGTTGATTACTACACGTAAATTCAAAACATTTAAGAATTCTGCCAACGACATTCATCCACAAGCGTGGCTCCATCAATTCTCTCATTGTTTTCCTCCCAACTGGTCATTAGAACACAGATTAGAATTTATGTGTGGCTACTTGGAGAAAGAACCAGCTGTAAGAATGCGATCGGTCATTCACGATTGCCACAGTGAAGGAGAGTTTTACCATGCCTTCCTCTCAGCATATTGGTCTCAAGCCACACAAGACCGAGTAAAACATAGCATCATGATGATGAAACACTTTGAACAATCTGAATTTTCCAGTTTTGTCAAATATTTTGAAGACATGTTGCACAAGAATCAGTACCTGACAAACCCATACAGCCCCTCAGAACTCATCCGCATTTGCTTAATCAAATTGCCTGAACATTTACGACATATTATTTGGCAGGACGTTGCAAAGACGACATTGAAGCTTTTCAGGGACTCCTACAAGAATTAGAAATTGACACAGACAGTCGCCGGATGCGAAAACAGGAAAACAATCACTACAGGTCACATACGTCACAATTCCGTGATGACAGAAACAATAACTGGACACGAAAAGGCTATTCTTACAACGCAAATCGTGACCAAAACAGACAGCACCCATATGACAACCGCTGGCAGAGTAATAATAGTTACAGAGAAAGATCGCATTTCCGTAGTAATGACTATCACAGAGACAATCAGAGAAACAGAAAATATGGGAACCAAAACAATTATTATCAAGGGAGGCAGAATAACTTCAGACGCAACAGTTCGGCGCACAGTTACGATTCAGGGAGAAACTCTCCACCACGTGACGGACAAGGAAGAAACTACGGAATCTACCGACATGACGACAGACGATATATTCGTAACGACAGACCTGAATTGCATCAGAACTGGCGGGATTCAAACAGAGCAGGGCACTTTCGACAACGTGAATTTGTAGAAGTTAGGTCTCCTAATCCCAATAACAACGTGCGCCAACAAAGAGACAGACAATGACTCGTGCCGCAGGCACCCACGTGCGCCGGCTGGCTCAGAGAAAAATAACATAGACGCTAACCTTGAGAAAAATTCCAGTATTCTTTACCGACGTATACCGCATGACAATTGCATTCAAGTTCAAACTCTGAGTACTATGAAGAGTAAAGGTTTACACCAGATTTCACATGTAAAACCGTTTATTGAAAGATAATCTGCTTTTTAACTTTGTCTTTGCCATATAACTTTTCACTTCACATTTCTAGTATGCTTTGTCAGATTTCAGAAACTGTTAATATGCAACAATGTTTGAAGTTAAATATCCAGTCTAGAACCTAGGGAACATTTTTAAACAGAAATTACGATTGCATTGTTATAGTGAACAGACGACACAGTGTTGTATTTGTACATTCTTGCTTGTTAGTTGCACGATTATGTAACGACTATAAGGCTCACATACTTAGAACATGTACTGGCACTGCTAATGAGATGTTCATGCAACATTTTGGTTTACTTGAAAATACATTTGGGATTTAAAGTACTTTCTGTGAGACTAAAGATGACTTAGTATTTGGTTTCTTTGACAGCTACACAGTTATGTTACGACACTATTAATGTGTGACATAATTTACATTGTTGCTTTTGCGGTGTATTTGTTTTATATCTACACAGTTTTTCTGAATTCTTCTGGAAAGCAAAACATGTTTTATTAGTAACTTTTGTGGTATAGCTACAAGGAGACAGCCTTTTCCATAGCACAACAATACGTTACAGCACAGTACTTTCATCATCACAACAATAAGGGTAATAACTAAGATATCTCTACGCAAAGCATTTCACTTTTGTTTATCATGAGGTAAGTACATTGGCTTCTGCAGAACTTAGCTTTCGGACGAAAATAACTACGACACTTCCACAGAGATTATCTTACAACAAGATGCACATTTAGCGCTACAGGACACGCATTTCAGTGATTAATTTTGTACTTAAACCATTTATTTTTCAAGATCTTTGAATTACAAAGAAAGTTTTCCGTGATACATTTCATTCCATTGCTGTAATCTATAACACCTGAGGGTATAATTACATTAATCCTCAGGAGGGTACACGCTTACTTTGTGTACCATGTGTGTGGCAACCACAAGGAACCCTAGCTAATATGGTATTTGCTTATACAACTTTACACATCCGTACCATATTTCTCCAACACATAATTACACAGCTATCTGATCATTTAACTGAGACAGACAAACGTTTTTACTACATCAGTGACAGATGTTTACGTAATTACACAGTTGGATAACTTCACACTTACGAAATTGTATTTTGTCTGTACTTTGAGAGATGCTCACATTTTTCGGAACCATTGTGATACTATGAGAGCTTTGAATGATGTATTTGGTATGAGATCA
This sequence comes from Schistocerca serialis cubense, assembly GCF_023864345.2. NCBI lineage: Eukaryota > Metazoa > Arthropoda > Insecta > Orthoptera > Acrididae > Schistocerca > Schistocerca serialis. The sequence continues at coordinate 353,801,650 of NC_064642.1, read as the reverse complement.
TGATTTTTAAAGTACGTTTGAGGCAGATGACACTATTGAAATGAGCAGAGAATATTTTTTATGGTTTGAAATTATTGCAGAAAGCTACGACCTTTTTGAGATTTGACTGAGGTGTTATGATGTTATTTTTACGACGATGATGTGTATTATGCTGTTGAGGTATGTTTATGTCAATAAGATGATGCTACCATATATGAGGAATGTGATTACGTGTTTATATGTATATTAATAATGAATAGAAGTTAGGGACGCCGACTTGTGAAACAGGATGTTGGAAACCAAGAATCGTACTTTAAGAGTTATGAAATGTGCGTAAATGCGTGACTGTATCACAATGCTGACGAATATTTTATTTGGATACTGTTATATTCATAGGATTTTGTTTCTACACATTTGCAACGTAAATTCTCGACCTGTGAAATTTTTATATGAGACTGTCACTGTAGCGGAAGCTGCTGTCGTAAATATTTCCGTAAGACAGTTAAGTGACCACCTGCACGTGCGTCGTCGGCACACAGCTGTGTCAGACACCTGGAGAACAAGCCATTAGGGTGTGCCTTTCCGGAAGCACAGGTAGAAAAAAAAAAAAGGGGAGGCCATTATCCTCGCTATTGACATTTCCTTGTTGAAAGCATACTGTGGAGCTCGTAATTTATGATATTTACTGAAATGCCTAATGAAATGACGAGAAATATTTTTACATCTGCACACCTGATTACGACAAGCGTCTTTCTACGAGAGTTGAGAGAATTTCTACTAGCTTATGAAATGTCACATAGCTATTGAATGATATTTTTATGCTTTGGTTTGCGTAATTGCTTATTTCATTTGACATCTGTTTTCCAGCTGTGTTGCAGCATTGGTTTCATAAAATAAAATTAAATGCATTTGCTAATGTGATCACTTTCTGTCAACAGATCTATTAAATAATAATTTTGTGATCCACATTCTTCAAAAAAGGAGCACTTGGAAAGGAAAGAACAATAAGAAGGGACTAGTAACAGTAACTGCATACATAATATTCTTTTCAAGTACATGGTAATATTTTTTTTACAATAAGTTGTTGTGGTGCACCACTTTAATTACATAGACATTAAGATGTGAATATACATTTCCCTTATCTGCATTGTTATCTTTAGTGTACTATTTTTTCTGCTTGAGCTATGTCATGTTTAGATATAAGCTGCTGTTTGCCAGGCATAGTGCTACTGAACTTTAATTTGTGTTACTCTGCTAAGCCAGATTTGTTTTTTTTTTGTTTGCTGCGCATTGCCTCATATTAGTTGTAATGTTGAATTGCTTGGTAATTTAGATTTACTGTAGCTTGCTTTGCGATTTACCATTTTTTTCATTGCTGTTTATATTAATTGTTTTATGTGCTGCTGCATTGCCTCGTCCCTTAGTTTAGCATCTGAGCTCAGTAGATTTAAGTTAGCTTAAGAGGGGGTAGCCTATAAGAGAATGAGTTGCGATGAATTTGAAGAAATGCACTGAGAGGCTATACGAGAAAAGTACAGAAAGCAGGTATAGACAGGACTTTTTGGGAATAATGATGAATGAAGGGAGATCTCCAAGAAGTAAAGAAAGTTTTGTTTGAAAAATACTGCAGTAAAACAAACCCTGTCCTTTCCTTGTATTATTCCGCTATATGTTTGTGTACCCTTGGGTATTCATGTTTTTCCTGTATTTATATGTTTATCTGATAAGACTTATGTTGTAGAATTTTTCTAGTACTAAGCTACATTCACTATGATGAGGAATACTGTTATCCTCAAATATAATTGGCATTAATAATGTGTTATTTACTTTGTAAAGATGTTTAGACATTATTTATTCTGTTTTGTTTTAATGTTTATGTATGAACTCATGTCATAATTCCTGTAACACTGACGTATATGTCTATTTCTATTCTTTTGTAACGCCTGTTTTACTACAAATGTTGTCTGTATTGTTATGTTTTTAATGATGTATTTTGTACCTTTGTAATTGTATTCTCGTGTTATAAAATTGTAATTGACACCAGTTCATCATATTATTAACTTGTAAGTTACATTTCACTGCACACGTTTCTGTTGGTCATAGTATATGGACAATATGTGAGAAGTAGGGACTGTTAGTGTTTGCACGTGTGTTAATAATTCAGCAAGGGACTGGATAACAGCATTGCTGGTTCTAAGGACAATTCCGAAAACTTTGTGAGTGCACAAGTGGTGGTTTATGGACTTGCTATATTATCCGCAAGACTCTTCAGTGGTGATTGTGCACCTGCACAGTCACAACAGATGGCTGCTGGCTATCTCTACAAGGACTACAGTGGGTCTACATCTTTGATGATCCATCAATACCATTATTTCTACAAGGACTGCAGTGGGTCTGCACCTCTGGTGGCCCACCAATACCGTAATCTCTACCAGGACTATAGTGGGTCTGCTCTGTGATGACCTACCTACCAATATTCTTCCAAACTACGTCTGACTCTGCTGTGGGTTTGCTCTGTTGTGGCCCATTACCTGTCTGCACGTCAAGAGTCAGCACGGTCTTTCTGTTGGAAGGACAACACTACTTCTTCAAGTCTGCATGGAAATCCACTACTTCTGTGTGCATTTTCTTTTACTGCTCAGACTTTGAGAAAAACTCTGCATTTTTACTGTGATGAACAATCTGGACTGTCTTTATGGACTGTGAGAAATTTTTAGCTTTTGACCAACATTGTATCAATAAGTGTGTGCATTTGATTTCTTTGTTATTGTAATTATGAAAAATTTTTTTCAAATCTGTATTGGCCACTGCCCAATCCAATTTGTAAAATTTTTTGTGGGGAGCATGGGGGCTATGTAAGTAGGCTGTTTAGGTTTTTTTATTGGTAACGCCACCTCTGTATGAAAATCACTGGCTGTGCTGTGTGCAGTCTGTGGCTGCTTTGCATTGTTGTAATACTCGCCATTGTAGTGTTGGGCAGCGGCAGCTGGATGTGAACAGCGCGTAGCGTTGCGCAGTTGGAGGTGAGCCGCCAGCAGTGGTGGATGTGGGGAGAGAGATGGCGGAGTTTTGAAATTTGTCATGAACTGCTATATTTATATATGATGATATCAAGGTAAATACATTGTTTGTTCTCTATTAATATCTTTCATTTGCTAACTATCCCTATCAGTAGTTAGTGCCTTCCATAGTTTGAATCTTTTATTTAGCTGGCAGTAGTGGCGCTCGCTGTATTGCAGTAGCTTGAGCAGCGAAGATTTTTGTGAGGTAAGTGATTTGTGAAAGGTATAGTTTAATGTTAGTCAGGGCCTTTCTTTAGTAGGGAATTTTGAAAGTCAGATTGCGTTGCGCTAAAAACATTGTGTGTCAGTTTAAGCACAGTCTTGTATAAATTGTTCAAAGGGGAAGTTTCAACCCCTCCGTTGTGGTTGCACCTACGGTATGGCTGTCTGTATTGCTGAGGCACGCAAGCCTCCCCACCAACGGCAAGGTCTATGGTTCATGGGGGGGGGGGGGGGGGGGCTAATTCATGTAGGTTACGTATTAATAGTAAGATCGTTACACGAAGGAGTGGTAAACTGGTCAGAATGGGAAAAGTGGCCATTGCATATATTATGCCCTGAACAGCGCTGCTACGTGACGAGAATTGGTTAAACGAATTCTTAAATCCATCTGCAATGTTGTCAGGATGAATGTACTAAGCAGATTCAGAAGGATGTAGGTTGCAGTAAGTACTGGGAAATGAAGAAGCTTTCACAGGATACAGTAGCATGGAGAGCTGCATCAAACCAGTCTCAGGAATGAACACCACAACAACATTGTTGTCAGATTGATAGGAGAAGTCTGCTCCGTTATTTATTAGTAAAAACGGTTTTGTTTTTGAGTCATCTGGTTTAACATAAGTCATTTACTTTATTCTTGTTACCTCACTAGAATGGAGATTAATAATTTTTTATAATATCAGTGTTTGAACAACGTCTTTTGGCCTACACCCCAATAACAATCACTTCCAAAAAGCACGCATAATACAAGAGATAAAACTGACTTCTACACCTTTTTATATGCAAAGTAACCATCCGCCATCCTTTCATTTTGTGAAAATTTTGAGTTAATTAAGTTAATTATATAAAGCCGTTTCCGTTCCGTTGTGCTGGGAAAACGGCCTGCTGCAGCCACTTGGCATTATTTCACGTACTAGGGCGTCAAGACGCTTAGAAAATGTGTCCGGAAATCGGGAAAACAAACACGGGATCATGCTGCGCTATCACTGGTCACTTACCCGGCTAGGTACGAAAAATTGGGCACTATCTAAGCTTTCTTCTGAAGCTATCTCAGCTATCTTCTGAAATTTCAGGAATGTGGAATCCGCCTGTTGCACTTCATCCATAGTTCGCAGGATTTCATGTTAGAGAAGGGCAAGTTGACGATGCTCTCTAAATCTGTGCTTATTTGTGAACAGAAGAGGAACGAGTATGCATTGAAGGACTTCATAGTGAGGTAAAATTTAAAAATAATTTTGTTCTTAAAAATTGTTGTGAATATAATGTATCCAGAATGAGATTTTCACTCTGCAGTGGAGTGTGCGCTGATATGAAACTTCCTGGAAGATTAAAATTGTGTGCCAGACCGAGACTCGAACTCGAGTGTCGGTCTGGCACACAGTTTTAATCTGCCAGGAAGTTTCGATATAATGTATCTATAAGATTGAAACGCCGGACGGGGTGGCCGAGCGGTTCTAGGCGCTATAGTCTGGAACCGCCCGAGCGCTACAGTCGCAGTTTCAAATCCTGCCTCGGGCATGGATGTGTGTGATGTCCTTAGGTTAGTTAGGTTTAAGTAGTTCTAAGTTCTAGGGGTTTGATGACCTCAGAAGCTAAGTCCCATAGTGCTCAGAGCCATTTGAACAATTTTTTTAAAGATTGAAACGGTCATTAAGCAGTTTATGCTGTCGCTTGATAAGGGCTCAATAGCCGAAATCGTGATTCTTAATAAATACATTTAATAATATTGCAGAGGAAAAGTCATTTTTAAAATAGAGTAGGACTATGGATGCAAGAAAGCACAAATAAACTCTATTCCAAACTCTTATGGGAATATGGCGTCCAGAAAATTTTCATCTGTTTCGTAATGCGACGTCTACGTAATTTAACAACAGCTAGGGTTGTGGGCTTCAAGTTTTAATACTAAATTTCAGCCAAGAAACCAAAAAACTAGCATGTGAATAATTGAAGGATGGGATTAAAAGCTGCAGCGACACACAAATTACAGTCGTCCGTGATGTACGTAGCAGAGTTAATTAAACGAGCCCAATTGGCAGCGTACAGTGAACGCTAATCTAAATAACTAGGCAATATTGGCGTCGGTACGTGTGTACTGTCACGCTGCCGTGCACCCGGAAATTGAAAAATGTAATTGAAACAACGGACTTTTTAATATCACGGTTAATAACCGTAATAACTGGCTGTAGTGCGGGTTATCGACGACCGATCTGCCGTTGTGTAGCTCTCTGTGTATTGCAGAGCTCCAGGCTGCCAGTTCGAGGACAAAATGCCTAACTGTGGTCAGCAGTGGAACTGCCGCTGTTTTACGATCGTCACGCCCGCTTTTGTAGCAAAGGTAGTTGAGTCGTGTTAAAACAAACGCGCACAAGGCAGCGTTGAGAGCAGATGGAGTAAATATTAATAATGTGATGTTGAAGCAAGAGCAGAATTGTGGACAGTCAGAGCTCACAATTAGCACGATAAACGCCAGATCCGTAGGGTGGTTTTTAATACTCTAAGCAGGTGTTATGGAGCGACCGTGTGCGGAAATCAGCCCACTTTGTGATTCCCGAGTAGATATCCGAAACAAATTATTTACTCTTCGCCACTAGCCTCAACGTTCACCATTTATTTCCTCAGTCATCCATAACAATACAAAAATACCGCCAAAATACCCTAGTATTCTTGAGATTTTTACCTAATGACCTGGCTGATACGTAGTACTCAACACGTCTAATGCTGCTGACCCACCTCCAACAGGAATTTGCAAGTAATGCAATGTGTAATATGCAAGACGGGACTAGATGCTCTGTGTTTAACTTCAAGAGCCATGCTAAAATTTAAGGTAAAAATATTACGTGAGACATATGCAAGCTTTACTAATTTCCCTTTGGTGAACTTTCTACCTATCTTACGCTCTACCACCTTAGCATTTGTTTTCCTTACCAGAGTAGGTTTTTGTTAAACCGTGTTGTCTTGTGTTTGTTGAAATGAAATGAAATGCGAGAAGCTTTAATAATTAATGCAACACATTTTCTTCTTTGCCAATTTCGGTTTAAAAATGCGGAATTAGTCGTTGGACATCGTGTACTGTTCCCGCTTCAGCTCCCATAGTTTCATGAACTTCCGATAGGTGGCAGTCTTTAACATGACATCTGTAACAGAGGTGCGTTCCAAGCTGTGAGCTGACCATGAGTTTCTTTCGGCGGAAATCCAGAGCATCGCAGATATCCATCGGGGATTGCAAAATGTCTACGGAGACCTGGTAGTGAACAAAAGCACGGTGAGCCGTTGGGCGAGGTGTCTGTCATCATCGCAACAAGGTCGTGCAATCCTGTCAGGTCTCCCGCTTGCCGGCCAGCCGCACACAGCTGTAACTGCAGCAATGTTGGAACGTGCAGACACTCTCAAAATGTAAACGAACCTCTGCTTCTCCACGACAACGCAAGGCCGCACACAAGTCTACCAGCCGAGGGTAGCTCACAAAACTTCATTCGACGCTTCTTCCTCATCCACCCAACAGCCAGGATCTCGCACCTTCTGACTTGTGCGCTGACAAGTAGAGTCCATGTGCACATACAGGCGCTTCTAGGAAGGTGGCGTAAGAGAATGAAGAGAGATTGTATTGAAATATATGATTTTGTAGACAAAAGAGAGGGGAATAATAAATTGTATTGGAGTCCTGAATAAAACCAACCTATTTTCAGAAGAAATGTGTTGCAGGACTTAACGAAGACCTCTCGTATATTGATGCTGGCGGGGACTGACAGGGTATTTTACAGTAAACCGAAGACATTGCCATCATATATGCTGGCTGGTCCAAACGTTTCCAGTTCATTTTTAGTGATTTCCTAGTGCTGTGTGTTTCACGTCGATGGTACAACTTAGGTTGCAGTATGTGCTCCACCAAATTGTTAAGAGTAAGATGTAGGGCACACAATATTTACTAATGACTGGTGCAACGGAATGTCGCTCATTTGAAATGCTCCAGCTGCATCAAAAGCCACGTCTTTCAAGCCACTAAAAGCCTTATGTCAGGAACGTCTTTCGCATCATCTATCAATATCTATCAATACCCTAATCGCTAATCACTTGACACAAAGTCTTCATAGTCGATGCTTTTATCTGCCAGCGCAGTCTTACCTTCTGTTATGCCGCGTATCTGCAAGCAGTATTTTAAATGCAGAGCCTTGTCTACCAACCACGTCGCTAGGCGCAGAGATCGAGTCCTGTTGGCTCTAATGTACCCGGACGAAACACACTACCTTCCTTATCTCAGAGCTGACAAAGTGCTGTATGCTGACAACTTAGTTCAGATTATTTTCGTTGTGAATTATTTTGGATAGGCATTTCTACATTGCAGCTTCAAAGAGCTTTGGTCAGAACGTTGTTCACTTGGACTGCATTAAATTACTTTTTACATGATTTGCAGGTGTAGCTGTGTATCCTTGTGGGCAAGATCAGGTCGCTTTGTTCCGATAGTGGCTTTGAGTGTAAAGGATCAATACCGGCCTTTCATTAAGTCATCGATGGACACAGATCGACTTTCACATTACAGTTTCACTCATTAAACAGTATTACGGGGATTTGTGAACATGTGGTATTGCATATCCCCGTGGTAAGGAGGAAGACTTTCGTATCTACTATTCCTGAAATATTGCGTTTACTTTGAATAATAATTGAAGTTAAATTAATATCTCCCACAAATTACTTCGCTCTTGATATTGCTTTTTAATTATACCAGCTCTTATGGTGAACGGCGCATGTGCTCATTTAGTCTTTGTTGTCGGTAGCAGCAGATGCTACCACAACTAACTACAGATAATCTGCGTTACACAGAATTATTTCTACTATTAACTGACTTCATCAGATGAAATACTTGCTTGTTTTCTGGAGAATTTTCAGCCCAGTTAAGGTAGGTCGCGACTTGCAGCTAATGAATACATCGAGACTGTATTTTAGTAATGTATGCTACTTGTTGATTATGCCTACAAACGGCAGTAAGATTTGCATTGAACGCGTCTTTTTTACAACAAGAGATGCAGTTACATTTATAAGTTGTGTTCAGAACGTCGAAGAATAAGTTTCGTCTTACTTAACTCTTTGAAGTGCGGCAATCATTGTAGCTTACCCCATACGTAGACTCTTTGTAAGGACGGTAGTCACTGTGGCTACCCACATATGTTTCTCAGTTTACTGCTCAGGGGTGGTAGTTCTCTGAACTAACCAACTAATTGTTGACTAAAGTTTCTCTAGATGGCACTAGAATCCCAGTGCAGTCCCGTTGCCGTGTGTTTACGTCACGAGCTGTTGACTAAAGTTTCTCTAGATGGCACGAGAATCCCAGTGCAGTCCTGTTGCCGTGTGTGAGCGTTACGAGCTGCATTGTTGTTATTGTTCACGGAAGCATCGTGCATTAATCTGTGGAGCTCTTCTTCATACTGCTATTTTTGTAGTAATTGTTTACATTTATGTGTCGACCTTCCCTAAATCTACATCTAATATTGCTTTCTATTCGAATAGAATTTTCTATGCTTCACAAACGGATTTCTGTGTGTCTAACAGCGCAGCTCACCGTCCTTCTTCTCCATCTAGTATGTCTCGCCAAAGTGGAGTGACAGAGGAAGAATTTTACCGAGTATTATTTGATGAAATTCATTCTAGTGACAACAGTGTTCACAATGTTGAAAGTGATGACAATGTCCTGACGTGTCGAGACGTGTAAAAGAGCCTTTCGGCTCCTAAAATAGCTTCAGTGGTTACTGCATCATCCCCTATATACACAAGTAATTGAACATCTCAGACCTTGGTATACAAGCCATACGTAGACAAAAGTACTCCCCACGAAAGCAGTAAACGTCAACCTATTCACTCATCATCTAGCAGATGAGCTTTTTGCAGTTACAAAAAACCATAATCTGAGCTGCGTGGATGTGTTCAGTGTGCAAAGTTTCTTTTGCCTAAGAGCAGGAAAGAACTATTTCAAGAGATACCAGGAAAATTAAAAGAAAGTTACACCAAAGCTCAACTACCAACTATCGAACTTCTATAATGTAATGGAGTGTTGGTTAGTTGCGGTGATCACATTTAACACAAATATTTTGTTGTTAATAAGGTAAATTTTTGCAAACCAACTGTAGAAAGCGTATCACAATAATAAAACTAAAAGTATTGCAAGTAGATCAGATTTGAAATATGTAAATTATTGTTCATGCCCCTCTATGATAAACTCAAGTTACAGCCCCACTTATATATTCCGCTGCGTTATGAAAACTCGTTTACTTCTTCATATTTCATGAATAGTAGTCAGATCTCTTTGTTGTTCATTCCTGGATCAAATTTTATAGAAAAAGGCGAATATTTTCAGGCATGTATAACAGATTATTTTATCAATTTCGGTTTGAAAAATCTGAGCTGCTTTCTTAAATTACACTGTAGAAAAAGCACCGCAACCAGCCACAAGTCTTTTAGAAATGATCTTGTTGTACCGTTACTGCTTTTGGGCTTGCTGAGCTGCTTTCTTAAATTACACTGTAGAAAAAGCACCGCATCCAGCCACAAGTCTTTTAGAAATGATCTTGTTGTACCGTTACTGCTTTTGGGCTTGAGCCAATCGTCAGACGGTAGCGTTGAATTCTTCGAAAATTTTACGTTTGTGTCTTCTTAGAAGTTCTCCTTTGCATGTTATACTTTATCATATTTAAAGGAAAGCTATTGATGAAGACACAAACGTAAAGCTTGCCAAAAAATCAATACTACCGTCTGACGATGGGCTCAGGGCCGAAACTAGTAACGGTACAACAAAATAATTTCTGAAAAACATGTGGCTGGTCGCAGTATTTCCTACGGTGGAATTTATACTAGAGTCGTAAATGAAATGTACTGTTGGATTAAACCGCAACGAGGAGTAAGGACTTCAACTATTTGTGGCGTTCTTCAACCAAAATGTCGACTTTCTGTATGGGGCACCCACTTCTAATATAAACTACTAGGCGAGTAACAAATGGTTCAAATGGATCTGAGCACTATAGGACTTAACATCAGAGGTCATTAGGCCCCTAGAACTTAGAACTACTTAAACCTAAGCCGGTCGGTGTGGCCGAGGGGTTCTAGGCGCTTCAGTCTGAAACCGCGTGACCACTACGGTCGCAGGTTCGAATCCTGCCTCGGGCATGGATGTGTGTGATATCCTTAGGTTAGTTAGGTTTAAGTAGTTCTTAGTTCTAGGGGACTGATGACCTCAGAAGCTAAGTCCCATAGTGCTCAGAGCCATTTGAACCATTTTGAACTTAAACCTAACTAACCTAAGGACATCACACACATCCATGCACGATGCAGGATTCGAACCTGCGACCGTAGCGGGAGCGCGGTTCCAGACTGAAGCGCCTAGATCCACTCGGCCACCAGGCGAGTGACAGAAAGTGTTCGAAACCGGTAAGGGCGTTAGATAAACAAAATGCAATTTCAGTGCAAAACTGTGTTTTAAAATTTCTTGGTATACAAAAATATAAGAAGACTTGATTGAAGTTGCTTTGATCGTGCACGAATAATTTAGCTTGATGAGTGGCTATTCGCCGATCGGGGTTAGCCGAGCGGTCTGGGGCGCTGCAGTCATGAACTGCGCCACTGGTCCCGGCTGAGGTTGGAGTCCTCCCTCGGGCGTGGGTGTGCGTGTTTATCCTTAGGATAATTTAGGTTGAGTAGTGTGTAAGCTTGGGGACTGATGACCTTAGCAGTTAAGTCCCATAAGATTTCACACACATTTGAACATTTGAGTGGCTATTTAGGATGCGTAAAACACTTGCATTTAACTTTACATATTTACTAAAAGGGGAACGGGTTGTTTCTCTTGATTTCGCTGATAGCTGGGAATCTGCTGTTTATTTGATTATACTGCTTCTAATACTATAGTTTGCAGGTGGTGCCAGAAAAAGAAAAAAAGTCCTTCTGTCAGTGATTATAAAATTTGTTCCACTTGTCGTACCAAGGAGATACAGGAGAAACAGTTGGGCTAGCATTTCTTCGGGCCTGTTGTCCTGATAGTGGGACAGCGGTTTGTGACGCTGTTATCTTGATACTATTTGATTAAGTTCTACACATATTATGACGTACAAGCTATCTTAAAAGGCTTTTTCCAGTCCCACAAAAAAGTGTATATAAAGTCCAATTAAGAAAAACAGTCGGTGTCATAATTAGGCGGCCATAAAAGTTAAAAATTACATGCACACGTCCAAAAGTTCACAGCACTGTCTGTTATGACTTAACGAAAAGCGTAAAGTTATATATTTACAGATCCTGAAAATATTTGGAGAGGACAGCCTTGGCTGTCTCATTATCTACATATGTGTATTCTGAAAATCGGGGAGATACACGTTCTCTCCTTTTTTTTGTAGTTCTGTTTTATTTTGGGAAGGATTTTTTTACGGTACTTAATGAAGCCTAAGACTAAACTGTCCCTATTTTAATTCTGATACTTGATTCTTAAAAACAATTTGCTTATTTTCTGAGAGTATTTTTGGCACCTAAAGTTTTGGTACTTACACTGATCAGTCAGAATATTATGACCATCTACCTAACAGTCGGTATGTCCACATTTGGCACGGATAACAGTGGCGACACGTCGTGGCATGGAAGAAATGAAACCTTGATTGGTCGTTGGAGGGAGTTGGCACTACATATGCACACACAAGTCACCTAATTCACGTATATTTGGAGGGGGGGGGGGGGTGGAGCGATGAGCTAAGGCGCCAAGTTCAGTCACATCCCAGATATGGGTACAGATCTAGCGAATCGGTGGGCTAGCACATCAATTGGAACTCGCTACTGTGTTCCTTTATCAAAATCCTGGCCTTATGAAAAGGCTTAAGAATGTCACTGCCGTTGATAAACATGATCGTCGTGAAGGGCTGTAGGTGGTCTACAACCAGTTTACGATACTCGTTGGCAATCATGGTGCCCTTCACGAGCTCCACTGGACCCATGGATGCCCACGTGAATGTTCCTCAGAGCCTAATGGAGGTGCGGCCATCTGTTCTCCGTTCCGCATTATAGATGTCATGGGGCTGTTCCCCTGGAAGGTGATGGATTCACGCCCTCCCATCGGTATGCTGAAGACGGTATCGGGATGCATCGAGACATGGTACGCTCTGTCACTGCACCAACGTCCAGTGCCCTTCGTCATGTGCCCATTTCTGTCGCAGTTGCTAATGTCGTGGTGTTAACATTGGCACATGCATGGGTCGTCGGCTGTGGAGGCCCATCGTTAGGAGTGTTCGGTGCACTGTGTGTTCAGACGCACTTGTTCTCTGCCCATAATTGAAGTCTGACGTCAGTTCCACCACAGTTCACCGCCTGTCCCGTTTTACCAGTGTGCCCAGCCTATAATGTCCGACATCTATAATGAGGGGTAGCGGCCCAACCTCAAGAGGTCTGGACGTGGCTTCACCTAGGTTTCGCCACTTGTTGAAGACACCACCACATACCTTGAACACCTGGCGAGTCGTGCAGTTTCCGAAAAGCTCGTGTCGAGCCTCCGGGCCATCCCCATTCAACACATACTGCGCATGTCTGACTACCAGCCATTTGTCATCAGATGACGCTGCTACCGCCTGGACGGGTTTATATCGATAGCAGGTGTATGATCATAACGTTCCGGCAGACCAGTGTATTTCGATATCTGATTCACATACGCCTGCACCGACGTTGCACTAAAAACATAGTGTTAAAATAACAACATATTACGTTTTCAGACTGCGAATACACACGCTAGGAGTGTGACGGAAGACAGTGACTAATCGCATTAACTCCGGAATCTCGTTTTTTGTCAAGCATTTCACAGACATTTATTTGGCTGTCGCAAACTTCGGGCGAGATAAAAAATAGTGTCGTGAATAAAAAGACCCCAGGACATAATATTTGTTATGGACTGTCGGCAGGCCTTTTAATTATTAATTTATCACTGTATTCATTGTTCTTTCAAACTTTTTGGACGAGAGTGAGCTGGCACACATCTGCTCTTCAGACCAAATAATGTTTAAAAACTACAAGCGCCATTAAAAAAAAAAATTTGCTAAGTAAATGAGAAGCACTATATTGCTTATGTCCGACAAGATTAATTTTTTGCGTTAATCAGTTTTCGGCATAAATGGTCATCATAAGATTTCAATTTACTGACTATTGTCGCCAAAGCAGTTACAATATTTGTAAGTAACGTTGGAAAAGATGCTACACATCTAGATTGAGGCACAAACACACAGTAAATGGCATCTTTGATATTGTACCAAATACTTGGTTTGTTTACTTAATGTAAGCTTTTATATAGGCATTGTTTTCGAGGATAATATTGATATCATTCCTGTTTGCTCCTTTTATATTTATCTATTATTCAACTTCTTACCTTTCAAATTATGTTACAACCTCACCATGAAAGACATCGTTTACTATGTGTCTGTGCCTCAATGTAGATGTTAAACGCCTTTACCAATGTTGTTTCTTTGGTGACAATAGTCAGTTAAAGTCGGATGGTGGTCTTTTGAGCCGATAACGGCTAAGCTCAATAAATTAATTCTGCAGAACATAAGTCCTACACTGCTTTTCATTTATTATATTGTTGTTCTATAAAGATCCAACAAAAGAATCAGTTGGCATCACTTTTCTAAATATTTAAAAAGGATGGTTGTACAGTACAGGTGTGAAATAAAGATTATCGTCTTTTAAAATACAAAAATTGATTATAATATTTATAAGAAACGAAACAGTTAACTTCGAAGCACTAAGTTTTAAGAGCAGACCAGTAGCCTGTGGGGATTTTTAATGATAGAGCACGTTTCTAAAACGAGATTGGATGGAAAGGATGGGGAAGAGCGTTGCGAAGCACGCTGTAACGCGGAGGGTGAAAAGTTGGAGGAAGGAGAGCTCTGATATGGAAAGGAAAACAAGTACTCAGTTAAAACTGGATGGATGAGTAGATCTCTGGTCGGATTTTGTGGTCAGGGAGAGGGAGCAGGTTATCTTTCCTTTGTACAAAATGTGGAAGGAGGGTAGGTTGGCTAATGATATTCATGGATGCAACAATAAAGTGATTGGCATCAAGTTTCCGCGAAGTTTAGGAAACACGAACGTTTTTGACGTGGGCATTTGTCATTAAACTGCATTTCGTATTTAATGTGAAACGAATTCTGGCAAAATATCAATATCAGTGCTAGGATAGAAGTCCCAAAGGCTCTTGCAGCAATAAAGGTATAGTCTTACTCGAAAGGCAGAACGGCAATACAGTGGACCGTGAGGTCGGAGTGAGATTACGCGTGGAGATTTCGGACAGGGGGCGTTGCATGCAACGGTGCAGTTAGTTTGCAGGTCGGAAGCAACCCACAAAGCAGCGCAGCGGGCGCCTGGTAACGTATTACCACCCGTCCAGCGAGAGATGTGTCACCTGCTGCGCCGCAGTAAGTTTCAGTCTGTCTGCAGCTGTACGACGTAGTGAATTTGCTCGCCAAGGTAAAAACAGGAGGAGATAATGCAGCATTCCGTGCTGCTGGATTGAGGACGCCATAACAGACAAAACACGGAACGTTTTTATGGCTGAAGGAAGATTCACAGTAAAGAAGATTAAGGGTGGCCCAGAGAACTATGGTAGACCCACTACTGTTCATGATACAAGTTAGTGACCTAGCGAGAAGTATTTTGTGAGCTGTCAGACACATAGCAGATGATTTGTTTCTACAACGAGGAAGTTTTATCTCATGGTCCAGTCACATTAATGTGACCACCGTCATGTTCGTCATCTGTGTGCAGTAACCACTCACAGACGGCAGATGGCAGCACTAGCAGTGGAGGGTGTAAAAAGATGTCAAGGAAATTCGGAAAACAATGTAGTCGTTGTATTGCGGAAATGGAGCGATTTATCTGACTTCCGAAAGGGCACTATCATTGACTCTCAGGCCGACGATGAAAGCATTTTCGAAGCGGCTAAGCTTGTAAACTTGTACACTTGGCGAGTGGGTAAAAAGATTCTTCTACCTTGCCCGATTTAGGTTTTCTTGTGGATGTGATAATCACTCCCAAAAAAGTGATAACAGACAGATAATAATTGTCTGAAAATAAAAAAAAATAAACTTTTCGCTCGAGGGAAGTCTTGAACCACTGACCTCTCATTCCGCAGCTGCTCACGCTAACCACAGGACCACGGCACTCGTGAGCTTACTTTATTCTAGTTGTTGCTTAGGTTGCGCATGGACTACTCAGTTTGTATATTTTGCTTATTTTTTTCCTTGTTCCACACAACTTCTTCCTGTTTTCTCGATTGGTCTGTGTTCAGTTTTTCAAGGCCTTTCCACTGTGCCAACTTATAACTAAATCTGAGGTGGGTGCGATGGGGAGGTTCCCTTGTGAGGCGGAATAAGGGGAACCAGCCCGCATGTTTACTAGACGTTTGCTCCATGCGGATTCTTGCCGGGGACCGGCACGCCTTCCCGCCCAGAAAGCAGTACGTTAGACCGCACGCCCAACCGGGCGGGCTCAGTCTTGCGTCATGACGTCGTCCATGGCTCTCAGGGTCATTCTACGCAGAGGTACCGTCAGTTTTAGTTTTGACAACTCGACAAGGCACGTGCAACCAAGCTCGTCAGAAATTCATGAGTGTCTTGCAGATACGATCGAGATCACTCCGGAACGGGTTGTCCCGCTTTACTTCGATTCTGAATCATATGTGTTTTATGTCAGGGTTGTAGACCCGCTTCAGGTTGACAGGCTGCTTTTGCGGCACGGACAACAAGTCCCTGTCACTCACCGCCATGGCTCTAATACAAAGTGTGTTCCAAAAATAACGTGCTATCAAATGAAAACCACAGCGAATTTTTTTTTTTCGCAACAGATAGCCACACATGCCGGCTACCTCTCTAAATAGTCGCCGCTCACTTGGACATAAATCGTAGCGTTGTACAAACTCTCTAGTGCCCTCGTCACAGAGGCCAGCCACCTGTGTTTTCCACCAATTCTCTACGCTGGTCTACCTTTCGTTGTTTGTGCCAAAATGTTGTCTGCGTTGCCAGCGGTGTGAGCAGAAATGAACAACGGAGGGAGCCAATTAAGAGCTGCATTGTGGGTGATCAAACACTTTCCAGGAGTGTCTTCATTGCCCCTGTAGAATGCAGCTGAGAATTGTTTTGAGGAAATAAAGGCATGACATCTATGTTATGTGGGCTGCATAGCTTCAGGCAAAATCTCTCACCAGATACACATACTTGGCGGGAGATTCTGTTGTTTTAGGCATTTCTACGTGATCGCTTTGCGCTCTGAACTGCAAAGAACCACGTGAAGCAATTGACAGGCACACTAAAGACACTGCCCCACATGTATGTACAAAGTGTCATAGGATTTTCACCGTGGTTTCCATTTCGTGCCTAATCGAACCTTACTTTCAGAATACGCGTCGGTATGGTCATTCTGGCGAACACGGAGGTGGATTATCCGAATGTTAGGATGTTTAACCTTCCGTCCGAAGTTAATGACAGTTTCCCCAAGACGGCCCTGCTTCGCTTTGGGTACGTATGGAATATACGGATATACAATGGTAACACAGGTCCACTCAACCCACCACGTTGCCCCGTGCGGCAATCGCCTTCCCGTTCGGCCGCAAAAATCAGCGTTTCCAACATGAGCCCATCGTGCAAAAGACAGAGGATGGAAGAGATGGATATACCTCCTTGCATTCGGACTCTGCCATGGACTACCATGACTACGAGACACAACTTTAAATGTCATCTGCATGTACTCAACTCCATAGTTATGGTAATAAATAGCTGCAGACCTATACCTTTCTCTCCTTGAATATGAACAGCATCAGTTCCGAGCTTAGACTTGTCACGCTGCGACAGTTTATTCATGTGCAGGCTTGACATTTTTGCAAGAATTGTTATTTGAGCACTTTTCTATTTCCGGCTTTTTAGTTTCTTTAATGTAGTTCCTGAACTATATGTTGGTACAGCGCTATTTTACAGAGATGGAATACCACTGACTGATTTCGAAGTTCTAGATAATGTCCGAGGAATAGGCTGCACTTTGTGACCTTACTTTAATTCTTCTTTATGCCCCTTCAGGATCTGGCCGTTCCACTGATTGTGCTCGTTTTTATGAAGAGGATTTCGTTTATTCACTTCGTAAATCCCCGCAGAAACTTCTATAGGGAGACAGTTTAATAGTGTTTTGCGTCCTGTGGATCAGATCCGTAAGCTTAATTTTAGTAAGGAACTAGACGATTCAGTGCGCTCTTCGAAAATGTACAAAGCGTGGATCTGCCACTGTCCCACTCTCGTCAGGTGTACGCATTTTACGTCAACTTCCAGCAGCATGTTCGATCGCTTTTATCTTTCTGATTCTTTATGTGGACAGCTGTTAGCGATGGACGTAATACCCACTTGTTTCACTGGTCACTGTGCCGCGGCTGTAACTTTACCTCATGTGCCGCAACCGGTATAACTGTATCGCCTCTCCTGGATGTTGAACACATCCTTCTTAAAGGATCCTTTCCTCGAGAATATCGTTCAAGAGGTTCGGGCTCGTAGTCTGCGTTCGCAGGACAGTTATCCTTTTCTTATGGAATGGTGATCAGGACATGCGAAACGTTTTCTCCGGAAAGTGTTAATGCGTTACGTCGCAAAGATACGTGGGATCTCCATCGGACCCAGGAACTTTGTTATTCCGTCTTGTGACAACTTAATGACGGGGCCAGATACGCTCGCTTACGGGCTACGCATGTGAGCCTTGTTAAGGCGAAGCTTCTTCTGTTAAAGAGACAACAAATTAAAGGACTCAGGGTGCGATTAAAATCCCGCTCCTTCTTACATGATGAACTGACCTCCGTATGTCACCTTATCCGGTCGCAGACGCGCCGAAAAAGAGCATGTACCACGTCCCTTCATCACACCGATGGTCTCGTACTGACATCCCAACGTGACATTTCCAGAGCGAACTATAATTACTTTACCGACCTTTATGATGTTCCTACACTGATACGATTGTCCATAATGCATTTACTCGTCTCCTGGATTGCGTACTTACTTCCGCTTTAAATTTTGAATTTCTAAGTGACTATACTCGGGATGATATACATAGCCTTATTGTTGATTCACCATCCCAAAAATCGCTGGGACCAGACGGTATTCCTAAGGAATTTTATGTACATTTTTGTCTTCTTATAGGTGACACATTTACGTCACTGGTAGACGAGGTGATCCGGGGGGGGGGGGGGGGGGTTCGATTCCTGACCAAGGTTGGTAAAATTGTTCTAATTCCGAAGACAACCGGTCGCCCAGACATTGCTAAATTCCGTCGAATCGTACTACTTAATTTCGATTACGAAACTGTCGCCCGGGCAATTAATAGCCGTTTTTCGGTACTTCTAGAGGAAATTCTGGCTTTTTCACCAAAGCTGTGTGTCTGGGAGAACGATTCTGAGTTCAGTAGTTGAATGCCGGGACGTTGTCTCGGTGGCTGCAGCGATTTCTATTTCTCGAGCCTTGCTTTTTATTCGTTTTCATGAGGCATTTGACTGAGTCAGTCACGGTTTCTTGATGCATGTGCTCAAGACTACAGGCCTCCATGATCCTGCGTGTCGGGTATTATCCAATCTCTTTACTGGTATTCATGCATCTGTCGTAGTGAACGGGTAACTTATTCCACAGATCACCGTCCGACAGGGCCTACATCCGGGGAGCCCCCTTTGCGAGTCGCTTTTTGTCTTTTCCTTAGATCCTCTGCTTCGCCGCATTGACGGTCAATTATGTGGCTGTGAGACAACAAGGAAACTTCTCGATACGAGGGTCAGCGGATGATGATATGGTATTGACACGTCGTAATTATGATATATCCTTGCTCAAGAACATATTGAATTCCTTTTGTTCTCTCTGTGCGGCTCGCATTAATGAACGGAAATGTACCCCTTTACCGCTGAAGGGTTTTCAACTGTTGTCATTCCATGACCGACTGTGGTTGCTCCCTACAAATCGTCGAGGATTACGGTGGATAACTGCCCGATGAAAATAGCTGCACTCAATTTGCGGGAGGTAGCGAATCGACTTCAAGGGGCAATTCGTGAACTCGAACGCCGTTCCCTCAGTGTTCTTCACAGAGTGCGGATCTTAGATTCGCACATTTTCAGCAAAGTGTGCTATGCTGTACAAACATTCCCGCCCCTCGCGATGATGGTGCGCAACTTGATGCGATTGTCCGGTCGCTTCCTTTGTAGAAGTCAAATTTTTCGACTTCGGCGTGAAGTATTTGCGAGGCCCCATCACCTTGGAGAATTGGGATTTTCTAATATCAAAGTAAAGGTTTCAGCATCTTTTATACGGCGTAGCGTTTTAAGAAGTGCTCGAGCTACTTATTCCATTGTAAGTAGGCTGTTTATGTTTTCTCTATGTAAGTAGGCTGTTTATGTTTTCTCTATGTAAGTAGGCTGTTTAGGTTTTTTATTGGTAACGCCACCTGGCTGTGTTGTGTGCAGTCTGTGGCTAGTTTGCATTGTTGTCTGCCATTGTAGTGTTGGGCAGCGGCAGCTGGGCTGTTAACAGCGCGTAGCGTTGCACAGTTGGAGGTGAGCCGCCAGCAGTGGTGGATGTGGGGAGAGAGATGGCGGAGGTTTCTAATTTGTCATGAACTGATATATATATATTATGACTTGTGATGATATTAAGGTAAATACATTGTTTGCTCTCTATTAATATCTTTCATTTGCTAACTATCCCTATCAGTAGTTAGTGCCTTCAGTAGTTTGAATCTTCTATTTAGCTGGCAGTAGTGGCGCTCGCTGTACTGCAGTAGCTTGAGCAGCGAAGATTTTTGTGAGGTAAGTGATTTGTGAAAGGTATAGTTTAATGTTTGTCAGGGCCATTCTTTAGTAGGGAATTTTGAAAGTCAGATTGCGTTGCGCTAAAAATATTGTGTGTCAGGTTAAGCACAGTCTTGTAGAATTGTTGAAAGGGGACGTTTCATATGGCGACCCTGCCAGGATCCGGATAAGCATTCTAGAACAAACTAGAATGACATAGGTAACAATCCGACCATCTTTTCCACTTTTCTTTCCACTTTATTGCACCAATAATTTATACAATCTCTGTAGTCCTCTGATCCCAAAGTACATAGTTATTCTCAAATAGTGATTACCAGAGAATGGCTGCCAAAACACTGAACCAGTCCATCCACCACAAGACAATTTGAGTATGGCACAGGAGTCATCTTCCCCAGTTGCGTACCTCCTCAGTCACAACCGAGCTGGTGGCTCACTAAGCCACATGTAGCCCGCAGTCTTTTCGTGCCTCTCTAGGCAGTGATGTCGACGGGCTGCCCGTTCATTCTTAGACTGCTAAAACCAATGTCGCGCCCAACCTGGTACATCTGCTGGTCAGAAAAAAAAAGAACACAATCAGTTCCTCAGATCTCAAAACACCCCCTCCTCCTCCTAACAGCCTAAAAGCAGCACTAACGGACAAAGGACCCATTTACACTGAACAAACACACTACATACAGGACAGTCAAATAAATAGGAATGGCAGATTTGCACAAGAAATACTGAGCCAAAACGTGAGCACAGATTACTTCGACCTTCATGCATATATATTACACACCATAATATATGGTAAATAAATATGAGAATGGTAACATTCTCAGGATGTGCAGCAGTAATTGCTATCACAGATGACAACTCAAGAGCCCTGTCTTTCAAACTCTTTCATTATATTGCTTGTACCTGTGGTGTTAATCAAATTTGTACTCTTTCATCATCAGGTACAACATGAAAGGATGCAAGCAGGAGTAGCTACTGTAACATTCACCACAAATGCATAATTTGTAGTAGTTTCAGCATCTCCTTTGTTCCAGCAACATTTGTTTAAGGAACATGGGACGTCTCAGTATTTTAAGCCATGTCTGAGACTTAGATACACGCCAAAATACTTCTGACCAAAAGCAAGAAAGACAACTCTTGGGAGATCTGTAAGTGCTACCGATGTAATGAGTTATTTCTGTCCACACGTGACAGTCTCACTACATCAGCCTACCCATAAACCCTGAAGGGACACTAAAACCCTTCAAACTTTGCACGGGAGCCTCACGACTGTGCACAGAGGGACCCGAGACAGAGCAAAGGAAAGGGCACAGTTCCCGTGCCAGATCAGGCGGCAGCTCCAGCGCGTCTGCTCACCTCAGCGTCACTGTCTTCACTATCTTCTTCGTCACTCTGTTCGTCATCCGGTAGCGGCCTGGGCTGCGCGCCGTGCTCTCTCAGCTGCCTCGCGAGCGCCGAGTCTACGGCAGCTGCCAGTTGGTAAGCGGTGTAGCCGGCATACGTAGCTGCCTCCAGCTGCAGACCGGTTGCCAGTTCCTCCACCAGGAAACGCGCCACATGCGCCAGGCCCAGCTCGATGCACAGGTGTAGTGCTGTGCGACCACTCTTCCCGTCTTTGGCATTGATGTCTGCACCACACCAGACAACCAGATGCTTTATGACTTCCACATTGCCACTCAGTGCTGCCATGTGTATACACATCTGACCGTCGTAGTTTCTCTCCTCTAGGTCCTGCGGAACATGGTGCTGGTACGTGCGATACCTGAGGCCTGCCATCGTTTCTTCCGCCACAGTCACAGGCTCAGTAAGAGCGCGAACACAGTCAATGTCGCCATTGAGGCACGCTAAATGCAGAGCAGTGTTTCCCGAACGATCACGAATATCCACCGTCGCACCCGCGACCACAAGCCTCCGGACTATCCTTGGCTGTCTCGTAAGCACTGCCAGGTGCAGTGCCGACTGACATTCGTAGTTTACAATATCTAGGAAGCATGGGTGAGGTGCCATTTGGATGAGAGCGTACACAACTTCAATAAAGCCTTGTATAATTGCAATATGAAGTTGCGTGTCGCCATCTTCATCCTGTTGATAGTACAGTTCCCACGCAGGTGCAGCAACAGGTTGCTGCTGCTGATGATGATGCAGCTGTTCGGAACTCTGTTGCGGCTGCGTGAGAGATACTTTACTCGTCGGAGACAGAGCAGTGGTGGATGTGGGGAGAGAGATGGCGGAGGTTTCTAATTTGTCATGAACTGATATATATATTATGACTTGTGATGATATTAAGGTAAATACATTGTTTGCTCTCTATTAATATCTTTCATTTGCTAACTATCCCTATCAGTAGTTAGTGCCTTCAGTAGTTTGAATCTTCTATTTAGCTGGCAGTAGTGGCGCTCGCTGTACTGCAGTAGCTTGAGCAGCGAAGATTTTTGTGAGGTAAGTGATTTGTGAAAGGTATAGTTTAATGTTTGTCAGGGCCATTCTTTAGTAGGGAATTTTGAAAGTCAGATTGCGTTGCGCTAAAAATATTGTGTGTCAGGTTAAGCACAGTCTTGTAGAATTGTTGAAAGGGGACGTTTCACCATTACATCTCGCTTGTTTACGTGTCTCTGACCGGCCAGTCCGACTCCCACTGCCGGTGTTGGCCGGATCAACTCTAAATTTCGGCACATACGTGAATTTTATATTGTAATAAGTTTTCTGGGAGCCCACATTTTATCACTGAAGCACATTACCACCAGATCTTCTCTTTCTCACTGGGGAATACAATCATCCCCCTCCCCTGCTGAAATGGCCACGCCGTTGATATCCTGGAAAACAGTATAGTTTCACCTTAGTCTTTCTCTTCTCCCAGTCGCCTCATCATGGTATAGGTTCATTTACAATCAGATATATTATTCTTGAAGTCTGAAACTTTTAGCCTGTCTCACACATCCTGCGCACCAGATGGAAGAGTTACGTCATGGCTGGCTGCTCCAAGGCTATCGCTACTGCAATAATCATATCAAAACTTGGAACTTGTTCAGAATGTCAAAGGAGGATTGATCAGTATTCAGGGATATGACTGCAACGATCATTCGGAGCAAAAAAGTCTAGTAAACATGGGCTCTAAAATGCATACGTTAAGGGCCTGTTTCGAATGGTCTTTGCGAGACCTGAGACCACACAGGCTTGTCTCTTGCGGACGAGAGCACTGACACTGGATTCGCCGACCAACTGAAGCTGCTTTCTCGGTTGTACTTACTCTGGGTCCGGACATTTCTGTCTTCCCTCGGACGAGGACTAAATCGTGTCTCCTTGGACACTACGTCCACTACGTAGTCGGGTGTC
Organism: Schistocerca serialis cubense; assembly: GCF_023864345.2. Lineage (NCBI taxonomy): Eukaryota > Metazoa > Arthropoda > Insecta > Orthoptera > Acrididae > Schistocerca > Schistocerca serialis. The sequence goes on along the minus strand of NC_064642.1, from coordinate 353,778,238 downwards.
AAAACGATCCCGAACCCCGCGCTTTTCACGAATATATCGCGAATGCTCATTGGACGCGACAGAGGCTTCCAAGTCATCGTTCTTTATTTGCGGAATGTTGCACCTTGTCTTCAGTCGTCAAGGAACTGGATAGCTTTATTTCTTTTTCGTCAAGGAATCGAATATATTTAGTTATTTTTTCTCGTTTTCGAACCTTCTCTCATTGTGTTCTTCCAAGAGAAAAATTTTCTTATCTTTGAGCCTCGGAATTACGGAATTTCTGTCTTTCAAGTTTCCTTCTCGTAAAAAATAAAAACAAAAATCTACAAAGAATTAAAAAATATAAAAAATAATAAAATAAAAAACATGAAGAAACAAAGCTAGTACCATCTCCACATGAGGGACCAAAACAGTGACAGGAGGGAGAGAGGCATTGTGGGCATGCCTCGGGTTTTTACCCCTGTCCTTGTCTCCACCCAGCCTAGAACTAACTGTGTCTGCTCTTTCCTGTAATAATAATAATAATAATAACAGAGGTGGCGCATTGGTTAGCGCAACTGCCTACTAAGTAGGAGGTTGCGGGTCGAATCCCAGTCCCGCACACATTTTCACTCGTCGCCGCTGATGCCGCACAAAGTCCTGATGCCGATGGTATCAATAATCTCTTCTCTTCCTGTTTCTTTCTCCCCCTTCTCCTGCAATTTAAATCATAACATAACATTCCTTGGTCCCCAAACTTTATTTCATCTTAGCTTTCTTTTAAATTTAACAAGCAGTTGATACAGTTATATCATTACACAAAATCTTAAAGTCACTTATCGTACCAAGAAATAATCCTTTATGTTATTAATAGACCTCACGTCGTGGGCTCTCCGTGGCTGCAACATTTAGATTAGGGATATATAAATTAATTAGTTTTGTAATGTGTTACAGAACTTTATTTCTCTCATTTCCCTTGCATTCTCTCATTAATCCAGCCTGAGTCACCGTTTTCTCATCAAATCTAACAACTGTATCGTTCTGTTACTGCTAGGTGAAAAACTGAAGCAGATGTAACGCCGATTATGCGTGTACAGTCTTTGAAAATGGAGTCCGAAACGCGTTGGGTAACAATCAGAAAATAAAAATTTGTGAGTAAAAATGCACTATAATTAATTTATACATCCCTAACCTAATAAACGTTAAACTTACCATGTTCAGGCACTCTGTTCAACAAAAAAACCGTAAAATGTCCCCAAAATGACGTATGACTAAATCAACCTAAGTGGTTTTTAACGCACGTACACACGTACATGACTTGTCTGCCACTATAACTTCTGTGAATTCTCTTTACCTTTGACTCAATATACACTGACGAAATGAAAATGTTGCGCCATGAAGCACCTGTTCGGTATTTATTAAAGTTTGCGAAGATGTTAACCACGTGAAAGTTATGAAATGATTAAATTTTCATTCCATTTGGTGCTGAAAAACATCATTAACATCAATAAAACGTGTGACCCTCACGGACTCGCATACAATCTTGTATTCGTTATGACACGTAAGCAAAAAGCTTTTGAGTGTCATCTTGAGAAATTTCTTGCCATGCCTCAAACATATGCTGTGTCAACTCATGAAGATGACTGGGTCGAGCCTGGCACGAAAGTCTGTGATTCCCGACCCCATCACAGACATGCTGTTTGGTTGGCAAGTTGTCGAACTGGACAGATTAGTCATTGATCCATAAACTCCTCAAGGAATTTGTGATTAATTCCTCAAGGCGTTTTTGGCGTAAGCTACAGTGTGGGGCCTTGTGTTATCGTGCTGGTATATACCACTTACTAAAGGCGTTTTTGGCGTAAGCTGCAGTGTGGGGCCTTGTGATATCCTGCTGCAGTATACCACTTAGTACCTTGCTCGTTAAAGATACGACAACATAATGACGAGCATTCAGCCTCTCTTCACATCAGGCCTGCTATCACGTACAACAGTTCTCCATAATATGATTCTGTAGATTGGAGAGGCGCGGCCATCGAGAATAGCTGATCTTATGGCCCTTCATCAGTTTCCCCACAGACTGGCTGGCATAGACGTGACAGCCAACGAAAAAAGCGGAACTCGTTGTTGAGTAGCACGGAATTCCATTCAATGTACCAGCATGTGTGTCAGTAATTCATTTGTCCAAACATTATTTTACAGGATTTGTTCGCTTAATACCAGGAAAACATAAGTACTACACGTACACATACGAATATACAAACGTGTTTAATCAGTAGAGAACGGGACGGTGATCTGTAGTAACCTTGTTAAAGGAACCAGCTCGGTATTAGCCTGAAGCTATTTAGGAAAACCCTGCGAATTCTAAATCAGGATGGCTGGACAGACCATGAAAATCCATTTTCCCGAATGTAGGGCTAGTGTATTACACGTGCGCTAACTTATTCATTTATGACTAATGTAAAGTATTCATACGTCCTTATATTGATACGAGTTAGCCAGTAACATGAAAAAATCATTATCCACTATTCATTTTGTCATTTACTACTTTTCACGACGCACAACCAAGCATGTAGAAGACTTCAGTACCAATACCATGCTGCGACGTCTCTGTAACATCTTCATGTCTTTCCTTCTGTCTGTCTGAAAAACTAAGTTATCATTTCCTCATTAACTCACGAAAATGATAAGACGTTAGTAGTATGCACTGGAAGTCACCTTTACTCTGTGTTCTCTTAGGAATTTTGGAGTATATAGTATGTCAAATTTAACAGCTGCGATTTAACTTCCTTTTTAAGTAAACGTATTTTAGTTGTTTCATGTACCTCCTAGGGAAAATTACTATGCGGTTTTAATCTCTGATAGAAATATTTTGTTTTTCCTATGTAAATGTAAGTACAAATGGATCTTGTTCCATGATTGTGTTTAGAATTATTTGTGACATACTTACCAAAGCTTGTTTTCTAATGTTCACAGCGATTACTACCGTAGATGAATTGGCTTGGTGCAATAAGGATACTCATTTTTATAAAATATTTCCTTACAGTGAGCCAGGCTACTACTTTCAGTTATTATACTGATAGCCATTTTCTGCAGTTTGGGAATTCTTCCCAAGTTACGTGTGTCTTCATAACTAAATTTCGATTATAGTAACCAAACGACATTACAGGTATATGCTGATGATATTCTCCTTTTCACTCTGTGTGTACATTACAAATAAACTTACAAACAATAACCATCCCTAAAACGTTTGTATTTGTTACATAATCCATAGATTTATCATTTCTTTTGAAAAAGACACTTGTTCCACCTCATTAACCTGAAATTATTGTTATTTGGCTTCTTTACGTTCAATGTAAAATTGTTACATGCTACCCAATTGTACACAGTACATAGTCTTCAAAGCTTCATTTGCCTTTTCATGAGTTCAGGTCTTTTATCAGTGACTGTAATGTTGCTGTCATCAGTAAAGAGAATTTTTTTCTCCATATCTTTTATTAGGTAAAGGCTGTTGTTATCATGTCTTTCGGTTGCTGTTTGGCCGATCGGAGTGGCCGAGCGGTTCTAGGGGCTTCAGTCTGGAACGCGCGACCGCTACGGTCGCAGGTTCGAATCCTGCCCCGGGCATTGATGTGTGTGATGTCCTTACGTTAGTTAGGCTTAAGTAGTTCTAAGTTCTAGGGGACTGATGACCTCAGATTTTAAGTCCCATAGTGCTCGGAGCCATTTGAACCATTTTTTCCAGTTGCTGTTTGGGCTGGTTGTCGGGCGCTGGCGGCAGTCCTGCTACGAGTTCCGAACTGTAACGAAGTGTGTGAAGTCTGAAATATAACATTGAAGTGTCACACTACAAATTTATGAGCCACAACATTGCGCAATGCTTTCAATGGCCAAGACATTCATGCGATGCATCAGCTCAGTTTCTTCTTCCAATTATTCTACAGCAAAATCTAACGATAAAGCTGTGAGGAGCCTATATCGGTATTATTATTTTATCTGGAAAGGTTACCAGAGTGTAGGGCGCTGAACATCCTCATGAAATTGTAGAGCGTGAAGGAAATTCGCCGAAGGTCAGTGTTTTCTGTTCAACGTCATATATGAAGTTGGATGGGCGGTTTTTCTTGTGTGAGAAGATTGTGACACGTACCTCTTTCCATGAAATGCTGTAATTGTGCTTATTTACACAAATGAATTAAAATTCCTAGAATTTTATGTACCAAATGGCGGGGTACCCCCTCATCTGAGCAACGATTATCGTCGCTACTTAAACTTCGAACATCCCTATAGCTCGATTGGGCGCAGTGGTCAACATGATATGGCTACGTTCCCTTGGCCGCCCAGGTCGCTTGATCTAATGTCTTGTGACATTTTCCTTTAGGCGTACATTAAGCTACGGCCCTGCATGCGCTTTCTCCAGCAAGTGTGGAAAACCTGCGATTAGTGGCAACTGGGGGTGCCAGAGAAGCAACATAGCGAGAACATTACTGGAGGGACCACCGTTAGATAAAAATTTAGTTTCCGTAATGTGTTTATTGCTCGTTCATCGTCGTCGCCGAAGTAAACACCACCAGCGCAAATGGTGGATAAACCTTATTCTAAGTGACAGATCAACAAGCGAAAGTTTGCTCTCCCTCATAAGGAACTAAAAGAATATTCTGATATTTTTATATTAACGAATGTCATTTAATTCATTCGAAAAGCTGTTATCTTTGGTGGAAAGCGACATTTCAAGAACAAACATACTCGTGAGGGGTTCTGTTATGCAGAAGTGAGACTAGCAGTAACTTTAAGAACATTTTAACACATAGAATCAAACAAATACAATCACAGTCTTTAATACAGTGACATGTAATTTTATTCAAATGAAACCTGGTCAGTGCGTCTACCTTTGCCATACACGTAAGGTGGCACGAAGTAATTGCCGATATGGTGGCGCCATCTATTGGTAGAGAGACTGACGCGTGCGCACCGTTTGATGGTGCATAGCACCAGTGTGGTTTCACGCCGAAGAGAAGGAGGTCACACAAGTTATTGTCCACTACAGAACATTCAGGCAAGTAAGCAGGAACAACTAGGAGTGATTCGATTTCTGGCGACGGAGGGAGTTGGAGGCCGTGAAATGTATCGACGGATGAATTCTGTGTACGATGGGTAGAGTCTGAGTCATTCTTAGTGTTGTGGAATGGCGCAAACGATTCCTTGAGGGGCGCAGAGTCAGTGGAAGACGATGCTTGTCCCGGACAGGCTCATCGTGTCATCACACCGGAAATGGATGCGGAAGTGAATGCTTTAATCTTGGACAACTGCAGGATCACCGTTGACGAGATCCATCGGTTACTGGGTATTAGCGTGGGCACCGTCCACACCATAATGCATCAACACTTGAACTTTCGAAAAATCTGTGCGCAGTGGGTTCCTCACCAACTGACCGCCGAACAGAGCAATACTCGAATGGCGCTGTCTTAGAGTCATCTGCAACGTTATCATGAGGAGGAATACGGCTTTCCGTCGCGTATTGCCACATGTGACGAAACACTGTGTCACCACTTTAAACTGGAAAGCAAGCGTCAGAGCAAGCAGTGGAAACATGCGACTTCACCACCTCCAAAGAAATGAAAGGCCGTGCACACCAGATCTGGTAAGGCCATGATATCCTTCTTTTTCGACAGCAAGGGCCAACTGCTTGTCGAGCTCCTGGAACGGGGACCCAGCGTTATCAAGCCACTTTACAGAACCTTAGACGGGTCGTCAAGTCGAAACGCCGAGGCATGTTGTCCAATGACGTTATTCTTCCGCAAGGTAATGTTCGTCCACAAACCGTTAATACGGTGTAGGTGACGTTGCAGCAGTTTCGATGGGAAACGCTGGAACCATCACCGTACAGTCCCGACCTTTCGCCGTGTAACTTTCATGTGTTTGGACATCTGAAACGAACTATTCGTGGACATCGATTCACAACGGACGACGAAGCGTGCGACGGGGTCCAGTCCTGGATCCGATAGCAACCTACAAGCTTCTTCAAGGATGGAATCGACCGGCTAGTGTCGCAGTGGAATAAATGTGCCAACAGTTTTGGCGTCTGTTCTTGAGTATGTGTACTGTGTACAACTACTTTCGAGTTGATATAATCGTTGCCGTTACTTTACACTAGTGACCGGGTTTCATTTGAATGCCTCTTATACCATATTGTGGTTATAAATTGACAGATGATACGACAGAATCGTCACTATCCCACTCAGATCCAACATTACTTCTGACTAGGGATTCTTGTGTTACTGCAGTTTGATTAGAGCACGATGGAAGGATAATAAGAGCGGCATCAAATAAAACTGGGTTTTATTCTGCTGGTGGATGTATTAACCTTATGGATGAAGACTGTACTGGTTATTAAAATTTCGCAAGAAAATCGAGTTCGTCTGTTTGCCTGAATTTATTTACTACTGGACTCTAGGACAGTAGAAACGTGTCATCAGTGTCTGCTTTCTGGGTAGTCACCCTACATGATTTTAATTATGCTGAGAATTTCCTGTTATAATGGGTCGGAACGCATTTGGTGATACCTCACTTTCGTCGACTTTTAATAGCCTCACTTCTTCCTGTTCTACCGGCAACATTTTTTTTTTTTTTTGTATTGCGAATGGAACATTCAAGATAAATTTGTGATAAGTCTCAATAACTCAGTTTCTTAATTGAAAACGTTACTAGCGAAAGGTATTTTTTTTTTGCTATACAGGTAACGCTTCTTATCTTTTGCTGCGTCTCCATTTCTGTCTTCCTGCGATTGTAAGATTCTCAGATAATTATCCTTTATGCTTTCCCATTTCCGTATCTCGTCACCTAAAATAAAATTTATATAGATTATAATTCACCCGATTATAATTTTCAAATAATTTTCAAGTGTATGGGGTCACGGAATTCATTCCATTCAAATCACTGTGAGTCTCTCTGTTTGGCCGTTCCTCGCTTGCAAACATTATTCATGACACGATTGTGGCTATATGGGTGACGGTCATAAAAGAGTTCAAGAAACAACCAACAACTGAAGACAGGATGGAAATCAGTCAGAAGTATGAGATAAGAAGAAGGCCCTCATTTTGTGGGAGCCACTGATTGGAAACAGGACTTCAAAACCATCAGCATCGTCAAGCGAATTATTCAGCTGAAAAAAGGCGTTTTCGGTTGTCCTGGTAGCTGCGGCAGATAGCAATTATTGTTTCAGATACGTTGATGTGGGAGGCTACGGGCGTGAAGGAGATTAAAAAAAAAAAGACTGTCTGACCGTTGTCGGTACTTTGGCAAAACAGGGGCCCACAATAAACCTCAAAACGTTCTCATACCGGAATTTTAAGAGGAACGCGCTTGTAAATATATGTCAAGTAACAAATAACACTCTTTATTTAGTTCTCGTACTCGCTAAATGTATTTGTTTCTTCTCGTTCCATTTTCTGACGGAGTCCCCAATAAGTGGCAGGGTAACTGCTTGCCACGACTCCATCTTCATTCTTCTGTTTTTATAATTTGGACATCTTATGTCATATATCAATGGATATTTAAGCTCTTCCAAAAATAAGAGTTGAGTGCCTACCCTCCATGTTGTGCACCATAACAGCGTCCTGGTTGGGAGTGCGCGACGGAGTGAACGCGACGTGAAGAACTGCTCTTGAGGCCACGCAGGCACCAGGAATTCCAACAGGAAAATACAGCGGGATGCATTTTGCGTGCGGCCTTGGGAACGCTCCGCGCCTGTGCAGTAATTTTGCGTGAATTCCCGCTCTTGTATGGCCGCCCTCATTTACACGCTGCAGTTGCGTTTCTGACGCATTTCTTGCACCTCAGACCCCGCTCGAAATGTTATTTTTTCCTTTGCGTGCACGTTAAGGACCGTGTTTGTATAAGAGCAAATAGAACGCATCAGTGCTGCTGCGCTGACCATTGTTAAGATGTTGCTACGTAAAGTATAGAACGAACTACGGCTAGGACGTTTGTTATTTGACAAGAGACCCACTCGCAGATCTGTAGAGAGCAAAATGCCATCTTGGTGAGTTTATGGCTCTATTCACGCATCAGTCATATTCGTACATGTAATACTTTCAAAAATGTAGAGCTTTGAAAACGAATGAATCATTTATAGTAGTCCTGCATTATTTTTCTTCCTTTTTTATTTTGTGATGTTTACTTTTAGTGCTGCTGTTTGTACATTTGTATGATACACTACAGAATTTCAATGTATGAGAAGACAGTCTTTGAAAAGAGAGTATATGCATTTGTCGAGAGTGAGCTATCGATAGTGAACAGTTCGTTCGGTGTGGTTTCGTGGCGTTATGGTGTAGTTGTTTTTCGTGTTGAACGGCGCTACTAAAATGCAGATAGTGAAGTGTGAATTTGGTTTTTACGAACGGTAGGATGCCAGTGCTAACGTTAAATAAACTGCGACATTCACTATTTTGCGGCTACTGCCCACAGCAGTCACATACTTGCTGTCGAAACAAAGCGTGAACAGGAGTAATGCGTCCAAAGCGAGGAAATTGCTGATTTGAAAGAACCTGTAAGTAAAATATGATCTTTGAAATACAAGAGTAGCTAAATACGGTATCATGATTGTTACACATAATACCATAGAAACGCGATAATACGCCGTATTTAACTTTCAGGCACGTGTGTATTATACACTATGTACGTTTCGAAGGCGTAAGCTTACAGTATTAAAGTTTCGGTTATACAGCCGTGAACAGTCAGGGGATCACCTTAAGCGGAAGATACAGAATCTGGACTCAGTCATCTTATAATTCAAGAATAACAAATCACTGTCGTCGCGGAACATTGGAATACAACCACGAGGTAACATGCACCAATCGCTTAGGCATTTAGTTAGGAAATGCAAGCACTCGTATGTTTAGAAATGAAGGATGTGTCTTCTGTAATTAATCAAAAGTAGCATATCAGAACATTTTTGTAGTTACCGAATTTCCTATTTGCTCCTGCTATGCCTTTGTTAATTAACGGTTGCTGCAAAAAAATGTGTTGATGTGTCACTGACTCATTCAAGACAATAATATACGCTGTCAGTTCGACTAGTTATTGTATTTAGCAATTTAAACTACGTTAACAGTGATTATGTGAGCTTATAAAAGTAGTTCCACCAGTAGCACAAATCGTTAAATGTTTACGTAGCCGTAGATAGTATCACAACTTTATCCAATTAAATATCTCGTGCTGTAATCTGGTGCCAAACTGATATCGATAAGTTGCAGTCACTGTATTAATCGTCATTATTATTGCATACACCATCAACAAAGATCGTTCATATAGCGTTGGAGTCATTATTACTGCGTACTCCACCAACAAAGACCACCACAAACCTAATATGTTCTCCGGTTTAGGTCGTTCAATTTTGGTTATATTTTTTGTAATAGAGCATACACACAACAGCCGTCTGAAGCGGCCGAGCGGTTCTAGGCGATTCAGTTCGAAACCGCGCGACTGCTACGGTCGCAGGTTCGAATCCTGCCTCGGGCATGGATGTGTGTCATGTTCATGGGTTAGTTAGGTGTAAGTAGTTCTAAGTTCTAGGGGACTGATGACCTATTTAAACCTAACTAACCTAAGGACAGCACACACATCCATGCCCGAGGCAGGATTCGAACCTGCGACCGTAGCGGTCGCGCGGTACCAGATTGTAGCGCCCAGAACCTCTCGTCCGCCGCTGCCGGCCATTCACAATGTTCTTCGATCCCGCTATTAGTTTTTTTTCCCCTCTTAGGTAACCCTCTCCTACCAGTATGCTCATAATATGCTCTATTGCCCCATTCACACACATAGCGAGGTATGCTGTGTGTGTTGGCCGAGAAGAATGGCAGTCTCTTTAAAGTTACAAAACGCAAGTCACTGGTGTTATCAAACTGCTCATTCTGAAAGAATACTATCATGGTATTGAATGTATCCTTGAAGAGTACTGAATATACAATTGGAGTTGATGTTGTTCCCGTTTTGTCATTGTGTCCCGCTGCTTTCGGCACACAGAAGTCACACTCGTGGACGCGATTCTTCTGTTTGCATAAATAATTTACAAACATTTCACTTTTCATTCACTCTTACGACACACATTGACTTGTTCTGGCCTCCGATCTTCATGCAAAAATAAACGAAGTGATCAGAAACAGACAGAAAAGTTTGTAAGGCTGTTGCAGTGGAGGCTGTGCTGAGGAATAGTTGTTAAGAAAAAAAGCCGATAGGTTGCGCAATTTCCGAGTGGTGGTGGGTTCCTATGGGACGAAACCCGTGAGGTCATCGGTCCCTAGTCTTACACACTACTTAATCTAACTTAAACTAACACTTACGCTACTGACAACAAACAGGGAGCACTCGAACCTCCTCCAGGGGGGGGGGGGGGGGGGGGAGGTGCACGAACCGTTATTTAGCATTGACGTTAGCCAATCAGGTCGTTGTGCACGCAAATTAAAGCACTTGCAAGCGATAAAAAACGTCAATGCACAAATATCAATGGGTCCTTCAATTACCACTTATTGAAATGCTCACTGCCAGCTAAAACGTGCCTTTTTCGGACGTGATAAATTTATGCTAGCCGAGCAATAGCTACGTTTGTTCGGTTTGAGAAAACCAAACAAAGAACACGTTTTTCGAAACCGACTGTGGCATGCTGGTAGGATTTGCAGATGCAACGATTTTTTTGACTAACTTCAATGCTAAATGATTCGAAAACAGCCCAAGGAATGGAATTTTTTCTTAACAGCTATTTTCCAGCAGAACCCCCTTACCTCCCTCAAAAGTTTCTCAGACTGTTTCTGATCACCATTTATGAGAAAATGTATCTGGGATATTCACACATTGCTCTCCTTACGTTTTGAACACGATTTCAATGTAATAACACCACTCACAACAATGCCCGTAAGCAACTTGTAGCTCCCGCACTAACTCAACTGTTGATTTTTGAGGCGATAGCGAAAAGCGAGCTTTGAAGTTCGCTCCTCCCCTCTACTTCAGCAACTTACAAACAAGCAGTGTTGCCACATCTATAAAAATTACACTACATAAAATAGATTTTGTAACCATCAGTAAATATAAGTAGCTGTAGGTTGGGAGGAGCGATAGCTCTGCAGAGAAGGACGAAGGTGATGGAAAAAAGATGCAAACTGGCCAAGAAAGCTTTTCTTGGACGGATTTCCTTGAATTTAGCAAGCTGCACCAGCTGCAGTACCTACAAATGTGCAGCAAACCTGTTCGACAGGTTTTTGTTATTGTGCGACTATTTGTTTAATAGCTGCCTTAGAAGCGGAATCGGCGAACGCTTGTCCCATGCTGTCAGACAATAAGAGCAGGATGTCCAGATTTGGTATCTTTCACAGGCTGATTCCAGACGCTTAAGCACCCACAGCATCGTGTGACCTGCCCGACAAACGTCTCGTTGAACGGCCTTTGTTGACCTCACTGCATTCGAACTGCAGTCTTATTCGTTGTCTGTCGTCGGGGGGCCTCGTGCGTTCTGTCTATTATAAACCTTATATTTAAAAAGTACTTCAATAAGAAGAAATACAGGACAGCTGTAAATGATTCATTCGTTTCCAAAGCTCTATATATCCCAAAGAATAACAGGCACAAATGTGACTGATGGGTGTATAGAACCGTGAACTCATCAAGGTTGCATTTTGCTCTCTGTAAATTTTCTGTGATATCCCCTCTGGTCATACTACTGGCGTCCAAGCAGCAGCCATGTTCATTCCGTACCTTATGTACCAACATCCTATCAGTGGTCATCATATCATTGATGGGTTATTTGTGCTCGTTCAGTGTTATTGCCGATGGGAGTACGTAAATGCTGTCAATGTATATCCAAAGGGAAAAACTGTAAGGTGTTAAGTCAGGCGACTGAGGAAGGGGACAAGGGAACAGAGCCACATCATGTTCATCACTATGCCCAATATAGCAATGCCGATGTTCGTCGTTTAGATAGCGACGAACATCGATGCTCAGATGAGGGGTGTCTCGTCTTGTTGGAACATGAAATTCTCGGAATCAGCAGTCGCTTGAGGAAACAACCTTAACTGCAACATGTCAAAGTGCCAATCACAGTAACTATCATCGTATAGCTTCGTCTATGACATTACACAGAAAACATTAACCTTCGACGAGTCTCGTACATAAGCCATAATTTGGTGAAGATTTTCAGTGTCCAACACTCTCACACAGCGGCGATCAACACTTCCCAATAAACTGAAAGTTGTATCGTCACTGAATTTCAGCTTGGAGGCGAAAAGTTCATCCTCAAGCGCTGCCTATACCGCGAAGCAAAATTGATGGCGCCCGCCGTAATCTTCCGTTTTAATTGCTGCAAGAGCTGCCAGACGGTACAGTCTGAAATGTAACCATCTTCCCGAAACCTTCCACACAATTTGCTGCGCTATTCCAACTTCGTGGCTTCGTGACTATTGACTTTTTGGACTGCCTACGAAACTTTCCCTCTTCCTGGCCACAGTTGCAGCTGGCACACTTGTTCGATCGTTACTTTCCCGTCTACAGAAAAACCAACGTCCCTAAATTGTCGATACCAACGCACATTGCTCTCTTTACGTGGCGGTTCTTCTCCATAATTCTTACTGAATGCACGCTGTACTGTTCTAACAAATAAACTTCTGTCAAATTCCAAAGTACAAACTCCCTTTTCTTGTCCCCGATTCTGACACTCCATTCCTTTTCTCTATCGTCAGACATCAGCGAAACACCCATTGCGGGCGTTAGCGTCTATAGAATAAATGAATGGGGTAAGGAGTGTACTCTTATTCTATGACAGAACACAACCGTGTTTAGCTGTACACAAACTGCTTTTAAATCAAGATTATTATCAAATAAATACACGATTTTACATAGGTTCAAAAATGACAATGCAAGGACAGTTGTCAAACTAACGCATTAAGTCCCGTTTACTCGAAATAACACGACACTGAACAAAACAATAGCAAATTTTAACTGGAAGGTTCTCTACAAAATTACAGAATTATTCTTACTACTACATCTTGAAGTTGGCCAATATTACGACAAATCATGTGATTCTGGTTCTAATTTCGTTGATATTTAGGATGTCAATCAAGTCTATGGAGGTTGGTTAATTTTTGTGACAAACTGAGCAAAATATTACTCAAGGTTGCCAGAGTTCACAGTCGACGCAAGCTGGTGAACCAACAAGTTAACACCTCCGCAAGCGGTGTTTTCCTTAGCTGCGACGAGCTGTCGGCTGCGTGGCTGCTCTCGTCTTCTGAAAGTCCTATAAAAACTAATCAAAAACTTTGCTGATTTTATCAGCAGAAACTCTCCTATGTTTCTTGTTAGGTGAGAAAACATGCACTCACCCCTAGTCTTGAAATATGGTGAAATGCACGTGCATGGATGGAACAGTGAGCATATTACAATGCACTCTCAGTTCTCACAAGAATAATTAACTATGTGGCTGCTTCGTTTCTTCGCTGTTCGAGCCCGACCATGCTGCAGCTAATATGTAGCTGAATGTCAGCCAAAGTGAATGTAGTGTTCACTCAAAATTGCTCCTTTGCGTCGTACAGAGCGTGATGCGCTCTGTTCTGCATTTGACGTTGGTTCAGAGTAGAGTCCACGGAATTTTCGGTTTTGTGTCTCTCATAGGAAAACTGTACCCCACCTGGGTCCTTTTGTGCTCCACGTCACAGCTTCTTCCGACCAATAAGAGCATTCCTTTTATTTTGTGGAAACTCTCTCTGCCATTCGCAAAGGGCCTACCATCAAACTGCATCAAAATATCGGCACTTTATTCCTTCCTAGTTCATGTCAGCCAATCAGACATTTTTTGCGCACTCCAGACACCTAAACGTTACGTGCGTACTTCATGAGCATATCACGCACATTTCACGTGATCGACTGTGACACCAGTTTCTTCATTTCCATCTGGAAATTCCCCAGTGCAGTTTTCTAAAGATTCTTTCTGTACCACTGTGGTGGCCCTCTACTTACCCTCCTGGGTGAGTCACCTGGCCGATTCGTTGTCCTTCGCCACGGGTCGCTTTAAGAGCTTTACACTGTACTCGGCCCGTAATGTTGCCCTTCGCATCTGCTCCCAAACGAAATGTTTCCTCCAGCAGCTTGTTTCGTCTCTTGCTCATTGACATGCAGAATTTAGGTTCGGTGTATTAATGCCGCCTATTGAGTGTCACCCCTTTGCATTGCATACTGTACACTTTAATAGGCAAATCTGCTCGCCTTCGCCGAAGTCTTTCACGTGACATATTCACCTTCCTGTTATGATGTGTAAAACTCTCATGTAAGTTGCGAAATTAACATTCATTTAATCGGCCACTTTAGTTATCCTCCTCTTTCCGTGTTCAATTTTGCACTGGGTCAATCAATGGTTGAGAAATTGATTGGAGTCAGTGCAAAATTGTTTTCAACTGCTGACTGTAGCAATTGACACACTTATCGATCAACGTTTGTGTTTTAATGTATGTCATAATTAAAAAGTGGTTCGTTCTAGTTTCCTTATCGTTATGTTACAGTGCAGTTGATTTCATGTATGTTACAGACTTACGCACTAAATTAATGTTTTCCCAAAATTTAACATGTTCCTACTAATTTCCTGATTTAATACAATTATTTAAGTAATCTGAAGTCTTTTGTTTCAATTCTATGTTTGTCTATGTTTTATTTTTAATTTAAATTCAAACAGATCCAAGCTTCTCTATAAATTCGTACCATTCCTAATTTTTTTTTTAATTTGAGACTGATCTGTTTTTGAATTTAAGACTTTTGTTAAATGATGATTGAGATCTACTGAAGTTGAGGAAACCTTCACTGAACATTATCCCCCCTTTCTCAGTACTTATTGTTTAGTCTCCATCCCTTATTTTTATCATGTCAGTTATAATTTAAGAAAGTTTCAATTTCTTACAATAATTTCTTGATTTATGTTAAACTTAGCCATACCCTTTTCATAACTTTACAAGCATTATCCTATTCTCAAACATTTATAACCCTAAAAATCATAAACTTATACACTATAACTTTACAAAAATTTTAAATTATTGATGACTTTTACAACCATATTCAATTTCTAATCCTACTAATTACGTTGCAAATATTAAATTAACATAATGGAATTGCTAAACTCATTTTTCTATATATACTTTATATCTTAATGAACACATTACATATTAGAATCTTAGCTTGCCAAGAAAATACCTTAATGAACACATTACGTATTAAAATCTTGCCAAGAAAATATCAACATTTGGTTTTCTTAACTTAGACATGTTGAAAAATATGAAATACAAGGCAGTATTATTGACATTTCAACATTCGAATTTAAAAGCATTGTTAATAAAGATCTTTTTCTGACACACAAGATCCTTCAAAAATTAAATATTTCTAAACAACAATAAACTTCGTGTGTTCGTAATTTTTTTCTTTTTTTTTTAGTTTATTCAGATATTATCCTGTCCCAGATAGTCCTTTCTCCTATATCTTCAACTTGGTTCATTGTAGTCCTCACTCTCCATTTCATGCACTTCAACATGTCTCTGCTGAGCACGGAATGACGGTCGACCATGCATCTCGACGTGCCTCCTCTGAGCTTGGAATGACGGTTGCAGAGAGAAAGGTTGCTGAAGGTATGAGCGTCTTGTGAATGCTTGGTTGCCTTTGTTCCATTCTGCATGTGCCAATGGCGAAATTGTGTTAGAGATCTATTCTTGGCAGCATAGAAACTTATCTTCGTCATTCCTAGAATCTTTATGCTGATTCTTCGTTAGTCAATTCGTCTCCAGGTCTCCATATGAGTAGCCATCACGCATCTGTCAGTGTGACATCTGAAAGTGTTGCAATTTGACATATGGACTATGGGATATTTGGACTGCTAGAACGGTTAAAAATTAGATTCTTTGTTGGTAGGTAAATGCACTAATGGTCCTGTGTGGAAAGGGATTTCGAAACGTTACTTGATCTCTTCTGGTCCAGGCTCTTCTTTCTTCCAAATCTTCTGTGTTGAATCTTCTCGTCTTGTTGCATCTTGCTGTCTTCTCACTTGTGTCTTCATTCTTCCCTGGACCGTAAATTGGGACTGAAGACCTGTTTAACCTCGTTATTGCTTAATCCGTTCTTTTGGTGTTTTCTTGCAAATTGTTGTGCATCCTTAATTGTATAAAGTTGTTCATCAACATATATTGGACAGTCTTTCATTGTTTTCTTGCTTACATCCATGTGTGTTCAAGGAATGTTTCGTAGTTGTTGAATTCCGTATGGTATGATAACAGTTTCAGCCATTCTGAGCCTCGAGTTGCAGAAATGTGCCTCTTCTTTTGCTAGTGAATTGAAGCACCTGCTCGTCCTTCGTGTAATATGTCCGCCTCCATTCCGGTTCGGTGGACATCCATCATATCTCCTTATGCTGCTCTAAACAGTTTGCGATAGAAGTGATAAGTGCCTAACACTTTTGCAAAACCGTTGTTATAACGATTGCATGTGGCTTTCACCTGAATAAAGCCCGCATCATGGTACATGTTGATCGTATTCAGGATACGTTGTAGATCTCCAAACTTTTCCACAGAGGTGTTATCTTCTTGAACTGTTGCTTCCACCGAGGCACCTTCTTTCATCATCTCGTAAGCTGACGTACCTGGCACTCACATTCAGTGTCACTTCCTCTCACGCCTGACCGCTCTACGCAGTTCTTCTGTCGATTTGGCCGTAGGAATGCTGCATCATGATTGACGATGTCATGTATAATATAATACTGTCCAAACTTTTGTCTGTATTACTTTTCTTATATTCTCACACATGCTCTCATGTACATGATATTCTTACCTATCTTATCATAACCACTTATTCCCTTAAAATACGTCACAAGCTTTACAGACACAAAATGTTAAGAAACTTTACAAAATTCCTTATTTAAACTATACAAAAAATTTTCCTATTACCCTTTTCATTACATCTTTTATCCCCATTCTCTGTAAACATTTTATTAATATAAGGATCATGCTTTCCTCATCTTCATCACGGTGGATAGTAAGAGTGAAATTGATGGTGTTGAAGGTTAGTGTGTTGGTAAGTTCTTTTCCCTTCTTTTTTTCTAGCTACAGGTACCTCATATTATCAAGAAAACTTCGCACCTTGACTCCGACTCCAGCATCTTTTTCTCTTGCAAACGCTTCTTTTCGGCATTAGCTGTAACAGAACTTCAAAATACAATATATCTCCTCTCTTTTTTCCCAGAAACTTTCTCTACTGTTCTGTTGAATTGTCCCAGAGCTTATTTTACTCAGTTGTACTTATACCTTTCTCCTTCTTCTATACAGTAAACTTTTATATTTCTTTCTTACCTCATCATACTCTTCTTTATTGAAATCCTTTCTGGGGTAAACTTACATCCCTCTGTCTACCTTCTTCCATCAAATAACATGTTTCTTGCTTAGCTTAATAATTCAGTTCTCTCTCTTAATTCTTACCTCCAAACGACCTTTTGTATTTTTCCCTCATATCTCCATTTCAATATCAACTTGTGGTACCTTCCACAAATCATATATGTTTCTCATTTTCCCCCAAAATACCTCCTCAACCGTATGTTCACCGTCCTCGGCGGTAAAGAACCTGAAATGAATATCTCCTTCTTACCCAATTCTTTACTTCCTTCCTACTTCTTGACTTCCTTTTGTTCACAGAAGTCAGCTGCTTTTTTACTTTACACTATCTTTTTAGAGAGAATCTACTACTATTTCGTCAAACTATCGCCATGCTGATCTCTGTCTTCCTCCTTGCTTTCTACTCATTCCCCAGAACACATTTCATTTGCAGAAGAGTTACTTTAGTTCTTACTTTACTTATTCTCCTTCACAACTATTCTCTTGATCTAGTGAGAAAGTTGCCCTTTTTATTTTACTGATATAAGTACAAATTAAAAAGTTTTATTTGTGTGCATTTTCTTGGTTTCTCTACCCTTTGACTTCTAGATTTTGCTCTTATTGGACTCTGGGTGGCTGGTACAACTAAGTTTTATTGTGGAGTTAATTTTTGTTGTTTTACCCTTTACACAATTTCAAATTATTCACATGGTGCAAGCCCAATGAGTTTCCTGTTTTTGACTTAATCAATTCGACTGCAATATCATAGACCACTTTACTTAATCCATAGGGCCTTTGTATATCGAAAAGAACTTGTGGCTGTGATGTTTTTTCTTGCTAGAGAGATGGTGGGTTTTTACAAGTACATTTTGTCCTAATGAAAATACTCGTGAGTTTGCCTTTTTGTCTGCTGGGTTCTTCCTATTTAACGCCGCAGTCATCAAATTGCTCAGTGCTAATTTTACAAGACGTTGATGTTTTACTCTGGGTACTGGTGGGAATTTAGTTCTGACTTGGGTATCAATACTGACTGATGTTGCCAGTGGTGCATTATCCTCTTGGCATACCATTTCTCTCTTGAATTTTTTGTTTTTTAAAATTCAGTCTTAATCACGCCACGTATGATACAAGAACGTAGGTGACCGGTTTCGGTCATATCACATGACCATCATCAGATCCAGGGCATCCTTCGAAGATGGTAGGTGGAGCACTCTTCTCAGCTGCTGTGAGTTGACATCACTTCCACTATATTAGGTAGGTGTACCAGTTTCTTTGCCTCTTCAGTGTATTATTACGTGGATGTACTTTGCAATAGCAAATATGTTTTCCTTTTAATTAGAAATAATCAGCTAAGACGTCTAATTCTGTTTAAAAAGTATGTTGTTGTAACTAGTTCAAAGCAAAGAAGAAAAGAGAAAAACTAATTTGTAATGAATATCTGTAACATTTGAAAAAGATCTCAGTTGCTTTTGTGTGGAGATATGTTTTTGTGAATGAGACGTGCGACTACCATTTCTCACCAGAACAAAAAAAAAAATAGTTAAAAATTCGGATAGAAGTTGGTAACTGTGCAGCGGGCGGGCAACAGTTGGTTGAGGGGACGTAGTTAGGACATTGCCAACCCTCCAGAATCATGTTTTGTGATTTCTCCTATAATGATTCCATGAAACCTGAGGAAATAAGAAAACATACCAGGCGGCGGGTGGTGAAGTAAGATCTGAGAGTTTTCAGGATGGCATCGATGCTACATCACTGCAAGAAAAGCGTGTAGACGTCGCTTCATAAGTACCATATCTTGTCGGTAAAAGTTTCTAACGCTTGTACCACCAAAGAATAAAAACTTAGAAAGTAAGTGAGTCATTTGGGAATCGCACAGTTGAATAAAACATAAACACCAGGTCGAAAAAGTCAACGAAAGTTGTTTTCACCAAACGTAGAAAGAAATTTAATAAGCATACGCTCACCGATCAAATGAAACCGTGGAATAAGAGTGTAGAAACATTGAGTGGTCTAATGTTGGGGGCTTAGGGTTTTTTGAACATAAAACATTACGAGAGGAATCTGTGAGAAATACTCCACATACTTAAGTAATACTTTGAATAGGCAGATGTTAAGAACTCTTTGACTATTTATTCAGACAATGCGGGAAGAAACACAATGAAGAATGTACCGGAATCAGATAATGTGGTAGATATTGAACCTACCAGGTGTCAAGAGTACACTGATTAGAAAGAAGCGGACACCGAATCAGACTCAAACTGATGATGATAATCACATTATAAACAAGTGAATTAATAAATATTACGACCCTTCAGAATACATCTACATCTACATACATACTCCGCAATCCACCATACGGTGCGTGGTGGAGGGTACCTCGTACCACAACTAGCATCTTCTCTCCCTGTTCCACTCCAAAACAGAACGAGGGAAAAATGACTGCCTACATGCCTCTGTACGAGCCTTAATCTCTCTTATCTTATCTTTGCGGTATTTTCGCGAAATGTACGTTGGCGGCAGTAAAATTGTACTGCAGTCAGCCTCAAACGCTGGTTCTCTAAATTTCCTCAGCTGCGATTCACGAAAAGAACGCCTCCTCTCCTCCAGAGGGTCCCATCCGAGTTCCTGAAGCATTTCCGTAACACTCGCGTGATGATCAAACCTACCAGTAACAAATCTAGCAGCCCGCCTCTGAATTGTTTCTATGTCCTCCCTCAATCCTACCTGATCGGGTTCCCAAACGCTCGAGCAGTACTCAAGAATAGGTCGTATTAGTGTTTCATAAGCGGTCTCCTTTACAGATGAACCACATCTTCCCAAAATTCTACCAATGAACCGAAGACGACTATCCGCCTTCCCCATAACTGCCATTATACGCTTGTCCCACTTCATATCGCTCTGCAATGTTACGCCCAAATATTTAATCGACGTGACTGTGTCAACCGCTACACTACTAATGGAGTATTCAGACATAACGGGATTCTTTTTCCTACTCATCTGCATTAATTTACATTTATCTATATTTAGGGTGAGCTGCCATTCATTACACCAATCACAACTGATAAGCTCCACTGCCTGGCTGGAATAGCGCCACCATGGATACGCAAAACAGTGGCTGCCAACAAAGAGAGACTGAAAGTGGAACAAGACAGTGCCCATCCACTGCACGTTCATAATCCACCACAGCAACGGCTGAGCGGCTGAGATCGCGAAAGAGCTTTCTGAGAACATCCAAGAAGCTCACCATTTCACCAGAGAAGAAAAGGCTGGAGTTATGGAAGAAGTCGACGCCTCATCTGCAGACGCCAGATGCTGAAGAACTACCACCTGGGACACAACGAGAGCTGGCTGGTGTGGAAATCAGATTACGATCAGGAGTTGGACGATCCAGAAACAATCTGAAGAGATGGGGCTTCATAACAGAAGATACGTCCTGTGATTGTGGACAAGAACAAACCACAAGCCACATGCTCCAGTGCCTACATCCTGCACGAAAATTGATCTCCAGCAAGCCACTCCAAGCGCCTTGGAGGTTGCAAAGTACTGGGCAAATGTAATATAAATATAATTTGTGTATATATATGTACATATTTATTGATGTGTATGGCTACTGTAAATTTGTATGTTTCTGATTCGAGAATAATAATAACCAATCACAAATCCTGTCCAAGTCATCTTGTATCCTCCTACAGCCACTCAACGACGACACCTTCCCGTACACTACAGCGTCATCAGCAAACAGCCGCACATTGCTATCCACCCTATCCAGAAGATCATTTATGTATATAGAAAACAACAGCGGACCTACCACACTTCCCTGGGGCACTCCAGATGATACTCTCATCACCGATGAACACTCACCATCGAGGACAACGTACTGGGTTCTATTACTTAAGAAGTAATTAATTATATGCAGACTGCCTGCAAAAATGTGCTACTCTGAACTGTTAAGAAAATAATTTACTCAGTATCTTACTCACGACTGTGCATTTGTCAAAGACGGTCGCTCTTAGTTAACGTGGAATGCTGATTTGAGTTGTCACACTTGCACACTTCCAAGCATGGAAACAATGCGTTCGTTAGCTTTGCGGAATCCCAACTACAATTTCCCTCAGTGACACATAACAAGATGTCGCTGGAATTTTCGTCATTTACGCTGTCCTCGGGAGCCGCCGCAGTCTCAGCGCTGGAATGCGACGCCCGAATAAGGCACCACGTGAACTTCAGGCCCTGTGTTCTGGCAACTTGGCGTTTCATCTCTGGTTACCATACAAGTTGTAGATAAATTTTTGATATGTTTTTTATCCTTGCTACTTCCAAAATTTCAAAGAGTATATTTTATTTTAAGTGGCATCTACGTCTCTCATAGCTTTGCATTTATCATCTAGACGTTCTGCATTGTTGTTTTACACTCTCTGTCACTGTCATTCTTTAGATCTCTGTATTTACTTTCGTCTGCTTCATTTGCTGCATTTTTACATTTTCTTCTTTCGTTAGCTAATCGACGACTCGTATGTTACTCACTGATTTCTAGTTTGCCTAGTTCCTCCTTTGCTTCCTTCACTGTTTGTCAAAGTTACCCATTCGTATTTTGTTCATTCGCGTCTTATGTTTCCGCCAGTTGTAATCTATTACCTCTTTTGTCAAAAAAATCTGGTTCTTTCGCTTTATTCAGATCCCATCTCCGTCATTTCATTTAAATTTTCGTTTCCCTCTGTGTGAATAATTTATTTTAATACATTATACATTTTTTGAACCTCTGCAGAAAGGACTTAAGTTTCCCATTTCAATAAACTTAAAATGAAAATGATGCATTCTGAACTTGTCAGAAGGAACAAGATAGTATTTATCTCAATCAAATACTTAAAGATCTTCTTATACCGGGTGGCACACATTGTATCTACCGAAGTCAAATGATACCAGAAATATGGTCAGTGCAAGTAATAAATTAATAGTTACGAAATACAAGTATATAACTGGTCGTTTATAGTAGTACGTATGAGAGAGCGTTGTAATTTGCGTGTAGTATATCTGGTATTACATGATATTTTATGGTCTGGTCTGTGACCAGTTTTAGAATCATAAGAACGAATATGCATCAGAGACCGCCAAATGCCCTTTCCAGCATTTTCTACTGTTTTTATTGTTGTGAGACACGAGGTTGTGTTCTCTGCAGCACTTGAAATCATTTCAAGTTTAACACATTTAAGTGCTGTATAATATATTAGAACTATTTGGAAGATAACGGTAGTTCTTCATTTACATAATTTTATGTCAAGTAAAATTCTCTAAATTTTTTAAGTTACATAGCGTGTGCATGGTTAAGATATTCTTCGTCGATCGTACACCACCTTGTAGCTTGAAACGGAAGCGGGATTTATTCCGTTGTAAATGTGATACTTGCAAATGAACTGAGGTTCTTCAATGTCTTAACAAATTTACCTGTCTTGAAAGGGAAAGTTTGTGTTGGTTTCCAATGGCTTCCATTTCAAAATATATTTAACCTGTAACTTTCTTTGATAATACTTCTACTTAATTTAATGTGACTTATTGATTACTCGTGAAGTGATAATGTAACACATAGACCATTAAATACAATATTTATAAGATTTTTCTCAACTGCAACGCTTTTATATTTCCGTAGAATATATGTTTCTAGACACATGCGACCATGTAGTACCTTGGAACATTGTTTCACATTGGAGGAACCTCAATTTTGAGGAAAAATTTTTGTTATTTCCCAAAAAACTGCTGCACCAAAAACTGAATGGCATCGTTTTAAAATGAAATGAGACAATATATTAAACTACTATTACAGATCTTACTTCTATTACTCTGGCTAGAGGTAAAAGTCTCAAAGGTGTTAAAAGAGCCAACACTCTCCCGTAACACATATCGGTAAACGTAATTACATCTCGGAAATAACTCTCTCCAAATGTACCGCTTTGCCTGGATGCACTGCTGAGGACTTCGTAAGAAAACTTCCATAACGAGCCTTAACATATCCTGCGGAATAGTGCTTGTATCTTGACGAATGCTAACCTTAGATACTTGTCTGAAAATAATTAGCAAAGACCATTTTCTTCACAAAAGCCCTGACGAAGCAGAAAGGAGCTGTTAAATCTGGGGAACTGAATGGCCACGTCACATCGCCAATGTTGTATCTCACGTGGTCTAGAAACGTTGGCGAGAGTATAGTCATAGAATGGTGCGCTATACGAGCCAATGCACTATCGTATTGCAACTAAATATTATTTAACAAACCCGTTTGCCCGCACTTCCAGAACGAGGAAGTCTGCAGTACTTTTCAGTATGCTACACGTCCGGCGTAATCCCAAAAAATCCAGTGCTGAATATGAAATTTCTTTGGATCCAGGTGGATAACAAGTTGAAATCCAGCCATTGATAAGCCAATAGGGAAGCTCGATTGGGAATGTTTCGTCTTGATGATATTTCTCATTTTGCTGACACACAGTCAACAGTATTGCCTTATTATTTTCATTAAGGCAAATATACTGTTGAAATCGTCAAATAAATAACGCATCTTTAATGTCGGCAAATACAGAAGAAAATTCTGACAGTGAAATAATGAACAGTCGGTAATGCTTTGACAGGTTGACAGATTAAAATTCCTTTACAATGATCTGATAACAAATAATGCCAATTTTGTAAGTCTGTTTTGTTGGAATTACGATGGAGAACTGATTGCAATTTTTTTATACTATTATTGTCTTTTACACTGCGTAGCCAAAACATTGTGACCGTCGGCTTAGTAGCTTGTTTATCCGTCTTTGAAACGAAATACGTCAGTGATTATTTGTATTAGGGATACGACAGTATTTTGATAGGTTTGTGGAGGTATATGGCATTAGATGTTTACGCACAGCTCATGTAATTCGCGTAAATAACGGGTCGCTGATTTGCGTACGCTGTGATCGAGGCCGACCCAGTTGTGATCCATAATGTTTACATTAGGCGACTATGGTCCCCGAGACATCAACGTGAGTTCACTATAATGCTCCCCAAACTACTGTAGCATGGTTCTGGCTCCGAGACACGGACAATTACACTACTGAAAGATGACATCGCCGTCGAGGAAGACATCAAGTTTGAAGGGATACAGGTGTTTGGCAGCTGTCGGCGTGTCTTCGATTACTACCGCAGGTCCCACGCTAGCGCAAGAGAATGTTTCCAATAGCACAATACTTTTCCCATCAGCCTGCGTCCGTGGCGCGCTGCTCACTTCGAGGCGCCGTTCATCTCGATGACGGCGTTTCCATAGACGACCATCGACCTAGTGTAGCAAAAATGTGATTCATCCGAAGAGCCATTGATCGACAGTCGAATTCCGATGTTCCAATGCTCACTGAAATTGTAATTTATGATGGCTTTCGTTTAACATGTGACCCCGTAGGGCTGGTCTGCTGTGGAGGTTCATGTTCAAAAATGTACGATCAACGGTATGCTCCGAAAAACTTCGCTTTGCGTGCAACACCATTGTGCTCTTTCGGCATAGGTGCTACAGATCATCATTTATCCTAGTTCACAGAGCAAATAACACTCAGAACTCCACGTTCTGTGAAGAGTCGTGCACGCTCAGTCATTTGGCGCCGAGTGGTAGTTCCTCTCTCCCATCTCTTTCCGTAGATACTAACGACAGTAGCACGTGAACATTCGACCAAATTCTCCGTTTTAGAGATACTCGTTCACAGGCTCTGCGTAATAATAATCTGCCATTGTCAAAGTCGCTTATTTCAATGAGTTTCCCAATTTGCAGTCCATATATTCACTAGGATGATCCCCCGTCGATGTCTGATGCGCTTACATACCTTTGGTAGCGCGTCGTGTGACCGAAACACCACCAGGCGGCATCCAGCCTCAGGTGAGCAATGGTCATAATGTTTTGACTGAAAGTGTATATTTCTCTGTATTTACGGTGTTACACTAATATGTAATCATTTTATAGTATTGTAGTTATCTGTAAGCAAGGAGATTGTGGTAGCGAGATATAGGTCCATCAATAAAATAATCATTATTTCATGTATGAATGCAAAGTCTCACAGCGTAGTGTAGTTTTAAGCAATTGACGCGGTTGGAAACCCGAGAACATTTTATTCAATCATTATTTCAGTCTATGAGTTATTAAAATGACTCTTTCCAACATACAGTGAGGTGACAAAAGTCATGGGCTAGCGACATGCGCAGATACAGATGGCGGTAGTATCGCGGACACAAAATGTAAAGGGGCGGTGCGTTGATGGAGCTGTGATTATGGCCACACGACAGGAATGAACAGACAAAACACGGAATGTTGGAGCTAGATGCATGGGACATTCCATTTAGGAAATCGTTAGGGTTTTCAATGCTCCGAGATGCACATGTGGGAGTGTGACGAGCGTACCAAATTTCAGGCCTGACGTCTAAATCCGGACAGCGCAGTGGCCAACGGCCTCGTCTTAACGACCCAGAGAAGCAGCGTTTGCGGCGAGTTGTAAGTGCTAACAAACAAGCATCTCTGCGTGAAATAACCGCAGAAATCAATGTGGGACGTATGACGGATGTATTCGTTAGGACAGCGTTGCGAAATCTGGCGTTAATGGTGTTGTGTCGGTAACTGGGCCGACACCGTGAAGTTGAGATGGCTGAAAAGGCAAGCTAGACTAACGCTGTAGCCGATAGGGCACGCAAGGCTAACGCAGACGGGCGTGAAGTCTGGAACATGAGAACTTATAAATGAATAAGAAGAAAAGTATGTAGATGCTTATTACTTATCTTTTTATTAGTCCTTGGAATACATCTCTCTTGAATACTCGTAAGCTATAGGCACTGATACAAATGGCGCCTTGCTAGTTCGTAGCCATTAACTTAGCTGATGGCTATTCTGTCTCTCGGCTAATGAGAGAGAAAGGCTTCGTACATCTGGTCAGTAGCTAGGTTCTCGTACAACTGGGGCGAGTGCTCTCTCGTATCACGAGACCTGCCTTGGTGGTGGCGCTAGGTCTGCGATTACACAGTGGCGACACGCGGGTCCGACATGTACTAAATGGACCGCGGCCGATTTAAGCTACCACCTAGCAAGTGTGGTGTCTGGCGGTGACACCACAAATGGGTTGTGGCATCAGACAACTGAAGCGAGTGCCTTCACTGACATAACGACATCGCCTGCAGCGCCCCTCCTTTGTTCGTGACCTTGCCATCAATACTTTTCCTGAGCTCGTGACCTTATCGGTTATGTCCTAGAGGCCTGGTAAACCGCGGCCTGGTCAGATGAGTCCTGATTTTAGTTGGTAAGAGCTGATGGTGGGGTTCAGTTGTGGAACAAACCACAGAAAGCCATGGCCGTAAGGCGTCAACGAAGCAATGTGTTAGCTGGTAGTGACTCCATGGTGTGAGTTGTGTTTACATGGAACGGTCTTGGTCCTCTGGTCATGTTCACTGCTTGGAGGAGACTATTTGCGCCGTTGATGGACTTTCATGTTTCCAAACAACGATGAAATTTTTATGAGTGATAATGCACCTTGTCACCGGCCCACAATTGTTCACTAATGGTTTTAAGAACAGTTTGGACAATTAGAGCGAGTGATTTGGCAACCTAGATCGTCCGGCATGAATCCCATTGAATATTTATGGGACATAATCGGGAGGTCAGTTCGTGCTCAAAATCCTGCAACGACAACATTTTCGCAATTATGGACGGCTAGAGAAGCAGCATGGGTCATTATTTCTGCAACAGACTTCCATCGACTTGTTGAGTCGATGCCACGACGAGTTGCTGCACTACGCTGGGTATGGGCAAAATGAGCTATATTAGGACCTTTCTGCGGATTTATGTCACCTCAGTGTTTGTGCTCTGCAGAACACGAAAAAAAACGAGGTTTTAAAAAATCAATGCCTAATATCTTACAATTGTTTCTACGCACTGAAACAAGAGCCGGCCACTGTGGCCGAGCTGTCCTAGGCGCTTCAGTCTGGAACCACGCGACCGCTACGGTCGTAGGTTCGAATCCTGCCTCGGGCATGGATGTGTGTGATGTCCTTGGTTAGTTATGTTTAAGTAGTTCTAAGTTCTAGGGGACTGATGATCTCAGATGTTAAGTCCCATAGTGCTCAGAGCCATTTGAACCATTTTTTTTGAAGCAAGAAAAAAAGTCCAATTAACATGAGTCCAGGAGTATATACTAATTGAAATATGAAAACTTGATCTCAGGAGGAGTTCCCAACGGCGTCCATTCATGATAGTTGTTCGAAGAAGGTGGTCAATATGATGACCCTCACTGCAGTGTTTCCTTCTGCACTTCGGTGTAAGGAGTCATACCATCTCTGAATCTGACTGAGTTGTCGCACATGTTGGCGCCTTAAAAATGCTGCAGTGTCTGCACATCGTTGATAGGGAAATTTTAATGTCAAATGTGACTGCCTGTTTCCGGTAGGCCTGTTCTCTATCGTAACAACGTTCGGTGTAGCGTACATGCCGACCAGACGCAACGATGACATCATTCCCATCGAGAACCAACCGGTGAGGAGCACATTATATTCATCGGCGACAGCCAGTCACGCGGATTTGGTGCAGCAGTCTGCGTGGCGTCATAACCTAAGGCCCAGTGCTGTGCAGGACAGTCTTCGGGGAGCAGCGTTCAGTCTTCGATCTTCAACGAGTTCAGTCTGCAGTGAACAGTAACGGTCAGTTATCTTCGACGCAGTTTTTCAGGAGAGTTCGTTTAGAATTAGTAATCACAATACTGGAGTTCGCCATTACAGTACACAGCCCTCAAGGTTTGGTATGGTCAAAGCTCATAGCAAAGCGACGTGGCTATGAATTTAGACTCTGAGCAGGTGTCTACTGTTGGAGGTGACTATCTATTATGGATCTCAGGTCTCAGATGTGCAGATTAAATGTTTAACCACTTTATTTGTAATTTACAAGAAATTAGTTTTCTTCTTCCTGGGCTAATTTATTTTGTGTGGCAGTTTCAGAAATGATATATTGGCGCACTCGTTGGAACCAACCCCATCTACTGTACGGTCGAACTGCGAAAGCTACGACAGCGTTGTAGAAAAACTCCTTCAGGGATCCTTGTAAACGGAAGTGTAGGTGATTATGATGAGGTAATTGCAATGGTACGGAAATGTCACCGTAAGACGTTTCTCATATTGCTGTGAAAATGTGCTGGTGTGCCGTCGTGTACGAACGACAGCTGCGTTCTCTGCAGGCGTGGCACGTCCTCCAGTTGGACACACGATACGTTAATGAGATACGTTAATGAGAAAATCACTGTGGAGAAACACATTTAATCTGTATAATAGCTGATGTGACTCTGTATGTCCTAGATACTGACAATGGATCTGCGACAGAACTTTCCAAAAGGATTGACAGTTCGACAATCTGCAGCGATCCTCTTCTTACTTTAGTGTCTGGACGCACAGAAGATGGAATGGACACAACCATACGACGCAGCCAGTAGGATGACTCACAGTCTGCTGCAACTAATCGATGCACAGTCGTTACATTCTCAAAATGTTGCTCATGCTTTTCTATCTCATGCGAGCAGGCTAAGTGAGCCCTTCCATTGTTTACATTGTGAGGTACTACAGAAGCTCAGATGGCACTCGGCGACATGGATGTTTTTCAGAACAGAAGGCACATGCTCACAAGTTAAGAAGCTACTTCCTTATGCTAAAGCACAAGCACTGCAGAAAATCCTGTTCGCCATATCATGTCGGAGCAGTAGCTTACACTGGTAATAAATGGTGGAAAAGAGAAAAAACAGAATTCTTCTGAACCATTCCTACGTACATAAGCACAACAGTGAAGTCAATTGTATAAAAGAATGGGACCCATTGTTGGGAGTAGTTTACTGTACAATGAGTTTCGCCTTTCTATGTAATAATAATGCACTCGACTGACACAACTGTACAACACAACTTGAACCACACAACTGACTTCAGAGCAGTGCGTTCATAGAGTACTGAGATACAATAAGAGATTAAAACGTTGAAACACCTGGTTAACTAAGAGGCAATTCAACCACTGTGCTGATATGAGAAACCAAACGTCTTTGATCTCATGAGACGCGCGTCTCCGGACCAATGTTTACCGAATTTGCATTTTTTGGGTGAATATTACCACCTCTCAATTTTTTTTTTTTTTTTTTACTTTTCTAACACTCCGTATAATATGTGAGGAGAGCTAAGCTCCGGAATTCCATCAGGACAGGGAGCTTTCGGCCGGTAGTGTCGTCAGGTTTGTCACCACGCTCTTAACTCATCATTATCAACGCTCCGTCTTCCATAACTGAAAGGTGGTGACCCATCACACAGTCCTCTTCAAGTCTTGTTTTTCCGGTTTTCTGCATCTCGGAGTAGCTGGCCACATTTTTGGTGTGTCTTCTCCTTTATATGGCCCATCCATCATCTCGGTGGTCTTCCCTGCAATCTTCTCGCTTCGATTTGCTCTTGGATAATCATGTTTTCCAAGTTATTCTCTACCTTGGAATTATGTGAACAAAGAACTGCAGGGTGCGCTGGAAAATAGATACTGGACAAACTCTTCTCCGCCCTGAGTTCTTGAAGGATTAATTTGTTGGTTCGTTTGTCCATCCACGATATTCTCAACAACCTCCTATTTGCTCACCTCTCAGAGCATTAATTCTTTTGCGGTCCGCTTCAGTTATTGTCCATGTTTCAGCGCCATAAAAAAATCGGAAACACTAGAGATTTCAGGATTCTCAGTTTCGAATTTCTTGTTACGGTCCAGTCTTTACAAATAACTGTCAGTTTCGATGCAGAACAATTCTAAGTGTTATTTCCTGTGTCGAGCCACCCACTTTCTGAACAACTCAGCCCAGGTAGACAAAGTGATAAAATTCTTCATATACTGATAGCACATCGGTGGCTGGTAGTGACTCCCTTCTGTCAATGATCACGATCTTGGTCTTTTTCTCAATTCTTGAGCGGAATAATAAATTGTCGGATGGAGGAGGTCTCCGTCAGTCTTCGACGGCTCATCTGAGGGTGACTGGCAGGTGTCTACTGGAAATATCATGGGGCGTAGTAAAGGATAACCGACTGCAAGCCCTAAAAACCCTTTACTATTCAGTTCTCTAGGAAAATTTTTAAATTCGCGAAGAGAGGACTGTTAGTGCGAAGCAACTAATGTGAGAAAACGTTAAATCAGTTCTCGGTAAAGCTATTAACGCATAAAATCACGCTCAGTCCCGTGTTGACAACAGTGAAAACCGATGACTTCTGTAACATGCGCGGTGCCCCCCCTGCCCAGATACTGATTTACAGCGAGGGAACGATATACACTTGCACTACATTAATGGATTATCAATGCATAAATGAAACCATCCACGTTAATAACATGAGTATTGAAAAACATTCTATTTCGACAGTGCCATACAACATCACTGAATCGCTGTTACCATGTAGATTGCCTTAACTTCGACAATAGCCGCGATTTATTGCTGGTTGTGAGGGCAGAGAACTGGCCTGAGAGTGGAAGGAGGACACAAATCACATCTATTGGCATGAACAGCAGTAGATAATCCCGATAACATTTCCACACCACATAACTGCCACGTTATCAGATGCGGAATCGGAAGGTATACCACAATAGTTTTCCAAACGAGTAGACTCATTGAGACAGGTAATAATTTAAAGAGAAGTTAATCATAAAACAGAAGAAACATATCTCGTCCCGTATGCTAAGATGACATGAAAGTTAGATTAAAACATCCGCCACTTCATGTCCCCTTTAGGGCCTTTGAAAAGGAAAAGAAAAGGAATACAACAACATTACAACCACTTCTGAATGATTGAGTCCTATTAATTTCGAAGTCGTACACATTCTCTATCCTCTGAAACTGAAATCAAGTTTAATACCTAAATGCGAGTTATATTAAGAGCTGTTACATTAGTTAAGCTTAACGTAATTGCTATATTCTGATATCCTCGTGTTATTTAAATTATTGTGTAATGAATCGCTTTGATGCTGGAAAAGTGAACAAAGCTGTTACCGAATTCGATAACATATCATCATTTTCTTACGTCTCGAATCATAATTCATATCCTACCAGTGGTGCACGACAACAGAGAACGTTTCAGGGACTCGTGTACTTCTTCTCGGATGCTACGCGCACCTGTTAAGGCGCTCAATACGGCGATCGTTCATTGAAGTGCTCAGACGTGGTTGACTGGGACTTATACGGCGCGTATTCTTCCATTTACGTTCACATGCACTCCAACAACGGTTGACGGTCACATCGAAATGCCCGCACAAATAAATGTACTGGACGATTCGACAAGCCGACCAAATGGAGACCCACGATTAGGTCCACTTAAAATTGCAATATGTTGGTAACACTGTACCACACGAGTACGTGGCACATACGTGTCCTTCACAGTGATCACTCTCTTCATGTACCTTCTATGGCCTACCAGGCCTGCTAGTAACACTAAACACGAACAATACTAACGCACTCTGGTGATCGTTCCATCTGTCATAGAGTATTCCAGTTCTAGTAATTTACACAGTCGTCGTTGGCGCGTGCACATCCGATATTAAATTGACAAACGACCATGTCTTTGGTGCTTCACTTTTTTTTTCTTAGTCGGTGTGTCTTGCAATAAAGTGCTGCTGTGAGTGGACGTAAAATCTAGTGCTTGTATGAATGCGTGGCGTCTTTTCTGTCGGACATATCCGAAAAAGCTCTCACCACGCCCTCATACAAGTGAGTTGCCTGGTTTGGCAATGGATTCACCTTCCTTGGAGCGGATGCACATGGACGTCCGACCTACTGCAGGAATGTCAGAACAACAAGAATAACAGAATAACTGGGGACAGGTAGTGCTCGGTGGGAATGTGGGTCGACAGTGGTGTGTGCCGAGATACGCAGATGCGTTAACACTCTGTGCTGGATGGCACAGTGGTTAACGCACTTGCCTAGTAAGCAGGAGTTCCCGGTTTCGTATCCCGGTCTGGCGCAATGTGCCGATGCAGCAGACATTAATAATATGTTCCTTTTCCTTTGTCCGCCCCCCTCCCTCTACCTTCAATTTACATAAAATCTACTACTACTGAAATTGTCCCGTGGTCTGGTAACACGAAAAAAGATCTAGTGTTTTAATCACTGTGTCAGAAGAAAATAAAAAAAGTGGAAATAACTGTTGGTGTATTCTGATCATCACCAGAACGAATGATTAGAGACACTCTCTCGTAAGAGGTTCACTATTGGTTCTGAGTAGAAAATTGAACAGATAACCAATTTCCTTTCTTCCCTCAGATGCTACGTGATTAATATTCACACAAAGCTATAAAGATTTCGAGACTTTGTCATCAGTGAATGTAACGAAAGATTGAAACAAACGCAGAAGCAGTGTGAACATACAGTCTCTGCAACGTGATACTATACACCTTTCTTAGTATATTTTCATATTATGATTATCAAAGCTAAACAGTAAGAAAATGTAAGAGCCTCTTTGCAAGTATTTACTCATTCTAGACCACCAATAATGTAAATACCGACTCTGTAGGGAGATAGGCATCATTGATGCAGTGTGTCGTAAATCCAAATAACAGATCATGGTGCATTACCAGAGAACCTGTAATCAGCAGATCAAGCTTGGTTTCTGCATTTTCACGTCGACGATAATTAGAAATCAAGAAAAAATGGGGAAGATGTATAGAGATCGTCAACATAAACTTTGTCATTTCACGTCTCCGTGAAAATACGTTGACCGGGTGCTTTCTTTCTTTTATAATTCAACAGATTGTTCCATTCAGACATTCACGTGTCGCTCCTTGCTAGGCATAGCTGCTCAAGATGGGCAAGGAGGTAATTGGCAATGCGCTTTGTCCACTGATTCTCTAATGAAATGGATTCCTTCCGTGGATTGGGAATCTTGAGCGTCTACAAATATCTTATACGGCTACAAATGGGAGAATACGTACGCTAGGCAGTACCATATCTGTATAATCGGCTGTATTTTCTACAATTCACACTTCAAATCCCTCAATTTTCCTACTACAGATCGTCTTTATACACAGGGCAACTGTCTTAATGAAACATGACATATTTCCCTTGCAATCGTGGCATTTTTACCACTAGCTTTTATGCAGTTGGCCAAGTTGATGTATGGCATTTTTTTCACGTTTTATTATTTTACATGCAAGGTAATCCGTAACAATCCCTGCTGTATCCCGCAAATACTAGACATAGACGTTCCGACAGTCGTAGCTTTCTGTTGGTTGATTGACACAGGTTTCCATTCATTGCTCCGACAACTGTTTCCATTCTGTGGTGAAGCTCCGGAACAATACATCTTCTACAGTGACAAATATGTTCACAATGTCAGTTACATAATTTTTTAAATGGTGCAGCATTGATGAAGAATTGGTTCGCTTATATCCTTTCTTTCGAAACTGAAAAAACTTTGCATCTATTCGCACAAGAAATATATAATCCGTCAGGAGAAATATACCGTTATCTTTCATTCGACATTCGCATGGCGTCGTCTAGTTTATACAGTAATAATCGGTGATCATCTAATAACATATTACATTTCCATTCGTAAAACCCTGATTACGGTGTCATTCATGTATATGCTATTCAGTAGAGTTACGTCTGACTAGGTCTCAACCTCCCATTTCTAGAATTCTAAAAACTAACTTATAATATCCTTACAAGTTTCCAATGTTTTTGGATAATTTTGCGTTGGCGAAAGACCTTTGACAACAAAGATCTGCATGCCGCCTCGATATTTCAGTTAATTCATTTGAATTAAACATAGGCAAACAACTGCTTTAAATATCTGACTACGCAATGCTATATCGCACAGAACTACAAAAATGTACCAACCTAGCAAAATTTTGTTGACATCAACGCTATCTTTTCGTCACAGCGAGGAATTTCCTTTAGTGCCTGCGTTGATATATGTCTAGTGATATAGATGTGGACGGAAGGTCTACTTTTACTCTTTGTTCCATCCTCCCCATTATTTACCTCACTATGTTTTACAGCCGCAGAGACTCACTCTTTGTGCGATTTTTGCACAATGGTATCGTATAATACATTGGAATCATATGGCCGCAAAAAAGACTGAGAAGCCTTCCAATTAGTTGCAGCATTTTTATCACGTTTAGTACCTGCCCTGTAGTGACATTGTTATGTTACTTTAAATGCAAATATGTGCAATACGTAAAAAGCGAGAGTGATAGAAAGAAAAAAATTGGCTTATTAGCAATATGAACTTAAATGAAAAATTAAATTAAATTTTATTGAGATCATACTGAGAATATTTGCTTGCTGCATCATATTATTTTAATGCTTAAAACATTTTCACGTGTTATCTTGAAATAATTCATCAAATCACAATGCTATAGACTGTTTCGGTATGGTTTACTGCAGATTTTATCAAAATGCCACGCAAATTATTGGGTGAAGAATGCCTGCTGCCTTGGATATATTGCGGTATTGTTAGGAGAACTATTTGTTCCTACTGTCTCCTTCCTTCTGGGATTAACAAACGACAGGAAGCGACACGAAGAGGCTTAATGTGATAGCATGTGGCAATTGTTAAACATGTATAGCTACAGGAGGTCCTCTGAGAAACCTATACGCTTCTCTTGTTACCTACAATCAGCTTTTGCGATAATTTTGACAAACTATAGTAACTTAAAAATAAGTGCTAGAAGCAAGTGTTGGTTGCATAGCACAGGCTAAGCTTGCATACATGTACATAAGTCATGTTGTATATAAGACGAAACTAACTTCGAAAATATTTTCGTATCGAAATACGGAAAAAGTACTGAGGGTATAATTTCTCACAGTAAACGATCGAACAAAAGAGCGTAAATGTTGATGGATTTTTAATTTCAACTTTGTGAGTACACACTAGTTTTCTGAGGCAGAACATCCTTGGCCACTTTAAGAGATATAAAAATGCTGGCTCTGTTCAGAGTGGCCTCTAGGTATTTTGCCAGCCCCTCCCACCTCCAACAATCAGATCCCCGTAACTGTATAATAATAAATTGTACTATCAATCTGCCGTGTCGTTACAAAAAAGGGAACGAAGAGACAATTGTAAATTAACTAAATCTCCGAATTATGGGAAGTCCGTGTGCAATTTAACTAACTGACAACAAACTAACGGAATTTGAATGTTGATTATTAGTCATATCTGTGGTTGGCCATCAACGAGTTGAACGGTTGCCAATTCCACATCTAAGACGTTCGGTCTGTCCAACGCAAATTGGATATCTTTGAATTTTCATGTTAACTCTTCATTCTTTTCCAAATGTGAACAAATATATTCTGATTTAACTACATTTACGAAGGATGAATTCACAAAGAAATAAAAAAGACTATACTACGTAAACAGCATAATAACAATAATTTGATATGTTACTGGCACTATTTTGACGCTATTGAACTAGTCATTCTAATACCCAATTTAATGTAAAAATGTCTGCACTGTACACACGAATGAACAAATGTTATCAGCTAATTATTTTATGGACGACCTAGCCTTGCAGGAAAGTACTGCAAAACGCTCTCGGTATCTTATTACACTACAATAGTTTAAAAGTCCACATTATGACTTAGCTACGAAATTTACAACAAAATACATAAATTAATTAATGTTTCATTACAAAAACTGGGAGATTTTGCTTCCAAATTTAAAAGTCGCATGGCTCTATCGTTTTCACGAGTAAATAAAATCGCAAAAGATCACTGCCCATACTCGTCACATTTGATCCTTCCGATTAGAGGAAGACTATATGTCCAAGAATGTATGTCTTGAAGGGGGATGAAATGTGTGAGAGCCAGTAGATAGAATACTGCCTCTTCTCACAGTAACGTGATCACCTCCCTTTCATTTTTAATGTTGTCGTAAATTATGACTTTCATTCCCTTAGGGTCTCTGATCAATTTATTTATTTTCAAATCCCTTCCAGTAATTTTCAACATGTATCTATGCATTTCTCGCCGAAAAAAATACATATTTAAATGGTTTTCGTGCTAGAAGACTGTGCCCCAATGCTATCAGTCAGAATTTGTGGTCACTTATCCAAATGTTACATGAAACAATTGATGCAGCCAGTATCCAAGACAATTGGAAGAGGGTAAGAGCCAACCCGAAAAGTAGTCATGATAAAGACGCCCTGTAGTATAACAGGGGGACACCTCCTGCTCCCCTCAAACCATGTAACAGGCCTGGTTGCAGAACTTCCAGGCAGTCACTAAAGCGGAAGATAAAATAATGGGGAAGTTGCTGCTCAGATTTACTGGGTCGGCAGGAATCATCTGGTTTGTGACTCTAGTCACCCTGCAGGTCAAACATTCGCAGAGTAAAAGAATATTCCATATTCAATTATTCTAGGCTAAACATTGTGTTAATATTAAAAGACTAAAAATGGTATTGACAATCTACTCTTAAAATTATGGTGCCTCGTTGAAATGGTGCAGTTATGGGCAAGTATGATCATCTATACGCATATTAAATTTTGTATTCTTAAGAAATGCCTGATAGCTCTCTAAATCTTCAGTACCTCTGTAACTATCTTTAAATTTAATTTTTAGTTGGAGACAATGGCACAGTGTTTGAGAAGTATGTGGTATTTGTGTCTGGGCACTGAAATTCAATTTTATTTTCTTAAATGAACTTGAACTAAATTGTTTTTATGCAAGACACTCCGCCTAATAATTATTCTGTAGGTTTTGCGAAATTTGGAAATTTGTGGTGAGTCTTATAGGACCAAAGTGCTGAGGTCATCGGTCCCTAAGCTTACAGACTACGTAATCTATCTTAAACTAACTTACGTTAAAGACAACACACACACATATGCCCGAGGGAGGACTCGAACCTCCGACGGTCGGAGCCGCACCGACCGTGACAAGGCGCCCTAGACCGCTCGGCTACCCAGCACGGCTCGTTTTTGGGTTTCGGGAAAAGTCGTTAAGTATAACCCACGTAATAATCAGTCCTGCCACTCTACTACATTCTGGTACGCGTTCTACAAAGTGTATCATTCTTAATGACGAAAACGCATACAGTTGAAAGTATCCGATACTAGAAGCATAACAACTCCAAGTAAACATAGATCTGCAAACGCACTGTTTGTGAGAAAACTGCTTCTTTGTGGTTACCAGCAACCACTGACTTGATTCTGTGTAAAAATCATTCCACTCAGACAAAGGTACCAATACTGTATAACGTCAAGAAAAGTTATTGAGATACTGTGGCAGAAGTGTGGGTGTTCTGAATTAACACGACAGCAGTTACATAATTGTATTCGTGGGTAAAGGAAGTGTTCAAACTGTCATTCTTGTACCCGGATGAATGTCTGTACCCGTCACTGGAATGTATTCCGCATCTTTTCATATCCGCATGGATCATTTCGGAATTCTTGATAAGCAGTGGCAAATCTTTGCTCCAATTCTACAACCTCATTAACTTGAATGTGGCCAAAAATACAAATATCCATGGGTTCAGATCAAGTGATCTTGCACCCCATGGTACAGGTCCTCTTCGTCCAGTCCATCCTTGGCCGTATCAAAGCCATAGTTGTAGTCTTACCTTAGCAGGAGACTGTGATGATGTTCCATCATATCTGTATCACATTCTGTAACGTTGCGCTAAGGGAAATCCTCAAGCAATCGTGAAAGGTGATAACGCAGCAACTGAAGGTAACTTAGTCCATTGAAATTGTTTGGTACGGCCCAAAAAGACGATCACCTAGTTCAGTGAATAACGTATGATGTGGAGATTCATGTACAATACGTGGCTTGGAACCTAAATGACTCAAAACGTGAAAACTGTGATAATTAAACACACCATCACAAGTGAACCCCGCTTCATATGTAAATAAAATATTACTGTTAAACATAGGGTTACCTACAGTTTGTTCTTTCATCGACTGGCTGAAAGTTTGTCTTGGACCAAATTCCGCTTCACTAAGACACGGAACTCATTTGAGGTAGTACTGGTATACGGGTACATTTCATTGCGCTGTATTATTCTCGAAACACTTCCGTAGCTCAGTCCAGGAATTTGTGTGGCAAGTCCCCTTGTCAAGAAACCAGAAGAGAATTCGACTGTTTCCGGCACCACATCTTCAAGCACAGGTGTAATTTGTGCAGGCCCAAAAACACCTACAGTATGTTCAAAGATCCCAGTTCGTCGGAGGCGCTGATGCACCATGGTACATCCTGCAGCTGTCGGGGTGC
Source organism: Schistocerca serialis cubense (assembly GCF_023864345.2). NCBI lineage: Eukaryota > Metazoa > Arthropoda > Insecta > Orthoptera > Acrididae > Schistocerca > Schistocerca serialis. The sequence continues at coordinate 353,739,681 of NC_064642.1, read as the reverse complement.
CTTCGAGTAGGGTAAGCGTCTCGGTAGTAGCGTTCAGCCTTCCGTGCTTTGCCGTTAGTCCTACCATACATGAGAAGCATATCCGCATACTATTCATTGCTATAATGTTTCATTTTACCAGCAACACTCGTGCAACACAACTGACGCTCCACAAACAACAGACATGAGTGGCACTTTGACTGTTGACTATATTGGCATATACATTCTCTTTGCTATCTCACGTCTCCAAAATGTAAACAAAGAGCACACCACCGACCTGTACGTGGTTTTCACACAGCATCACTTCAGTAACCACAAAATCTAGATTATATCACAAACGGTTCCTTCATGGACCTATGTTTACTGAAACGTTCTTGCTTCTAGTATCGTTTACATTCTTAGAAAAGTATTGTAATTTTTAGAAGAGAAAACTTCCTTTCTTTCTTGATGTTTGTTTTGTTTCACAATCATTTGCTTTTATGTACACGATCTAGGTTTCGGACTGGGTCATGAAGTGTAGTATAATCTGAATACATTTCCCAAGAACTGAATTACATGTCTGCCGACGTGTCCCTGCAGTCTTCAGACGTCCTTGCAGAGACGTAAAGATAGAATCATTAGTCTGCTCTATCTTAGCTGCGATCACGCCGCCAGCCTTGAGACATCCGCCATAAGACCGAAGCTGCTGCTCAAGTGCGCCAGAAAACAATATTCAGTGCGTGGGAGTCGTGTGGTTAGGTGTGTAATGAGTTTCGCATGGATACTTGATTAGATAGGAATCATCGTTACTGATAGCAGTCTTGTTATATGCGCTACTACGCCACCTAATATCCTCATAAACCGGCTTCCAAGAAAACTAATGAGTCAGAGTTAGCAACACTGTTAAGTGACTATCTATAGGTTGACGGGAAAGGAGGCGTGGAAAATGCGGTGAGACGATATTAATATTATTGCTTAACGTACTGCATCTACAATGTCAGATTTAGGACCTAGAAATTGCCTCACAATACTAAACTGAAATATATTGAGTTGGTGCATAGGTTCGTAGCGTTTTTCCGTAGGTTTAATCAGACAACAGATAAGACATAACAGAGACTTTGGTGATCAATAATATATTCTCTTTCACTGTTTACAACAGTCTGCTAACGCTGGGCCGGCCGCGGTGGCCGTGCGGTTCTAGGCGCTCCAGTCCGTAGCCGCGCTGCTGCTGCGGTTGCAGGTTCGAATCCTGCCTCGGGCATGGGTGTGTGTGATGTCCTTAGGTTAGTTAGGTTTCAGTAGTTCTAAGTTCTAGAGGACTGATGACCACAGCAGTTGAGTCCCACAGTGCTCAGAGCCATTTGAACCATTTTTTGCTAACGCTGGGATAACTTTTGGATTCCGCGACTGTAGAAACCACGTGGCTTTGAGGTGAAGAACTTGCCGAACCATGTTCGGAGAGGATTTTCATCCGGAAAGGACGTTCCTTGAAGATTGTTTGATAGAAAGCGAAAAAGGTAACATTTGAGGGCGCAGGGTCAGACGAATAAGATGGGCGCGAAATGGCTTTCCTACGCAACTCCTGTAAACTATTTTCTGTGAGTCTAGCAGAATGCGGGTGGGCGTTGTCGTGGAGTAGCTTCACTTAACACAGTCTTCCAGGTCGTTGTTCATGAAATGCGTCTGCAAGACGTCTCAGTTGTCAACAGTAAAAGGCAGCAGCGGTGGTTACACCTCGCGGACGTAATTCGTAGTACACCACACTGTCGCTATTCCACTATATGCATAACATTATTTTTGTGGATGCGCGCAGGACTTTGTGTGGGGAATTACTGCTTTGTTTGCTTTTAACCAGTCCTTTCTTTTCCTTATGTTAGCATAAAGACAAAATTTCTCGTCACCAGTAACAGTACAGAACGGGAATGGTCACTGTTGTTCTTGAGCCGACTGGTGACGAGCAAGCCAACTGATGATAAACAAGCAAAGTTGCGCATATAGCCACCCGCTGATTTTTGTGATTTTGGCTTAGAGCATGCGGTACATACACCCGATTTTCGAACCTTCCCCCTTACCTGCAAATGTCGCACAATGGTTAAATGATCCTATTTCAACACATTTGTCAGTTCTCTAGTATACAGATGTGGGTCATTGTGGATCACTGTGTTTAAACGATCTTCATCAAACGCCGAATGTCTTCCTGAACGTGGAGAGTCACTAATGTCAAAATGATTCTCCTTGAAAGGAGAAAACAATTTTCTTGCCGTGCTCTGTCAAATGGTATTATCCCCATATACACGGCTCAAATGTTTCTGGCTGCTTCCGTTGCTGTCACGCCTCTACTGAAACAGAAGAAAACGCCGCAGATGTTCTGATTTCTTCATTTAACACTCCATTTCCTAGCGTCCACAGCACCACTCACTATCTATAAATAACGAAATGACAACATGTGAACTCAAATAGCAACAGTAAGATATCGCTAAAGAAACCCACAGCTACCGGAATCCGGTATACCAACACGCAAAACAAAAACGCGAAGAAGCTATGCTGCAACCTAATATCAGGATTTAATACCTTTCCTTTTTTCTAGAAAGAGTTCTGCAGTGCCGTTAGAAGAATTAAGACGGTGAAATAGTCGAGAGGGTTAAGTAAAGTTGAACTAGAGGTCTGCTATTAAGACTGTATTGATGTTGAACTGAGGTCCTTCTTCATGTATGGTTTCGAGCTTCAACAGAGGAAAGAATGACCGTTGTGCTCAAAACTACTGTACAGAAGGGTTCTCAATGACAAGTTCATGTTCATAAGAGGAAACACCCTACAGACGAAGAAAACCACACGGGGCAGAGCGTTGATTGACAAGTCAAAGACGTTATAGCCATTTTTGGCGAACGACATCCTTATATGGCTTCAAGGGGCACTGGTCAACTGTTCAGTATACCGTGCGCGACAAGTATTATGTATGGTGCCCCTACACTGATGGCATTTGGAAAATTAACAATATATCTATCAATAAAGAAAGCGCAGTAGCTCCCATTTGTTGGGACCGAGGTGTCTATCATTGTTTGTTGCAACGTCTGTCATATATGTGCAAACAATCTCTACACATCAGCATCGGCCCAACGTGGCACCGTCAGGACCCAAATTCCTCACTTGAATAGCATTAAAGTCCAGCAACAGATCTCGCAACTGTAGTTAAATGATGACCTCATGTTGAAGAAGCTCTAGCGCCAGTGTAGTTGCGAATTGTTATTGCTGCGGTCTTTAGTATAAAGACTGGTTCGATGCAACTGTCAACACTACTATACCCTACACAAGCTTCTTCATCAGCAAATAACTATTGCACTCTACATCACTTTTGAATCTGCTGCATGTATGGATAACGCCTTCTCATTAATTACACGATCTAACCAACTAATCTTCAGCATTGTTCTGCAGCGTGACACTTGAAAAGCTCCTGTTCTCCCAAAGGCTTAACTTGCTTCTCGTCCACGTTTCACTTCCATACAATGTTACATTTCAGACAAATGACTTCAAAAAAATTTCTAAATCTTAAATTTATATTCAGTGTTAACAAATTTCACTTTTTTAGAAACGCTTTTCTTGCTATTATATAACCCTATAATACGGACATAATCTGTTATTCTGTGGCACAAAAAGCAGATCTCATCGATTTATTTTATTGTCTCACTTCCTAATCTAATTCCTTCAGCGGCACCTTATTTGATAAGACTACAAGGTGCAACAACAAAGTAATGAGACTTATTTTCTTTGCAAGATGTGGCAACCCTGCAGGCTTGCATAGGCACAGTTTATAAGCACAGTTTATAAACTGCTTCTAGTCCAAGTGGCACATCGATGCAACTGCTCAGTCGTGAGTTGTGATGTAATAAGTTAACACATGTTTGTCCCTCTCATCACGGAAATGGAACCGCATAATATTGCGCTACGGTATGCCATTTCTTTTTGCGTTAAATTGGGTGAAAACGCGACAACAACTTACGGTAAGTTCAGAAGGCGTTTGGAGAGGAGGTTATGACAAGATCCCAAGTTTTTCGTTAGCATAAAATGTATAGTGAAAGCAGAACGAATGTTGAAGATAAAGAACGCAGTGGACGACCATCAACCTCACACACGGATGTCAACTTGGCCAGGGCGTGTGAACTCATACGATCTGGACGAAGATTATCCGTGAAAATGATTGCAGAAGAACTGAAAATCAATCGAGAAACTGTTCGTCTAATAATAACTGAAGATCTTGGTATGAGAAAGATTTGTGCAAAAATGGTCCCCAAAAATCTCACACCACAACAGCGAGAAACACGGAAAAATGTGCAGTCGATCTGTTAGAGCAAACGGAAATCAATCCAGAATTGTTGAGTCGTGTTATCACTGGTGACGAAAGTTGTTTTTTTTTTTCGGTACGATCCAGAGACAAAACGCCAAAGTTCGCAATGGTGCTCAAAGGGATTACCCAGACCAAAAAAAGGTCGCAGGTCAAATTCAAAAGTGAAATTCATGCTTGTGTGCTTCTTTGATTCCAAGGGAATTGTTCGTAAAGAGTGGGTGCCTCCTGGACAAACAGTTAACCAGTATTACTACAAAGAAATTTTAGAAAGACTTCGTGAAAGAGTTCTTCGTGTCTGTGCCAACATTGCTGATAATTGGATTCTGCATCCCGATAATGGGTCATCCCATACTGCTCTGTCAGTACAGTAACTTGTAACCTCAAAACAAATGTCAGTACTACCACAATACCACCTTATTCACCAGATATCGCTCCGTGCGACTTTTTTCTATTTCCAAGAGTTAAAACGGCGGTCAAGGGACACCATTTTCAAACAAGTCAATATGTCCAAAAAGCTATGACGAGGGTCCTGGATGATATTACAGAAGATGAGTTCCACAAATGTTACCATCAATTGCAGAAGAGCTGGAAAAAGTGTGTGCAATCACAAGGGAACTACTTTGAAGGAGACAACACCAAAACGGTAAGCAACAATTTTTTTGACATCATTTTCATTACTTTACTGTCGCACCTCATAAATCCAAATATCTTTGTTTTACTTTTGTTGAAGTTCATGTTATAACCACTTTCCAAGATCCTATCCATTCCATTGAACTGCTTTTTCACATCCTCCGCTGTCTCTGACAGAACTACAAAATTTATATTATTTCTGCCTGAGTTTCAATTATTTTTTCAAATTTCTCCATTGTCTGATTTACTGCTTGCTCAATGTACCGATTGAATAACATGGGGATGAATCTAATACTCTGTCTCACTCCTTTTTCAATCAATTCATCCGTTTCATGTCTCTCATCTCTTATAACAGCTGTGTGGCAGTTTCAGATAACCATTCCCTCTCTGTAACTTAATATTTCTAGCTTCAGAATTCCAAAGAATGTGTTCCAGTTAATATTGTCAGAAGCCTTCTTTAAATCTACAACCTTTTGAAAACTTAGGTTTCCCTTTCTTTGACTTTACCTAATAAATCACAGCGGCAGTGCTGACTCACATGTTCCAACATTTCTACTGAAACGAAACTACTCTTCCCCGACGATCACTTCTACCACTTTTTCCATTTTCTGTAAATAATTTGTTTCAGTATTTTGCAAGCTAGAATTATTAAGAAAAATATTCTGTAACAGTCACACCAGTTAGCACTTGCCTTCTTTGGAGTTAAAAGTATTACATTATTCGTGAAGTATAGAGGAATTTACCCTATCTCATATCTCTTGCACACGAGGTGGAGTAGTTTCATTTTGTCTGGATCCCTCAAGGATCTCAGTAATTTTGGGGGAATGCAGTCTACTCAGGGGCCTTATTTCGACTTTGGTCTTTCAGTGCTGTAATTCTTCTCTCAGCATAAAATATCGCATCTCATCATTACATACTTTCTCCTATCTTTAAATAATATTGTCCTGAAGAAGGTTTCCTGTAAATAGATCCAGTATATACTCCTTCCACTTTTCGGATTCCTCTTCTTTGCTTACTAGTTAGTACTGGCTTATCGTCTGAGATCTTGACATACATACAGATGCTTCATTGTTCTCCAAAATTCTCTTTAACTTACATATAGGCTTCATCTGTTTCCCTCTGTTAAGTGTAGCATATAAAATACTTGAGCATCTTCTTTACAACAGATTAAATCCAATCATACTGGAATCTCTGCCTATCGACCAAGCCAGCTTCAGACCCAATCAAAACTGCGAGGATCATGTCCTCGCACTAACAAAGTTCATTGAGTAGGGCTACGAACAACACTTGAAAACTGGTGCGGTTTTCGTCAATTTTACAACAGCATATGATATTGTCTAGAGAGAGCGTTTAACACATAATTTCCTAAAAGCTACTAGATGTAAAACGATGACGTCTCTTTTAGAGAACATGTTGTCAAATAGAGTCTTGCAAATCCCAATGGGCGGCTCTTTCAGCAAATCAAAACTCCTTAGTAATGGTCTTCCCCAAGGATCAGTGCTTGCGCCTCTGCTTTTCAATCTCCATGCAGCCGACCCACCAACTACCGCATCCAGAAAATTTATTCACGCAGATGACATCACCCTTGCATGCCAATGTACTAATATGACAGCTCTTGAACAGACTCTTACCCAAGATCTGGAATTCATGGCTGAATATTTCATGAAATGGCGACTAGTCCCAAGTGCACTTAAAACAGAGACCTCATGATTCCATCTAAATAATAGGCTGGCTAGAATACCTCTACAGATATCTCTGAATGATACTGCACTTCCTTACAATTCTGATCCAAAATATCTGGGTGTAACATTGTATTTCACTCTCTCCTATAAAAAACACCTATCAAAGCTGGCCGCAAAACTGAAATCCCGAAACAACTTCCTCCACAAATTAGCAGGAAAGACCTTTGGAGCAGGTACAGAGACAATCTGTACCACCGCTCTAAGCTTGGTCTACTCAACAGCTGAATGCTGCGCATTGGTGTGGCTAAACAAACCGCACATGGGAAAAGTAGACACAGTGCTAAATCAGACGTTGCGAATAATAGCTGGAGTTATTAAAACCACTCTACTCTACTGGCTACCACTCCTCAGTAACATCGAACCGCCTTATATACGACGATGCAATATACTCATAATAGAGTTTAAAAACATCTCCAGTAATACAGCCTTGCCAGTCCACCAGGACCTTATTGTATTTAGAAGAGTCAAATCCAGAATTCCCCCTGTGAAGACTGCACAGCAACTTCTGAGAGAAAACTACAATGGTGTTGAAATCTGCCAAACGGACTGGAGAAACAGAGCCAATCCAAGATGGCATAGTTTTTTTGAGACTCCCAACCATCCAGTGGGCTTTCACCTCCCAAGGAAAAACTGGGTAGTACTGAACAGAATAAGGACAGGTAATGGCCGATGAGGATCCTCGATGTACAGATGGAACTTGAGACCTGACCCTGGGTGTGACTGTGGTGCCAAAGAACAAACCATCCAGCACATCGTCAGCGAGTGCTCACTGAGGGCGTTCACTGACACTAATGACGACTTCCTGAGGGCAACATTACAAACTGTGGACTGGCTGCAGAATGTAAGTGTGGAACTTTGAATGCTTAAAATACTGGAATCTGAATTTTATGACATCTTATTGTTTTGTAATGTAGTTATAAACTTATTGTTATGTGCCAATGTTCAATTTATATTATTTTATTGTGTCCATATCTCACTAGGGGTAAGAGTTTGACAGAGCACTGAAAGACCTGAGTCGAAACAAGGCCCCCAGAGTAGACAACATTCCATTAGAGCTACTGACGGCCTTGGGAGAGCCAGTCCTGACAAAACCCTACCATCTGGGGAGCAAGATGTATGAAACAGGCGAAATACCCTGATACTGCAAGAAGAATATAATAATTCTAATACCAAAGAAAGCAGGTGTTGACAGATGTGAAAATTACCGAACTATCAGTTTAATAAGTCACAGCTGCAAAATACTAACGCGAATTCTTTACAAAAGAATGGAAAAACTAGTAGAAGCCGACCTCAGGGAAGATCAGTTTGGATTCCGTAGAATTGTTGCAACACGTGAGACAATAATGACCCTACAACTCATCTTAGAAGCTAGATTAAGGAAGGGCAAACCTACGTTTCTAGCATTTGTAGACTTAGAGAAAGCTTTTGACAATGTTGACTGGAATACTTTCTTTCAAATTCTGAAGGTGGCTGGGGTAAAATACAGAGAGCGAAAGACTATTTACAATTTGTACAGAAACCAGAAGGCAGTTATAAGAATCGAAGGGCATGAAAGGGAAGCAGTGGTTGGGAAGGGAGTGAGACAGGGCTGTAGCCTATCCCCGATGTTATCAATCTGTATATTGAGCAAGCAGTAAAGGAAGCAAAAGAAAAGTTTGGAGTAGGTATTAAAATCCATGGAGAAGAAATAAAAACTTTGAGGTTTGCCGATGACATTGTAATTCTGTCAGAGACATCAAAGGACTTGGAAGAGAAGCTGAACATAATGGACACTGTCTTGAAAGGAGGATATAAGATGAACATCAACAAAAGCAAAACGAGGATAATGGAATGTAGTCGAGTTAACTCGGGTGATGCTGAGTGAATTAGATTAGGAAATGACACACTTAAAGTAGTAAAGGAGTTTTGCTATTTGGGGGCAAAATAACTGATGATGGTCGAAGTAGAGAGGATATAAAATGTAGACTGGCAATGGCAAGGAAAGTGTTTCTGAAGTAGAGAAATTTGTTAACATCGAGTATAGATTTAAGTGTCACGAAGTCATTTCTGAAAGTATTTGTATGGAGTGTAGCCATGTATGGAAGTGAAACATGGACGATAAATAGTTTGGACAAGAAGAGAATAGAAGCTTTTGAAATGTGGTGCTACAGAAGAATACTGAAGATTAGATGGGTAGATCACATAACTAATGAGGAAGTATTGAATAGGATTGGGGAGAAGAGAAGTTTGTGGCACAACTTGACTAGAAGAAGGGATCGGTTGTTAGGACATGTTCTGAGGCATCAAGGGATCACCAATTTAGTATTGGAGGGCAGCGTGGAGAGTAAAAATCGTAGAGGGAGACCAAGAGATGAATACACTAAGCACATTCAGAACGATGTAGGTTGCGGTAGGTACTGGGAGATGGAGAGACTTGCACAGGATAGAGTAGCATGGAGAGCTGCATCAAATCAGTCTCTGAACTGAAGACCACAACAACAACAACACCATATATTCTTTAAATTTTGACATCTGCGGAACTAGCTGACACATTAACTTCAGCTAGTGTGGTGGGTTTTGGCTTTGAATGTGTCTTGGCTATGATAATGCGTTCAGTATGTTATTAATAGAAGCTTACCTATAGTCTTCCTTTCACGTTCATTACTTGGCCTATTCCTGCATTACTCATATTTGATTGTGCATTTATAATCCTGTACTCACCTCACTAGATGACCTTTCTGGCATCGCACTTTATTAATTCCTACTGTATCTAACTTCAACCTGCCCGCTTCCATTTCTAAATTCTGTAGCCTACCCATCCGATTAAGAGATCTAACATTCCACGATCTGCCGTATAAAACAACAGTTATATTTTTCCTGGTGATGGCATGGTGCTGATTTCGTCTCCACTTGCAGCTGTGAGTGGGGTGCCACCTCATCTCGAGAATGTTTAACCCTACAGTAAAGCTACAAAGTCTCAGGAAAAATTAAGGCTATAGTTTCCTCTTGGTATTGGCTTCACTATCATGGGAAGGCCATGTTCGCTTACACAGTGTGCCTTGTATTAGCTACAATTCTCACCCTGACTAGCAGTGGTGCCAGTAGTTCTCACACATTCGTGACTTATTGGAGGCCGCTCGTATCTGCTAGTCGCAGAGCGCGGCGCCACGGCGGGGCGAGTAACCGTGTTCTGTCAAGTCGAGTTGGGATCTGGCGCACAGAACGAAAGTGGTAACTTCAACTAGGAGCCTGTGCCAGTCTGCTGTGGGCAGTGACTGACAAGTCTCTGGTGTATTGCAGGGGGCCACGCACTGCGCGGTGGCCGATCTTGTTTGAGTATTGGCAGCACTGGGCCAGGAAGTGCCGGTGTCAGCACATTTCCGTATAGATGGGGGGGCGGGAGGGCGTCGTGGAGGCCGTCGTGGAGTGGAGAAGAGAGCTGAGATCGACGAGCGAAAATGAAAACTGCCAGCTTGTCAGAGATCGAGAACTGCCAACGTAAGGCGGCAGATAGTGCTTGCCCTGTATAAACGAGGAATTACTAGCGGAAATGTGGTTTCTGTTACAAGTCGGAGGCAATGTGTAGTAGCGACGAGCATTATCTTGTGTAAACTCTTGAGGCGGTGCCGTCATACCTAGGTAGCCAGTGGCTTATGTAGGTGAAACCCGGTGAGGCCTGTTTAGGTCCGGCGTTTGTTGAGCAAAACAGCACATGGCATCCCTTATAGCCACCCACCCAAGTGAGAACCATGCTCGACAGTGCTTAACTTTAGTGGTATGAGGGGAACTGATGCTTTCACTGTGGTGTCACCGCCAGACACCACACTTGCTAGGTGGTAGCCTTTAAATCGGCCGCGGTCCGTTAGTACACGTCGGACCCGCGTGTCGCCACTATCAGTGATTGCAGACCGGGCGTCGCCATACGTCAGGTCTAGAGAGACTTCCTAGCACTCGTTCCAGTTGTACAACCGACTTTGCTAGCGATGGTTCACTGACAAAATACGCTCTCATTTGCCGAGACGATAGTTAGCATAGCCTCAGCTACGTCATTTGCTACGACCTAGCAAGGCGCCATTACCAGTTACTATTGATACTGAGAATAATGTACAGTCAAGAGCGACGTTCACCATTTATGGATTAAAGTTAAGTATTCCACCAGCTACGTCCGTCTTTTCTAAATTCTAATTTCCTTGTCGTGTTCCAGACCTCACGCCAGCCTGCGTGAGCTAAAACGCGTGCCTTTCGGCTTCCACTTGTAACCCGGTGTTGGCTCTCCTGCCAACCCACAACATTCACCGTAGCACGAACATTGACGCACAGAAGTATATAGACAGCCAAATCCGCTGTTAAATAATTGAATAGAACAGGAGAGATATAAAGCTGGTACGATGCACCATCCACCATGTAGTGTACAGTGGCTTACACACTATATACAGGGTATTTTTGTTTTAACTTTCGGAACCTAAATTTCTCGAAAACTACACATCGTTGGAAAAAGATGTTTTAGTTGAAAAGTTAATATTAGTAAAACGGATACCTCTTTGCGCTACAACAGGCTACCTCCTAACCACCCATCGTGTTTGGGCGAAGTCAGAATTGTACTTTTAAAAAGAGGAATCCCCTCTCCCATTTTATTGCAGATTAGGGCTCTACTCCAAATATTAAGTATGGTTTAGTCAAACTATTGTTTTTCATTCGTGGTAGATGACACCGTATTCGAAAAATAACATATGCACCAGTCTTTGGAATTAAGAACCGACGTGTTGGATGCTACATTTCATTCACGATATAAATGAAAACCTTTGTGTTCTGACTGATGATATTTACTGTATGTTCGAAAATTTGGTTCTGCAAATTTGATTGTACACTACAATATGTTTAACCGTTTGATTGTCTGGTTAGAAACTGCATTTAACGTGATCCACGAACAACGACATGGATGTAATAGTTTTCTCTCCCGATCGGGATGCTTCCCTCTCACATTGCGGTTTTTGGTTCGATGATTCCACATGCCTCTCATCATTGGAGTGCTTGATTACGGGGAGTACTCCTGCCTCTCACCATTGGGCTGCTTGGTTCCGGTGAGTATACGTGGCAAGTACTCTCACTAACACTTTGTGGGCATTTTACGTTATTACAGTGGTAATGGTTTGTATTCCGCGGATAGGCGCAAAGCGGCCAGCACAAAATTTGTGGTGGTTGGATGGAAACACACACCGAAATCAGTCACACTGATGATGGTGTTCGAGGGCCGCCACCGAAATCAAACATTCCAATGGTTTGGGGTCTCAGCACTATTAATCCTGTAGGGAACAAAAAACTACGTTACCATGCAAGTAGCTTATTTGCCAGAAATAGTCAATGTCTACGTATACTGTTTGCATAGTACCATCATATTTGGAACACTCACATAATGTTTGAACATCAGTAACAACCCCTTACAGTGCAAGACTTTTCTTTTGTATCGTAAATGAAATGTGGAATCATATGCATCGGTTCTTGATTCCAAAAAGAGGCACACTTGATATTTGTGGATTACAGCTCTATCTACCACAAATGGAAAACAATGCTTTCATGGAAAACAATGGTTTAAGTCAACTATACGTATTTTTTTGGTGTAGGTCCGAATACGCAATGAAATGGGGAGTTTAAATTTGAAAATACAAAGTTGAGCCCTCAACGCAGTAGAGGTAGTGAGGAGGTGGTCAGTTGTAGTACAGAGATGTAATCTTTACCCCTTTTTGTTGTGTCCTTTTTTCCTTATAAGCGCAGGGTAGGCAGTGTTAAGAACGGGTATGGCATGGTTAATTAAAGGCGTGGCCGGATGCCCTTCCTGTCACCACCCCGTCTACTACACATGAAAGTACGAATGATGAGGATGATGATGGAATGATGAGGACAACACAAACACCCAGTCCCCAGGCAGAGAAATATCCCCAACCAGGCCGGAAATCGAATCTGGGATCCCGTGATAGGTAGCAAAGCTACCCACTAGAGTACGAGCTGTGGAGAGATGTCACCTTTACTAATATTAACTTTTCACGTAGAACATTATATTTCTACGATGCGTCACTTTAGAGTAATTTAGCTGTCTCAAGTTAAAACAAACGCCCTTTATATGTAGATGTAGATAGTGATGGATACAATCATGAAAACCTCCAGAATTAATCGGAAAATCTTTTATCAGACCTAAAGTAGTTCTTAGGGACCGGTACCACACCTAATTTTATTTACTTAAATCATCGATTTATCTTTTGTGTAAAAGTTGCGAGCTGAACCTCTGCTTTCACACTCAGTTCGCGTACAACGGTTACATACAACCAGAAGTAAGTTCGGCAGTAATTTTTACAAGGTCTGGGCGGTGACCAGAAAGAATAGATTAAATTCAGTTGGTGGCGGCATCTTTTTTGCTGTTACAAGTATATCTTGGAGGAAAATTGAAGGAGATAGTTCCTGTGAGATAGTAGACGTTATACCTGACTGTTGTGTTGGCTGAAGAGCCAACACCGTGTTACTAGAGGAGGCCGAAATGTACGCGTTTTAGCTCACGCAGGCTGGCGTGAGGAGGGAAGGACTATACTGACGTGAGGTCCGGAACATGATAAGGAATTAGAATTACGAAGGCGGACGAAATTAGTTTGATATTTAACTTTAATCCATTAAAGATGAACGGCGCTTTTGACGGTACATGATTCATAATATTACCTGTTCAGAATAGTAACTGAATATGGCGCCTTGCCAGGTCGTAGCAAATGACGTAGCTGAAGGCTATGCTAAACTGTCGTCTCGGCAAATGAGAGCGGATGTAGACAGTGAACCATCGCTAGCAAAGTCGGCTGTCCAACTGGAGCGAGTGCTAGGGAGTCTCTCTAGACTAGACCTGCCGTGTGGCGGCGCTCGGTCTGCAATCACTGATAGTGGCGATACGCGGGTCCGACGTATACTAACGGACCGCGGCCGATTTAAAGGCTACCACCTAGCAAGTGTGGTGTCTGGCGGTGACACCACACTGACAACAAGAATAAACTAATAATCCTGTGTTATCTACATCCCGACCCAAATGATACAGGCTGAACAGCTCAAGGAAAACTTGAGCCTAATTTCAGATAGGCACTCAACTCATACGTTTACATGTAAATACTTGATAGTGACTTCAATATACCCTCGGTATTTTGCCTAAAATACATGTCTAAAGTCGGTAGTAGGCATAAAACGATGTCCGAAATCGTACTAAATGCTTTCTCCGAAAATTATATTTCGGTAATTACTGCCAGAGTTCACTCGAACTGCAGATGGTTGCGAAAATGCTCTAACCACGTAACAGAAAATAGTCCGGAACAAATAGAGATCGTTATGACCGATACAGTGATAAGTGACCAAATGTTCGTTGTAGCGATACTTGCTACCGTAACCTACAAACTCACCAAAATTAAACGGAAAATATATTTATTTAAAAAAGCTGGTAAAAATTCACTTGAAGCCTTCCTAAGAGGCAGCCTCCACAGCTACCGAACATATTATGTAAGCATAGACCACATGTGACTTAAATCCAGAGAAGTAGTACCGATAGGAACGAATCGATTTACACCAAATAAGGTAATAAGAGACGCAAGCAACTCCTCATGATACACAAAAATAATCAGGAGACTGTTGCAGAAGCAATAAAAAAACATGCCACATTTAAACGAACGCAGAATTCAAATATTGTCGAAGTTTTGAAACAACTCAAAATTTAGAGTGAATTTCCATGTGAGATGTTTTAATAGTTTCCACAACGAAATTATGTCTCAAAATCTAGCAGAAAATCTATAAAGATTCTGGTTGTATGTGTAACACAAATGGCAAGACACAATCAACACCTTCACTGTGAGATAGCGATGGTAATGTCACCGATGACAGTGCCACTACAGCGGAGTTACTAAATATGGTTTTCCTACATTTCTTCACCAAAGAAGAAGAAGTAAATATTCCAGAATTCGAACCGAGAACAGCTGTCAAATGAGTAACTTAGAAGTGGATGTCGTTGGTGCAACAAAGCAGCTGAAATCGCATAATAAAGGCGAGTCATCCAATCTAGACTGTATACCAATTAGATCCTTTTCAGAGTGTGCTGCTATAGTAGCTCTGTAATTAGCAATCATAAAAACCATACGCTCGATTTAAGGTCCGTACCTCACGACTGAAAAATTTCACAGGTCACACAAATACCCAAGAAACGAAGTAGAAGTAATTATGTGAATTGGAAACCCATATTACTGACGTCGATTTGCAGTAGGAGTTTGGAATATGCAGGGTGAACATTGTTAAAACCGACAAACTGCAGAGACGAGTCCTAACTGGAAATGGAGGAAAAACGCTCTATGATCATGTGTCCGGAAATGCATTATTGCCACGCTAGATGGCGCTGACAAATGAAAGTTCCTCTGACAACGTGCCTTGTGTTCCCTGCGTGTTGCTGGCTGTGTGACTAAGGCATCGTACTGTAAGCAGCAGAATGACCCGCTATTCATGTACGGAACAAGCCGAGATGGTGTTTGTGTACAGCCAAGCAGACGAAAACTGTCGAGAGGCAGCACGGTTACACCAAAACAAGTACCGTCACGGAAACCAACCACATCACACAACATTTAAAGCCCTTTTTCGACGTTTGTGTGATCATGGGTTCTTTCAGACAGACGAAAGTGCAGGGAGGCGGCGGACTGTGCGACCACCAGATTTGGAGGACCGAGTTATACAGGATATTGAGACAACTTTTAGTACAAGCTGCAGTTAAGTGGCCCGCCAACATGGTGTAAGCCAAAGTACGATGGTGTGACTCCTGTATGACAACCGTTACAATCCCTACCACCTATTACGACTGCAAGAATTATCAGATGCCGATTTCCCTCTACGGGAAGTATTTTGTCGATGGTTTTTGCAGCAGACTATCACACGTATGGGGTTTCCGTCATCAGTGCGGCAATCCATGATGCGACGTGTGAACGCATGGTTTGCATCCCATGAAGACCACCTCGAACATCATATGTTGTGACGTGGTTGCGATGCACCTCTGTACTGTGTTCCTGGACAGTTTCTTTTCGTTGCGCACACACCATACATTTCCAGACACCTGTTCATAGAAACTTTTTTCCTCCATTTCCAGTTAGGGATCCGTTCCTACAGTTTGTTGGTTCACTCTGCATAGTGTGTTTCAACATTACGAATTACCTCGAGGGAAACGATCTGTTAAGACGCAGTCAGCGAGGATTCTGAAAATATTGTTCTTGCAGAACACAACTTGCTCTTTGTTCTCACGAATTAATGAGTGTCATCGGCAGGAGATCTCAAACTGATTCCGTATTTCGAGATTTCCAAAAGGCTTTTGACACCATTCCTCACAAGTGGCTTCTATCACATTGCCTGCCTATGGAGTACAGCCTCAGTTGTGCAACTGGATTCGTGATTTTAGTCAGGAGTCTCACAGTTCGCAGTAATCGACAATAAATCATCGAGAAAAATAGAAGTGACATCTCGCGTTCTGCAAGGAAGTATTATACGCCCTCTGTTGTTTCTATTCTATATAAATAATTCAGGAGACAATCTGTGTGGTCATCTTAGACATTTTTTGTAGATGATGCTGTGATTTACTTTCTAGTAATGTCATAAAAAGGCCAAAACCAAAGGAAGAATGACTTAGACAATATATCAGCTGAAAATTATCCCTAAATAATGAAAAATGTGAGGATATACACATGAGTACTAAAGGAATACACGATAAATAAAACAAATTTTATGGCTGTCAGACGCACTAAATACCTAGGAATTACTATTACGAACAACGTAAATCGGAATGACCACATAGATAATGTTGTGGGGAAGGCAAACGAAATACTGCGCGTTACTGGGGGAACAGAAGGTACAACAGATCTACTAAAGAGACTGCCTACACTACGCTTGTCCGTCCTCTGCTAAAGGTATTGCTGCGCGGTATTGGATCCTTACCATATATGATTGACGGAGGGCATCGAGGAAGAGTAAGGAAGGTCAGCTCGTTTTGTATTATCACAAAATAGGGGAGAGAGTTTCACGGATTTGATACGCTAGTAGGGGTGCCAATCAGTAAAACAAGGTGAAGAGACCTTTTAACGAAATTTCAATCCCTAACTTTCTCCTATGCTAAAATATTTTGTTGACACCCATCAACATAGGGAGAAATGATCATTGTAATAAAAGAAGAGAAATTAGAGCTCGCACGGAAAGATCTAAGTATTCATTTCTGCTGCTCGCTGTTCGAGAGTGGAGTGGTAGAGAAGAAGAGTGGAAGCGTTTCGATGAACTCTCTACCAGGCACTTAAGTGTCAGTTGCAGAATAGTGATGTGCATGTAGAAAGAGTATGGCCGATTTTTAAAATTCGATAGCTGCGTTGGTGTCTAGGAGACTGTCAAATGTCTGTCACACTGCCTGATTTTTATTCTGCTAACTTCTATGTAACTGACTAAATTGTCGATCAAGTATGATTGCCGAAAAGCAACGTGCTTCACATAGAGTGGGTACTACGTAACAAACAAATATGTTTGTTCCACACTTATTTAAGTGCTATGGGAGCAACGACCGGTTGATACACGAGATCAATGACGAAACAACCAAGTTACGAACACCACACTGCTCTTCAGAGTTAAAGTCCGAATAATATATCGTGGAAAATATTTGTTAGCCACCGAACGCAAGCAGAAATCGACAAGCCTTCAAAAACTCTCTGCAGTTAACAGATAAAGTCCACGTAATCGGCTGCGAAAATGTTTCTACAAACCAGTGCAAAAAACTTAAAAGTTCATATGTTTGTCGCATGAAAGATTTCAAATACTCCTAATCTCGGTTGACTTGCCGTACAGCCTACCGATCCTGAGAAGGGTAGCATGTGCGTTCTGGACGACCTGTAGCTTGATCTCAAGGTCATTGTTTTCATATTACAGTTGAGGCAATTCTTATCGTTGTCTTCAAGGACACCCATCCCTTCCCGTCCAATCCCTTCCTTCCACTCCTGTTCACTCCCATTAATCCTCTCTCCATCCTTTGCATCCCACCTTTCCCCTCTCCTCCCCCCACTTTGCGCCAACGTCATCATTCGTTGTTGCTCTCGGCCAATCGCCAAGGGGGCCCGAATGCTCTCAGGAAATTTGCTCTCAGCCAGTAGGAATAATTCGAGGCCTGAGCTGTGTAGGAAGAAGACCACAATTAATTTGGCCAACTGTGTTTCGTCGACTCCATAAATTGGTAGATCAGACCACAAAATCGACAAATTGTCAGGATAGGCTGTAAAATTGGCAGGAAATGTATGGGATAGGCAGTAAAATAGCAGAATTGCTAGGATAAGCCTTAGAAACGTCAAACTGGTAACGTAAACGAATTGCATTATGTCTGGGAAGGAGCTGTCGGTCTACAGCACCTGAGAGCGGTTTTTCACATATACGTGCCTCATAGTACATTAATGTTAAAAAAGTAAAACTATGAGGACGGGGCGTGAGTCGTACTTGGGTAGCTCAGTTGGCAGAGCACTTGCCAGCGAAAGGCAAAGGCCCCGAGTTCGAGCCTCGGCCTGGCACACAGTTTTAATATGCCAGGAAGTTTCATATCAGCGCACACTCCGCTGCAGAGTGAAAATCTCATTCTGGATACATCAATGTTGTTTATCTTCAGAGTCATCATTGTCTTCGAACTATTTTGATGTTTGTGAACATACTTCATTTGATTACTTTTGGTTCGAGATACCTTAGTGTGGGAATTTCACATAGAGCTTAGTCATCACTTAACTAGAAAATGTGGAACAACATAGAAATGTTCATCTGACCCAAGTAGAGTGGCAATGCTTATGTGAGCATCTGTCACATATTGCAAGCCAGCTGGATAGGGAGTATAGCCTATGTGAGGTGGATGTAAACATCATCTCACGCAGTTGCATCAACACTCAGAGCAGCAGTATCAACAGCAGAAATCATGTCACTGCTTCCATAATAACAATGTTTTCTGGTGTAGTGCTAAAGCAATGGGATGTAACAAAACTCATAATATATATCTGGACAAAAAAAAAAAAAAAAAGAAAACGAATGTGTCTCACAAAAGAAGTGTGTATGACTCCATGTGTTATACAATAGAAAGACTATGTCAGTTAACTAACAGAGTGAGAAGTGCATACGATGATTTAGTTGAAGACATAATTCGTTATAAAATTCTTGTTAGTGTCATGTTATGCAAAAATGTAGATGCATATGAACAAAATCGCATTCACAAGGAATTTAAAGTGTTTGAAAGACAATTATTCAATAAGCATCCTCGTACTGGAAGCACATATGATGACAGATGAATGATTATTTATTAATATTTATTCTGCACGAAACTAATAAAATCAATGTTGTTTTATAAATAGTAGGGTTAGGTAAGAATCATCTTGCTTAGGTTGGAAGCTCCTGCTGATATTTAATCTGTTGCTGTGATTTAAAATTTTGTTCTTTTTCTTCAGTAATTTTAATATGCGTTTAATTTACACTTCTGTTTCCCACATTATTTCAGATACGAGATATAACTCTGCACTATTACGATGTTGTGTCAGAGACAGGTCTGTAAAAGTTCTCTTTAAGAGAACTAACAGAAGCTTTATGAAACACTAGTACCTACGACCTGCAAAGAAAAAAATAATTGCTTTAGTGCAGTAAGCATTAGTGCTCTTTTGAATTTAAATGCAATGATAATTACACACACACACACACACACACACACACACACACACACGCACACATATATATATATATATATATATAAAGCGAGTTTTATAACCCCCTTCATCAACAAAGAGAGAGAGAGAAAGAAGTCTACATTACAGTCCACGTGTCATAGTACAATATCCTCCAATCACTTAATTTTGCCACTCATAACCGGTAGATATCATGATCACGTGAACAACTTATAATACATAAATTGCAGTTTGTAATCTTCGATAAACAGTAGTATTCTTGGCGAGTGTTGTTATGGAATGCTGGAAAATGACGGTAAATATTATCATAGTTGATGAGATAAGACATTCTGACATTAGAATATATGGTTAAATTCAGTAAATTAATGACATAGCATATTCTAAAAAAATGATAGAAACAAATGCACGCTTATCTCACATTAAACAAATAAATATCAAGTGTACATTATTCATACACTGTCAGTATGTGACATTGCTATAAGACTGCCCCTAGTATATTCGTAAATAAACGATACGAAAAAAAAATCCAGTCACAACACATGATTAAATTTACACAAAAAACAATTACGCCTACCAGCACAGGATGGTAATAGTATAGACAGTACTCCTTTCTGCCATCCCTTTAAGTGGTTTCCGGCATAACTGCTGCAACGCAGCTTTGCTACGCCGTTGTGGAGCTGACTTTTCAAAACTAAAAGTGACTCGACTCGCTTTCCCTGTTCTACCTGCTGCTCAAAGACATGTATTGTAAAGGAATGGTGTATTCATTACAGTGGATTGACTGTCATCTCTTTTTCCATTACGTACTGATAGGCAAACACTCTCATAACTTTCGATTTACGTTAGGTGTCATCTTCACCTTCTCATTGCGATCTGTAAAGGTCTGATGTAAGGTGCAAATCTGACCATTTATTCTGTCACCTTACAACTGTTTGATTATTTCAAAGGTGTTCTCACGAATACAAGAAAATTTTCGATAATACTCTACGATCACAATTAGGTTTATGCTTTCGTTTCTAATTCACTGACGGAAAAAAATTGCAGCACGAAGAAAGAATTAATGTAGAGAACTGAAATTTCGGGAATGCATTTGTCTAGGAAACATATTTGAGTGATGACGTTACAAGATCATAGATTAGTGTAAGAGCGAGATAAGGCGGTGCAAATGTGAAATTATGGTACATTAATAACGTGTGTAACTGCCAGGAAGGTAAAAGAAAGCATGCAAACATGCATGCATTGTGTCGTGCAGGTGTCGTATTTCAGTTCCATGTCTGCTGCGCTTGGTCAGCAAATAGAGGGGCGATTAATGCTGTTTGTAGGTGACAGTGGAGTTGTCGTACAGTGATGCCCCATATGTGTTCGTTTGGAGGCAGATCTGGTAACCGAGCAGGCTAAGGCTACACGTAGCCTCTCTGAGAGCTTGCTGCGTTACAATAGCGGTATGTGGCGAATATTAGGCTGTCGGAAAACACCCCCTGGATTGCTGTTCATGTATGGCACTGTAACAGAACAAATCACCCGGTTGATGTACAGTTTTGCAGTTACAGTGCCTGGGATAATCACGAACTGCTCCAGCTTTCATACGAAATTGCACCCCGGACCGTAAGTCCGGGTGTAGATCCAATACGTCTAGCATGCACACAAGTCGATTGCAGATCCTCAACTGGCCACTTTCTAACCAACACATGGCAATTACTGGCACTGTGGCAGGCTAAGTTTTTTCATGAGAAAACATAGCAGACCTCCATCCCGACCTCCAATTAGCCCTCGTTTGAGTCCTCTGAAGTCGCAAAAGGTGGTGGTTTGGTGTCAGTGAAATGCACACTACATGGCGTGTGACTCAAAGCTCTCCTAGAAGTAACAGCTCTGCAACAGGTCTTCGTGTCACTGTGATGCCAACTGCTGCTCAAATTGCTGCTGCAGAAGCAGTACGATGCGCCACAGCCATACGCCAGACTCTATGGTCTTCTCTCTTGGTAATGCCAGATGGCCGTCGGAAGCCGATCTTCTTGCCACCGTACATTCTCGTGACCACCCCTGGCAGCAGTTGCATAGAGTGGCTGATTTCTTGCCAAGTCTTTCTGCAATATCGCAGGAGGAACATCCATCTTCTTATAGCCTTATTACACGACCTCGTTCATATTCAATGAGCAGCTGATAATGACACCTTTGTCGCTGTTAACGTGTTGTTGATTAACTCCTACTCGCCATGTCCAATCCCAAAGGTAATGCTCACGACCGTTACAGCAAAGCCGATATGTATCCTTATAGTAACACTAGTCTTACTTGGAAGTAGAACGAGTTCCCAGGCAATGCCAGATTAGTCGGCTAATATATCAGTTTTTGTCGGTCAGACCGCTTATATGCTGCGTATATAGACTATGTTCTGTCACTATGAGAAATTGAGCGTGTAAGCCTTTCTCTTCTCTGCTAAAACTTTGTTTTGCTATGTGTTCCGCGCTGCTTGTTAGTAATCATGTCATGATAAAACATCGAAATAAAGGATGTTAAAGTTAAAAGCCAACTAATTGTTTTAACCATACATTACCAAAAATCCGAATGAAATGTATTTTAATCAATATTGTAATTGGACTCCATCAGCTTGATGCTGATGACAAAATCAAGATAAGTACTCGTATAGCATTTTCTCTTGGAATATTAAAAAAAACAATGTAATATTAGTGACGTTCACTAGAAATGCATGCATGAATTATTAGTACCCTGCCAAGAGGGTTGTCGCACAGTGTAATAGGCAATCCTTCCTCACTGCAGTGTAAGAGAACTACTTAAATAATCAGCTTGTTTAGAGTAAATAAATCTCAATGCTGCTTAAGTCCGTTCTGGAAGTACTCTAACTTATCATCGCGGCTGCATGGAAAAAAATGTGCTCCTGAACTTCATATCATATTACGTTAGTGTGATAGGGAAATAAGTACGGATGAAGAACTGTTTTGGGGTTTATCATCCTGAGGACAATAAAGTTATAGCAGACAAAAGAAGTACGGGATGACTGATTTCCTAGGGGCTTTCAAACAATCCATTCGCCTTTGACCTTAATTCAGTTAGAGGAAACTTACAATTGCATGATCAAATGGAGATATCAACCAAGGTACTCCAGAATACGACGTAAATATCTTACTGACTGCACCACATCACTCGGTGAAAGCGATGTGAAAAAAATCTTCTTGGCAAGTTACAATTGCGTGCCGGGCCTGAATTTCAACCCAAAATCTAGCCTATCAAGGAATATCCTTTTACCTACTGATCTATCCAGGTGCATTGGGTCATTGCCCTTGGCAGCTGGAGCTATGAATTCGTACTCCGGTTTGGCATGGAGTTTTATCGTTAGGAAGTTCCGAAAGAGTGCACCCTCCATTGCAGAGTAAGAGATTCTTCCCACAAGTAGATAATGAATAGAAAATGGCAACTATTAGGCAGCCTTGTAAACCAGTATTACGCAGTTTCTGGAGGCAGTCGTGTTACTATCTTGTTCCGATACTTACCATAATCGAAGTCGAAATAGAGTCGCAACAACTGAGGTGAAATGAACTGGAAAGGAGAATTAAACTAGACTAATATGCTTAATAGCATATTCATCCACGTATCGAACCACATGAGAGAGCACACAAATTAAATGGAAAAGTTACTGTTTTATATAGAACTGCGATAGAAATGGTTTTGAAAATGTCATCAATTCACACGATCTGCATATTACTATATTTGAGAACTACCTTACCTGCTAGAGTAGCTGGTAGCTGCAGGGGAACGCGACACCCCAGCATTCTGAACGTCACACACGTTTGCTTTACCTTTCACTTCCTTTTAAGTGGAGCTGTATCGCTACTTCACTTAAAGTCGTTAATAAGACAAGAAACAGAAGAGTTTCATTACATCATGCAACGCGTTATCACTCATTGTTCTTTATTTTGACTTTAAGAACGAAGGCCAGAAGAGTACGATGACCAGGACACCTCTGGGTCAGCTTGAAAATTTCAGAGATAAGAAAGGAACACAGTAGCTCTGATACAATGTGATAGCGCTCGAATGGACAACTGTTATACGCTCAACAATATGTTTACGCTTCCATTTGCTATAGTGATGCCAATATTAAACAGTTGTTAATGAAAACAGACTTACTTGACAGCTCCAAACAAAAATAGTTTACTAATTTACGTAAATAATGCTGAGTCAGATTATACAAATTTCTCACGTGCTTTCCTGCAATGTCACTACTGTGCGGCTTGTCTAAATGTAATCTTCTCACTTTTCAAGCAGCGCCATTTCGAATAAAATTCTCGAGCTTTCGATGGCTATCTCCACCGTCGGCGTCAGGAGCAAAGCCACTAACTTTCGGGGCTGGCATGGTTTTCCGCTTATATAGGTGCGACTGCAATCGCATGGGCCAGTTAGACAGGTCCGAAACAACGCGTCCGCGGAGGGTGAGTTGTGCAGTTCATAACAACTCCTGCCCACCATGGGGCAGAGTGACATTAAGTCCCTGTATGTCCATCTTTTCAAAGATGGCTGCGGGTCTCGGTTGTTCCATACAGGATGTCAAATGAAACACCTTTCAGCCATCTAGTTTCCAAACCCATTTTATTTGGCTACCGGTTTCGTCGATTTATTACGTCATCTTCAGGCTCCTGGCCGACGTGTAGGAGGATTCCTGCTCGGTTATTGTCGAAACAGGGGCCAGGAATACTGGTATTAGAAGATTTCTGCTTTCTATAAGATCACTTCAACGATCTTGAGTCTGCAGATGATGGTTGAGGTAATCGCTAGAGCAAGCAGAAATCTGCTAATACCAGTATTCCTGGCCCCTGTTTTGACCAGAACCGAGGTGGAATCTTCTTATGCGTCGGTCATGGGCCTGAATCACCGAAAGTGGTAGCCAAATAAAATAAGTTTGGAAACCAGACGACTGAAAGCTATACCATTTCACATCCAGAGTGACGTTAGGCGGTGCGAAAGGGCGGCGCCACATTTGAAACTACGATCCCGCCTCCCTACAAGCGTCATGAACCTGTCCTTTCGACATCCAAAGCCTACCCCCTCGTCTTTCTACGTTTATACTCCTGGCCTCTGTTAAAATTATTGCTGTCCTTTCTAATCTCAGCCACCTCATTTATAGTGGGTCCCAATAAGTTGACGTATGAGCCAAGACTCTGGTGTTTTCAAACGGTATTTTGTGTCCGTTTTCCAGGCAATGCTCAGCTATAGGTGACTTGTCAAGCTCCCTTTGTATAATATTTTGTTTTGCTCGGTACAAGACTCTACAACTGTGCGAATATGTAGATGTTGCCGCAAGACAACATAACTCTTCGTGTGTTCGGTGTGTGTGGTGTTCCTAGCGAATGCAGCAGCATTTATACAGGTCAGACATTTTGCACGGTTGCAGAGATTGTACCGAGCACAAGCAACGTATTAAACAAAGGGAGCTTGACAAACCGGCCATACCTGAGCATTGCCTGAAAAACGGACACAAAACACAGTTTGAAAACACGAGAGTCGTAACATATTGGGATTCCGTTATAAAGGAGGCATATTAGATTAGAATGAAGAACAACAGTTTCAATAGACACAATGGATACACATTTAGTAGGACGTGGGGAGGGGGGGGGGGGGGGGGGGGAAGGTTGCTTTGGATGTCGAAAGAAAGCAAAGACGGATGCTTGACGCTTGAAGGGAGGTGGGAGCGGCAGTTTCAAACGTGCGCCCTCTCGCGCCACAAGACGTCACTCGGTGTGAGTTGCCCAATTCATCCTCCGCGCACGCGTCGTTTCGGCCTTATCTGATTGGTACCAGAGGCTGCAGTCGCGCCTATATAATCGGAATACCGTGTCCATTCCCGGCTGTCAGAGGTGTTACGCCTGACGATGACGGCCGAGACATCCATCCAAAGTTCAAAAATTTTACTCGAATAAACGCGGCTTGAAAACCGAGATTTAGACTTAATACTGTCATTGATGATCTGTATTATACGCCATAAAGAAGATTTCGTCGAGTTTGGATCTTGTCTGTAACGACAGTACTCATAATTATTACAAAGAAGATTCATAATTGATGCTACGTTACTGGGGTTTTCTTACCATTGTACCTCATATGTGTCAAAATTCGTACACAGAGTGAAAGAATGTAGAAATTAGCTTCGTATATTGTCTTTTGTGAATCATTTTGCACAAGTGACCCAACGAACAAAAATTTATACTTTGCTTACAATGCTCATAGCTAAAAGGATGCCCAGAATTGGACGCTCTCTTCAACGAATGGAGTAGCATCTTTTCTACAACGAGCTCTAAGTACATGAGTCACAACGTCGTGGGCCGGTCGCGGTGGCCGTGCTGTTCTGGCGCTGCAGTCCGGAACCGCGGGACTGCTACGGTCGCAGATTCGAATCCTGCTTCGGGCATGGGTGTGTGTGCTGTCCTTAGGTTAGTTAGGTTTAAGTAGTTCTAAGTTCTAGGGGGCTTATGACCTAAGATGTTGAGTCCCATAGTGCTCAGAGCCATTTGAACCATTTTTGAACAACGTCGTGGTGCAAAATTCCATATAGGGTATGAGTGCCAAATGTGACATTCAGAAACCGTATTTTGTCTTCTCTCCATTTCTTGTACAACGCCATGAGTGGTAGACTCTTCCAGCCACGAAATTCCATAAAATGTAATTACGTAAAGTAATGTACCAATATTGAAGCCACTATTGACAGTGGCGTTCTTCATTAATAGAATGTCAGATTATTTGACAGGAGAAGTGTAGAAAGGAAGTAGTTCTCATTTTTCGATTGTAATTTAAGATTTTTATAAAAATTAACTACAGCCACAAATTATCATCTATCTAAAATTCATTAGCAAATACACAACAGAGTGACATCAGAATACGTGCATACATACGTATCCAGCGATCACAGGCCCTGCAGACCACGCGCGGCTTCCACAAACTGCCTCAATTCCTTTCTGTTTTGTGCTTTGTTCTTTCAGAAGTCTTCAGCTCCCAGAGCTACCTGGTCCTTCGCGAAGTCGTCCATCTAGCACCCACGGGACGTCCGGTGTCTGGTTTCCCCTCAGGTGCCTAATTCACATTTCTTCCTTCTGGCATACGGGGTACATGGCCCGGCCAATGGATTCTTCTGCTCTTTAGCTTCTGGAGTATTGTTGGCTGTTGCATCAAGAGAGAGATTTCCTCGTTCTTCCTCCTCCTCCTCCATTTTGCTTTGTCTAAGATCGGTCCCATGTCTTTCTCATTACTGTTCTTTCAAATATAAATAGTTTTTCTTTTCCTCGTTTAGCCGTTACCCAGGTCTCCGAAATGTGCGTTTTCTATGTGTACCACCATGCTATAGATTCTCATCATTCGCTGATATTGATTTTGAGCTGAGTGTGTCTCAAAGGGATTACATTAATTTCATTCCCACTGTTATTCTTTTCTCTATGTTCATTCGCCGGCCGTTGTGGCCAAACGGTTCAAGGCGCTTCAGTCAGGCACCTCGCGACCGCTACGGTCGCAGGTTCGAATCCTGCCTCGGGCATGGATGTGTGTGATGTCCTTAGGTTAGTTAGGTTTAAGTAGTTCTAAGTTCTACGGGATTGATGACCTCAGATGTTAAGTCCCATAATGCTCAGAGCCATTTGAACCATTTATTTGATGTCGATTCCTATGCTGTGGTCACTGGTCAACCAAGATCCCAAATATTTGAAGTAGTGAACTTTCTTGAACCTCATGACATCTATTTATAGAAACAATCGCTGCTCTTGCCTCCTTCCTAATTGCACTTCCTTTTGTCTTTATTCAGCTGTAGCCCAACTTTCTGTGCTTAGTTGTCCATTTTCTGGCTCATTCATTCAACTCGTGGTTCGATTAGCTTAATGGTATTATATCATCTGCGTATGCGAGACGACTGACACTCTCATCCATCTGTAATCCTGCCCGCTTTTGTGGCCTACATTCCCTTATTTCTTTCTCTAGGATAATGTTGAATAGAACACATGAGAGGATGCCCTTGGCAGAGAGCTGTCTCAACCTCGAAATTTTTTCATGTGACCCCTCGGAAATCACAATACAACAGTACATTCCATTGTTGATCTGTTAAACGCTGATAGCTTCAGATTGCAACAACTGTAGTCGTGGACACTATCATATCCAAGGATGGTCGTTTCAGGACGCTGTGTAGTTTGTCGGTGCTTGTGAAATCAGAAATGCTCCATTAACAGCTACCATGTTTACTCATTGAGATTCTCAGACAATGAATGTCGGTGCTGACTCGAAGGCGTACTTTGGCCCTCAGGCAGTCGTGACTACAACAGTAAAACACAAGACAGTGAGCCTGGCTCGCAGTAGGCGATGCCCGCATGATGTCTGTGCACTGCCTCAAAGAAGAAGAGCTGGGAAGAAGACTTTCTTAGGCTAGACTGACGTCAAACCGCAGGCTTTTCTGTAGAACAATTGGCCGCTTCCATGGATAGTGAGTGACACGCTAGGGCGCTAATCTCGAACCCAAGACTCCTGGAGGCACCCAGAGGCCGGTTGGAGTCATATGGGAGGTGACCCGGCAGGATGGTGCTGGTTCTCGCTCCGACAGTATCAGGTCTAGCAGTGGCCCATAGAATAGCAGCTACAGGAGTTAGTGGCTGGACGTAGTCTTCGCTGGTGGCCCACTTCGGGCCGTCGATTGGTGTGGACTATTTCTCGGTGTCGGTAGCAATCGGAGACAATACTTAACTGGCTCTAGACGTCTACATCTTGTACCGGACTTGCCCATCATTGTTATGACCAGGCCACACCACAGGTCACATAGCGACTGAGAAAGTGCAACGTTAGGCCACGGCATGAGGTGATTCAGCTCATCACAGTGGCGGAATGATGTATTTCACCATGATGCCACAACAGTAGTGTGACCCTGGCGGGGAAATTGGACAGGCAGCTAGCTGATCCGCCCGGATAGTGGTTTTGAAATCTGTCTGGAGGAGTCTTGACACAACACGTAGCTTAGCAGCCCCATTGTTGACCAAGGATGTACTTAGTCTAACACATCAAATGACCTGATTACAACATAATAGCGTCCTGGCCCGGCTTCACGAGGGTAGCGTTAAGTGTCTGGCGTAGTATGTTACATCATTTTCATATAACTTGTTTTTTTTTCGTCATCAGCTTCTGACTGATTTGATGCGGCCGCCAGGAATTTCTCTCCTGTGCCAACCGCTTCGTCTCAGAGTAGCGCTTACAGCCTACGTTCTCAATTATTTACTCGATGCATTTCAATCTCTGTCTCCCTCTACAGCTTTTACTCTCTACAGCACCCTCTAGTAACCTGGAAGTTATTTCCTGATATCTTAACAGGTACCCTATCAACCCATCCCTTCTTCTTGTCAGTGTTTCCCATGGATTCATTTCCTTCTTCTATTTACTCTCAATCCATATTCTGTACTGATTATACTGTTGATTTCACTCAACAGATCCTCTTATTCTTGTTCACTTTCACTGAGGATAACAATGTCACCATCGAATTTTATCACTGATTTCCTTTCACTTTGAAATTTAATCCCATTTTTAAACCTTTGTTTTTTATTTCTGTCATTGCTTCTTCGACATACAGATTCAACAGAAGGGGAGAAAGGTTACATCCTTATCTTTTTATTCCATGCACTTCCTTCTTGGTATTCCCGTCTTATTGTTTCCGCTTGGTTCTTGTACATATTGTACGTTACCCATCTTTCTCTATAATTTCACCTTATTTTTCTAAGAATTTCTAACATCTTGTACCATTTTAAATTATCTAAAACTTTCTCCACGCCAAGAAATCCTATGAAGGTATCCTTATTTTTCTTCAGTCTTGCTTCCATTGTAAAATGAAACTTCAGAACAACCACTCTGCTGCCTTTTCCTTTCCTAAGGCCAAACTGATTCTCATTTAACAGGTTGTCAAAATTCTTTTACATTCTTCTGTATATTATTCCTGTCATCAACTTGTATGAATGAAATGTTAAGCTGATTGCGCCATAATCCTCGCGCTTTTCGGCTCTTTCAGTCTTCGGAACTGTGTGGATGACGTTTATGCGAAAGTCTGATGGTATACCGACAGTCCCATACACTCTGCAAACAAAATGAATGATCGTTTTATTGTCACTTTTCCTAATGATTTTAGAAATTCTGATGGAACATTATGCATTCCTTGTGCCTTATTTTACCTTAAGTATTCTAAAGTGCATTAAAATAATGATTTTAATGCTGGATCTCCTACTTCTTTCCTGTCGACTCCTGTTTCTTCTTCTATAACTTTATCAAGCAAGTCCTACCCACCACAGAGGCTTTCAATGTACTCCTTCGACCTATTCCCTCTCTTCTCCATTTAATAGTGGGATACCCACTGCACTCTTTAAGTTACTACTCTTGCTTTTAATTTCACCAAAGGTTGTTTTGACATTTTTTTATGTTGAGTCAATCATTTGGACAATCATTTCAATCATTTCTGTTTCTATTTCCTCATATTTTTCATGCAATCATTTCGCCTTTGCTTCCCTGCGCTTCCAATTTATTTTTTTTCCTAAATGATTTATATGTCTGTATTTACCAGGACATTGCTGTACTTCTTTCTTTCGTTTGTCAACTGCAGTATTTCTTCCGTTACCCATAGTCGGCAGAGCACTTGCCGGTGAAAGACAAAGGCCCTGAGTTCGAGTCTCGGTCTGGCACAAAGTTTTAATCTGCCAAGAAGTTACATATCAGCGTACACTCCGCTGTAAAGTGAAAATCTCGTTCTTGGAACATCCCAAAGGCTGTGGCTTAGTCATGTCTCGGCAATATCCTTTCTTCCAGGAGTACTAGTTCTGCAAGGTTTGCATAAGAGCTACTGTGAAGTTGGGAAGGTAGGAGACGAGGTGCTGGCAGAACTGAAGCTGTCGGGACGGGTCGTGAGTCGTGCTTGGATAGCTCAGATGGCAGAGCACTTGCCAGCGAAAGGCAAAGGTCCCGAGTTCGAGTCTTGGTCCGACACACAGTTTTAATCTTCTAGGAAGGTTCATAAAAGCGCACACTCCGCTGCAGAGTTAAAATCTCATTCTGGAAGGTGACATTGTGCAAATGGCGTTCACAACACAGTCACACTAACAATACAAAGAAGAGCAGTTTCTCTATGATAAAAATCAATAATTATCACTGTATGCAGTTTAGCGAATCAAAATGGCTCTCTCTTTTAAAGCACAACATCCACAACCACTGCATATCATCAACCAACAACTACAACTTGTCAAAAAATAAGCATGAACTTCCGTATGTAATATGCCTACTAACAGATACACTCAATGCAGCGTTTGTACTCAACACTGCACACTGTATTTAATCAGTGAGCTACCAGAATTCAACTGTCAACTGCTAAAAAATGCAAGCAATGCTACTCTTGATAAGCGAAAGCCTCTTCCTAAATCTCAATTATAATCTCAGTCGTCTCACCTAGGAAAAGACACCAACTACTTCACCAGGTTGTTATATCCACACACAATCAATTTTTTGTTTATTTATTTATTTTCTTCAATATGACAGCTATATGGTGAGGAGAAAGGGATTCATACAAGACAGTGATAGAAAACAGAATGACTTTTCCCAATATTTAAATTGGTGGTATCTTTCATATAGATACATGGTAGGACCCGCACTAGCTTGTACCTGTGCGTTGTTTAACGAGTTCAGGAGTGATGGGGACAGTTGGAGCCCTCATGAAGTAATAAGGAGACATTTGAAACTGTATGTGGAGATATCTTGGGATAAATGGTTTAGGGCATGAGGTAGAATATTATTATGAAGTACCCACCAGACTGTAGCATGGAGAACGTTACTTCCCAATAAGCCTTACCCGGCTTACCTACGATTAAGAAGTGTTTTAAATATTAAATAATTAGTTCTCACGATGCTAATTGATGCCATACTGTGATTGACGTAGTATTGCAATCTAAAAGCTGAGTGTTAAGTTCAGTTGTTTAAAAGGTTTTATAGTCTGGCAAGCTGTTATGAAAGGCATAAATAAAATTTAGCTATTGGGTAAGCATTTCTATAATGAGTGTTGTAGTTTATTATGTAAAGTCAGGTACAGCTTCAGTGACTGATGATTATGTTATTTTTATAATAGTGATAACAGACTACATACAATTATAAAAACTTGTTTGAGATAATGTAACACTTGGAGCAGAGGCGAGACGTATGTGAAGGAGGGTAATGTTACATGGCAGTGCTATGGGTGTGCTGAGTGGCGACATGAACCTGGTGCTGGTGACACAGCAGGGGCCACCGTCACCAACCTTGAGGCAGGGCGAGAAATGCGAGCCTTCACAGTACAACGCTAGCCTGACACACCCAGCCAGAGGCGAGGTCGTTGTTGCTGAACAGCTACTCCACGCCACACACATGCCAGCCAACCAATTTCAGCGAGTTCTAATGTACGTATGTCACGACCAACAGACTACCAGATACCGGTATGGGCCCATCTCACAGGAATGTTTCAAGGTCAACCTCCCATTGTCAGTGGAAAGCCATTTCTCCCTGCCTGATTGTTGGGGAATGAACGCAACAACTGTGTCGCAAAAACACACAGCAAGTTTAACTCTTGAGCTGGTAAGAAACACAGGGAGTTTGCAATGGACACTTGTTCTGCTACCCGTGTCATGTAATGAACTTCTGCTGTGGTGATACTAAGGTCTTCATGGAGTCTGCATTGGGACAATTTACATCCATTGCCACCTATGAGACAAGAAGATCCAGTATGTGAGTTTTTTTTAAATACTATTACGATCGACACACACAGAGTCTTTTTTAACCATCCACACTGGACATTACTTATGTGAATGAGACAACATGTGTTACTTGAGATGAATGATACATCTGGCATGAACCATGACGTGAGTGACCATTTGCTGCAAATATAGGTTTCTCAAAACAACTAGATAACGGACATGCATACATTAATGAACAATGTATGTAGCAGAGCTGATAAATCATGCACTGTTGTTGACATGTGTGTGAAGATCATGACCATGCTGTTCTCAGTTAGTATTAGGAATAAGTGTCATTTACAAACAATTTAATCAGAGGAGATTTTATGCCAAATGTCTTGGAGTTAAAGCGATCTGTGGATAATAACTGAGTCTTAAGCTGATGGTTCCCGGAAGAGCTAGGCATGACAACCTATGAACCCAATTGTATCAACTGTATTTCTGTCCCATGATATCCATTGGCATATACTATTTGTGAAATCCATCCCGCAGGTTTTGTAAGCTAGGGCAGCCTATTACAGCTGTTTGTAGAAGAACTTCGTTTTTGCAATGGAAAGTCTTTCCTGCAATAGAGTGGAGTGGGATGGCTGTCACCTCGCGGTACCATGAGGAACGAAGGAGTCCTGCTCTTCCACAGGAGACATCAAGACCACTTGCTGAAAACTTTCGACGAAACTTTTTATTTTTTAGCAGATGGTAGGATCCGAACGCTAGTTTCCATAAAATTCAAACATGGGGGCCTGTGCATTGACTGACGAGTTTTCTGAAGAGGGTACATCAGACAATATTGTTGTGAACTACTTTCTCCTACAAGTTAGTTCTGCAGCAATGCTGCTCACTCGGGAATTTGTTGATTTATTTAGTATGTACCATTGGTCAGAATGTTGTAAAACCATCTCACTGGCACACTGAAAGATGTGCAAGTTCATAAGAGAGACTTATTGTTAGTCTGAAGATCAAGCAAAATTCACTTTTTCTTGGGCTGTCAGAGGGAAAACACTTCTCTGTCGGTAGGCAGTGAGTGAAGACCTTTTACAGCTGGAAACACAAAAGGACTTCTTTCCCATTAGTATCAGATCATGGCATATGCAGTCTTTTGCTCAAAGACTTGCGGAGATGTGTTAGACTATGCAAGGTTAGGCAAATGGGTGACGAAACATTGTAACTGTTTGTGGGCACGATGGTAGGGACATGTAAATGTTGCGAACATCTTAATTACAAGGTAAGTTTGATCGCTCAGTGATGACTCATCCTTTGACGTATTGTGACTGTTTAGTTACGCCTTCTTTCGGTATAAACACAGAATCATTGGGTACGAATTAAGTGTATGTACTTTCACAGCGAATTGTTAGATGACCGCTTCATATGTTTTTATTACCTTCTGCTCTGTACCAAGACATTCGATTCTCTCATGTTAAGCGAATACTCATTATGTTTTCGGCGTTTCTGAACTTCAGTTAGATCTTGTTATGAAATTGATATACATCTATTGAATCGAGATGTATTTTTTTTCCAATTTGAATTCTGATTATCTTATTACTTTATGAAGGTTGTAGTGCTCCACACTGACATCTTATCCAGTACCCATGGCCACAGCTGCGAAGAAAAACTGTCATGCAGCTGAGGCTATGGGCACTGTTGGCCACAAGCACCACGTGGACATGGTACTGTATGGAGTTCTTTTGTCTGCACTTTGGTGTTATCTTTTATTTACTTACAGCAATTACACTTATTTTTTAAATAAAAATACTGAAGCAGGAAGTTACAAATTTATGGTATAATTTAAGAAGAAAATAAAAGAAGACAGGAAAAAATAGGTATATATATAACCCTTCATCAAAGTCACCATGGGAAGGAGACTTTGTGTTTAACTTTTAAGTCCTGCTACTACAAATGGTGCTGACAATTTTAGTATTATCCACTGAATATCCCTCTTCAGGAAAACTCGATTTGTTCTGCCCATGTGACATTAACCTACGTCGATGTTGTTTATTAGATCTCTGTGTGAGCTGATGTTTGTTAGGTTATCTAACAACAGCAACTACTACTACTACTACCAGGTTAGTTTGTAAAGAAATTCTGCATCTCTTTGGAACAATATCCTGCCTCAAAGTTACCTAATTAAGTCATGTACTGTTCCTATGTAGCTACAGGAGTAATAACAAGCCACCATTAACCTATCATTAATCTTGTAAAAACATTTTTGTAGAATAAGACTAGACTTTTATGAGAAGTGGACCCATTAGTTTGATATAATTGTCTAATATGCAAGTTCTGTTTTTGTTGTATATTTACACGTTAGATTTTGCTTGGTTAGTTTACATTAAATTTTATTACATTCATATTATTACATTTATAATGATGTTGTATATAGGTTTAACGAGGCCTCTAAAACAATACCTATCCACGGACTATTATAATTATATGTGTGTCTGTGTTATGTCAGTGTTGTCACTGTCACTCCTTTCGTAGTTAGTAATAAAGCTACTCTAGCTATCTATGTCGGCCTATCTTCTTCTGCGCATCTGCTTTTGAGATGTTGTTGGCGATTGTGCTCAACTGTGTCCATGTATTTACGTTTCTCAGTGCATCGTATAATGGTGTTTTCTTTATGTGTTCCATGTTATTTCGTAAGATCCTGTATCTAATGCATTTCAAAAGAAAGTGTACTGGTGAACAAAGTTCCCAACATGTGCAAAGATTGCTTTCTGAAAGCGACATGAACTGCAAGTGTGTGGAATGAGGGCCATGCCCAGTCACAAGACCGTAACCGCTCACTCTTTTTGCCAAGTACCCACACGTCGATTTTTTAGTTGCAGCCAATATTCTATTTGCTACCCAGTGATCTGCTACACTCACTCAGGTCCACCCATCTTCAGCCAGTACGTTGCAGCCTGAGGTCTGATTTTTATATCGATCGGGTGTATTCCAAGCACCACATACAGCGAATCAACTGATGTGATTGCCGAACGCCCCAGATAGCCAAAGTAGTACACTCCTCTGCCCCCACACTTACAGTGATCCTGTTCATGACAGGAGCGAATCTGGGGCTGCAAAGCTCAATACCGACTCGAAAATTGCACAGTGGCACATTGCTATGTGTGTGAGTTGTAGTCTGTATCATGTCAAATTTAATGTCGCTGGTTTGTGAAGTATACTTTCAGATTTGCTTGTGATTAGCGTGTGCTCATTGAAGCTGTGTACCCCAAGACATTTAGCTTTTACCTCGCGTTTTACGTTTGTGTTGTTTATATTAACGGCCAGATGTCTTTGTAGTGATCCCTTTACAGCCATGCAGATAAGATGCCTGTCATCTCGACTGCTAGTGATACGAGGCCGTTGGGATCCATCACGGTGTTCCGTATTACACTCCTGAACCCACCGATTCCATATTCTGCTAACAGTCATTGGATCTCGACTAATGCGAGCAGCAATGTCGCGATACGATAAACCGCAATCGCGATAGGCTACAATCCGACCTTTATCAAAGTAGGAAACGTGATGGTATGTTTTCTCCTCCTTACACGAGACATCACAACAACGTTTCACTAGGCAACGCCGGTCAATTGCTGTTTGTGTATGAGAAATCGGTTGGAAACTTTCCTTATGTCAGCACGTTGTGGGTGTCACCACCGGCGCCAGCCTTGTGTGAATGCTTTGAAAAGCTAATCATTTGAATATCACAGCATCTTCTTCCTGTCGGCTAAATTTCGCGCCTGTAGCACTTCATCTTCGTGGTGTAGCAATTTTAATAGCCAATAGTGTAATTTACAAGGATCAGTAACAGTGAACAGCAGAAGGCTTGTAATACTTTGTTGGGGAACGCCAGATATTACTTCTGTTTCACTCGATGACTCTCCATCAATGAATAACAACTCTGATCTTTCTGACAATACATCACGAATCCAGTTCCACGATGAGAATGTACTCCATAAGCAAGCAGTTTGATTAGAAATCGCTTATGAGGATCGGTGTCAAAAGCCTCCTGAATATATAAAAATATGAAATCAATTTTACATCCCCGTCGAGAGCACTCGTTACTTTGTGAGAAGAACGAGCTAGTTGTATTTCACAAGAACGACATTTTCTCAATCCGTGTCGGTTATTTGTTAATAAATCGTTTTGTTCCAGGTAATTCATAATGTTCTACCACAGTACACGTTGCAATAACCTATTGCAAATCGACTTTAAGAGATATGGGTCTGTAAAACAGCGGATAACTATTTCCTTTCTTGGGTATTAATGTGACTTGCGCAACTTTACAGTCTTTGGGTACGGATCTTCTTACAAGCGAGAGCTTGTATATGATTGTTATAAATGGATTTGTTGTGTCACCGCACTCTGAAAGGAACATGACTGGTATATAATTTCACCAGAGGCCCTGCTTCATTAAGCGATTAAACCTTCATTGCTGCGTCTATGTTACGTTGGCAGTTGCTATTGATGCGAAATCTAGCTTATTCTCGGTAGGAATTTCTGAAAACCTTGTTTAGTAAGTCTGCTTTAGTGGCACTGTCATCAGTAACACCACCATTCTTATCGCGCAGCGACAGTAATGATTGCGTCTTGCCAATGATGTACTTTGTATACGACCAGAATCTATTTGGGTTTTGTGCCAGATCTCTAGAGAGCGTTTCATTGCGTAAACTGTTAAAAGCATCTTGCATTGACGTTCAACGTAAATTTCGAGCTTCTGTAAAACTTGCGAATGTTGTGAATTTAGCGTTCTTTTAAATTTGTTGCGAATTTGGCGTTCTTTTTTTAATTTTGGCACACTTATTTCGTTGCTTCTATAACAGTTTTCTGACCTGTTTTGTGTACCATAGATGATCAGTACCATCTCTTATTAATTTATTTGGTATACATCTAATATGTTATCGATGCATTCAAATCATATCTGGTCTACGCTTGCAAAGTCGGATTGGAGGGAATGGATATTTTCGCTTAGGAAGGCGTCAAGTGCATTTTTTTTTCTTTTATAAATAGATGATTTCGTGTTTGTTTTTGGTGGATTTTAATATTACGGTATCCATTTTTGCTATAACAGCCTCATGCTCACTGAGTCCTTTATGTCCTTTATTGCTCCTATTTGCTCTGCATTATTTGTTGCTGAGAGGTCACGTATGTTTCCGCAACTATTTATGTTTCACGTTTCAAGTAGACTCCTGAACAAATAGTTCAAAATAATTTCCTGAGAAAGCATTTAGTACTACTTAGGACGACGTTTTATGCCTACCACCGACTTTAAACATATATTTTCGCCGACGTATCGAGGGTAGAGTGAAGTCACCAGCGGCTATAATTGTGTGATTGGGATACGTATTTGAAATGAGACTCAAATTCTATTTGAACTATTCAACAACTGTATCACCTGACTCGAGGGATCAGTAAAAGGAACCAATCATAAATTTATTCCAGTTGTCAAGTACAGCGTCTGCCCATACGAACTGACAGGAACGATCTACTTCAGTTCCACTACAAGGTATACTACTTCTGACAGCAATGAACACTCAACAGCTTAGTGTATTTAATCTATCCCTTCTAAACATGGTTATGTCCTTTGTAAAGAACTACTGTCGCCGACCTTGGTGGAGTGCTCTGCTCGTGACCGATTTCATGTTCCGCTACCAAACATAAATTTGAACTCTCATCGCCATTGACAGGATAGACGAATGTACCGCAGTTCACGGCGTACAGCAGTGGAAAAAACAAAAATATACAACACCAAAAGCAGTTTAATGCAACAACCGTCAGACAGATGGAAAGGCACTGCGATGCGGTACAGTCGCTGCGGGATCAGTCAGTGCATTGCCGCTATAGCGCTCTACCAATCCATCCCGTAGGCCCACATTTGAGGTGCATATCGGCCAAAAAACAAACGCGATGTAGTACGGAGCTGCACACATTTTCGGAGCAATACAGATAGAAAAGTAAAAGGGGTACAAATAAAACCTATTTACTCCGTTACAAATCACTTGTGACTCCAACATTCACATACTGAATTATACAAGAAAGTAACCCTGAACTACCTCCTAAATTTTTACACTGGAAATCGCAGTCATCCTTTAGAATTATATATGTGTAATTCTGTGTTTCTATCTTTTATGATTATGGTGCTTTTCTTATCAGGTACGCATTACATGTTGTCGTTCATGACATGCTGTAATCATTGCAATATCACCTGTAATACCCATGGAGTCGAAACCAATCTGTCACTGAAAAAACGAAATCAAGTAATTAAACTAAAGACAGCTTCTGAGAGGAGCCTAGGTTCTATCAAGAACATAGGTTCTTCAAGAACGTGCATTGATTTCTCTATCAGTGGCACATTAACTCTCTTATTTCTTTTTCTGCACTAGTGGTATTATTGTACATTTCAGAGACAAAATCAACGACGAATGAAACTTTTTTTGATTGACAGGGGAAAGGCATTTCAAAACTGTGTGCTCTGTTGATTTCTGGAATCTGGAGCTACCAGCATTTAACAGTTCAACAACACAAACCGCTACTGTATTTTGATTCCATGTTGTTGTGCAATTTGTAACCAGTTTAAGAAGCGTATTGGAACAGGGCCACAGTCGTTGTTCCCTTCCTTCCTCGTCTAGAAGAGCTGCTGCTCCACCTCCAATGAAGCCACTCTCTATGAAAAGTTAGACATTAACGTCGTTCGCTCCTTATCATCTGTATATATATATATCAGATGAAATGACGTCCTCGGGTCCGTTAGTATGTGCAGGCTAATCGCAGGAACTATTGTAGGGATTCAGATCCGGTTCTCACTAATAGATCCATTGATTCACGAGGAAGATTTCTGTATGCAATTTATAAATATTTCTTACGTATTCTCTGAATTACGACGAATTAAGATTAAATTGTGAAAATGGTGCCACTACCATCCACCGAACAGCCGGCGAGAGAGCAATAGTGACTTGAGTTGACAGAAATCGTAACTGTTTGGTAAATGCTACGATAGATATGGGTTAGAGTGTTTAACTAGCAACTAAGAAGTCGAGGATTGCACGATACGTTGTAGCTCCCCTTTTCCCTGTTTGATAACTGATTAGAGTAATTCAAGTTGCCGAAATGATAACCAACTGATTGAAATCGTTTATGAACAACTGCATAGCGAAAAAACTTGCGAGCCAAAAGCTGTTATGTTCAGTTACTTATGCGTAGAGTAGAACGCATTATTGGATGCAGCTCTGGTTTATTTGTACAAATAACGTTTTCCAGCAGCGCACCATACGACTCAAAGCTTCCTGCTTTCCTTGAGCCAAACATAGGTTCAGACGCAATCCTCTGCTTTTTGGGACGAAATATATTATTTGTTTGGCCTTTCAACTATGAGAAAGATATGGTCACGATCTTCTTGAATGGAGTTCGGAAATTTCTTGCAGATCAATGCACAGGGTTTCGAAGTACTTCTAGAAGTGCATTAGCTCACGATAATAACTATGTAAACAGTAACAAAAAGAGACATATGACTGCTAACGCTAGCTGTCAGATATATGTAATAAAGCTCTCAGACAACGAGTCACAGATTACTACAGGTTAGTGCAAGCACCATATAATAGCGTTCGCCAAACATACATACTTTGCATGTAGAAATATTTATTATGCACAAAATTGCTAAGTGTCATTTTGTAATCTACACGGAATGTTACTTCATGCGCGCGGGCGCGTGCGTGTGTGCGTGTGTGTGCGCACTATTACATAACATATAACCAAAATTGAACGATCTAAACTGGAGAACATACTAGGTTTGTGGCGGTCTTTGTTAGTGGAGTACGCAGTAATAATGACTCCAACTTCTAAGTATCAATTTGGCACGTGACTACAAAACAAGATATTTTTAAATAATGTTGTGATACCAGCGAACATATGCACTTCGAAAGAAGAAATATTCTTCGGTGCAAACTGGCAATTTTATAATCTGCACTGAATATTAATTCATTTGTGTGTGTATGTGTGTGAAAACTACCAGCAAAATGAAAGACCTTTATTGGTGGTTTACGACATAATAATGACGATTAATACAGTGACTGCAACCGACGTCCCTCAATTGTCGATACCATCGCACATTGCTCTGTTTACGTGGTGGTTCTTCTCCATAATTCTTTCTGAATGCACGCTGTATTATTCTAACAAAAAATAAACTTCTGTCAAATTCCAACATACAAACTGCCTTTTCTTGTCGCCGATTCTGACACTCCGTTCCTTTTCCCTACCGTCAGACATCAGCAAAACATCCTTTGAGTGTGTTAGCGTCTATAGAATAAATGACTGGGATAGGGAGTGGACCCGTATTCAATGACAGAGCACAATGGTGTTTAGCTGTACACAAATTGTTTTTAATTCAAGATTATTATCAAACAAATACACGATTTTACATAGGTTGCAACATGACAATGCTAGGACGTTGTCAATCTAACACATTAAGTCCTGTTTACTCGAAATAACACGACACTGAACAGAACAACAGGAAATCTTAATCAGAAGGTTCTCTAAAAAATTATTCTTACTACTACACCGTGAAGTTGGCCAATATTAAGATAAATCATCCGATTCCCGTTCTAAGTTCGGTACTATTTACGATGACAATCAAGTTTACGGAGGATGGTTAGTTTTTGTGACAAACTGAGCAAAAGATTATTCAAGGTTGCCCGAGTTCACAGTGGATGCAAGCTGGTGAACCAACAAGTTTACGCCTCTGCAATCGGTATTTACCTTAGCTGCAA
This sequence comes from Schistocerca serialis cubense, assembly GCF_023864345.2. Classification (NCBI taxonomy): domain Eukaryota; kingdom Metazoa; phylum Arthropoda; class Insecta; order Orthoptera; family Acrididae; genus Schistocerca; species Schistocerca serialis. The sequence continues at coordinate 353,698,806 of NC_064642.1, read as the reverse complement.
TGAGCTGTTAGCTGCATGGGTGCTCTTGTCCTCTGAAAGTCCTATAAAAGCTAATCAAAACCTTAGCTAATTTTATCAGCAGAAACTCTCTTATGTTTCTCGTTAGGCGAGAAAACATGCACTCATCCCTAGTCTTGAAATATGGCGATATGCACACGCATGGATGGAGCACTGTGCATATTACAATGCCCTTTCAGTTCTCACAAGAATAATTAACTATGTGGCTGCTTCGTTTCTTCGCTCTTGGAGCTGGACTGTGCTACTGCTAATGTGTAGCTCAATGTCAGCCGAAGTGAATGTAGTGTTCACTCAAAATTCCACCTTTGCGCCTGCCATCAAACTGTGGCGAAATTTCGGCACTTTACTCCCTCCTAGTTCATGTCATCCAACCGGACGTTTTGTGCCCATGCCAGACACCTAAAAGTTACATGCATACTTCATGAGCGTACCATGCGCAGTTCACATTATCGACTGCATCACCGGTTTGTTTGTTTCCATCTGGAAATTCCCAAATGCAGTTTTCTAAAGATTCCTTCCATACCACTCCGGTGGCCCACTACTTGCCCTCCTGGATGAGTAACCTGGCCCATTCGTTGTCCTTCGCCGCAGGTCACTTTAGAAGGTTTCCATTCTACTTGGTCCGTGACGTCGCCCATGGCATCTGCTCCCAAACAAAACATTTCCTCCAGCAGCTTGTTTCACATTTTCCTCATTGATATGCAGGATTTAGGTTTGGTGTGTTAATACCGCTGATTGAGTGTCATCCCTTTGCATTGCATACTGTTAATTTCAATAGACAAATCTGCTCATTTTCGCTGAAGTATGTCAGGTGACGCATTCACCTTCCTGTTACAATGTATAAAAACTCTCATGTAAGGTGCGAAATTGACATTCATTTAATCTGCCACCTAACATGTCCTCGTCCTTCCATGTTCAATTTTGCACTGGGTCAATCAATGGTTGAGAAACTTACTGAAGTCAGTGTAAATTTTTTTAAACTGCTGACTGTACCAATTGACACATTCATTAACCAACTTTCTATTTTAATATATGAAAGAATTAAAAAGTGGTTTTTCCAGTTTCCTTATCGTTATTTTACAGTGTAGTTGAGTTCATGTATGACCCAAAGAAGAGCGGTGCGTTTTGTCACAGGGTTATTTGGTAAGCGTGATAGCGTTACGGAGATGTTTAGCAAACTCAAGTGGCAGACTCTGCAAGAGAGGGGCTCTGCATCGCGCTATAGCTTGCTGTCCACGTTTCGAGAGGGTGCGTTTCTGGATGAGGTATCGAATACGTTGCTTCCCCCTACTTATACCTCCCGAAGAGATCACGAATGAGATTCGAGCACGCATGGAGGCTTTCAGACAGTCGTTCTTCCCGCGAACCGTACGCGACTGGAACAGGAAAGGAAGATAACGACAGTGACATGTAAAGTGACCTCTCATACACACCGTTGGGTGGCTTGCGGAGTATAGATGTAGATGTAGATGTACCGATTTGAGCCCTAAAATATTTTTTTTCCAAAATTTAATGTCTTCATACTAATTTTATGATTTAATAGTTATTTAACTAATCTGAAGTCTCTTGTTTCTATTTTATGTTTGTCTGTGTTTTAATTTTAATTTAAATTCGAACAGATCAGAGCTTCTCTATACATTTTTACTACTGCTAATTTTTTTAAATTTGAGAGTGATGTGTTTTTGACTTTAAGACTTATGTAAAATGATGGAGATCTATTGAAGTTGAGGAAACCTTCATTTAACATTATCCTTCCCTTTTCCAATATTTATTGTTTGGTCTCAACCCCTTACTTTTATCGTGAAATTATGACTTAAGATATTTTCATTGCTTACATCAAATTCTCGATTTATGTTAAGTTTAGCTATATTCCTCTCATAACTTTACAAGCATAATCCTGTTCACAAACATATTTACACCCCAAAAAATCTTAAACGTATGAATTTTAATTTTACAAAAATTTTAAATTATTCCTGACTTTTACAAACATATTAAATTTCTAATCCTACTAATTACTTTGAAAATGTTAAATTAACATCATGGAACTGCTAAACCCATTTTTCTATATATACCCTATATTTTGACAAACACATTACATATTAGAATCTTAGCCTCCCAAGAAAATATCAACATTTGGTTTTCTTAACTTAGACATGTTGAAAAATATGAAATACAAGGAAAATTATTGACATGTCAACATTAAAATTTAAAAGCATTGTTAATAAAGATCTGTTTCTGATACACAAGTTTCTTCAAAAATTAAATATTTTCAAACAACAATAAACTTCGTGTGTTCATAAATTTTTTTCTATTTTTCAGTGTAATCAGATACTATCCTCTCACAGAGAATCCTTTCTCCTATATCTTCAGAGTGGTTTACTGAAGTCGTCAGTCTCCTTTTCATGTGCCTCGACTTGTTTCCGCTGAGCATGGAATGATGGTCGACCATGCACCTCCATGTGTCTCCACTGAGCATGGAATGACGGTCGGCCATACGCCTCAACGTGTCTCCTCTGAGTATGGAATAATGGTCAGCAGAGAGAAAGGTTGCTGAAGGTATGAGTGTGCCGTGAATGCTTGGTTGCCTTTGTTCCATTCTGCATGTGCCCATGGCGAAATCGTGTTAGAGATCTCTTCTTGGCAGCATAGAAACTTATCTTCGTCATTCCTTGAATCTCTATGCCGATTCATTGTTGGTCAATTCGTGTGCAGGCCTCCATATGAGTAGTCATTTCGCATCTCTCGGTGTGACATCTAAAAGTATTGCAATTTTCCACAAGGAATATCGGAAATTTGGACTGCTAGAACAGTTAAAAATTGGATTCTTTGTTGCAAGGTAAATGCAATAATGGTCTTGTGTGGAAAGGGATTTCGGAAATGTTTCTTGATCTCTTCTGGTCCAGGCTCTTCTTTCTTCCAAATCTTCAGCATTGAATCTTCTGTTCTTGTTGCATCTTGCTGTCTTCTCACTTGTGTCTTCATTCTTCTCTGTACCGGTAATTGGGACTGAAGACCTGCTTACCTCATTATTGTTAAACCCATTTTTATGGTGTTTGCTTTCAAATTGTGTATCCTGTATCGTATCAGGTTATTTCTCAAGAGAGATTGGACAGCCTTTTATCATTTTCTTGCGTACTCCCATGTGTGTTCATTGAATGTTTCGCAGTTGTTTAGTTCCGTATGGTATGATAACAGTTTCAGCCATTCTGAACCTCGAGTTACAGAAATGCACCTCTTTTTCCAGCGAATTTAAGCACCCACTCGTCCTTCATGTAATATGTCCGCCTCCATTCCGGTTCGGTGGACATCCATCATCTCTCCTGCTCTAAACAGTTTGCGATAGAAGTGCTAAGTGCCTAACACTTTTGCAAAACCGTTGTTATAACGATTGCATGTGGCTCTCACCTGAATAAAACCCACATAATGGTACATATTGATTGCATCCAAGATGCGTTGTAGATCTCAAAACTTTTCCACAGAGGTGTTATCCTCTTGGACTGATGCTTCCACCAAGGCACCTTATTTCGTCATCTCGTAAGCTGACGTATCAGGCACTCACACTCAGTGTCACTTCCTCTCACGCCTAACCGCTCTACTCAGTTCTGCTGTCGATCTGGCTGCAGTAATGCTGAATCATGCTTCACGATGTGATGTATAATATAATACTGTCCAAACTTTTGTCTCCCGTAAAATACTTTACAAAATTCCTTATTTGAACTATAAAAAGTGTTTCATATTACCCTTTCTATTACATCTTTTATCCCCATTCTATGTAAACATATCTTCATCACTATGGATAGTAAGAGTTAAATTGATGGTGATGAAGGTTAGTGTGTTAGTAAGTTCTTTTTCCTTCTTTTTTTCCTAACTACAGGTACAGGACTCCAGCGTCTTTTTCTCTGCAGTATCTTCTTTTCACGATTAGCTGTGACAGAACTTCAAAATATATTGTATCTCCTCCTGTTTTTTCCAAAAATTTTTTCTACTGTTCTATTGCATTGTCCTAGAGCTTATTTGTCTCAGTTGAACTTATCCTTTTCTAAACAGTAAACTTTTATATTCCTTTCTTCCCCATCATACTCTTCCTTATTGAAATCCTCTCTTGGGCAAAGTTACATGCCTCTGCCTACCTTCTTCCACCAAATATATTTCTCGCTTAGCTTAATAATTCAGTTGTCTCTCTTAATTCTTACGTCCATATGACCTTTTATATTTATTTCCCTCAAATCTCCATTTTAATATCAACTTGTGGTACTTTCCACAAATCATATAAGCTTCTCACTTTCCCCTAAAATATCTCCTCAACTATATGTTCATCATCCTCGAAGGAACAAATCTGAAATGAGTATCTCCTTACCAAATTCCTTAATTCCTTACTACTTCTTGGCTTCCTTATGTCGACAGAAATCAACCTCTTTCTGCTTTACACTACCTCTTTAGAGAAAATCTATTTCGTCAAACTATTCCCATACTCATCTATGTCTTACTCCTTGCTTTCTACTCTTTCCTGAGAATACATTTTGTTAGCAGAAGAGTTACTCTAGTTCTTACTTTACTGTTTTCCCTTCACAACTATCCTCTTGATCTAGTGAGAAAGTTATCCTATTTATTTTACGAGGTAAGTAGAAATTAAAAAGTTTTATTTGTGTGCATTTTCTTAGTTTTCCTACTCTTTGATTGCTAGATTTTGATCTTATTGGACTCTGGATGTATGGTACAATTAGTTTCTTCTTGTGGAGTTAATTTTTTGTTATTTTGCCCTTTACACAATTTCAAATGATTCACATTTCGTTTATCGGAAAGAAGTTGTGGCTTTGATGTATTTTCTTGCTAGACAGATGGTGGGTTTTTACAAGTTCCATTTGTCCTGGTGAAAACACTCGTGAGTTTGCCGTTTTGTCTGCTCGGTTCTTTCTATTTAACGCCGCAGTCTTCAAATTGCTCAGTGCTAATTTTACTAGATGAAGTTTTACTCTGGGCACTGATGGGAATTTAGTTCTGACTTCGGTATCAATACTGGTGTTGTCAATGGTGCATTATCCTCTTGGCATACCATTTCGCTCTCGGTTTCGCATGAATGAATTACATCTTTCACAATGTGGTCATCACCAGTTTCTGAACAACTGTCTATATTTACTTATAACAACTCTTGTTCCTCAGCATCGGTCGATTCCCAGTCGATTGTCTGCCAGCAGGTTGGTGTTTGATTCTGATCACCCCTTAAACCCACTTAGAATCTTGCTGATCAAAGCTAAGTTTGTTTACATGTTTAATTATAAAATCAACTTCATTTGGCGATTGAATCACTCGTGACTGGTCCTCGTATCATTCATTATGTCAATTCTGTCTTTTACGAGGGTTAGGTGGCCTAAACTCTACTTCCTATACCGGTTCATTTCACGTGTGTTGTCCTGCTGAAGTATGATTATCCCAACCTTCCTGCGTTCTAGGTATCTCAGTTCCACCTGAATAACTTAGATTTTGTGGTGGAAAACCTCTAAACCTTCCTACTTCGTTTGCACGGTGATCATATCACGAATTAAAGTTACGAACATAGTTTCTGGGACCAAAGCCTTTATTATAACTCTGCGGCACACCAAAACCATAGTTATAGTTTGACCTCTGTGAGTTTACAAAACCATAGCCATTATTGTCCCATGTGCTATTACTGTTCTTCCCAAAACGATTACCTTTTCGAACCTTATTATTGCCACTGTAAGCATTATTAAAGGTCAATCGGTTGCTATTATTACCCCTACCACTGGTTTCACTCACTGCACATTGCTTTTTTCATTGAAGATGAATTTATGTTTTCTTAACATTCCTTTAAATGTTTGTATATTATCTCCTGCTCTTCAAACCAACGATAGATGATAACGGAAGGGTAATTTCACTTTGCACATGCGTATCAGTTCCTCATCACGGTATGTATTGTCTAAACACTGATTCTTTTTCTTCATTTCTTCAAAAAATCTAACTAGCCTCTTTTCTCCCGAATTTTCAAATGACAGCTCTGTGACAACTCATCTTTTATCCTATTTTGGGTTTCCGTGGACCAGTATCAGTCGAAGAATGCCCAAGAATGCAGACTTAAATCGTTCATACGACTGACAGTTTATAGCGACACTCTGCTTGATTTCCGCTATTGCGCCTTGCATCTGACCACAAATGAAGTCAAATTTATGGCTAAGTGGCCAATGCTCTGGTAAATCGATCTGGAATTGATGTATAAAAGTGCGTGGGTGTAAGCCTTCTTTGTAATGTTGGTAGTTTCTGACTTTCAAAAAGTGATCATTGACAAATTTTTCTATTGCATCATATGGCGCTTGTGTTTTCGCAACATTTTCCGTTCCCTTCAACTGTGGCATGTATTCGTTTATTTGTCCTACCACATTTGGATCCTGAGATGACATATTTGAGTCCCATCCAGCATCGCATCTACGCAGTGGTGTGTAATTATCTAAACCGTACCGTTCCTCGTGTATCGGACAGAAACATATGTTTCAATTTCCCGTTACTGCATCAGTGTTTTGTCTTTGTATTTGATTCCTATTGACCTGCGGTATATTACCTGTTGTAGTGTAACTCGTAAATTGAGAATTTGGTGCATGTGTCGCCGTAACTTGCTTTGTTATCGTGTCATTCGCGTACGGTGGGAGGGTCGGCTGCCGCTCTGTTGGAATGCGCGCAGTTACCGCCTCTCGCACCATTATCTGCTACGAACGCACATTACCTGCTTCGCTCCCTGTCTGAACTGTTCTCCTCCCAAATGCTTCTGCTTCGGATCGAAAAATAGTGACGCAACCTCTTGTGGATATACGAGTGGAATCTTATGACTTTTTTGTGTTTCCGCAACTGCCACTGAAGATTGCAGAACTGACTTGGTTGCATCTGGAATTTTTTCCACCGCTATGTCGGATGATACTTCCGATTACGTTGCCTTACTACTGCTTTCTGTACGGTTGTCGATACACTGCTTCACTTCTGTACGAAGCTGTTCATACTGCTGCTGATTTTTCGTGACAATGTTTACACTGCTTGTATCGAATCTTTTTAACGCGACTCGCGTGGCACGTTTTCTGACATTGAGTTCATTCACGATTTGTTGCGCCTTACCAGGCGCCTTGCATGCTAACTCTTCAAAGCTTTGGTTCACATTAGACACTGCATCCTGCACCTAGTCAATGTCAGAATGCATCTTATTCTGGTCAGCCATTAGCGATTGAATTCAGGATTTCAGTAAACTGTTCCTTAACTTCCGTTCGCAGCTTTTGCAGATCTTTGCGGACCTTTTCGAACCCAGCATGGTTTCAAATTTGGGAGCATTTAAAGTAGCATTAGTCTCTATTTTTTGGTCTGCTAACGCTTTATTTGTTTCTGTTTTTGAGGCGCTAACCCTGCATTTGTTTCTGTTTTTAAATGCGCCGTTTCGGTTTTTAAGTCTGCTAACCTTGCATTAGTCGTTTAACTTGTTTGCTTGATAACAATAGTGAGTTGCTTGAACATTGAGAACACAATGACTCTTCTCCATGGTCACCTGCCACCATTTGGTACAAATTTTGCCGTTCGCATCTTTCACGTGACGTCTCAATGACTTCGGTGCATAGTGCTGATGCACTTACACCCATTCTTTCCTTAGGAAACTGTCCCGCTTGATTCAGAATTACAACATTTGATTCAACGTACCGTAGTTGCTCTTCCTCTGATTCTACTTCTGACCCACTAAATCCGTCTTCTGTTCGGTTTTGTGCGGTCTCAGACTGCGATACCAATCGCGAAACTGACACCATTCTCTCCGCATTGTCACTTTGTTCGGTTTCGTGACTTGAACTAGATACTTTTTGTTGTACATCAATTTCCATTCTAGCAAGATCTTCAGTTCGCCCTATATGCAATGTTCTCTGTCCTTTCGCCATCTCCGATCGACTAACTAACCTGTGTCTTTTTCGATTTGCGCGAGACTAAGCATTAGACAGCATGAAGGTATATAACCTGAGACGTCTCCAAAATACCATAGAAAGTTTCTTAGACTATGGACACTTCATTAGCGACGCCGTTCACTGTTTGTGGATATTCAAACTAACTCAACAACGCCGTGGATAATTTCCCGCGCACCAGCAAAGTCATTCACAAGCTACTTTTACACAAACACAGAACTTTATCTTTACTCCTTAATACAACTTTTTCTACTCTGTGCATCACACATTTAAAGTATTCTGACCACTATGTAGACATATACATTGCGTAACCTAGCCACAAAAAAGATTTTTTTTCAGTACCAAATTTTGATTACCCTTTCTAATTTGACTAATTTGCCATACCAGCAGAACAGTTGCCATCCGGGCCAGGTCGCCATTATCTGACACTACTCCTTTTCTCTATCCTCAGATATCAGCCAAAAACCCTTTCAGTGTGTTAGCGTCTATAGAATAAATGACTGGGGTAGGGAGTGGACCCAATTCCATGACAGAGCACATTGGTGTTTAGCCTCACACATTTTTTTTAAATTCAAGATTATTATCAAAGAAATAAACGATTTTACATATGTTGCAACATGACAATGTTAGGACAGATGTCAAGATAACGCATTAAGTCCTGTTTACTCGGAATAACACGACACTGAACACAACAATTGGAAATTTTAACCAGAAGGTACTCTACAAAACTATTCTTATTACTACATCGTGAAGTTGGCCAATATTACGACAAATCATCCGATTCCGGTTCTAAGTTCCGTACTGTTTACGATGACAATCAACTCTACGGAGAATGGTTAGCTGAGCAAAAGATTAATCAAGGTTGCCCGAGTTCACAGTGGATGCAAGCTGGTGGACCAACAAGTTTACGCCTCTGCAATCAATATTTATCTTAGCTGAGACAAGCTGTCCGCTGCATGGCAGCTCTCCTCCTCTGAAAGTCCTATAAAAACTAATCATTTTGTTTGTTACCGTGCAAGAAAAATGTAATTGTAACAAGCACTTAACATTCCAAAATGAGATTTTCACTCTGAAACGGAGTGTGCACAGATATGAAACTTCCTAACACATTAAAATTGCGTGCCACACCGAGACTCGTACTCGTGACCTTAGCTTTTTGCGGGCAAGTGCTCTACAATTTTTTTACAAGTGCTCTACCAACTTTTATTTTTATTTTTAATTTTTTTTTACAAAGAGAACAAACACCTACTACACGACCAAAAGTTGCAGGCAATGAGAAAACAAATAATAACCTCTAGTGTATGAAAATAAAAGACGACGTTCTTCATAAAATAGCACAATATTCCTTGAAAACGTAAAACATAAATAGATAGGCTACATTTTCGCAACATCCTTTTTTTTTAACTTAAATGAGTAGTATACTGTCTCACCATCAGCAGCAACCCAACTATTTTTAATTTTATTTTTACGGGGGAGCACAGGAGAAAGGAAACAAATAGGCTGCAGATAAGATAGAGGGCTATGCGTGAAAAGGATAAACATGTGCAAGGGGAAAAAAACTTAGAAGAGGAGGAGAAAAGAGAAGTGAAAGACATTAGGAATACTTTCTGGGCCATGCTCCACTTTGGCGCGACATCAGAACAACGTGCATTTTATCATTGACTATTAAAAGGGAACGTGGGATCGTCCAGTCTTGGCTGGCACGGTTTGCTGGGATTCCAGCTCTGAGGCGGGTTGGCGAAAATACTCTGGAGATAGTTCGCGAAAGTGGCCCGATAGTGTCGATGTCGATGTCGGTGAAGGGTGTGGTGATGTACTTGGAGGCGTGTCCAAATTTCCGCCGGATCTACGATGTCGTCCCGGAATGGGTAGTTGACAGCCATGCCACTGATCCATGTGATGACGTGCCACTTCGAAGATGGAAAGAAGGTCAATTCGGGATATATCATGGTGGGAGAAACGTCATGTGGTGGTACTCGGAGGTAGAAAGCCACAATCTTCTGTACGAGGGTCCAGACATCTGCTGCTGGCCCACACTCAAAACGATGTAAATCTGTATCTTCTACATTGCACTTGAGGCACAGGGGTGAATCCACCAGCGAGATGCGATGCAGTTTCTCTATTGTAGTTGTGGTGTCACCGCCAGACACCACACTTGCTAGGTGGTAGCCTTTAAATCGGCCGCGGTCCGTTAATATACGTCGGACCCGCGTGTCGCCACTATCAGTGATTGCAGACCGAGCGCCGCCACACGGCAGGTCTAGAGAGACTTCTTAGCACTCGCCCCAGTTTTACAGCCGACTTTGCTAGCGATGGTTCACTGACAAATTACGCTCTCATTTGCCGAGACGATAGTTAGCATAGCTTTCAGCTACGTCATTTGCTACGACCTAGCAAGGCGCCATTATCAATTGCTATTTATCTTGTGATGCATGTACCGTCAGACCGATGTTCACAAATTATGGATTAAAGTTAAGTATTCCAGAAGCTACGTACTATTTTTGCTACTATAAAGACCTTGTCCTGTTCCAGACCTCACGCCATCCTGCGTGAGCTTAAACGCGTGCCCTTGGGCCTCCCGTTCTAGTGGATTGGCTGTCTTGCCAGTCCACAAAAGTAGTATACTTGCCGTTGACGAGAAGGTACCACGTCGCGCGGTGGTGTCAGTTGTGTGATGTGCTTGGTGGATCGTTTTCCGAACTGTAGGCCATAAAACCTGGGGGTGACGTGTTTCGACGGGGTTGCGGGGTGGAGACTTTGTGAGAAGGCAATAGATGTCGCGGGTGGTCGTCTTCCTGGTCCTGGAGAGCTCGATGCATATGTAGCTGTACTCCAAAAAGAAACGGCCGATATGTGACATCGGAGGTGGGATGTGTGCTAGGGACGTCGGTGGGCATCTCGAAACAGGTGCGAGCTCGGTGGTCCACATTCCAGTGAAACTAGCATTTTGGCTTTTCCACAACTGCTGCATAGTGTTGGTCTAAAGTGCCGTAGTCCCGGCTCTCACATTAACCACATCAAGGCCACCATCCCGCTTCGGTAAGGTGAGAGCTTGATACTGGACTTTGAAGATGTGTCCAGAACATATAAAATACCCGAAAGCCGCCTGTAATCCGGCTGCCATTGTCGCAGTGATGGGCAGAATCTGCGCGATATGGGGTATCTGGGCTGCCAGATGGGTATCGCTGAGGTGGAACGAATGTCTCGCGTGTGGTTCAAATGGCTCTGAGCACTATGGGACTCAACTGCTGTGGTCATAAGTCCCCTATAACTTAGAACTACTTAAACCTAACTAACCTAAGGACATCACACACATCCATGCCCGAGGCAGGATTCGAACCTGCGACCGTAGCGTGTCTCGCGTGTGCACCAACCCGAGACAGCAAAGGGTGTCCACCAGTTGAAAGGGGACTACCCTGTCTGCAGGAAGGCCAAGGCCGATCTTCATGGCGCATGATTTTATGACGTTCATAGCGCTCCCTACCCCTGCACTGCAACGGGTAATCCACTGCATCGCAGCTTGTACGACGGCCGCTATCGTACGACCAGTGCCAAGTCGTCCGCGTAGGCTCGGCAGCGGAACACATGATCACGGAGTGAAATACCTGCCAAACGTCGCCGTGATCCGCAAATAAGTGGTTACATCGCAATGGCATAAAGCACCGTCGACAATGGGCAACCCTGCCGTACTGAGCGCTCAGTCCATATAGGTTCTGTAAGTCTGCCGTTGACGAGAATCCTGGACGTTGCCCCACGAAGGAGCCGCACAATCATTTGCGTGAATGTGGGGGGAATCGACATTCGGTCCATCACTGCTTTGAGGAATGCATGATTGACGCGGTCAGAAGCTTGTTTGAAGTCGATGGTGATTAAAGCGCCTCATAGTCGCGAGTGTGTTGCCACAGCGATCACATCTCGATATTTACTGAGGGCTGTTTATATTACGATCGCCGCCTAAGGATGTTTGTTAGTGGGAAACAATGTCTCGTAAAACGTTTGAGTCGTACAGCTAGAAGGCGAGTGAAAATCTTGAATTCGGAATTGAGTAACCTTACGAGTAAGCCTTCCATGAACATTGGTGGCGGGATCGCCGCGCCGGACTAAAGTTCCCAGTACATGTCTCTCCTTCGTGGCAACATCAAATCTTGGAAGGTTCTGTAAAATTCGAGAGGTAAACTATCTGGGCCAGGAGACCGATTCAGTGATTCTTCGGGCACCGTGCCATGGACGTCATCAGTGGTCACTTCCGCAGTCAGGAGGGTTGCAGGTGCGGCGTTGAGTGTACAAAGTATCTCCTGGGCAACCTCAGCAATGGCCTCTGCACCGGCAGGTACTTATTGATAGAAAAGTCTATAGTGCATTGTAAAGGCATCCGCAATGGGAGCTTGCGAAGTCAGCCGTCGTCCATCAGGTAGGTCTAAAGTTATTAATGCATGTCGACGTCGACGAACATTTTGAACAATATGATGCAATGAAGGTTCTTCACCGTTAATCCTATTTTGGCTGCGTGCTCGTACAATAGCTCCCTATAGACGGCATCTGGTCAAGGTTAAAATCTGTGCCTTGATGCGTTGAGCTTCTTTTAGACGATCCGGGGATGGTGGATGATCCATGAGCTCACGTAGAGCGCTGTAGTCGAAATCAGTTGTGTGCTGACTCCACCGGCTGTGGCTCTGCCATAGTGTGTCAAGAGCCTCGTAACGCGTGATGCGTTGAACACAAGTGAGATACATGTCGGTGACCTATTGCCGACATTCAGAGTCCCGCAGTAGTGTGACGCTGAGTTTCCAAGGTCCTGCACTGCGCCATGTAGATTGCCTACGTAGGTTCACGGTATAGATGTAGATGTCATGATCCGAAAAGGCAGACGGCCAACGTTCCGCGTCGAGGAGAACGGAGTTTAGAGCGTCAGAGATGTATATTCCATCAAGTCGGCTGGCGGAGTGGCTCGCGATGTGGCGGCCGCCGTGTACCACTCGCCAAGTGTCGAGGAGACGAAGGCGGCGGACGAGGAAGCGAAGTTCGGGACACGTGGTGAAATGATGGTATTGGTCTGTACGCTCGACAATCAACCCAGCAGACCACTGCAACTCACAGTTGGCAACGTCCTGATTGTAATGTTGTGTCTGACGATGCGCCTAGAAGTTGTGAAAAAATCTGGCTGTCTCGATTAACCGGTTAATTACTTGCTACTTTCTAATGCAGGTATTATTCCAATCTCATGACTGCGTGATATAAGGACCATTCTAGTCTTCATAGCTCCAATTTGATGCCAATAATAAATTTTTTCTGTGACAAATAATGTTTGAGTTCGAGAAATACAACTGCAGCGTGTGAGGTTACCAGATAATTCGATGATTACTGTCATGATTGCTATTATTATCTTCATTATGCTGCTACTACACATGTGATTGAGGGAAAGATATATGCTCTTTGATCATTTTTAGAACCATCTGCCCAAATGTAGTAATTATGTAGTTCCTTCCATGTATAGGAAATAATTTTCGATTTAACGTCGGAAATCTCCAATTCTTCGTTAATCACATTAAAATTAAATTAATTGCTGACACCTTTATTTGATAGCATCAATCGTGTTGCTTTTCTTTAATTAGTTGCGCTTAACAACGATGCTTGTAAAATGAGAAATCTGGAGATAAAACACTATTAAAAATGCAGGGATGTTAAATGTCTGTCGTTAAATGTCAAGTGTATCCTATACACATGACTTGGTCAGACGGTTGTGAATCATATGGGAGTTACATTGCTACTGATTAATATCTCCCTCAGTTTTGTGTGCCGTGCTTAATAAACTACCGAAATGACCATATGCAGTATGCAATATAGTAATAAAAATTGATTACAACTTATCATGATCCAGGTACAAAAAGTCTACCTTCTTAAGGAAAAATACCCCAATTCATTACGAATTAGCAAGAGAAAGTTAAAAAACATTCTGTGTCACACGTAAGTCAATATTATTGACAGAAGCAGAAAAAATGGATTAACATGTGTGCAATTCTGCAAATGTTGTGTTTATACATCCTGTGACTAGAGAACAGAGGTAGGAATATAATGGCGGAGTGGTTTCCATTCGGTGTCTTTACTGATTGTTGATCTCCCTTCGAGATTCTATTTTACTTAGGACTAAAAAGTATTGTCGCCACTAGTATTTGAATTGACAGCAAGCCCACTTTGCAATTTTATGTCCAAACACTTTACCCTACGCTAGCAGCCGACTGCGATAAAGCTTGCCCCCTTGTCGCCTGAATCGTAGATTCGTCAGCTAAACAGCGACGTAAATAGCCAAACCAGTTGCAGTATCTGTTGAAACGAGCTTTCTGGAATCAAAATTATTCATTTGATAACTTCTATATCACCCTCTAAGGGAGAATCATTCAGTATATTTAATGAGAATGATAAGATATTTGTGACTGAATTTCGAAGGTAACTTTTGCACCAGTGCAGGAAGTAATTCGAAGGCCACATTGCTGCCGAATATAGGATGCAATGTTGCCAATTCTCCATTAGACTGGTGACAAGCAGAAGACGCCTGCTAACGCGAGAAGTCTCTTCAGCTTGTAAGCATAGGACAAGCTCGAGCAACGCAGACATGGCAAAGCCGGCGTTGGCGCTAGCGACGGTTGCTACCACTTTCACAGGGACCTGAACTAACAAACGTAAAGGCCAATTAGCTACCGATTGCAATTTGACTGTCAGATATAAATAGAATCTGTAAAATAGAATACGGAAGGCACATCAACAATAAGTAAAGACATCGAATGAAAACCTCTCCGCCATTATATTGCTACCTCTGTTCTCTAGTCCGAGGATGTATAGACACAACATTTGCAGAATTGCACACATGTTAATCCCTTTTTTTCTGCTTCTGTCAATAATATTGACTTATGTGTGTCAAGGAATGTTTTTAACTTTCTCTTGCTAATTCGTAATGAATTGGGGTATTTTCCTTAAGAAGGTAGACTTTTTATACCGGGATCATGATAAGTTGTAATCAATTTTTATTACTATATTGCGTACTGCATATGGTCATTTCGGTAGTTTATTAAGCACGACACACATAACTGAGGGAGATATTAATCAGCAGCAATGTAACTCCAATTTGATTCACAACAGTCTGACCAAGTCATGCGTATAGCATACACTTGACATTTAACATCCCTGCATTTTGAATAGTGTTTTATCTCCAGATTTCTCATTTTTGTCATAGAAAAAACTTATTATTGGCATCAAATTGGAGCTATGAAGACTAGAATGGTCCTTATATCACGCAGTCATGAGATTAGAATAATACTCACATTAGAAACTAGCAAGTAATTAACCAATTAATCGAGAGAGCCCGATTTTCTCACAGCTTCTAGGCGCATCGTCGGACACAACATTACAATCTGGACATTGCCAACTGTAAGTTGCAGTGGTCTGCTGGGTTGATCGTAGTTTGAAATTTGCGGGGTATAAGTTCGATTCTTGCCCATGGCGTCCGTTTTTAACATTCACAAAAAGATCTAATGCACCTATGGTAACGCCAAGTCCAGAATGTTAGGTCGCACAGTGGAATCCGCTTTAAACACAATATATCTTCACTACCAACAGCGGCAGAGCCTGTTTAAATCGCGCCATAACAAAGGCGTCAGCTGCCGAAGGCACAAACTCTGTTGCCAGTAAACTAGCACTGAAATGTTTATTTCATTTAATTTAGGAATGGTTATTTCGTTCACAGTGTTCATATTTAATTTGAACTAGAGAAGTTGCAATTTTTGGTCTTCGACTGGAATTCGAATTCGGATATCCAGGAATCTAACGTATCCTGGTCAGGCACAAACATACTCGTAATTTCATTTTACGCCCTAGCATGTGCACATTGACCTACCACCGAAAAATAATTTGCATATTTAATGTCTGTTCATGAATAGTCAACAATAACAATAGTACTGTTATTTCTAGTGAAACATACGAGCATCTCACTACTGGTGAGCAAGCAGTTGACACTTAACGTCTATTTATGAATGAGAAACAGCGACAGTACGCGTCCGGTTCGATTCCTGGGCAAGAAAAACAAACTGTACCGTCATCTAATTTTGATACACGTCGCTGCTGGTAAATAAATTCGATTTCTGAATGTGATTTTACTTAGTTAACAATCCGATAACGTGCTTGGTAGAAAATCCTGTCACAATATTTTAAATCATAGCATTCCAATTGTCAGCACATGCATACTTGGTTACTTGTGAAGGAGACTATATGAAACGTCTTTAGTGGTTAGTTAACAGGGCGATAATGGCTTGAGGTAGTAGAAATAATTTCGCCATTTCGTTTCAAGTTCAGATGTGTTAACTAATACTGGTGAAAACCTATATATTCCACGTCTCTTTACGGCTGGTCATATTCAAACATGTGGGCAAATACGTTTTCATGAATAATTAGTACAGTTACGTTACTTGTTATACTCCATTTATATTGCTGTTTCTATAGAGCGTTTACTGCTGTTTATCGCGTTTTCTTTAACTAGTTCCTTTAACGCCCAGTTTATCCAAAAACCAAGCGTCACTGGGACATTTAGCAGGCGCGGGAAAACCTTATACAGAGGAAAAATACTTCGAAATGTTACAGACCTTTTTTAGTCCAGACATTGTCTCAGAATATATTGTTCATGCAAACAGTTACTTTGTTTAAAGATTGCTACATAGTTTATGTGCCACAGTTAGTTGTTTCAGACTGTAATGAGATAGTAACGCTTTTGGAAATCATTGTAACCTGTGCAAGCGTTACTGACTGAATCATCTCTAATTACGTGTTTTTCTAGTTTTTGCAGTACCATGGTTCGATGTTACATCGCACTGATTGCGATAGAGAACAGTGTTGTCTAGTGGTCTCTCGTGGTATCCATTTTGTATAGTCTAACGCCTGTACCGCAAAGCGCTTAGAGAACCCGGTAGACAGCTATGTTATGTTGTTTGCATGCAAATCAGGCGAATCCCATTTCAGGTCGATCCGATACTTCTACTCATGATAGTACGAGGGCTGTCCAGAAAGTGAGTTACGATTGATCGCGAAATGAAAATCACAGTGAAAATCAGAAATGTTTCATTTGTAACAGTTAGCTACACCTTATAGCTACCTACGTAGTCGCCGTTCTGACTCAGACATTCGTCGTAGCTTTGTACCAACTTTCCAATACCCTCATCATAGAAGGCAGCCTCAAGTGCTTTCCGCCAAATCTCTACGCTGGCCTAAAGCTCGTTGTCTGTGCCAAAATGTTGTCTTCATAGCCAGTGGTTCATTTGAGCAGAGATGAAACTCAGTGGGAGACAATTACGGGCTGTATTGTGGGTAACCAAACATTTCCAACTGAAACGATGCAGGAACATCTTTACTGCCCCTGCAGAATGAGGCTGAGAATTTGTCTTGAAGAAGAAACCGCACGACAGTTATGTAATGTTGGTTGCATAACTTCAGGGGAAAATTCCCACCAGGCCCTCGTACTTCGCGGGAGACACTATTTTCTATAACATCTTTACGCGCTCACTAAGAGCTCAGGAGTGAAAAGAGCGACATAATTCTACCTAGAGTCATACTAGAGACACTGCCCAACACATCTTTGCAAAGCTTTAACGGATTTTCATAGTCGTTTCCATTTCGCGACCGATCGTAAATTACTTACTTGACAGCCCTCGTACATTCATCCACAACTTTCCTGGGAGTACTTTTGAACATCGTGGAGGTCCTGAAATGATACAGCATCATACACAAATTCGGTAGGACACAAATATATCCCACTACGGAGTGTAATTGGTGAGAAGCAGTCGTTTGCTCACAGAAAATTAGTGAGTGCTAGGGGAGCTTAAGGGAAATGCAAGTGCTTCGCAGGAACGAGGTGCGGCTGCAGCAGGCGGAATTTTCAAACTCATGAAATCTAGCAAGTTGGCGACGGACCGGGAAAAGCCCACGAGACGTAAAAAAATTCCTGAAATATAGTTTCGCTAGCTGTGCTTAAAAATTAGTAGATAGCTGCCCGGCGCGCCGGCCGCAGGGTGGGGAAGTCCCTGAACGGCTGCTGGCTCCTCCCTCAGGTGCGGCGCAAAGTTTTAATTGGCTGCGTGCGCGCTAGGCGTAGGCTGGCGACGCGGGCGGAGCGCTCGGTGACGTCACGGCCACGAGGCGAAGGTCTCGCGTGACAGTGAACCGAGACCTTGTTCAACAATTCAAAGATAGTATTCTTCATTTTCTTAATTTTAAAAGCGCCAACACCGTATCAGCAATCGAACAGAAATCTGATGCAACGCACAAGTATCCATTCTTATTTTCTGCTCGGCAGTTATTTACAAATTGATGTTTAAGGAGAAAAAGGTCATTTTTCTGTGTTCTTCTTTTTGATGCTTGTCGTTAGCTCCCTCATCATGAAGTTACACTCGTGGTATTCTGTGGAAAATGACTCTTCTACTGCTCTGTACTGTCTTTTATTGAACTAAATGGTAATCATGAATGAGGCTGCTTTTTTTTTATTATTCGATATAACAAAATGTTCCCTTACATTAGTGATCAGCGAAATTCACTCATTTGGCAACCATTAAGCGTAAATACACAAAACATTACATTAAATGCTTAATGTTGGGTATAATACAGTCTCCTGTGAGCATGTAACATATTTTCTTCTGCGATGTTGCTTGATTATGCACAAGCGAGTGAAATAAGTCAATTGCTAATGAATCGAAATGAACTATTATTCCAAAATAGAGAGAGTAGAGAGAGAGAGAGAGACAGGAAAAAATACTGTGAGGTGCTAGTAGGACTCGCACACTGAGGGTTCCGCATAAACCAGTAGGTGAATACTTCTTTCATTCACAATTTGAAAACCCCATATCTACGTGCAGTAATTGATACTGGATATCTGATGCCTGATAAATTCAGAAACGCGTCATATGAGCATTAAAATCATTCCTTGCCGGATGTTTGACTTTCATCATTGCGATCCATTCAGACTGAATGTAGAACTACAGATCGTTTTAATTTCAAGATTGACTTCGGATAACAAATGACAAAAGAAATTTTTTTCGTGTGATATAATTACAGATTTGCTGTTTTCGGATTTTTCCTTTGGTTGTACTGTGAAACCCTCCTTTCTACCAAATTTTAATGATTCTAGGCCAACGAGAAGTACCCTATGGGTTTTGATGAGTGAGTTTGAGAGCATTGAAATATGTCTCATAAATGACCATATTGTCTGATTTCATTCACTTAGATCGTCATGGGACCATAGATCTCAGAAGGTGACAAATTTCATCTTGATACGTCCGCCCATTCCTGAGAAAAAGGGCTCTTAACAGTGAGACGGACAGACAGACACATGACCAATAAAAGGATCCTATAAGGGTTCGGTTTTTACCGACTAAGCCATGGAACCCATAAAACAGCTTCACGCAGGCAAATAAGTTCTGTCTCGAAGTCTAAGTTTACTGTCAAATTACACATTAATTTTCCTCTCAATTTTAAATTTCTAAAATTGCAAACTAATCTCTGCATTGCTCTGTTAAGACATCCAATGATCAACTTCGTTTATTCGTGTAAATCCTTTGAGCCACATCTTTGTGGAACCACTGAAGTGTGCTTGTTTCTTTATGGGTGCTGCTTGTGACAAACGCGGCCGGTTGTCAATGATCACGAGGTCAGGGATATTTGAATTTGGCACTGGGTCTTCGTGGCCTTTTCGGACGGTGTTTGTCTTGCACTGTTCACTGTGTGTAGAGAGATGGCACGAGGTGGTTCGGAGGTCTGCGATGTTGAAAATTCTGGATGGACTCTTCCCAATGCTTTTTACTAGAACTTCAATTTATGTTACGTGTAGTGATTTTCTACGTAGGCTTTGCTCTCCATTTATACAGTTTGAGTACTGTATTCTGCATTCAAGTTAATTATTTTGCTCTTTCCAGGCCATTAATTTGTTCCTGAATGTAACATAGCTACTTGTTTGCACATCACCGTCTTTTCGCCCTTGCTGCTAAATCCTTCTGTGATCGCCATACTACAGCCTCTTCAATTCTTAAGCAACACCCTCCTCGCAATTTAATATTTTGTAGTAACGCGTCCCAAATTTACGCACATTTTCATTAATTTTCCTTTATATTCCCTTTACTTACTTTATGGTGTTATGTGTGTGAACATGTAATGATAAATTAGTACATACTTTACTAATGTTTTTGAGCTGAAATATTTTTCGATAGGGAGTACATTGCCCGTATGACAAAAAATTGTGAGTGAAGCAGAGACGGTATCTGAGCGCAGTGGTTCACAGCAGGGCTCGGATGTGTGTAACAAAAAACCTGTTACATCCCTGTAGTCCCCGGTCCTCGGTGTACCCTTGTTCGGTTGGTGACGCAAGGGATGCGTCAAGATTATGTCACGAAAATAAAAGTCACTCCTTAAGACCAAAGGTAGAACTTCTAGATCAATCTCAGAGTTTCAGAAATTCAAAAGATAGCAAATCTCATTCAGTATTGATAAAATTGACATCGTAATAAACGGTAATGATACCCAGTTTTCAAAATTTTCATCGGACGTCATTATCTCCGTAGCGGATCAAGAAAACCTAGGGTGCAGTGCAGTTTCTGCGAGACATTCATTTGTTTGTGAAAAGGAAAACACATTTAATATTGGTGCAAACAGCAAAAGATTGGAAGACATCAGAGACATTTTCATAAAATAAAAAACTCGTGTAGTTTTGCAAGGAAAAGCCAGAAGATCATTCTGGACGACGATCGCGGCATGACTCATGCTAAAATTTATCAATACTCCAAGAAGATGGCTGTATTTTCGAAGATCGACGCAGAAGATGAAAGCGCAAGTGACGAAAACCTGGGAGAAGAACCAAAAATTGCAAGGAAAAGAAGAGTTATTTTCTAGATCATTGCAGAAGATGCTGAGAAAAGAAGATGCACTTAACATTCCAGAACCAGTAGCAACCACACTGGAAGAGCATAATTACACCATAATTTAGTCGAGCAACTGTACTGAACTGTGTACTATTTTCTTCACAGCTGTTTTTTTTTTCAACTGTGGTGCATATTTTTGGAAAAAATTCAGTTATCTGTTGCACAGACATTTTTTATTTCATTTACCAATTTCCGCAAATTAATTTGTCATCTTCAGAAGCCTACAAAATTAGGAATATTATAAATCATTGGAACTTGGCCACATATTTATGTAACGTATAAGATTTGTTTTTCGGAAACCTATTTCGTATTGGTTTAAAAAATATCAGTATTTTTTTCACAGAAACAAAATGCTATTACATATATATGTAATTTATGCGATTATTGTGAACAGAGATTCACATGTTGATTATTTACATTATTTGAATGACATATAAGTACATGTCAAGCTGTCCTGTCTGCAGCAGGGAACATATGTAAAAGCACACAAATAGTGTAATTAGGTTGTATAACGAAGTTACATATAACTCAATGAAGACGGTAAGAGTTCATCTACGTTAACTGTTGCAGGAAGTCTCACACTCTTCCTTCTGAATCCTCGCTAATATGGGAATTTTGCATACAGTTGACAAGTGAAGCAAAATGTTGCATTTAAAAGAATATTCGTACCTGGATTCAAAAGATTTACTGAATGATCAGCTTGCATTGAAAAATAGACATTACTTTGATAGTATAGCAGCTCTAATACAATCTGAAAATTTGCACATTCCTCTTAGATAGTAGAATTATGTGCCATGTTTTTCAAATGTATTGTATACTCTTTAACATCCTTATATAGGTGTAGTAGTAGCAGTAGTAGTATGGTATTCTGCCTCCGAGCAGGTCTTGTCATGGGTTAAGCCTCTTCAACTTTTGTCTGTCAATAGCCAGTCTTTTCATTTCTGAATATTTGCCTCCTTTGATATTGTCCAGCATTTGATATTTTCTTTTTCCTCTTTCCCTTTTCCCCCCCACCCTTCCTTCTATTCCTTCCTTCAATAAACATTCCCTCCTCAACCTATGTCTAATCCAGTTTCGTTTTCTCTTTCTGATGACTTTCAGCATGTTTCATTCTGCTCCAACTCTTCTCAACACTTCGTCATTCCTTATTCAGTCTTCCCATTTCACTTTTTCCATTCTTCTCCACATCCACATCTCTAGTGCCTCCAATCTCCTTTCATCTTCCTTCCTCAATGTCCAGGTCTCTGCACCATATAGTGCAACGCCCCAGATGTAACATTTGGCAACTCTTTTCCTCAAATCTTTGTTTAGTAGTCTACAAAGTAATTTCTGTTTCCTCTTGAATCCTTCTTTCGTCATTGCAATACTTTTCCTAATTTCTGTTGAGCAATATATATCATCCATTATTACACTTCCCAAGTAATTGAAGTTATTCACTTGCTCTATTCCCTCTCCCCCTATTTTCATATGGCATTTTTCCCCTTTCCTCCAATTACCATGATTTTCGTTCTCTTCTTGTTGGTCTTCATTCCATATTCTTCGAATTTTGTGTTTAGATCTCTCTTGCACTCTCTGTCAACACAACCATGTCGTCTGCAAATCTTATACACTCCACTCTCCGACCCCCTATACAAATTCCTCTCCTTCCATCAAAACTGTCACTAATAATTTTCTCCAGATAATCATTCATTGTTTACTTCGATGCGAGGAAGAAATTTTAGAGCGAACTTTTGTCGTTTTGGCTGCTCATAAGGAAGAAACCCCCCATGACCCATGTACCTTGCCGTTGGTGGGGAGGCTTGCGTGCATCAGCGAAACAGATAGCCGTACCGTAGGTGAAGCCACAATTTATGGGTATCTATTGAGAGGCCAGACAAACGTGTGGTTCCTGAAGAGGGGAAGCAGCCTTTTCAGTAGTTGCAGAGGCAACAGTCTGGATGATTGACTGATCTGGCCTTGTAACACTAACCAAGACGACCTTGTTGTGCTGGTACTGCAAACGGCTGAAATCGAGGGGAAACTACAGCCGTAACTTTTCCCGAGGGCATGCAGCTCTACTGTATGGCGTCCTTTGGGCTGAAATATTCCGGAGGTAAAATAGTACTCCATTCGGATCTCCAGGCGGGGACTACTCAGGGGGACCTAGCTATCAGGAGAAAGAAAACTGGCGTTCTACAGCTTAGAGCGTGAAGTGTCAGATCCCTTAATCGGGCAGGTAGGTTAGAAAATTTAAAAAGAGAAATGGATAGGTTAATGTTAGATATAGTGGGAATTAGTGAAGTTCGGTGGCAGGAGGAACAAGACTTCTGATGAATACAGGGTCATAAATACAAAATCTAATAGGGGTAATGCAGGAGTAGGCTTAATAATGAATAAAAAATAGGAGTGCGGGTAAGCTACTACAAACAGCATGTGAACGCATTATTGTGGCCAAGATAGATACGAAGCCGATGCCTACCACAGGAGTACAAGTTTATATGCCAACTAGCTCTTCAGATGACGAAGGAATTGATGAAATGTATGATGAGATAAAAGAAATTATTCAGGTAGTGAAAAGAGACGAAAATGTAATAGTCGTGGGTGACTGGAATGGGGGTAAGGAATGAAAGAGGAAGCCACCTGGTAGAATTTTGCACAGAGCATAACTTAATCATAGCTAACACTTGGTTCAAGAATCCTGAAAGAAGGTTGTATACATGGAAGAGGCCTGGAGATACTGGAAGGCTTCAGATAGATTATATGATGGTAAAACAGAGATTTAGGAACCAGGTTTTAAATCGTAAGATATTTCCAGGGGCAGATGTGGACTCTGACCACAATCTATTGGTCATGAACTGCAGATTAACACTGAAGAAACTGCAGAAAGGTGGGAATTTAAGGAGATGGGACCTGGATAAACTGACAGTACCAGGGGTTGTAGAGAGTTTCAGAGAGAGCATTAGGGAACGATTGACAAGAATGGGGGCAAGAAATACCGTGGAAGAAGAATGGGTAGCTTTAAAAGATGAAATAGTGAAGGCAGCAGAGAATCAAGTATGTAAAAAGTCGAGGGCTAGTAGAAATCCTTGGGTAACAGAAGAAGTATTGAATTTAATTGATGAAAGGAGAAAATATAAAAATGTAGTAAATGAAGCAGGCAAAAAGGAATACAAACGTCTCAAAAATGAGATCGACACGAAGTGCACAATGGCTAAGCAGGGATGGCTAGAGGACAAATGTAATGATTTAGAGGCATATATCACTAGGGGAAAGGTAGATACTGCCTACAGCAAAATTAGAGAGACCTTTGGAGAAAAGAGATCCACATGTATGAATATTAAGAGCTCAGATGAAACCCAGTTCTAAACAAAGAAGGGAAAGCAGAAAGGTGGAACGAGTATGTAGAGGGTCTATACAAGGGCGGTGTACTTGAGGACAATTTTATGGATATGGAAGAGGACGTAGATGAAGATGAAATGGGAGATATGATACTGCGTGAAGAGTTTGACAGAGCACTGAAAGACCTGAGTCGAAACAAGGACCCCGGAGTAGACAACATTCCATTAGAACTACTGATAACATTGGGAGAGCCAGCCCTGACAAAACTCCACCATCTGCTGAGCAAGATGTATGAGGCAGGCTAAATACCCTCAGACATCAATAATTCGAACTGAAAGCATGCATTGCGCAACGCATTCTGGACGGTGGCCCCGAGAGGCACAAATCTGTCGTTGTGAGCATGTTGTTCCTCGATTTCAACTTGTGGCAGAAAACACACCAATGGTTTTCTTATCGATCTTTGTTTTTCTGCATGATATGCAGACATGCTGTCTGTTTCCAGTACTGAAGAAGACGCAGTTTCTAGGGAGTTTGCTAACTACTTTTGTGTCTGGTGAGGACAGCACATTGAATGTAACTTGCCTTAGCCTCACCTGATTAGAAAGCGATGTCATTTTGATTTTTGTGCGATTTTTGGTCTCAGGACAGTTAAAAATCGATTTTACCTACCCGATGTGGTAGGTTGGATAGGTTTACCTAATTAACAGTGCCACAACTGTTGACTGTCGCCGGCCGATGTGACCGAGCGGTTCTAGGCGCTTCAGTCCAGAACCACGCTGCTGCTAGGGTCACAGGTTCGAATTCTGCCTGGGGCATGGATGTGTGTGATGTAGACTGATGACCTCAGATGTTAAGTCCCATAGTGCTTAGAGCCATTTGAACAATTATTGTTGACTGCCGAAGCTGTGTAGTTATGCACACTGAACAGTAAGGGTGGTGCAATATAAAATTCAAACCATAGCCATCGTACTGCGATTAATCAATCAACTGTAGCCCAGCCCATTTGCGTTAAGGTGCTTACAGCACCATCTATTGGTAAAATTTTAATATTCCATGACTTCCGCCTTTGTCAGTAACATGGTGTTCAAATTTGATATCATTCTTTGCGGTGGTTCTCTTTCTCCATCGTACATACAGCAGGTAAACAGCTCTTATGGGGCCGTGATTTAGGGCGTAAACCAGTGCTAGTCTACTCAAAGTATGGTTTGACCTAGGTAAAGTTGCTTCAAAAACTAGGTAAAGTTGCTTCAAAAACTACTGAAATGGCATTCAACTCAACAGCCATAACCTGTTGACGTATTCAGAATCAAACAAAACCGGACCAAGGGAAAGCACCTAAATTTAAATTCAAAATGGCGGCCATTTTTGAAAACTATTTTATTCCTTAGTATAAGATTAAATGTTTTCTAGAGTGTTATTTCAAAGGATGTAGTACAAGAATATTTTCACGTTTCGGGTAAAATTTACTAAAATGGTAGCTGTTGGACAGTACTGTGGTATTTGAAAAAGAACTCGGACACTGTCAAGAGGCAGTCATTCTGACGCAGAACGGTGCTGATGGCATAATCGTATCCAGCAAACTCCCCAGAAGCTGTGTCTACCTGAGTGCTGGAAACAGAATGCATGTATCACGCAGAAAAACAAAGACCGATAAGAGAAACATTGGTGTGTTTTGTCGAACTATTGTGGATTTCTTAAAAAATACAAATCTAAATTAGATCAAAGCGGTAGGTGGATCAAAACAAAATGTCCAGACACTCTGTGACCAAAATGGTACTGAAACAGAGGATGGCAGACTAAAGGCCGAAATACTAAATGTCTTTTTCCAAAGCTGTTTCACAGAGGAAGACTGCACTGTAGTTCCTTCTCTAGATTGTCGCACAGATGAAAAAATGGTAGATATCGAAATAGACGACAGAGGGATAGAGAAACAATTAAAATCGCTCAAAAGAGGAAAGGTCGCTTGACCTGATGGGATACCAGTTCGATTTTAAACAGAGTACGCGAAGGAACTTGTCCCCCTTCCTGCAGCGGTGTACCGTAGGTCTCTAGAAGAGCGTAGCGTTCGAAAGGATTGGAAAAGGGCACAGGTCGTCTGCGTTTTCAAGAAGGGACGTCGAACAGATGTGCAGAACTATAGACCTATATCTCTAACGTCCATCAGTTGCAGAATTTTGGAACACGTATTATGTTCGAGTATAATGACTTTTCTGGAGACTAGAAATCTACTCTGTAGGAATTAGCATGGGTTTCGAAAGAGACGGTCATGTGAAACCCAGCTCGCGCAATTCGTCCACGAGACTCAGCGGGCCAGAGACATGGGTTCCCAGGTAGATGCAGTGTTTCTTGACTTCCGCAAGGCGTTCGATACAGTTCCCCACAGTCGTTTAATGAAAAAAGTAAGAGCATATGGACTATCAGACCAATTGTGTGCTTGGATTGAAGAGTTCCTAGATAAGAGATCGCAGCATGTCATTCTCAATGGAGAGAAGTCTTCCGAAGTAAGAATGATTTCAGGTGTGCCGCAGGGGAGTGTCGTAGGATCGTTGCTATTCACAATATACATAAATGACCTTGTGGATGACATCGGAAGTTCACTGAGGCTTTTTGCGGATGATGCTGTGGTATATCGACAGGTTGTAACAATGGAAAATTGTACTGAAATGCAGGAGGATCTGCAGCGAATTGACGCATGGTGCAGGGAATGGCAATTGAATCTCAATGTAGACAAGTGTAATGTGCTGCGAATACACAGAAAGATAGTTCCCTTATCATTTAGCTACAAAATAGCAGGTCAGCAACTGGAAGCAGTTAATTCCATAAATTATCTGGGAGTACGCATTAGGAGTGATTTAAAATGGAATGATCATATAAAGTAGATCGTTGGTAAAGCAGATGCCAGATTGAGATTCATTGGAAGAATCCTAAGGAAATGCAATCCGAAAACAAAGGAAGTAGGTTACAGTACGCTTGTTCGCCCACTGCTTGATTACTGCTCAGCAGTGTGGGATCCGTACCAGATATGGTTGATAGAAGAGATAGAGAAGATCCAACGGAGAGTAGCGCGCTCCGTTTCAGGATCATTTAGTAATCGCGAAAGCGTTACGGAGATGATAGATAAACTCAAGTGGAAGACTCTGCAGGAGAGACGCTCAGTAGCTCGTTACGGGCTTTTGTTGAAGATTCTAGAACATACCTTCACCGATGAGTCAAGCAGTATATTGCTCCCTCCTACGTATATCTCGCGTAGAGACCATGAGGATAAAATCAGAGAGATTAGAGCCCACACAGAAACATACCGACAATCCTTCTTTCCACGAACAATACGAGACTGGAATAGAAGGGAGAACCGATAGAGGTACTCAAGGTACCCTCCGCCACACACTGTCAGGTGGCTTGCGGAGTATAGATGTAGATGTAGATGCAATACGAGGTTAAAGTGCGAAGGTTCGGATTTACTGAAACCATTATAAATTCTGTGAGAAACTCTGCAATGAACGGTCTTACGTGGTAAAAGCACGCCTAGAATATTTTACTGCACATCGACATGCTGCCGACTTGGTTTGCCACCGTGCATGTTGGGAAAACTATCGCAGTGGAAAAAATGTATCTCAAGATTGCGCACGCGTCGAACAAATTCCAAAGACGTAGAAACAAGGGCATCTGATCAACGATGGACAAGGGGTAGCTTTCCTTGAGATATGAACTAACCTTGAATTTAATGACGAGGAGAAACTATTTGCTGTGTATTTTTTTTTTAAATTAAGGGTGTATAGTTAGCAAAACAGGTAAAATTCTTCATTTAATTTTTTGATATTTTCTCGTGGTCCGAATTTTTCTCAAGTTTATTGCTCATTTTTCTTAATGTCAATGGACTACGGAGTTAGTTCTTATTTCTAAGCTGCAGATTTTGACTCAAGATAAAAAAATCTCTATTAACTAAACGTTTAAAAATCGGAAATCCTCCAAAAAAATCTAATTTATAACATTTTCTTTATTTATACAAAATTAAAGTTTCCTTCTAACTTTCTCGGAATGTTCAGAATTTAACAAATACTCTGCGTAGGTGTACAGCAAGTGGGTTTTATAACTTCCTTTGAATGCTCTTACAGTTTGTCCCACACAATATCTTGTGCAGTTATCAACAACATTTTGTAAAGACTTGAGCTGTTAAAAGTACAATCTTTCACCTGAAGTATCTGCACTATTTTTCTTTAGGCTGTTGTTGATGAGGAGTGAGACCTTACAGCCATATTTGTTAGTTGAAAGGCGGTTTTCCAGTATGACATGTTACCGAAAGAGATATTGAAGGTATTCATAAAACTATTAATTTCACAAATGTTGAAATCGAGTCGCTCCATCGTCCTTCCCAAGTATCATCATCGTCCTGCCACAAAAATTCCAATCTTCTGAATTTGTCAATACCTGCCATATTCTCCCAGAATTACTGTTTTTTTCTGTACACTTTTATTCTTCCAGTCTAAATTACTTGGAACGGGATTCTAAAACACCCTATCCTCTTTATCTGCAAAATTAACTTTCACGTAAATTCCACACCCCAAATACATTTTCACCAACCTCATACAACATGTAGCCCTCATAGACTACCAAATCACACTTTTTATCTGTCTTCACGTCTGTGATATCATACAATTGACTCACCGCCATCAACACCAAAGACATGAAGTCACGGTCAGCATTTAGTTTTTTTTTCCACTTGTTTCTTAATAAATCATGGAAAAAATGTTTTTGCCTTAAACCATTCCCAGCGAGGTTTTTTAATTAATAAAGCACATTTATTTTATCCCTCTGGCTGAAGAGTAATGTCACTGCCACAGTCCCGACTATCTCCTGGGTTGAAGGTGGGAAAAAAAAACCCACAGAAATCGCAGGTAGAGACTGCAAAGTTCCAGGGGGGTTTCGTAGCCACCCGTAGTCGAGTGCATAACCTAAGAAAATTGATGACTGGTTCGTTCACACAGGAGTTCGGTCGTACTCTGTTACCTGTTGGATGGGCCGGTCGTGGTGCAGCGATGACGGAGCCTGAGCATTATTGTATAAGGTAAAAAGCAGCCTCGCGCATATGTAGTATTGTTATCTCAAGTCCAATGTAAATGTTTTAAGAGTCTCCTAATAATAATCTTTCTCATAAAAAGTAACTTTTAACAACCATTCATTTCAATTTAAAGAATTTACTAATTACTCCAATCCATGATCATCCCGATTATCGCAAAAGAAAAAAATCAGTTGTTTCCTTTCATAAATGACAAATCTATCGGCCAGCATTGCACAGGGCTGTGCCAGAAAAATTTATTGTAGGAGCAGATATATATGCGTTATCCGTCGACTTCATTGAGGTAAGAATTTTTTCTTTTTTTATTCAGAATGATCTTTCAGGGTAATGACGCAACACTGCTGACGTCCAAAATTTACCAGGTTAAATTCACAGTAATTATTGAAAAGTTATAAGTGAGCGACAATTTAATTGAGAGGTTAGTTACATTGTATTATTACCAGGTTACTGAATTTACTTTGTTTGTTGGGACGTCACACTGAATGTGAACGACATAATTATAATTTTTACCGTTGAGAGGTTAAGGAATTTTTCTGTTTTGAGGTTACGCTAAATGAGAAGGAATTTTTGTGGGGAGGTTACAGTTGGCGACAATCGGCCAGGATAGTATTTATTTGTGAATTTCTGAAAAGTAGTCAGTTATATATCTGCTCTTATTTACTTAAATGTAGTTTGCATCTGGCACAACGCATTTACTAATTTGTCACTCCTTTCTTTCTCAGATCATCGGCAATTTATTGCTCTTTGTTGTAATTGTGTTTGTTCCATTTTTGCTTCGTCTTTGTTTAATTTTTTGCTTAATTTTGATTTGTGAAAAAATGACGCGAAAAACTGTTAAGAGTACATCGCGATGTGCAATGAGTGAAACAACCGACTCGAATAACTTGACCGATAATACTTGCGACACTCAGTGTAATAGTGATAATCCTCTAATTACAGACAATCAGTGCCTGCCGATCACTAGTATTGAGTTAAATCCTAATGATGGGCAAACAAATTCAATTATGTCCACAGTATATTTAACAATTGATGACGCGGCACGTTCCGATACAATGAACGCTGCCCAGTTTGACACGACTGATTTGCAAAATTTGCATAGTGAACAGATAAATTTTTCTCACGAAGATGAACAACGTAGTCAAAATACGTCAGATTTATTTGATTCCGAGGTAGTGACCCACGGTGCACATCCAATTGGCGAACCTTTTCAAGAATCAGAGAATGACCAAATGGTTACACAAAACGTGACAGTTGCAGGTACGCCATTAAACAGCACAGAAAATAGAGTAGGTAATATTGGCATAGATCAAGTTATGGCATTATTGCTACAACTTCATGAATCAAACAAACAACTTAGTGAAAATCTCAAACAACAATGGCTACAGTATCAGACGAAATCAAACAGTTGAACACCGAATTGCATAATGAAATCTCCGATCTTAAAACAAAAGCAGACTCACACACATTAGACTTTCAGACAATGACCAACAGACTTGAAAAGTTGGAACTAATACAGGATCCCGATGCCATCAAAGCAGACGTTAAGAAATTGAACAAAATCACACGTAAAATACAAAAACAAATTAATGCTTGTGATACTAAAAACGATGATCAGGTAAAAGCACTGACTGAAAAATATGATGAATTGGCCAGTCGTATAGAGGTTATCGAAAATAACAACGACACCAAATCAGACGATACCTCACCAGTTTCGTTTAATCAAACACCCGAATTCCAAAATTTACAGCAGACGATCAGTGAGATAGGTTCGTCCAATAATACATTACGTAGAAAATTGTCATCTTTACAGCAAGAAGTGACGGAGATGAAAAATATTTCAGCCTTTAAAACATCACAGCATACGCCACTCTCCGAACATTTGTCAGACTCACACAGCCAGTGTAATTTAGGTGATTTACAGAGAGTACGTGAGTTAGATACCGAACAGTCACAGATAAATAGATTCTCATGCAATCCTGAGCCTGTTCACACATTCAGAGACGATAACGTTGATTATAAGCAATTTTTATCCGTAAAAAATCTAAGGTATTTAAAAATGACAGAACACAAATACATCCTTTGGACTGGATACGACAAATTGCTTTTGTATTTTTATAAGCTTGGCCTGTAATGCAGAAACTAGAATTGGATTGGATACAACTTGCTTTTGAATTTTCACTGGCATTGCCTGTAACACAGAAACCAAAATTTATTTGCAGTGCGTAAATTACCTCAGGGGATTCATTACACTTCGATGAATATGTGCCGTAGCGTGCACAGGGCCCCAAGCCGTAGTAGTGCTATTTCATCTTTAGTTTTCTGCACTGCTGCCTTCTCTTTTACTATCCTTTATATCTATCAAAACAACTCTTCAACTATCGATCTATCTAGTATTAGGAACGTGTAAAGAAAACCTGATGTGACAAATTTTACCGAAAGTAACAGTTTTCATTAGACACTCCAGAACTACCAGCGTAATTTTAATGAAAGACAGAAGTGTAATCATCAGTGTGTACAAAATTTTCAGCTACCGCAGACGCATTTTGGCAACAATAGAGGGTTTTCCCCGCAACAGCAACAAAACCAGCCGGTTAGCATACCTAACCAACAATGTAATGTGCAAGGTCAACCAAGCTTTAATGTTTCGCCGCCTACACGTATAGCGTCGGCTCCACCAAATAGTAACTCACAGCAACAAGTAAATCACTACGTACAGAAGACACATCATTTCAACTCGTATCGCAACGCGCCGTATAGCAATGATTATCATGACAGACGTAAAAGTAATGAGCACAATTTTCAGCGTACGTTTAATAACAGTCGGTCTTACCAGCAGCATAATCAACCACAACAACAGATAATCATGAATGAAGACAGTAGGCATCATCCCGAATCTAATACGTCAGGACGAAGTAACAGGACAGTACAAATAGTTGAAATGCCACAGCATCCTCCCGCAAATAATAGCACGTCAGATAGAATTTGAGTAGATATAGTAAAAACTGAATCTTCCAGCAACGCAAACAATACTTTTGACACACAAAATCTTGTGCACGAAAATGTTATTAGTTTTGACGACATCAGATACACATTTTTGCATGAAAGACACAATCACAACGTATGTAGACGACATTCTTATTGCAGAACCTAACTGGTCTGAACATAATCTGATTCTGGAACAACTGTTGCAAACTTTTCGTGCACAAGGACTCACAGTTAATCTTAACAAATCGCACTTTGGCAAAACTTCTATAAAATTTCTTGGACATGTAATTTCAGCAGAAGGCATTGCGCCTGACCCAGAAAAACTTCAAGCCTTCAAAAATGGTTCAAATGGCTCTGAGCACTATGGGACTTAACTTCTGAGGTCATCAGTCCCCTAGAACTTAGAACTACTTAAACCTAACTAACCTAAGGACATCACACACATCCATGCCCGAGGCAGGATTCGAACCTGCGACCGTAGCGGTCGCGCGGTTCCAGACTGTAGCGCCTAGAACCTCTCGGCCACTACGGCCGGCCTTCAAGCTTTACGTGACATTACTGTTCCTACGACGAAGAAACAATTACGCAGCTTCCTGGGATTAATTAACTTTTTCCGTAAATTTATTCATTACGCTGCTTTAGACAGCACTAGATTATGCCAGTTGACAGGTAAAAACACTATTTGGTGCTGGGATAGCCAAGCACAGTCTGAATTTGTCAATCTAAAACAAGCTTTGTTGAACGCACCACTTTTATCACACCTAGATCCTACCAGAAATTTTTCCATTGCCACCGACAGTTCTAACACCGCTTTAGGCGTACACATTTTTCAGGAAATTGAAGAAGACGGTACTACAGTAATTAAAAACATCGCCTTTGCGAGTCGCATTCTGTGACCTGCTGAACGCAATTATTCTGTTACAGAACTTGAAACATTATGTGTTGTATGGGCATTTACGAGATTTAGGTATTTTCTTTATGGAAGACATACTACCGTTTACACAGATCGTAGAGCTATACAGTTTTTGCTTTCAGCAAAATTTACACGATAGATTAAGCAGATGGAAACTTTATTTACAGGAATTTAATTTTACAATTGTTCACATTCATGGTACACAAAATATTGTAGCAGACGCACTATCCCGTTCTCTCTTCAACAATCAGCAAGACATCGCAACCAACTTCTGCCAAGCAAATTCTAGCGTCATGTATATTCAGCAAGTCGCATTCGAAAATTTTATTTCGGCGTCATTACGAGACATAGCACAAGAGCAGAGCAAAGACAATGTATGGAAAGAAATTAAACGCCTTTGGGAAGATAGGAATAACGTTACCATTAGAAACCATTATATTGTACGCAATAACATTCTGTTTCGCCGCTCTCACCCTGACAGCAACAATTGGTTATTATGTATTCCTGACGAACTTGTTAACAAATTAATTTGGTATACTCATTTAAGTTACGCACATTACGGAGCCAGAAAATGTTTTCTTATACTGAAACAGAACTGTTATTTTGCGAATATGGAGAAACGTATTAGACAAGTTTTAGCGTCATGTAAAATCTGCCAGAAAGCTAAATCAGACACGACTTCACATATTCCTCCGTTAGATCCTATTGTACCCGTTAAATTGAGACACATGGCCGCTGTAGACATTTTTGGTCCGATTCCCAGAACTAATAGAGGTTTTTGCTACATCTTTGTCGCTGTTGAACTCACTTCGAAATTTGTTACCTTCATTCCGTTACGCAAAGCTACTGCTAAATCTGTTTCTAATGCATTTGTAAAACATTTTTATTTCATGTAGGGCATGTATTGAAAGTAATTTCCGACAATGGACCACAGTTTCGATCTTCGATATGGACACGTATGTTACGAACTGGAAACATTTCGCCGATCTATATATCCAAGTATCACGCTTCTTCGAACCCTTGTGAACAACTAATGAAAGAAATTGGTAAACTATGTAGAATTTACTGCCATAAAAAACATATTGATTGGGATACACACATACTCTCATTCCAGGATGTATATAACTCCATACCAAATGAATCTACTATGCTATCTCCGACTGTTATACTGAAAAATGTTGAACCAGCTAACAAAATTAAAGAATTAGTATCCTTTCCTACATCTCGTCGACTACGTCACCATGAAATAATTGAGATTGCGCTCAACATCAAACGTACCGCAGAGCGCCGAAGAAGACAGCAAAAACAGGTTTGTACACGCCGTGACTTTCACATTGGACAGAAGATATTAGTACGTACACACTATTTATCCAACAGAGGAAAGAGTAGTTGCAGTAAATTTGAGCTTCTATACGCAGCTCCACATCGAATTCGCAGCATTCCTCACCCCAATGTAGTACACGTCGAAACTTTGAGAACCAGAAAAAGCAAAGGCAATCGCCATGTCTCCAATATTAAACCCTTTATTGAAAGAATATACTTTATGATTTATCACACTGTAATGCCATTTCCTGAATTTTATATGACTACTTATGCAATTATATTTATATGAACACTTACTGTTGATTATCATATTTTTTCCTGGCAAGTGCCCGGCAAGGTAAGGTTAGCAGGTCGCTTTTCTTCTCGTTACACATCAGACCGTGCACATTTTTTCCAGATAAAACTTACATATTTTATGACCACTTATGCAATTCTATCTATGTGACTACTTACTGATGATTATCATATTTTTTCTTGGCAAGTGCCCAGCAGGGTAAGCTTAGCAGGTCGCACTACTGTGAATGAATTTTTGTGGGGAGGTTACAAGCTGGCTCACAGTTGAACGTTTATAGACGTCTTATTCACAGAAGATATTGAAACGCCCGCTAAACTCGCTGGGCAGAACAGGTAATAGGACTATGGAAAGGGCCAAAGTTTGAGGTCAGTTTCTACTTCTAACTGTCATTTACTGTAATTTAATAAACTTCACAACCAAAGCGGCACATAGCCAAATATTTACCGAATGGAACTCTTGCACTGCTGAAGGCCCCCAAACAAGAAATCTTAACAAATCAACAAGATAAAAATCCAATTAAGATAGTAATAAAATAATTTAAAAAAGCAACATATGCAAAGTGCAATACAAATGGCTGAGGGCCACAATTAACTTTCAAAATTTTGGAATATATTACCATAGACCTTTAAAGGCAGAAAGTCAACAAGAAACCTTAGAAATCAACAAGATAAAAATTAAATTAAGATGGCCATAAAACAATCTAAAAACCAAAAAAACAACATATGCAAAGAGCAACACAAATGGCTGAGGGCCACAACTAAATTTCAAAATTTTAGAATATATTACCATAGACCTGTAAAGGCAGAAGGCCAGAATGTTTAACAAGAAGAAATCTTAAAAATCAACCAGATAAAAATCCATTTAAGATAGCAATAAAATAATTAAAAAAAACATATTCAAAGTGCAATACCACTGGCTAAGGGCCACAGTTAAATTTCAAAATTTTAAAATATATTACCATAATCTTTTAAAGGCAGAAGGCCGCAATGTTTAAGCTTGAAAGGTAATCTTAAAAATTAATTTTCCAAAATTTTAAGAAAACAAACAGAAACCATGAGCCAAAAACTTAAACTAGCTGACAACAGATAATTAAACACCAGTGGCATTGAGAAAGCCTCCAGGGACGTCGGTCTGCTCTCGTTCATTCAGGCGAGACAGGTGGTAAGCCCAACTATACTAGATCCGTCGGAACCCAACCAGGGGACAGCCAAGGACCGACCGACGCAACGACTTGCTTCCCGTCAATCAGTACATGAGAACTCAAACTGGCAATGTTACAAACGTGATAATATACAGTGGAGTATGTATTAGCTGTCAAAATTACACACCATGCTGGACAGCGACAACAGTTGAGGAAAAGATGCTGCCTGAAATTACGTTAGTGGCCAGGGCAGGTAACTGGAACACTTAACGGCCACTAAGCAGAAAATTCCGGTGGTACACTTGAATTCGAAACACGGTAATGTAGTTAACACCGCTCAAAAGAACACTTCCCGAATTTACGTCAGTGCCCAGGGCAGGTAACCAGAATGCGAATGGCCACAAGACGGAAAATTCCACTGTTGCACTAAAATAGTAGTCGACCAAAATAGTTAATTGCACCTCATGGCGGATAAATCTCAGCAGTAGACACACTCGATGTTGCTCACCGGAAAACTTTCCCAACAGCAAACCACAGAAATGAACCACCACAACATGAATAGACGTGGCTTGGGTAGTTGAAACCACTACTCAACTATGACGTCGTGGCTCGGCGAACCACGTAGCTCGTAGCGATCGGACAGCTCCACACATGCTCCGACACTGCACAGGGGCTGCCAGCGGCAGCAGCCGACTGCACCGCGCGGAAGTAACTTCCCTCGTCCGCAACAACCGACCGACTCACTCCAGACCTCCTAGCCGGAAACTGTATGCACCAAACTAAAGATGTTGCACGGCACAAATATCGATACACATCACTGCTACCACACATGGAAGGAAGAAGAACCACGGCGTAACCGCAACAAGGGCGTGAAACCAAACACAGATGGACAGCGAAGTTCACGAAAACGCATAGTTGGAGAGATCACGGCTCTGATACATTTCCAGCAGAGTGGGCGGAGCAGTCGCAGGCAGCCTACAAGCGTTCTACGGTGCACTCAAACGTCTGTGCAAGAAAAGGTTCACTGTGGAAGGTCTGTCGGATAACTTTATCACGTTCACAATTTATAAGTCTCTAAATCACCTACCGATACATAGAAAACAACTAAATTCAGAAATGTGCCTAACTCAGACACATTGGAACACGGCTCACATTCTGCCCACACGATGGACCTTACCTCATCAACATCCGCCACAAAAAGAGCCCAATGTTCGCGTTGAGTCCTCTGTCCTCAGTTATGTGACTTGATACCCTCTTGCTCTAATGAACATCTGTTTTCTTGACCGTCATTCCTACACAGAACATTTTCAACCTTTACACATCAAGTGTGTATACACTAAATAATATTGTTCACACGAATTTAAAAGTAATTTAATCGCATTTACACATGGTCTTATAATTAACGTATCTCTTTTTCAACATTTTGCAAATCGGAACCGCCATTGCTACTCAAACATGGTCCTTTATTCGTTCTCAAAATTTCCGCTCTACGTTTCCCAGATCTTTTCTTATAAATATTAATATGTAAATTTATCATTAAATAAATATGGACAAATAAATATGGACAAATAAATATTATTGTTAGCTACCAATGCACAGGCTAATTGTTCTGCTTGTGTGAAGAACTGTGTTTTAGACATAGACCAATCTTAATCAAATAATTTCGTTTACAATCAGTTGGTAGTTTTGTATATCCTGATGTCAAATATTCATTTGTTAGAGGATTTCATGCACAAACAGTTGCCGTATCGTGTGCACAGGCAACGTGTTGATATGCATCGTTTTAGTTGTTGGATGATTTTTTACAATCAGTTGTTAATAGTTTATTCTATAAAATGTTGCAAACATGGTGATTTTTCGAGGGACTGTCTTTAAATTTCGAATTTAATATTGTATTTTTTGTGAGCATTTTAGCTTCAGATACAAACAAATGTCAATATATTAGCGTGATGTCTCAAGACGGTTCCTCAGTCGTCACCTCAACCCCCCCTCCCCCCGGCAACCCTTCCCCGGCGTTCCCTTCTTGCTATCAATATTTATTGTTCAACAGTTATCGAAACAGTGCCGTCATTGTCAAATCTATGACATTAGCTGACACTGTCGCCAGTTGTCATAAGATCATTAAAGGCACATTAGTTTTGTAGAACAACGGAGTAGCAACCACGGAACAAAGACAGATCAGAAAAAAAAACCTCACAGTCCTTACAATAAATCAGACTCCAGCATGGCATCCAATCTCCCAGCAAGTGTTGCAGCCGCACTTCTGTAGGTTGCGCAGCTGACAGGTTAAGACCGTGTAACGGAATGTGCTCTGCACAGAAACATTACGATGAACACAATTTTAATTGTTCTATACTCCGTCTGATAATAGTCTGTGAATACAGCGGATAAATCCAACAGTTAATATCTCAAAAATAGGTCTGCTGACAAACAAAAGTGTATGTATAAAAACATTCCAGTTCAAGCGGATCTGTTCTCTCTTACCACGGCGTCTTCACACCATAGAAACTCCCACACCGGTGCGCAATAAGTAATCTGCACCTCTCAGAAGAAGAAACTACAAGAAATCGGCCGTGTTCTTTTCAAAGGAACCATCTCGATATTTGCACTGAGCTGTTAAGGGAATTCACGAAAAACTTAATTCTGAATGTCCGGATGAGAATTTCAACCGCCGTTCTACGAACACGAATCCAGTGCATCACTAGTGAGACTGGGTCTATTTCTCGGGCACAGTTTCTAGTGTCTGCGTGATATTTGAGCGGCTGTAGCATTAAACATTCCTCCAGATCTAGGATATTAGATCCGGTATGTAATCACATGTGTGCTTAGAGATAAGCGCTGCGGACAATAACCATACTTCACCACACCTGCGTATAACACTGGGGTTATGTTCCTAGATATGGAGCTAGCAAAGAACAAGCATTTACTGGATATCACACCAAATGAGCGTGAATCGCTCCAGAGGGAGTGGAACGAGGGCGCCGCATAGAGAATTCTCATTCGCTAACTTTGTGTAGTGATACTACATAGTGCAAGCAGATAACGTTTCCCACTTCGTACAGATTTATTATTGATAGCAGCAACAGCTACTCAGAAAATTTCCTGTTCTCGCATTTTAATCTGTAATATCAGGACGGTGCAGGTAAATCAACAGCTCTTTGTCTTGATAAAGTTTCCAAGCAAAGTGGATGATAATAAAATGACAGTTCCGTACAGATAGCGTATTCTATTAGTTAATAAATGTATTCTGACAGGAGAATCATCTGTCCGATTTGAGTTATATGAGGGGATTTTATTTTTCCTTTAATTCATTGAGGCGGATTTTTCCTAGATATTGGTTGCTGTTAAAATAGGAGCGCTCAATTTAATTCTATGATATGTCACTGGTCGACCAGCCCATAGATTTGGTTAGTTTATCCTTCTTATAGGACTAAGGTTTCATGAAAGTGTATTAGTTACTTAATCTCTACATATCATTACAACACATCATTCATACATGCACTAAGGCAACCAAGTTCCATGAGAATATAATTAATTATTATTTTTTCCATGTTCTTCGGAGACATCGAAGTTAATCTAGCAAATTAACCGATGGAAAAATCAAATATAGTCTCGTACTTTAAATTTCAAAGGATCTACAATTATATTTCTAGAAAATACACTTATTTTCTAGGTTGGTTGCTTGGTTTGGGGCATGGGAGCAAACAGCGAGGTCATTGGTCCCTTCGGATTAGGAAAGGGTCAGGGAGGAAGTCGGCCGTGGCCTTTCAAAGGAACCACCCCGGTATTTGCCTGAAGCGATTTAGGTAAATCATGGAAAACATAAATCAGGATCGCCGGACGCGGGTTTGAACTGCCGTCCTCGCATATGCGAGTCCAGTGATCTAACCAATGCACCCCCTCGCTCGGCTTATTTTCTAGAAATTAGAATTGCGGGTCACTTCTTACTGACAAATAAGTACAGTTCTGTACAGTTTCCTATTGGGAAATAAATAATTACCAATTCTAGATAGACGAAAATAGTCATGCATCTTTTGCACACGCATCAGCGCACGTAAGAAGTACTTCATTGTCTACATCAAACATATACATTCATATACACACTCAGAATTCGTAGGAATTGTAGACCAGGGACACCGTTGATTACTAACCGTGTTAAAAAACTGCTACGTAGAAAGAGAGCTTCACATCACAGATTCTATGGAGCAGTCTATTGACATGCAGTCAATATGGATATAGAAAACATCGTTCTTGTGAAACACAACTAGTTCTTTACACACACAATGTGCTGAGCGCTATTTAGAAGGGATTTCAAATTGATTCCCTATTTCTAAAGTTCCGAATGGCTTTTGACACTGTGTCACGCAAGCGACTTGTAGTGAAATTGCGGGCTTACGGAATATCGTCTCAGTTATGTGGTTGGATTCGTAATTTCCTGTCAGAGAGACGTCACAGTTGGTTGTAATTGATGGAAAGCAATCGAGTAAAAGAGAAATGACTTCTGGCGTTCCCGAAAGTGGTGTTATAGCTCCTCTCCTGTTCCTTATCTGTGTAAACGAATTAGGAGTCAACGTGAGCAGCCGTATTAGGTTGTTTGCAGATGATGCTGCAGTTTATCGTCCAGCAAACTCATTAGAAGATCAAAACAAATTGCAAAACAATTTAGAAAAATCTGAATGCTGTGTAAATTCGTAATTGACTCTAAATAACGAAAAGTGTGAGGTCATCCACATGAGTGCTAAAAGAAATCCGTTGAACTTCGGTTACACGATAAATCAGTCAAATCTAATGGCCGTAAATTCAACTAAATACCTAAAAAATTACGAACAATTTAAATCGGAAAGAACACATAGAAAATGTTGTGGGAAAGGCAAACGAAAGACTGCTTTCAATTGACAGAACACTCAGAAAACG
Source organism: Schistocerca serialis cubense (assembly GCF_023864345.2). Taxonomy (NCBI): domain Eukaryota; kingdom Metazoa; phylum Arthropoda; class Insecta; order Orthoptera; family Acrididae; genus Schistocerca; species Schistocerca serialis. The sequence goes on along the minus strand of NC_064642.1, from coordinate 353,657,944 downwards.
TAACAGACCTACTAAAGAGATTGGCTACACTGCACTTGTCTGTTCTCTGCTGGATTACTGCTGTGCGGTATGGGATCCTCACCAGATAGGATCAACAGAGGATATCGAAAAAATTCAAAGAAGAGAAGCACGTTCCGTATGAGCGCGAAATAGGTGAGAGAGTGTCACTGACTTAATTCAAGATTTAGGGAGGACACTACTAACACAAAGCGGTTTTTCGTTGAAGCGAAATTTCAGTCACCAACTTTCTCCTCTGAATGAGAAAATATTTTTGACTTCTACCTATATAGGGAAGAACGATTATCATAATCAAATAAGGGAAATCAGAGCTCGCACGGAAAGCTATAGCTGTTGGTTTTCTGCGCGTTGTTCGAAAATTGATTAATAGAGCATCACTGTGAAGATGGTTCGATGAATACTCTCCCAGACAACTGTGATTCGCAGAGTATCCATGTAGATGTAGAAGTAAAATCAAAATCCAGTTGACAAAAAAGCCGTACGAGGCGAAAATAAACGTTAGCTCAGTGGGAGAAGCATTAAATGGTTTTGAAAGTAAAATTTTGCCATCCAATCTGACTAAAAACTCTAAGAGGATTTGGTCTAATGTACAGTCTGTACGTGGATCGGTAACATCTATTCAGTGACTCAGCGACCGTACTGGCACCGAAACGGAAGGCGAAAGAGAGAAGGCCGAAATACTGAATTCGATTTTAGGAAATGGTTTCCTCGAGGAAGATAGCAGTATGGTGCTTCCTTTCAATTATCAAACGAACATTGAAATAAGTGATCGGAAGTAGAAAAGCAGCTACAATCGCTTAGTTGTGGAAAGGCATTAGGGCCAGAAGAGGTACTTGTAAGCTACTACAGAGATCATGCCAAAGAGCTTGCTCCCCCATTTGCAGCAGTTTGTCATAGGAACAACGCAGGGTAGCGACTGTAAAAAGGCGCTGGTCAATCAGCTTTCAAAATGGGTAGTAGAACAGATGCACACAATACTACGACTATGTTGTTGACATCAGTCTTTCATAGAATTATTGAACACATTTTATGACAGTTTTGGGGAATGACAATCTCCTCCACAAAAATCACATGCATTCCTCAAACAGAGAACACTCGAAATAATGTCCCTCACTGCCGTTAACTAGAAGAAAACGACCTTACCAGATACAGTACCTGATTAGCGACTTCATTTAAGACTTCCTTGAACTTGTCGCTCTTAACGTAACAAAACTGCAGATGTAAAAGTAATTTAGAAGTATCACAACTAAGTGTGAGAGGACCGTTACTGTTTACAATACGTGTAAATGATTAGTAGAAAATGCTACCCACCATGTTAGCGGGGGGCTCTAATGTGTTGCTTCCTGGACTCGTGTAGGCGCGCCGGCCCCGCATCGAATCCACCTGACGGACTAACGACGAGGGCCGGTTTGCCAGCCAGTCTGGATGTAGTTTTCAGGCGGTTTTTCACATCCCACTAGTTGAATACCGGGCTGGTCCCCATGTCCCGCCTCAATTACACGACTCGAAGACATTCGAAAAAATTTCGCGCTATTTCATGGCTTACACTAGACGCGGACAGCTGGGGTCCACTAATTCCGGTCCCAGGGGGTATGGGATGGCGACAGGCCACTTTCTGACACTGAAATCGCCAAATCCATAGTAAAACGGCCGACCCCACGTTGTAGTGCGACAAAGGCCCAAAAAAATGATGGTGATCTAGTAGAAAATGTCGGGATCTCCATAAGGCACCAGACGATGCGATTATCTATGAAACCGTATCTGCACCAGAACGCTAATTATTTGCAAAACGACCTGCATAGCATTGACATTGGTGCAGGAACTGCATTTGTCTCTCAACGTAAATAAAAGTAGAACACTGCACATACATAAGAGAAGATCTTCGCTACTGTACAACAACACCATTGATGACAAACTGCTGAAAACAGTATCTACCGAAAATTATGTAGGAGTAACCATACATAGAGACCTTAACTGGAATGGCCACATGAAACAAACAGTAGAGAAAGTAGATGCTAGACAGAGATTCATGGGAAGAATTTTAAGGAAACGTAAAACATCCTCAAAAGATGCAGGGCCCTCGTTCAACCGCTTCTTGAGTATTCCTCATAATTCTGCGATTATTTCCATATAGGACTAACAGAGTCATTTAATCGGTGCAAGAGCGTTAGAGAGATGCTCAACAAACTCCAGTAGCAGGCGCTACAAAAGTGGCGTCCTGAATCATCGACTGCATTGCTGCTGAAACTCGGAAGGATCTGACAACATGTTACTTCCTCTCACATACGTCTCGCGAAATGACCACAACGAGAAAATAAGAGAAATTAGAACTAACACAGAAGATTACCGACAGTTATTCTTTCCACGCACCATTCACGAATGGAAAAAAGATGGGGCAGATCAGATAGTGGTGCCTGAGATACCCTCGGCCACAAACCGCTAGGTGGCTTGCGGAGTATTGCTGTTGTTGTTGTAACCTAGCAATTGCAGTGGCTGTTACCCAAGACTGAGCGTATATTCCTATTTCGTATCCCTACAGGCTGTTACACTTAGATACAAGTTGGCTGATAACAGTTGTGGATGTATGACATTATAGTAATAGAACACTCGTTTGTTCTTATTTTTTTTTGTCACGCTTCCACATTTCACATTTCTGAACATTCAAAATAAGTTTCAATCTTTCCATTACTTTAAAGTTTTATTAATTTATGACGATTATTTCTAGAGCTTTTATAGCTCGAACTTTCTAACAGATAACTGCTTCATTTTCAGGATATCTGGGGCTACTATTAACATAAATGTACAAAATGAAAACGAAGGGTTCAATTGCATTTCCCGGCAACACGCCCGGAGTTGCTTGAATACCTGCCTATGACACTTCATGCAAGATAACATGCTGCGTCGAGCCCACCAATAAATTACCCATCCACTGGGTTTCGCAAGGCCGATGTTCTAGGGATCGATTCTGGTTGGCATGGAGATGTCATTCTGTTCGAGATACCTCATACCTCATTACATTTGAGCTGAGAGTAAGTACAAGAGTGTGCCACAGATGGATGTCAGTGACATTGGGGGGGGGGGGGGGAGGGGGTAGTTTTGTGGTTCGCATCTGCTACTCCTTTCGAAGAAGAGGTAACATGTTCTCTCTTCCAAGCACTGGGCACCTTTTTCTGTTAGAGAAATCTACCGCATCTTATGGTTAATAAAGGGTCCGTCTCAGACGCGAATCACGTGTAGACTTTGATAGAGCTTCCGTGGACCTGTGGAACCTTAGTCGGTTTTAGAGATTCCAGCTGTTTCACAGTGACTCTGGTATTCACATTTGCATTATTCGTCTTTACAGTGGTTGCAAAAATTGTACTGCGGCAACACTTCAGGATCCTCCTATTAAAAGCAACTGTTGAAAACGGAATTGAACGTTTCTAGTTTTGTTCTGCTACTCTCAGTTTCACTTCCTGTGACATCCACGTGTATCTAGACATTACCTTTGGTGCAACCGACAGGCTTTGGGTATTGTGAGAGGTCTGCCTATTACATTCTTTTACAGTAGCTGGCAGCCGTTGAAGTCTTCAGGTGGTATCCTTTTCAGGGCCAAACGCATTGTGTTTAACATTTCTGTATCTATAGCCCCGAGGTTAGTTTTTATACCTACTGCATAATAGTAGCTGTTTTTAGAGACTGTACAGCATGGAGGATGCCTCTGATCACAAACTACTCTAATATGTACATGCCTATTCAATGATAGGTTAGAGGTTCTTCTAATCAAAGCCCCAATTTCTCTTCATCTTGCTCTACAGAGATAAATGTTTCGAGTTTCTCCTTGAGATATGAAGTTTCTGCCTGTGTATCTAGTTTATTGAATATGCAAATCTATATACTTGTTTTATGGTAGTTCCCTCTTTTATCTGGTAACTACTGCTGCTACAGCTGCCTCGTGATATGTTATAGCAGTTTCAGTGCAGACATTCTCAAACAGGTCAGCTCTGTTGTCACCACTAACTTTATTATAATTCTGTCATCTGTGTGTTTCCGAACTGTTTCTTCTACGTAATCTTGAGAGAAAGTATTCAGTACTGTTTTACAAGATATCTTGTGGCGCCCTTCACTTAGAGAATTTTAATTCTACATGGTGAGTTGTTTGTGCGACAAGTCGCATGGGACAACGGGGGCCATAATATGACGTTGGGTTTTTGTTGGTAGGTGGGGTCGCGTCAGAGATATGAAGGTCAACTTTGTTTTTTTAAGTGGGACGTTATAGTTTAGCACTTATTTTCTGATAGCGGCTATCGAGACGAATCCAATGATGTATAACAGTAAGGTCTTTAACGGTCAACGAGGGTCAAAAAGGAGGCATTAATGTCCATTTACAGGAGGTGTTCGAAGTGATGATCATTGGTATCAGTGCAGTGCTGCAATCTTCTTACCATAGATTGAGTGGTATTCCTTATCACTTCGGCACTCATCGAAACACACACTCTGACAGTTCTCTCTCGTATATCGTGCAAATAGTAAATATTCGCTGAATACGGCGTATCCATCTAATGTGCCATTGACATGTAAACACCATTGGACGGTTTCGCAATACAACACTAATCGGAACGGTAAGACTAGTATCGCCGAAACAAGCCAATGTGAATGATATATTCCTTCGAAGAACAAGTCGATATGCTTTTCATGTACAGAGAATACCAACGAAATTCAGTGAGAGCTAGAGACTTATACGCTGAATGATGTCCTCAACGAACCCACCCTACACGTCATACATTTAAACATGTGTATGATAAATTGCGAACAACTGGATCTTTAACTCATCGGAAACATATCCGGCAAAGGAAAGTTACTAACGAGGAAACGGAAATTTGTACTCTTGCCACTGTGGTTCGAGGTCCGTGTGCTAATTTGCGCCAAACCGCAAGGGAATCTCGCATGAGCTAGAGTAGTGTTGTTCGTGTTCTGCATCGCCATAAATATCATTCTTACCATATAAGTCTCCACCAAGAATTGACTGGTACGCATTGTATGCGCCGCATTAAATTCTGCCAATGGGCTCAACTTCAGATTCAGAGGGATGACACATTTATTAATTTGATTTTATTTACTGGCGAGGCTACATTCACGAACAATGGAAACTTTAATTTGCATAACATGTGTTATAGGGCAGCTGCGGCAAGTTGCACACCAAAAACCGTGATCGGTGAATGTATGGTGTGGGATTCTGGAGGACAGAATTATAGGCCCCAATTTCATCGAAGAAAATCTCAAGGGTAGGAAGTACAACATATTCCTGCAAGAAACATTAGGTCTGTTACTGGAAGAAATACCTTCAGGAACAAGGAACCGAATGTGGTATCAACACGATGGGTGTCCGGCACATTTTTCACTGATGGCTAGAAATGATTTGCAGAGATAATTCCCAAATCGTTGGACTGGACGTCGAGGAGATGTGTCGTGGTCAGGTCGTTCACCACACTTGACGCCTCTGGATTTTTTCTTGTGGGAATTCGTAAGACATTGTCTATAAAGACGTTGCAACTACACCTGAAGATAAGAGAGAGAGAATTGTCAGAGCATGTGCTTCGATAAGTGCCGAAGTGTTAAGGAATACCACTCAATCCATGATAAGAAGGTTGCATCACTGCATTGATACGAATGATCACCACTTAAATATGGACGTTCATGCCTCCTTTTTGACCTTCGTTGACGTTTAAAGATCTTAATGTCACACATCATTGGATTCGTCTCTACAGCCGCTATCAGAAAATAAGTACCAACCTATAGCATCCCATTGGAAAAAAAAGCAAAGTTGACTTTCATATCTCTGAAGCGACCTCACCTAGTAACAAAACACCAAGGTCCTATTATGGCACCCGTTGTCTCATGCAACATTTGTCCCACAAACATTTCAGCTCCTACCATTCTTTCGGGGTTATTCTAGGTGGCAATACTTAGTGACTCACCCTGTGGATTGCTGGGTGTTTAGAGGCTCCCCTAATAATGACAGTATATTTAGAAAATATGTGAATTCATTAGCTGAGGTTTTCTCTTAAGTTTTCGCTTCCACTTGGGTGTCAGTCTGGCGGTCGACAAAAAGATCCAGTTATAAGGTGCTACCCATTCCTAAAGCTCAGTCTTGGCCAAATGATCTGCCCTGCAGCTGTAATTCCTATCTCAATTGTTTTGACTTTACTGTCTACTGCTCTGAATATGCTACCACTATTTGTCATTGGCCTAATCTTTTTATATAGGCTTACATTTATTCCAGAAATGTCTCTGCTGATAATTTCAAGTTTAAGGGAGCCCTCCGTTCTTAATACTATGTGTAGTCTACTGTGCTTTAGGTGCACATCGAACTGCGGCACTTTGTTACACTTTGGCATATAATATCTAGGATTTAATAGTTTCATCTGGGTGTGTGGGGCGTGGGAAAAAGAATTTGACTCTTACACTGAAACACCTTATGCGATGTAATCTTCCTTGTGTGTATTTCATTGTGCCTAATAGATTTTCTACTGGTCGTTTCGCGAATGCATGGCTTCATTGGTATAGTCAATCTGCTTTGTGTGTGCATGATTCCTCTAGGTAGTTCATTCATTAATTTTTAAAATTAATAATGGCTCCACATCTATATCACTAACACCAGTAGCGTAAAGTAAACGGTGTTCCATTGTCGTACGAATCACCTAATTCGTAGTTTCATGCCGTCTGCAACCATAATGCATTTCATCACAGATCAGTTTCATTTCTTCAGCAGCTTGCACATTGAAAATACAGGCCAATGGCTGTGTCAGTGTCGTTAGTCTTTCATACCAATACACGCAGTTCAAGCATCTCACACTAGTACAAAGAGTTTACATATTCACATAAGTGTGAAGGTTCCTAACACCAGTACATTATACATTTTGTTCCTAGAGCCTATGATAAAATTGAGGAAAGTGAGACAAGATCATGAAATACAAGACATTTTCTGATGGCGAATGCGAGAAGGTAGCTACTGTTTCCATCTGAAGAGGCCTGGAGGACATTTACGCGGAGCAACGGTGTTCCCTCAGATCAAGTGAAGTGAATAAAACTGAAATGTATAAGTAGAACTATATTACGGACCTCGGTATCAAAAGAATTTTAACATTGAGACACGTAAACTTTTTTTTTTTTTGTTATCAGTCTACTGACTGGTTTGATGGGGCCCGCCACGAATTCCGTTCCTGTGCTAACCTCTTCATCTCAGAGTAGCACTTGCAACCTATGTTATCAATTATTTGCTTGACGTATTCCAATCTCTGTCTTCCTCTACAGTTTTTGCCCTCTACAGCTCCCTCTAGTACCATGGAAGCCATTCCCTCATATCTTAGCAGATGTCCTATCATCCTGTCCCTTCTCCTTATCAGTGTTTTCCACATATTCCTTTCCTCTCCGATTCTGCGTAGAACCTCCTCATTCCTTACCTTATCAGTCCACCTAATTTTCAACATTCGTCTATAGCAACACATCTCAAATGCTTCGATTCTCCTCTGTTCCGGTTTTCCCACAGTCCATGTTTCACTACCATACAATGCTGTACTCCAGACGTACATCCTCAGAAATTTCTTCCTCAAATTAAGGCCGGTATTTGATATTAGTAGACTTCTCTTGGCCAGAAATGCCTTTTTTGCCATAGCGAGTCTGCTTTTGATGTCCTCATTGCTCCGTCCGTCATTGGTCATTTTACTGCCTAGGTAGCAGAATTCCTTAACTTCATTGACTTCCTGACCATCAATCCTGATGTTAAGTTTCTCACTGTTCTCATTTCTGCTACTTCTCATTACCTTTGTCTTTCTCCGATTTACTCTCAAACCGTACTGTGTACTCATTAGACTGTTCATTCCGTTCAGCAGATCATTTAATTCTTCTTCACTTTCACTCAGGATAGTAATGTCATCGGCGAATCGTATCATTGATATCCTTTCACCTAGTATTATAATTCCACTCCTGAACCTTTCTTTTATTTCCATCATTGCTTCCTCGATGTACAGATTGAAGAGTAGGGGCGAAAGGCTACAGCCTTGTCTTACACCCTTCTTAATACGAGCACTTCGTTCTTGATCGTCCACTCTTATTATTCCCTCTTGGTTGTTGTACATATTGTATATGACCCGTCTCTCCCTATAGCTTACCCCTACTTTTTTCAGAATCTCGAACAGCTTGCACCATTTTATATTGTCGAACGCTTTTCCAGTTCGACAAATCCTATGAAAGTGTCTTGATTTTTCTTTAGCCTTGCTTCCATTATTAGCCCTAACGTCAGAATTGCCTCTCTCGTCCCTTTACTTTTCCTAAAGCCAAACTGATCGTTACCTAGCCCATTCTCAATTTTCTTTTCCATTCTTCTGTATATTATTCTTGTAAGCAGCTTCGATGCATGAGCTGTTAAGCTGATTGTGTGACAATTCTCGCACTTGTCAGCTCTTGCCATCTTCGGAATTGTGTGGATGATGCTTTTCCGAAAGTCAGATGGTATGTCGCCAGACTCATATATTCTACACACCAACGTGAATAGTCGTTTTGTTGCCACTTTCCCCAAGTACACTACTGGCCATTAAAATTGCTACACCAAGAAGAAATGCAGATGTTTAACGGGTATTCATTGGACAAATATATTATGCTAGAACTGCCATGTGATTACATTTTCACGCAGTTTGGGTGCATAGATCCTGAGAAATCAGTAGCCAGAACAACCATCTCTGGCCGTAATAACGGCCTTGATACGCCTGCGCATTGAGTCAAACAGAGCTTGGATGGCGTGTACAGGTACAGCTCCACATATAGCATCAACACGACACCAAAGCTCATCAAGAGTAGTCACTGGCGTATTGCTCGGCCAGTTGCTCGGCCACCATTGACCAGACGTTTACAGTTGGTGAGAGATCTGGAGAATGTGCTGGTCACGGCAGAAGTCGAACATTTTCTGTGTGCAGAAAGGCCCGTACAGGCCCTGCAACATGCGGTCATGCATTATCCTGCTGAAATGTAGGGTTTCGCAGGGATCGAATGAAGGGTAGAGTCACGGGTCGTAACACATCTTAAATGTAACGCCCAGTGTTCAAAGTGCAATCAGTGCGAACAAGAGGTGACCGAGACTTGTAACGAATGGCACCTCGTACCATCACACCGGGTGATACGCCAGTATGGCGATGACGAATACACGCTTCAAATGAGCGTTCACCGCGATGTCGCCAAAAACGGATGCGACCATCATGATGGTGTAAACAGAACCTGTATTCATCGGAAAAAATGACGTTTTACCATTCGTGCACCCAGGTTCGTCATTGAGTACACCATCGCAGGCGCTCCTATCTGTGATGCAGCGTCAAGGATAACGGCAGCCATGGACTCCGATCCGATAGTCCATGCTGCTGCAAACGTCGTCGAACTTTTCGTGCAGATGGTTGTTGTCTTACAAACGTCCCCATCTGTTGACTCAGGGATCGAGACGTGGCTGCACGATCTGTTTCAGCCATGCGGATAAGATGCCTGTCATCTCGACTGCTAGTGATACGAGGCCGTTGGGATCCAGCACGGCGTTCCGTATTACCCTCCTGAACCCACCAATTCCATATTCTGCTAACAGTCATTGGATTTCGACCAAAACGAGCAGCAATGTAGCGATACTATAAACCGTAATCGCGATAGGCTACAATCCGACCTTTATCAAAGACAGAAACGCGATGGTACGCATTTCTCCTCCTTACACGAGGCATCAAAAGAACGTTTCGCCAGGGAACGCCGGTCAACTGCTGTTTGTGTATGAGAAATCGGTTGGAAACTTTCCTCATGTCAGCACGTTGTAGGTGTCGCCACCGGCGCCAACTTTGTGTGAATGTTCTGAAAAGCTAATCATTTGCATATCACAGCATCATCTTCCTGTCGGTTAAATTTCGCGTCTGTAGCACGTCATCTTCGTGGTGTAGCAATTTTAATGGCCTGTGTTGTATGAAATTGTTATTTGGAGCTGACTGGTAATGTTGGAAGAAGTTACAAGCATTAAAAAAAATTAACTTTAGCAAATGTTACTAGTTTTATCAATACGTATTATACATTATGACTGGCGAGTACATCGGATGGGTATAATGAAAGTGCAGCTACTTACAAAAAGGTCCAGTGTGGTGTGTGACGATCGTATGGCAGTGAAACTTGTTAGATATGCTAACACCGGAACCGAATTACGGTGGGGTGAAAAATTAGTTCAAATTTCGGCCACCAGATGTAAATCTGGCGCTATAAACTGTTTGTGTGAGAGCATGACATTAGCGCAGTCATTTGTCTCGCCACAACGTGAGAGAGCAATATGGCTGCCGAGATGAGAGACCGTGCGCTATTAGTGTAACTGCTTTATGTGAACAGCAGCAATTACAGCGCTGCATTGAGAGATATCGCCAAGTGGAATGTCTGAGCAGAGGCTCGATGTCATCAAAAGCTTTGGGTGAGCTTGGTGTGGCACCTGAAAGAAGATGGCGATTCAAAAGACCCTTATGGAAATAATAATAGATTCCCTCGTAGAACTGCTAAAATTGTAACCTGTAGGTTAATGCAAGACGTATATTTCCCATTTATCACACAGCATATATCATATCACGACAACGCGGAAATGATTCAAACGTTTCAACTGCTTGGTCCAAGGGGATACAGGAATCGCTCGCCATGAGAGTACCGGTAAATTGGCAAAACAGGCACTCAGGAGTGGGGTAGTAAAAAAAAAAAAATTCTCCTGGCGGTCTTATCGGCGTGCTCTGAGTCACAGCCGTGGTTAGAAACGAATCCAATAATCGAAGAACTACACAAGAATTGCTTGTATAGACAATTTCAAGACTGAAATTAAGCGTTGCTTGCTACCGACAACATCTTCACTTGAGAAAATTGGTACACTTGCAACTGTGGTGCGAAGCAGAAGGGAAACCATACATAGCGGCTGCCTTAGAGCTAGGAGTCGCAGGGGCTCAATAAGGAATTTGTTTAAATGAAGAGCTCTCCACTAAAGTGCTGACTCTCTTGGCAAAAGTAAACATAAGCTTTTGAAATAGGTATTTTTAGTACACACACTATCCAAACAAGTTTCCTTCAACCCTCTCCCACCTATCTCGCAGACGCTACAGAAAAATTCGCGCCAGGCATTCAAAGTATTGCCATACTACAGTAAAAATATGAACAAGTTGGTGGTGATTTAATTTTACGCCAAATATCGTTTTGAATATGATAACATGCAATTACCGAGGAGAAGCAACTGAAACAGTTGAAAACAAATATGTCGCCAGGTCCGGATGGATTCTCACTTCGATTTTACAAAGGGTAATCTACGGCATTGGCCCCTTACATACCTTGCATTTATGGCAACCCCCTCGCCCAGAGCGAAATCCCAAGTATCTGGGAGAAAAGCGCAGGTGACTCCTGTGTACGAGGAGGATATATCTACGGACCCAGAAAATTTCAGCCGAATATCCTTAAAATCGGTTTCCTGCAGAAAATTTCAACATAGTGTCGGCTCGAACATAGTAAATTTTCTTGAGACGGAAAAGTTTCTTCCCACGAATCAGCACGCTTTTAGAAAGCGTCGCTCGTGGAAACTCAGTCTGCCCTTTTCTCATGTGATATCCTGCTAACGACGTATGAAGGGCAATAGACTCCCGAGAAGCCATCGACCTCTGCCGCATTCTACACTCTTAACGAAGGTATGAGCACACGGAATGGGTTCCCAGATATGTGAGTAGCTTGAACACTTCTAAAGTAACAGAACCCAGTACGTTATTCTCTACGGCGACAGTTAAACACAGATAAGGGTATTGTTAGGAGTGCCCCAAGAAAGTTGTTGGTAGGACCGCTGTTATTTTCTATGTTCATTAATTATCCAACTGACAGGGTTAGCAGCAATCAGCGGCTGTTTGTTGATCGCACTGTGGCATACGGGAGGGTGTTGTCGCTAAGTGACTGTCGGATAATATACGATGGCATAGACAAAATTTCTAATTTCTGTGATGAACGGCAGCTAGCTCTAAATGTTGTAATAATAGTAATGAAGCAAGTTCATGCTTTTCAGTAGGAAAAAACAGAGCAATAAGATTAAAGTGCAGCATTAGTAGTGTGATGATTGACATAGTCACGACAATTAAATATACAGGCATAACGTTGCAATAGCGAAGATGACTGGCCGACTTCGCTTTACTGGAAGAATTTTTAGGAAAGTGTGCTGCATCTGTAAGGGAGACCCCTTAAAGAACATCAGTGCACCCATTCTTGAGTACCGCTCTAGTGTTTAGGATCCACAGCAGCTGGCATTGAAGGAAGAGATCGAAGCACTTCAGAGGCTGCTAGAATTGTTACTGGTAGGTTCGAACAAATATTACAGACATGCTTCAGAAACTGAAATGAGAATCCCTGGGTGGAAGGCGTCAATTTCATTTCGAGAAACACTAGTCAGAAAATTTAGAGAACCGGCACTTCAAGCTGCTTGCAGAACGATTCTGCTGCTACCGACGTACATTTCGCGTAACGACAACGTAGATAAGAGAAATTAGGGGTTGTATGGAGGCGTATAGGAAGTCGTTTTTCCCTGGCTGTGTTTGCGAGTAGAACAGTTAAGGAAAAAAATTAGTAATGGTACACACTACCCTTCGCCATGCACCTTTCAGTGGTTCTGGAGTTCGGATGAGGATATACAAATCATTAATTATAAATAGCTCATCCTTCGAGTACGTCTTTAATCGGCGAATTAAACGCAGTAATTGTAAATTGCCAGAAAAACTAAACTATCTCCAACTTCTTCTTTCGTCTCATTAAGTGCAAAATCGATGGCACATGTATTTAAGATAACAGTAATGTAGCAAATAAGGACAGTAAATATGTTTGGAAAGTCTCAATGCGCTAAAAATGGGGCCAGTTTTTGCCGTTAGGTGGAGGGATACCAAAACAGCCGACAGCTTGACGTCGAGAATACAGTACACAGTGTACTGTGCGTGTTATGTGATTGTCCTTGGCTCCGGCAAGGTAAAAGACGGGGATGATCCTTTCAGGTCACCCTCGTTTGAGTTAGTATCCGGAGCCAGGTCGTGGGGGACCTACGGAACGGAAAAATTTGAACAGTGAGGCGATGAATCCACCAACGTCCGGTTGTTCACTCATTAATTATGCAGTTTTCCTCGGTTCGACTCCATCAACGCCGCTGAGCCAAAATGTGAGTAGTTTCTCCGTTAGGTAAGCCCGTCTCATCCTTACTTTCCCTTCGTGCATACTCCATCCTTTCTCTCTGTTTATGACTTTGTGTGTGTGTGTGTGTGTGTGTGTGTGTGTGTGTGGGTGGGTAGGTGGGTGGGTGGGAGTGTGTTGTGTGTGTGTGTTGTGTCTGTCTGTCTGTGTGTGTGTGTGTGTGTGTGTGTGTGTGTGTGTGAGTGACAGAGAGAGAGAGAGAGAGAGAGAGAGAGAGAGAGAGAGAAGAAGAGAGAGAAAGCTCCAAGTAGTCTTTTGTTTAATTGTAATGCAACCTTTGCATACTGTCAGGTGCAAAGTTCTCTATAATGAACACGGTTCAGATAGGCCAGTATCAACGATACTCTCGCTGCTTAAAGCGTTAATAGACGCCCTTTACTTATTTTTCTCTGATAAAGGTAATTTTTTGTTGTACTGAGTAACTGTCGCAGAAGGAGATACCTTATCCGACGCAATACACGCTAAACAGGATATCTACTGTCAACAATATTATACATACATTTCATGCAAGTGGGGAAAAAAAGTCCGACTTGCTTGTGCAAGAGATAAATTAGACAATCATCGTCGATCCCATGTAACTTCGTTTGACATGCAAGCAACATCTCACCAAAAGACCATTCCTCCCATTCTCCCTAAGTAACTACCATCCAATCGTCTCCACCCTTGTCGTTTATCCAAAGTGAAAGTGTATCGTGAAAGATGTGAGAGACAGAGTATGTAACGACTACCAAAAAAGAAGATACACTAAGCATGCACAGCGGCATGGAAAACTTGAACACAGGGCACCGACCAGAACTATTTTCGGGAAAAATATTAAAGAGTTAATAACTTTTAAGACAAATTTTTCCAAAGTATTTCAGACCAAAAAAGTCTTGGTTGAGACATTATTTAAGTCAATGACGCATTTCACCCTTTTGGGGCATCTTCAGATTGTGTAAAAGTAGTTTCATACGTGACCTTGCAGTCACCCATCAGTAACCAGCTACTTTTACACAATGTAATGATGCCCCAAAAGGATAAAACGCGTCATTGACATTAAATAATTTCGCAACTGAGAACACTTTTGAACCGGTTTCTGTAGCAGACTGCCACGATGGAATGGGAAAATTTCTTCTAACTTATTCACAAATAACTTGCTGTCATAATATAAAAAAGACTTAAACGCAAAAAAACCTCTACAAATTCACTGTCAGAGTCAATGTAATTTCAGGTTAGCAAGGAAACAAAATAAAAAGCGCGCAGCATAGCTTTTAGACTTGACACAGTAAAACAAGAATGAACTTTGTACAGTATTATTACATACAAAATCTGAGATCGAGAGAAGATGACGTATAGGTATCGGGATATGTTTTGGTAAGTAGAAAGAAAAAACCATTTTTCTCAGAAGGTGGCATTCAAAAGCCCAAATTGGAAGCCATTAGTTATATTAAGACAGCATTTCTGATGAAATTTATATATTCTGACACTTCGTTAAAATTTGTCTTTAATTCTTTATGTGGTGTCTTCACTTTCTTAGTGTATGTTTTATAAGAGTTGTGGAAAGTATTAAAAAACATGGGTTTACCAGATCATCTCATTCACCTACTATTATATTCAGACCCAGTAGCCACGTTGAGAACCATATCTGGAGCAACGAAGTGTGTCAATATTGAGGAAGGATTATGTCAAGGCTGCATATTTATTCAGTAGATGAAGAAGAAATCGGAATTAAAACAACTGGGATAAATATAAGTAACCTTAGATATGCAGATGATACCATACTGATGGCATACAACGGAAAAAAGTTAAGATCCTCTTACTGAAGGTGAAAGAAGGAAGTGTAAAGGCTAGTTTAACGCTGAATGTCAAGAAAATGAAAATTATGGCAACTAAACCTACCACTTGACGGCATACAAAGGGAAAAGCAATGGAGACAATTTCTATGTTCAGTTATCTCGGCTTCCAGATTTCTGCTGCTCGAGACTACAGTCACGAAATCTAGAGACGCTTGTCACTAGGCAGAATGTCCATCCTTTGCAATGCTTTAAGCAGTGGAGAAGTGACTTTAACAACAAAGATCCGTAGTGAGGGCTATGCTCTTTCCAGTTGTAGTGTACGGATGTGAGACATTGACAAATAGAAGGGCTGAACAGCGTAGAAAAGGCACCTTCTAATTGTTACGTCGAAAGAAACTCCTTAAGAATTCCGTGGACCGCAAAGGGAACGAATAGGTCGGAATTACAGCAGTTAAAATCAGACTGCTCCTTGGAAAATCTGATACTGAAACAAAAATTAAGGTACTTTGAGCACATCATGAGAAAACATGATTCGCAGCAAAACGTGCTGATGCTGGGAAAGACCGAGGGCGTAAGTATACGGTGGCGGCAAAGGATGAGCTGGATCGATGGCATAGCAGAAGTAATGGATTCCAATCTGGGAACTTTGTAACTTTGTGGGAAATAGTGCTGGACAGAAGAAACTGCCGTGCTTTAGTTCTAGGGCTCTCCCAGAGTCGGAATCAACTAAACGAATAGAGAGAGAGAGAGAGAGAGAGAGAGAGAGAGAAAGAATGAGGGAGGCAGAGGGAGAGACTTCATTTATTCCATTCCTTTATGCATAAAACTTAATATTTTTCTATCCACAAGCGGAAAATTATTTCCAAATCCCTACGTTTAGAATAACAACAGACGTTGTAAATTGTTCTGTATGCTGTTTCTACTGTTCGATTCTTTTATTTGTTATCGTAATCAGGGAAAAATATTTTTCTGCGTTAGAAATGAAAATACCGCTGCTGTACATCTTTATTTTCTCTTCTAAACGCAGAACTGTGCTTTCATTCAATATTCGGTTATATAGGCTGCCGGCTTAATCCAAACTGACAACGAAGAGAAGGATTAAAATGATTTGCTTTGGTCTGAACGTAAACTGCTATATCATCTGTGTTCATGCTTTTAGTTTTTGTATTTATTATCGACAATAGGAAATATTATAAAATCTCTCAGCGCTATGGGGCTAAAAGGGCAAGGAAGATGGCGTTTTTCGTCTCGCGGACGACAGGGGTATGAGAGATAGAGGACAAGACCGAACAATAAATCGACCAGAATGAGAAATTATTGTAGCAAGGCGATTACGACCTGGGCAGAGTTAAAGAAGAGAATTAGTTTTTCCACTTATCTGTCGGCTTCAATGACATTTAAATCAAATAATCTTAAAATATTCGCGCTTTTATACTTGTAAGTATTAATACCCCTGTTACGTAATACAATGTATCTTGTCAAATAAAGCTACATGATGATTTATGTCATGTCGTATAACATGGCATCATGTCATCCAAAATGGTATTTGTCACGCCGTACAATGTGACATAATGTGTCATTAAAGATTAGAATGCATGCGTCCCCACTTAGGAATACCTCCTGTCATAGATGCGCCCGACTCTAGGATATTTTGTGTTATAGATGCCTACCACTCTCTAGAAACACATACATTTGTGTCTACTTGTTCTTACACCCTTCACCATACATGTAAGAGGATTTGAGCCTAAGAGAGCTTACTGCGCTGGCCAAGTAGTGTTAACTAGTAAAAAAAAGCGCAAATACGTTGAGATAATTCGATTAAACTTCTTTGAAGCTGCCAGTTAATTCGAAAAGATAGTTCCCTTCTTTTATATCCCTAACTCTGACCAGGATGTTTTCTATTTTTTTTTATGCTACTACAGGAGCATTTTTAATTCTGGTTCAAAATGGTTCAAATGGCTCTGAGCACTATGGGACTTAACTTCAGAGGTTATCAGTCCCCTAGAACTTAGAACTACTTAAACCTAACCAACCTAAGGACGTCACACACATCGATACCCGAGGCAGGATTCGAACCTGCGACCGTAGTTTAATTCTGGTTGCCAGCTTTAATCTACCATAATTTTGACATTAAACCGAAATAGCTTGGCAGTCGATTCAGATTTTTGTTGCCTTGGGCGACGACTCATCAGGGATGGATTCCTTTTACTGTCTTTTAAACCATGTTGTTTATAACGTCGCCATGGATAAAGCTTTCACTAAACCACAGGACGACCATGAGTTACATATATTTCTCCACTTTCTTAGAAAATTTGAACACTTTCGTGCAATGCTGAAACATAGAAAGAAGCTAAATTTTTCAAAGTAGTTCTCAATTTTAGCGTAAAAATGCGTTTTTATTTACTTGATTCACTTTTAACGGTTTTCGCGCATTCAGTTTACTTAAGAACGCATTTTACTTGCTATATCTGTATAGACTTTAAACCATGGTAGTTCGAGAACGGATAGAGATTATTAGTTAAAAATGGTTCGTTTTAACTTTATCTACCTTCGTGGAAAGGTGAAATGGCCCGTACAAGTTTGAAGTACAGAAGTGGCGCCCTTGAAAACCTCCGAGACTAACATGTTCTCTTCACGTAAACTGCAAACGAAGCAGGTCTTTTTCAAACGGTTAAATCATATTTTAGACCAACATGTCAACCAAATTTGAACTATCAGTTTTGCTCCAGTCAGGAGTTACTTAATGGTAACTGTTTTTGCATGTACAATCCGAACGAGTGTAACTGATTCTGCACTTAAAACCCTTAAAGTACATTTGCAAATGGTGCCGGTAGCGGAAACTGATTTCAGCCTAATTAAAATCTTTTCCAAAAGGAATTAATCGATTCTCACAACTTTCCTGGGCGCTGGCACCGGTTAGTCGTCGAAGCCTTGCATAATTTACTCTAACATAGTTACAGTAAGACACATGTTGGAAAGAGTTGTACAAATGCCGCTGATCGAAAACGTTTTACCCAGTTTCCTAGCTCAAATACGAACCGAGCGTCAAGACCCCTGCTCCCCCCCCCCCCTCCCAATGAAAATAAACAGCGATTCTACGCGCGGCCTGGTCAGACATACGCTGAAGAGCCAAAGAAACTGGTACACCTGCCTAATATCGTGTAGGGCCCTCGCGAGCACGCAGACGTGCGGCAACATGGCGTGGCATGGACTCGAGTAATGTCGGAAACAGTGCTGGATCGAACTGACACAATGAATCCGTCCATAAATCCGTAAGAGTACGAGGGGGTAGAGACCTCTTTTGAACAGCACGTTGCAAGACATCCCAGATATGCTCAATAATGTTCATGTCTGGGGGGATTGGTGGCCAGCGAAAGGGTTTAAACTCACAAGAGTGTTTCTGGAGCCATTCTGTTGGAATTCTGTGAGGTGTCGTATCATCGTTGGCCCGTTCTTGCAGAATCCTTTTCCCGCCGCAGCGATGTCGGATTTTTTTTTTACGGATTGCTAATATTCACGGTATACCGTAAAATAGTCGTACGGAAAAATCCCCACTTCATCGCTACCTAAATTCTAGGGGATTGATGACCATAGATGTTAAGTCCCATAGTGCTCAGAGCCATTTGAACCATTCATCGCTACCTCGGAGACGCTGTCTTCCATCGTCGTACACCGACTATAACACCACGTTCACACTCACTTAAATCTTGGTAACGTTCCATTGCAGCAGTAGTAACTGATCTTAAAACTGCACCAGACACTTGGTACACTGAGGCGCCAAAGAAACTGGTACAGATATGCGTATTCAAACACAGACTTATGTAAACTGACAGAATACGGTGCTGCGGTTGGTAACGTCTATATAAGATAAAAAAGGTCTGGAGCAGTTGTTAGATCGGTTATTGCTGCTACAATGGCAGGTTTTCGAGATGTAAGTGAATTAGAACGTAGTGTTATAGTCGGCGCACGAGCGATGGGACACAGCATATCTGAGGTAGCCATGACAGGGGATTTTCTCGCACGGCCATTTCACGACTGTACCGTGAATATCAGGAATCCGGTAAAACATAAAATCTTCGACACCGCTGCGGCATGCAAAAGATCCTACAAGAACGGGACCAACGAGAACTGAAGACAATCGTTCAACGTGACAGAAGTGCAACCCTTCCGCAAACTGCTGTAGATTTCAGTGTTGGGCCATCAGCAAGTGTCAGCGTGCGAACCATTCAATGAAGCATCATCGATAAGGTTTTTCGGAACAAAAGCCCCACTCGTGCACCATTGATGCTGCACTACACAAAGCTTTACGCCTCGCCTGGGCCCGTCAACACCGACATTTGACTGTTGATTACTGGAAATATGTTCAGGGTCGGGCGAGTCGCGTACTGGTATGTAGACAACCTCATGAGTCCATGGACATTGCATGTCAGCAGTGGACTGTTCAGGCTGGTAGAGTCTGTGTAACGGTGAGGGGCGTGTGCAGTTGGGGTGAAATGGGACCCGTGATACGTCTATATACGACTCTGACAGGTGACATGTACTTAATTTGTTCTGTCTGATCACTTGCATCCATTCATGTCCGTTGTGCATTCCGACGGACTTGGGAAATTCCAGGAGGACAATGCGACACCCTACACGTCCAGAATTGCTACAGAGAGACTCCAGGAACACCCTTGTGTGTTTAAACACTCCCGCTGACCGCCAAGCTCTCTAGAGCATATCTTGGATGCCTTACAACGTGTCGTTCAGAAGAGATCTCCATCCCCTCGTTTTCTTACGGGTATATGGACGGATTCATAATGTCATTTCCCTATAGCACTTTTTCAGACATTAGTCGAGTCCATGCCACGTCGTGTTGCACAATTCTGCGTGCTCGAGGTTCAAAATGGTTCAAATGGCTCTGAGCACTATGGGACTCAACATCTGAGGTCATAAGTCCACTAGAACTTAGAACTACTTAAACCTAACTAACCTAAGGACAGCACACACACACCCATGCCCGAGGCAGGATTCGAACCTGGGACCGTAGCAGTCCCGCGGTTCCGGACTGCAGCGCCAGAACCGCTAGACCACCGCGGCCGGCGTGCTCGAGGGCTCTACACAATATTAGGCAGGTTTACCATTCTTTTGTGGTTCTTCAGTGCATTTGTCACAGCGCTTCAGTGATGTAACGACGAGAAAGTGAGAACACTTGTCCTTCACAACAGGACTAACCAGCCACATGCCTTACTCGATTTAAGAACCCACAAAAGCCTAAATTTGGCTGACCATATGTGGGTGCGGAGCAGTTCCATCTCAGTCGGTTATGCAAGTATCCCCACCAGAAAACCACATTTTTCAAAACTGTGAGTACGTGTGTGTCGCATTAAGAAAACTTAATCCTACCAGTTGGTTACATAAGTCACTGTACATGACAAAATAACTCGAGAATAACTCAGAAAAACAGTTCGAAGAACTGCATCTGACACATTCACAGAGTCCTATTCGGTGCTCGATTATACCATTCTTGTCTAGTCAGAAGCGACAGAAGAAGAGTCTCTCTTCACTGTATGTTTCTAGCTGGGCTAGAGTATAAATCATGATAGTGTTAATGTAGGTTAAGTAATTTTTTAACAGTTCATTGCACAGCCTTAATCGAACGTCTTGGAATTCTGTCGTATTTTTTATTTATTCGTTTTTCCTTTTGTAAATGTTGTATGTATTTACGGATAGCTGTGTGGAAATACCTCTTTAAACGGAATAATAGTCGAAATTTACCAATGAGATTAGGAAAAGCCACGGTCATGCCCTGAAGACCACGCGATAGTCAACCCACTGCAATAACGGAAAAAATAATTGCAGTTGAAAGCAGAAAATATTGTTATTTTAACTATTGCAGCCGATGACGACCAGCACTGAAACTCACTCGCCCTCAAAGACCGTAATTACGAAGTTAATGCATTTTCTACATTCTACGCGTACGCAGTACTGTGAACTCCACTGCAATATAACGGGAGAATCAGCCGTTCACTGAGATGGATAAATTTAATTATGGGCGGAAAACAACGTGATAATCCGCCACAGACGCATGACAGTCATAAAATAGACTAATTAGCTATAATACTAATTGAAAATTATATACGACTTCACTAGTGTCTCTGAGCTTACGACTCTCAATTTGAATACATAAATTTACAGTATTAGTAGTTCTACGTCTACGCGGCTACTCTGCAGATTGCTCATTACTGGCTGGCAGAGATTGGTTCATCGAACCACCTTCACACTAATTCTCCATTATTCCACTCTCGAACTGTGCCCAGGGAAAAGAAACAGCTATGTCTTTCCGTGTGAGCTCTGATTTACCTTATTTTATTATGATTATAGTGTCTCCCTATTTAGATTGTCGTCAACTAAATATTTTCAGATTCGGAGGACAATGTTGGTAATTGGTATTTCGTGAGAAGATCCCGCCGCAACAAGAAAAGCCTTTGTTTTAATCATGTCCATCCCAAATACTCTATCGTGTCGTGACACTCTCTCCTCTACTTGTCTATAAAATATGTTGCTCTTCTTTGAACTTTCTCGATATACTCTGTTAATCCTATCTGGTAAGAATCCCACACAGCGCAGCAGTATTCCAAAATAGGACGGACATGCCTTGTGTAGGCTGTCTCTTTAGTAGTCTGTTGCTCCTTCTAAGTGTTTTGCCAATAAAATGCAGTCTTCAGTTCGCCTTCCCCACAATATTTTCTGTGTGTCCTTTTCAACTTGAGTTATTCATAATTTTAATACCTTGGTATTTAGTTGAATTTACGGCCTTTAGATTTGATTTGTCGTGTAAGCGAAGTTGAAAGGATTCCTTTCAGCACTCATGTGAATGGCCTCACACTTTTCTTTATTTAGGGTCAGTTTCCAATTTTCATATATACGGTCTCTAAATCGTATTGAAAGTGGTTTTAATTTTCTGATGACTTTAGCAGAAAATAAACGGCAGTCCCATCTGCAAACAACCTGACACGTCTGTTCAGATTGTCTCGTAAATCGTTTACATAGATTAGAAATAGCAGAGGGTCTAGAATTCTATCTCGAGGAACGCCAGAATCGCCCTAAATCGTTCGTGAAGATAAGGAACAGCAGAGCGCCTATAACACTACCTTGGAGAACGCCAGAAATCACATTCTGTGTCAGTAGACAGTTCTGTTCGAGATAATCCACACTGTTCGAACACAATGCATGTGCAGAATCCTGCTGCATATCGAGGTTAATGATATGAGCCTGTGATTTAGTGGATTACTCTATTGCCTATCTTGGATACTGGTGTGATCTGTACAACTTTCCAGTCTTTGGACACGGAAATTTCATCTAGGGAGCGGTTGAAAACGACTCTTCATTGCATCAGAATACTCTGACAGGATCCTAATAGGTATGCAATCTAGAACAGAAGACTTGCTTTTATTAAGTGATTTAAGTTGTTTGACTACACCGAGGATATCTACTTTCAAGTTACTTGCGTTGGCAACTGTTCTTGATTCCAATTCTGTAATATTTACTTTGTCGTCTTTGGTGAAGGAATTTCGAAAGGCTGCATTTAGTAATTCTGCTTATTTCCATTGCTATGGCGCAGAAAAGGCACTGGCTGTGTACTGCTGCTAGTATATTTTACGTACGACGAGAATCTCTTTGGATTTTCTACCAGATTTTGAGACAGAGTTTCGTTGTGAGAACTATTATAAGCATCTCGCATCGAAGTCCGCTCTAAATTTCGAACTTCCGTAAAAGATCGCCAATTTTGGGGATTTTGCGTTCGTATAAACTTGACATACTTCTTTCATTGTGCTTGTATCAATGTCCTGACCTGATTTGTGTATCCTGAACTCCGTCATCTGTTAATTTATTTGATATAAATCTCTCAATCTCTGATGATACTATATGTCTGAATTCAAGTCACATCTTGTCTCCCCATTGTTAATCTGGAAGGAGTGCAGATTGCCTCTCAGGAAAGCACCAAGCAAAGTTTTATCTGCTTCTCTGAATAGATATATTTTTTGTTTCTTTTTGGAGGATTTGGGTGTAACAGATAAGCATGTGTCCGTTAACCCCTGTATCCGTTGTGAAGCTCGTTACTAGCTCAGGATTATTTGTTGCTTTTCACAATCGTATCCGAGTTTGCTCATGAAATAATCGCTCGAAATAATTGTTAGACAAAACGTTTACAACAAAATCTGATGATGTTTGTGCGTACCTCTTGTTTTAAACATGTATTTTTGTCTTCATGTCGAGGGTAAATTGAAGTCACCATCAACTATAGTCGAATGAGTCAGGTACATGTTTGAAATTAGAGTCAAGTATTGTTTGAACCTTCTAGCAATTGCACCATCTGAGTTTTGAGGTCGTTAAAATGATCCAAATATTTTTTTTATTCCTGTTGCTAAGAATGATTTCTACCCATACTCACAGATGAAGCATCTGCTTCAATTTCGCTACAAGATAGATTAATCCTAACAGCAACAAACACTACACCACCAATTGTATTTAGCTTCTCATTCTGAACACCGTTAAGTCCTTCTCATAGGTTTCGGAGGACCTTATGTCCGGCTTTAGCCAGCTTTTAGTGCCTATAACGATTTGAGCATCAGTGCTTTCTATTAACGCTTGATGCTCTGATACCTTCCCAACAAAGCTAGGACACTTTACAACTGTTATACCGATGGGTCCTAGATGTACGATCTTCCTGTATTGCACCTGCACCCATTTTGTGTTTCCTCGAGACCCTCCAACCTAAAACAACTCCCAGTCCACGCTACACAGCAGCCTCCTGGGTGTAATGAACTCCGGATTGATTTAGCGGACCCAGAAACCCCACCACACTGTGGCGCAATTCGAAGAATCAGCAGCCTACACCGTTGCAGAACCGTCTGAGCTGCTGATTTACTCTCTTCAGTCGCCTTTGCTCCAGAGGTCCGCAGTCGGTCCGCGGTCGGCCTGACTAAGGCACTACAGGACGATCTAATTAATAAAGACAGTAGCCTTCAACTTAGGCTTGGAACCCTGCACTCAGCCCGGAGAGAAAGATGCGGTCACAGATATCGAGGACCGCCCCGACAGCGGTAGCAGGGAGACTACAGACCCCAGTTCAGACCCAGGTGCCGCTTCCCCCACCACCTCCAGTAGCCGCAGTGCCGGCCGCACCAAAGACACGAGGACAGGGCCGGCCTGGGTAGCCGAGCGGTTCTAGGCGTTACAGTCAGGAACCACGCGACCGCTACGGTTCCACGTTCGAATCTTGACTCGGGCATGGATGTGTGTGATGTTGTTAGGTTAGTTTGGTTTAAGAAGTTCTAAGTTGTAGGGGACTGATGACCTCAGAAGTTAAGTCCCATAGTGCTCAGAGCCATTTGAACACCAGGAGAGGAACGGTGGAGGTGATAACGGCTAGTATATATAGGGCTCCGAAAGGAACAGCACAGCATTCGCCACGAACCACCTGAAGATGACAGCGTGTACGTCTGCCGAAATATTGTGGAGAAATTACGACGCTACTCGGTCGGATACCCGCGAACTATTTAAAATAATTGACGATGTTGTTGCGTCATCATGGGGACACGTAAGGGTCCTCTGCTGCAGAACACCATGTTCAACACTGTGCGTTGAACGGTGTGCTCCAAAACGCTTGTGCCTGCGCAAGCACCGCGCTCGGTCGGCAGATCTGCCACAGATCGCCGCCTATCAGATTCAGAGAGCGGTAGAATGAACATAATGGAAAAGCGACCAGATCTAGGTATCAGTCAATTGGCAGAGACAGATGAACGACTAGAACTTGTAGAACAAAAGCTAGACGGCAAGACAGAACATGTACATACGATAAAATCTTAGCACGAGGGCTTAATTTAAGGGGTTCAAATTTGAGAGAAAGAATTGTTAGAAACTAAAGACTTTTACGCAAGTTTTCAAACAAGAATACAAACGCAAATTCAGTAATCACTGAAACTTGAATTAGAGTGGGAACTACGAGACAATGAAGCACACAGTAAACCTAAGGTCCCTTCTGCGACTGAACATACGTCACCAGTTACTACCATCATAATTGAGAGATCAACAGCTAGTAACAAGGGAAATTACATAGATAAATCAAAAGAGACATCACGCCACAATGCTAATAAACCAAGATAATTCGAAACAGTAAGTAAGGGATAGGTTCAAGATTTATTAGCCACAAGTAAGATAGTAAGTAGCAGCATGATTTCCTGCTGTGTAAAATCATAATTTTCAGACTTCACAACATGGGATATGCATTCTGTTTTATTTTTTAAAATGTTTTAGAGATATGCTACCTGTGACGTTGACCGATGGCAATAAAATTAGATTTGTAAGAGGCCCCGTGGTTGGAGACTCAGCACAATGGGTGTTACTACAATTACATGCTTTTAAAACTTACAATTTCGGAACAGCTTTTAAATAAAAATATTGGTGCAATGAAGCGCAAAAGAAGCCCCGTCTGAAACTTTTACGTTTAAAATCGTGCAACAATTGTTCTGGGAATGGTAATAGAGACTTTTTATTGTGGGATGCCAATAAAGCAAAGTACTTAGACGACCACCATAATGGAGGAACATTTGTTAGAAGCGCTTATAAGCCGCCTCCCATCGAGGATAGGAGACAATATTTTAGGAAACGACTGGGGTTCAAAAATGGTTCAAATGGTTCTGAGGACTATGGGACTTAACATCTGAGGTCGTCAGTCCCCTATAACTTAGAACTACTTAAACCTAACTAACCTAAGGACATCACACACATCCATGCCCGAGGCAGGATTCGAACCCTCGACCGTAGCGGTCGCACGGTTCCAGACTCAGGCACCTAGAACCGCTCGGCCACCCCGGCCGGCGACTGGGGTAAAATTAATATTTTATTAGAAAATTTGGAACAAGGAGGCACCATTTAGAGGCAATATAGAAGGTGACAAGCAAGCAGCAATACAATAACAACAACCTCCGCAGTACCACAGTTAGCCGTTACAACAGGGGAACATGACTTTGGGGGTCTGCCATATTGCATTGAGCAATAACTGAGAACAGGGTATGTTAACGAAGTATATATTTATCTTTCACATATTGGGTACATAACAAAAAGTCATTATATCCTCGAATGTTTACATATAAAGAACGTAAATGGCGAACAGGTGTTGAAAACGAAGTGGAATCGCTCGTTCATCCCGTGATTCTGGGAGCTTTTATTTGCAATTTGAGCGCCTCAGTAACGTCTGTGCCATACGAGAGTGTTTATCACCGCCTGAGACCTACGTGACGTACTTCTCATAAGTCTACGAAGATCAACCTGTGATATCTGCTCACATTCTTCAGCGAGAGCCCATGACAGTTTTTCGATCGCCTGTGGTGGAACAAGACGACAACTAACACGTTTTTCAAGCATGTCCCACATTTGCAGAATAGGGTTTAGGTCGGAGCTCACGGCCGGTCATTCGTAACCACACTGTCCAGCTTCGCAAGACATCCTGCCACATGGACTCTCGCGTTAGAAGGAATTCAGTGCCACGACCGTTTGCTACAGCCACCAAGTGGTCCAACAAGATCTGTTCCATTTACTGCCTGACGTGTTAAGGCGACCATGGACTACGATAACATCTGTATCGCTTTCAACACAGACACAAACACATAACTTTATATAACCTTGGAAATCTGCCGATTTCTTGGACAACAGTTTGTAGGTACCACTCATCACAGGCGCCAAACAGAAACACGACCATCATCTGGCGTCAGATGTTATCTAGCCTGAATAACACGTTTCGCCAGCGACGAAGTTGCTAGTTGACATGAGAACATCAGAACTGAAGGGTAGCCGTAAGATGTCCTGTCAAGCGGGAAGTGCTCTATGAGGACGTCTATGTGGTAAGGTCGTTTCCCGTAACCTTATCATTAGAGTGTTGTCGGAGAAGCGACTCCAGTGACCTTCTGTGATCGTCTTTCAGTGCCATGGCGGTATCCGGACGGTCCCGCAGACCAGAAATAGCCAGATAGCGGTCTTAACGTTGTGTTGTAATGCGCTGGCAACCAATCCAACTCGCCCTGTGTATTGACCTGTTTCCCTGAAGCGTGTCCACAAGCTATGGATGACACACCGAGGGGAAAAATTTGCGCTTAACTTTTTCATGTTGTGTACATTACTACGAAAATTTCTATAAAGGAAATTTTAATTGATGGGCCATACCCGAGAAGGGTTTTATTTTTTTTTCGTTCTTACCTATGGAAGATAAACTTTTCATGCTTTCTCTGTCTCTTTAAATAGAAAATACCTCACTGGCAAATCATGGTTCAAATGGTTCAAATGGCTCTGAGCACTATGGGACTCAACTGCTGAGGTCATTAGTCCCCTAGAACTTAGAACTAGATAAACCTAACTAACCTAAGGACATCACAAACATCCATGCCCGAGGCAGGATTCGAACCTGCGACCGTAGCGGTCTTGCGGTTCCAGACTGCAGCGCCTTTAACCGCACGGCCACTTCGGCCGGCGCAAATCATGTAACAGTTTTCAAGAACAGTATGCAGTTCGTTGAATAAATGAACAGTCCCGTGCCTCACGAATTTGTTCCATCGGAAACAGTGTCATCAACCATGTTTATTCTTGTTAAAATGGATTTCATCAATTTTGCACGTGACGATTGTAACTGAGTTAATCTGAGAAACCAGATGCGAACTGTGTATACAGACGGTTTACCTAAGACCTCCAGCTATATGGAACACCTGTATTAAAGCGGAAAAGATGAATGAGACTTCGTTTTGTAATTAATGTTCTACAACTTAAGTGTTAATAGTTTATTGGAAGAGATTTGATTTATTGTCTTACTCAATAATTCACAAGCAAGGCGAACATTATTTTACATAAATCACAGCAATACCTTAACTGACTTAAGGTGGACCAAACCATACATTGTTTGATATTGTGCCTCCATGAGTATACAGGGTGTTACAAAAAGGTACGGCCAAACTTTCAGGAAACATGCCTCACACACAAAGAAAGAAAGTATGTTATGTGGACATGTGTCCGGAAACACTTACTTTCCATGTTAGAGCTCATTTTATTACTTCTTTTCAAATCACATTAATCATGGAATGGAAACACACAGCAACAGAATGTACCAGCATGACTTCAAACACTTTGTTACAGGAAATGTTCAAAATGTCCTCCGTTAGCGAGGATACATGCATCCACTCTCCGTCGCATGGAATCCCTGATGCGCTGATGCAGCCCGGGAGAGTGGCGTATTGTATCACAGCCGTCCACAATACGAGCACGAAGAGTCTCTACATTTGGTACTGGGGTTGCGCAGACAAGAGCTTTCAAATGCCCCCATAAATGAAAGTCAAGAGGGTTGAGGTCAGGAGTGCGTGGAGGCCATGGAATTGGTCCGCCTCTATCAATCCATCGGTCACCGAATCTGTTGTTGAGAAGCGTACGAACACTTCGACTGAAATGTGCAGGAGCTCCATCGTGCATGAACAACATGTTGTGTCGTACTTGTAAAGGCACATGTTCTGGCAGCACAGGTAGAGTATCCCGTATGAAATCATGATAACGTGCTCCATTGAGCATAGGTGGAAGAACATGGAAAATGAGCTCTAACATGGAAATTAAGCGTTTCCGGACACATGTCCACATAACATCTTTTCTTTATTTGTGTGTGAGGAATGTTTCCTGAAAGTTTGGCCGTAACTTTTTGTAACACCCTGTATTATGACGACTGGGTAATTTGGTACAAGCAGATTTTGAGAACGGAAGTATAAGGTTGTTGACATAAGGAAAACACTTAAGCTTAAGAGAAAAAGTTATTTGTTAGGTGGAAGAACGAAGTGTTTTATATCAGTTTATAGTTCATTTTACTAGGATAGTTCTTTCGAATCTTGTTCATTTATGACTGGTGGCAGCAGCGAGGGTACGACGATTTCCATAATTTTGTAAGTAATTGTGACTGATGTAGTGGGCTGGTGGGAAAATCACATATTGTAGCAGCATGTAAATAAACAAATGTGAAAAGTGTTGCGTTAGTGACAAGAGGAGCTAGAGGATTAAAGTTATCCCTGTTTGGGATCAGAGTTTCTTTATATTACGGTTCGTTGTTGTTGTGGTTCGTCTGAACGAGGTATCCCTTTTGGGCTTCATGTGGTGTCGAGCTTGGTAGAGCTGTGCCTGACGCCACCCACAAGTGTTGCAGAGAGAAGTCTGCATTGTATACTGCTCCAAGGAATACCGATGACCTGAACGTCCGATGGGCAAGGCTTCTTTGTATTTGAGTGGATTGGTGCCAGAATGTGCTTTATTAAAACTCGGCGAGAACTTTCCCAGTGATTGATTGTTTCCAAATGGTTCAAATGACTCTGAGCACTATGCAACTTCTGAGGTCATCAGTCGCCTAGAACTTAGAACTAATTAAACCTAACTAACCTAAGGACATCACACACACCCATGCCTGAGGCAGGATCCGAACCTGCGACAGTAGCGGTCACGTGGTTCCAGACGGAAGTGTCTAGAACTGCACGGCCACACCGGCCGGCCATTGTTTCCAACTACAGTGCCCCATTCACCTTGGTCCGCATCACAGGGTCCCACAGTGCTGAGGCCACTGTTTCAGTGACTCAGTGCAACGCACTGCTGTGTGTCAGCCTTGTAGGACTGCGACGTCAGGGCTGCGCCGACAGCCGGCTCAGTGGTCTTCTTCCCCATAGATTCAGCGCTACTCCGCTGTGAGCCGCCGAGTGGCCCATTGCTCCCTTCCTCGCTAGCGTAGCTGAGATTGCGGCACCCGCAAGCACCTGCGATCTGGCGCCCTCGCCTCAGGATGCCTCTGGCGTGTGTTGGAAGCCAGGACGACTGCCAGCGGTAGCGAGCTGTGGAGTGGTCCGTCACTGGCTGGCTGGCTGACTACGGACCCAGCGTCGACATCAGAGGGTCGAAACAGTGACCCACCGTGGACTGGAATGCTGGCACCCCATCTGCTGCTGCGTGTAGCCGGTGTCTGACACTCCCCGCCGTCCAGGAGAGCTGTCACACTTGAATGACTCTCATTAGAAAACGGCACCTATTTATACATGGCTGTGTGCCTCTCTTTTGCTAATACTCTCTGAGTCACATACGTTCAACACCTGGGTTGCCCCAATCGGCATCTTCTTCCTGTAACTTGCAACATGCGAACCAATGCGTTTTACTCTTTTCAGCAGTTCGACAGCCCTGTGGACTCCACTCTACTTCCCAACCTCTGGTCAGCGTAACTTACTGTCAACCATCCCGTGCCTGGCTGTAAGTTGTGCGCTCAAAAATGTTACATCGAATCTAACTTTCCTGTCTTAAACTGTGGTGCCTTAACATTATTCCCCTCTTCAGAAAGACCCTTACCTAGCTCTCAAATTGTTTGGGTCGGCACCTGTGACATATTTCCTTACTACTAGAAAACAACACATAACAAAGTTAAGGGAGCGATGACACTTGGCACAGAGGTGCTCAAGATGATCGTTATCTTTCGTTGCCTTTCCCTATACTGAGCGACATATTTCACAAGCTGTTCAGCTGATATGCGCCCCGCTTGCTCTAAAATGGACTGGTTTACGCGTCTCAACAGACCTGGCTCCAGAGTTTGATTTAACAAGGTCAGATTCTGCCTTGGCAAAAACTCTAAAGTGGCTTCTGGCCAGTACAGCTGTGGTTGCGTTACATTCCGTTGCGTTACTCCTGAAATTGACGCTGGCGGATGGAAGGTTGGTCCTATTATGTTCCACTTATTTCCATTGATTAAAATTTCGCTCCCCTCGAGCTCTATACATTTCGCTTCTGCAAATACTGCCCGCTCAAATCAATTTGCTATTACTATCAAATTCTCATAGGTGGAGAAGATCCAATGCAACCCGACCCACTTAAAGCTCAATTTTGGCTCAATGATGTCCCTTGGACAGTCTATTCCTTTCCCCATGGCTAAAAATAGCTGCACCATGCACATGTCCCATATCTGTAGCTTCCCAGATTTTTCCCCAACATTCACTATTTATGATCCCAACCCAACACCGATTGTGTGACTACTTTCATTCTTAAATATAAATTATATGAACTGGTGCAATAAACACGACTTTCCTGACCCAGCACTGTGGATAACTAAAAATTTAAACAGGAAATCGTACGACTCTGACATCGTTCAATACATGTTTATTACGGCTTTGCCACAAAATTTACTCCGACGCATTTATTTCTCCAGAACTGCGTTTGATTTCTCCTCCAACACTCCACATACGTCAGACGCTACACTTCCCTTTTTTTTTACCTGAGAACAGGGATCACCATCACAATTCC
Organism: Schistocerca serialis cubense; assembly: GCF_023864345.2. Lineage (NCBI taxonomy): Eukaryota > Metazoa > Arthropoda > Insecta > Orthoptera > Acrididae > Schistocerca > Schistocerca serialis. The sequence goes on along the minus strand of NC_064642.1, from coordinate 353,626,589 downwards.
TCCCTCTTTAAGAGGACTGCTGTCTCCAGCAGGCTATATTCGACAGTACATACAACATATGAGAATGCAATGCCTAATTACTCTAAGCAAACCCAGTGACACATGACACGCAAACAAAAAAATCTACAAATACTTTATTACTTTCTGGATCGCTACTTCATGCTTTACTCTATCTTCCTGGTTTTCTCTGTGCTTAGCAACTCTCTTCACTCTCTATTTCTTCCTCTTTCTACATCTACATACATACTCCGCAAAATACCTGACGTTGTGTGGCGGAGGGTACCTTGAGTATCTCCATCGGTTCTCCCTTCCATTCCAGTCTCGTATTGTGCGTGGAAAGAAGGATTGTCGGTATGCTTCTGTGTGGGTTCTAATCTCTCTGATTTTATCCTCATGGTCTCTTCGCGAGATATACGTGGGAGGGAGCAATATACTGTTTGACTCTTCGGTGAAGTTATGTTCTCGAAACCTCAACAAAAGCCCGTGCCGAGCTACTGAGCGTCTCTCCTGCAGAGTCTTCCACTGTCTTCCACTAGAGTCTATCTATCATTTCCGTAACACTTTCGCGATTACTAAATGATCCTGTAACGAAGCGCGCTGCTCTCCGTTGGATCTTCTCTATCTCATCAACCCTATCTGGTACGGATCCCACACTGCTGAGCAGTATTCAAGCAGTGGGCGAACAAGCGTACTGTAACCTACTTCCTTCGTTTTAGGATTGCATTTCCTTAGGATTCTTCCAATGAATCTCAGTCTGGCATCTGCTTTACCAACGATCAACTTTATATGATCATTCCATTTTAAATCACTCCGCCACACACCTTTGGGTGGCTTGCGGAGTATAAATGTAGATGTAATGCGTACTCCCAGATAATTTATGGAATTAACTGCTTCCAGTTGCTGACCTGCTATTTTGTAGTTAAATGATAAGGGACCTATCTTTCTATGTATTCGCAGCACGTTACACTTGTCTACATTGAGATTCAATTGCCATTCCCTGCACCATGCGTCAATTTACTGCAGAACCTCCTGCATTTCGGTACAATTTTCCATTGTTACAACCTGTGGATATACCATAGCATCATCCGCAAAAAGCCTCAGTGAACTTCCGATGTCATCCACAAGGTCATTTATGTATATTGTGAATAGCAACGGTCCTACGACACTCCCCTGCGGCACACCTGAAATCACTCTTACTTCGGAAGACTTCTCTCCATTGAGAATGACATGCTGCGTCCTGTTATCTAGGATCTCTTCAATCCAATCACACAATTGGTATGATAGTCCATATGCTCTTACTTTGTTCATTAAACGACTGTGGGGAACTGTATCGAACGCCTTGCGGAAGTCAAGAAACACTGCATCTACCTGGGAACCCGTGTCTATGGCCCTCTGAGTCTCGTGGACGAATAGCGCGAGCTGGGTTTCACACGACCGTCTTTTTCGAAACCCATGCTTATTCCTACAGAGTAGATTTCTAGTCTCCATAAAAGTCATTATACTCGAACATAATACGTGTTCCAAAATTCTACAACTGATCGACGTTAGAGATATAGGTCTATAGTTCTGCACACCTGTTCGACGTCCCTTCTTAAAAACGGGGATGACCTGTGCCCCTTTCCAATCCTTTGGAACGCTACGCTTTTCTAGAGACCTACGGTACACCGCTGCAAGAAGGGGGGCAAGTTCCTTCGCGTACTCTGTTTAAAAGCGAACTGGTATCCCATCAGGTCCAGCAGCCTTTCCTCTTTTGAGTGATTTTAATTGTTTCTCTATCCCTCTGTCATCTATTTCGATACCTACCATTTTGTCATCTGTGCGAAAATCTAGAGAAGGAACTACAGTGCAGTCTTCCTCCGTGAAACAGCGTTGGAAAAAGACATTTAGTATTTCGGCCTTTAGTCTGTCATCCTCTTTTTCAGTACCATTTTGGTCACAGAGTGTCTGGACATTTTGTTTTGATCCACATACCGCTTTGACATAAGACTAAAATTTCTTAGGATTTTCTGCCCAGTCAGTAAATAGAACTTTACTTTCGAATTCATTGAACACCTCTCGCATAGCCCTCCTCACATTACATTTCGCTTCGCGTAATTTTTGTTTGTCTGCAAGGCTTTGGCTATGTTTATGTTTGCTGTGAAGTTCCCTTTGCTTCCGCAGCAGTTTTCTAACTCGGTTGTTGTACCACGGTGGCTCTTTTGCATCTCTTACGATCTTGCTCGGCCCATACTCATCTAATGCATATTGTACGATGGCTTTGAACTTTGTCCACTGATCCTCAACACTATCTGTACTTGAGACAAAACTTTTGTGTTGAGCCATGAGGTACTCTGTAATCTGCTTTTTGTCACTTTTGCTAAACAGAAAAATCTTCCTACCTTTCTTAATATCTCTATTTACGGTGGAAATCATCGATGCAGTAACCGCTTTATGATCGCTGATTCCCTGTTCTGCGTGACACACCTGGAATCACATGCGGGCAACCCTTGAATGGCCATAACAGCCAAATGTGCATTATCGTTGTTCTAGTTGGCAGCTGAAGCTTAACATTAACGGGGGATGTGTTTTCATAAACTTCTTATGGCCCTTCATACCTCGTGAGAAACTTCTTCGTTCTCCCTTTTTGCGTATATAGGCTGGACAGCATTACCCATTGCCCCACTCTATACTGAGATAAACTTCCTTTCTGCTTCACTGCGTCTTCCTGCCTTTCCAAAGCCTTCGTGTTCACCTTTTGTACCCGTTTCCAAACTTACCAAATTGTTCTCTCGAATTGACATAGTGATTCACCTGTCCTTCCTTTCTGTAGTAGAGACCGATGACCTCGCTGTCTGGTCTCCTTCCACAAAGAACCCAACTCTTTCTGTAGCCTCATCAAATCAAGTGGTGACGGAATTTTTCACCCGTACACTACCTCTTATGGAGACAAACCGATATTTGTATGGACTTTTGCATTGTATGCACATTAAATATGCTTCAAATACTCGTCCCACTGATGGTGATGACAATCCACATAAAAACTCGGCATCTTCCCGATCGTTCTGTGTACCCGTTCTTTCATTGCATTGGCCTGTGGATACAACGTGCTCGTTCTCAGCTTCATTACGTTTAACAATTTAAACAGTTCCTTCATTAAATCCGAAATGAAGTTGGTCTCTTGGTCAGTAATCCATTTGTTGACTAACGCTTGCGCGACCATTGCTGGTGGTGATTTGGTATAGCCACCATCTCCACATACCTCGAGAAATGGTCTATTATTGTCAGAACGAATCTGTTGCCCTACGGTGTTCGCCTAAAAGGTCCTAAGACATCAATCCCCAGCAAAAAGAATAGACATGTTGCTTCTGGTAATATTTGTAGCTGTGTCTGTTTCCGACTCAAAACTGCTCTCTGCGCACGTGGTATACGGTTCAGTTCTTGACATACTGATCCACATCTATTTTCCTACTTCTCCACCAATACCTCTCCGCCACTCTCCTATTCGTCGCTCTATACCCTCCATTACCGGATAACACGTGATCATGTGTTTCTTTTAAAACCTCATCTCTCAGTTTCACTGGCACTGCTACCCTTGGCCCTAACTGCGCTTTCCTACACAGACGACCATCGTAATTTTAAATTGTGGCTGTGTCCGATACAATTTACAATCATTGTCCGCGTCCTGTAATTTTTACCATATTGCTAGGTCATAATCTACGACTTCTACTTTTGCCACCTTCCTACTTGGTGCATACACATTACCGTGCTTCTTCCTATGCTTGTGGACCACCTCGCAGTCGAATTCACAAAGCCTCACCGCCCATCTAGCAAGTCTAGTGGACGGATCCTTCAACCCCAACAACCACTTCAATGCTGCATGATCTGTCACTACCCTAAAATCTTCTCCCATATAAATAACATTTAAAATATATGATTCCATAGATTGTACTAAGCATGTTCCTCTCAGTTGTTGAATAATTCCTCTCTGCTGCATTCAACTGCCTAGACGCATAGGCTACAGGATGTTCTTTCCTATCAATTTCCTGATTAAGAACACACCCTAATGCATGATTCGATGAATCGCATGCTAGTATAAACTTCTTTTCAAAATCTGGAACCAGACTTGATGTTAACGCTTCTTTTAGTTTGTCAAACGCTTTCTGAAACTCTTCTGTCTACTCAAATTTCACACCCTTCCCTAACAATCGTGTCAATGAGTGTGTTAAATCTGCAAACCCCTTCAAGAAGTTTCGATAGAAATTGCAAGTTCCGATGAATGACTGCACTTCCTTAACTGCTTTCGGTTCCCGAAAATCCCTTACAGCCTGTACCAACCTCAGATCTATTCGCACTCAGTCCTTACTGATAATATGACCCAAACATTTTACTTCTTCTAATGCAAAATGACACCTCTCCAGGCTCAACGTCAAACGAGCTGCTCTTAAACTCATAAAGACTTCCCGTAACCGTTGTCTATGTTGCTCCATACTACTTGAAAACACTATGATGTCATCCAAATAGACCAGACACTGCCGTGCTTTCAAATCCCTCAAGACACTGTCTAGCAACCTCTGAAACGTTGCCGGAGCGTTTTTCAAACCGAATGGAATTCTGATGGTAATGGCCGCCATGTGTAGAGAAAGCAGTTTTTGGACGATCCTCTGGAGCCACCTCTAACTGATGATAACCACTTGTCAACTCCATCGTGGAAAAGTACTGGCACTGTCCCATGTGATCCAAAGTCTCCAATGTATTTGGAATGGGGTATGCGTCCGTTACAGCCTTACTATTCAGGTATCGATAGTCACAACAGAACCTGTATTTCTTAGTTCCATCCATAGATTTTTTAGGAACAACGACAATGCCCGCTCCCCAGCAACTATTACTATTCTCTATAATACTGTATGCAAGCTGCTGATCAATGAAATCCTCCACAATCGGCTGCAAATACCTTGGTATTCTGTATTATTTACGGTAAACAGGTGCTTCATTCCCCGTTGGTATCCTATGTTGAACTAATGGGGTTGCCCGTAACGGCCCTTGTGGGAAAAACAAATCCTTGAATTCCCATAATAATTCTTCCATATGCTCTCTTTTTCCTCCTTTCAAATGCCTAATTTTGTCGCGCAATGCACTTCTATCGGCAGTTAGCGGTTGATAGCTTCGCCTACCTCTCGCACACCAGTCTTCGTCATCTGGCACATCCAAATTTGTTGGTAAAACTGCTTTCCTCAAATTCGCGTCTACGACGCTAAAACTATCCACGTTCACGAGAAATACTTGCCCATCGTTCCCCTTCTGTATGTGTACAACACTACGTTTCACAAAACAACCCAGTGAACCCAAAACTTCATTATCCTCCAATGGTTCGATAACATACCGCACCCACAGGTAGATCTGACCCTACACTTACCCAAAGCGACTTCCCGTTGACACTAGACACACTCTTATGCGAATTAAGCCTTAATGCTAATGTACGCAGTTCAATTGGTTTGTTCATTACGCCTCTCGCGACAGTTCTGCATTGACAACAGTTTTCATAGCGGAAATAACATTCCACCAAGTTCCACTGTTCGTTGTCCAAAGTCAATATTGGCATGATGTTGGTGCAAGAAATCTACTCCTAGGATCATATCATAGCCATGGTACTACCTCCATGCATGCATTAAATCGGACTTTCTCTATTCGAAAGTCAACTGTCACCGACACCAAATGTGTGACCTCCTTGTCCCACACTCCACGCAACCTATAATGTGGTGGTTGTAACTTCCTTCATCCCATTATCTTCTTAGTAGCCACTGACACTTGCGCCTCTGTGTCCACCAAAATCTTAAACTTTTTAGTTCCATGGACCTACCATTGAACATTCCACTTCTGCATACATATTCGTAGCATTGAAATTAAACGGGAGCTCCCTTAGCTGGGTCTTGGTTCCCTCTGTCATTTAACGCTTGTTCACCTCTCGTATTTCCACTTCTCCATCCTCCACACTGCTGATATCAACCCCTTCCTCTATTCCTCGGTGACTGGGTACATTGCCTCTGCACATATCCTGTACGACTACATTTACGACATTTCACATCGGCTGTAAACACTGTTTACCTCTCGCATACCCCTGTTGCCACGTCTATTTCCTCACATTGAATTGCCTGCTGAATGGCCGAATACAAATCTTTCGGGGTCCCTTCAAGCACTTTCCGTGACATATACGCCGGTAACCCTCTCAAAAATATATCAAGTGCTCTTTCAAAAAATGTTCAAACGGGTGTGAAATCTTATGGGACTTAACTGCTAATGTCATCAGTCCCTAAGCTTACACACAACTTAACCTAAATTTTCCTAAAGACAAATACACACACACCCAAGCCCGAGGGAGGACTCAAACCTCCGCCGGGACCAGCCGCACAGTCCATGACTGCAGCGCCTGAGACCGCTCGGCTAATCCCGCGCGGCTCAAGTGCCCTTAGCTCGGCCTCCTGCAACAGAACACTATTCGGTTCATCGCTCTGACCCAACTCGTAAGTATACTCGTTCATTTCTATTATTCTGTCCACAAATTTCTCTACAGTCTCCCCCCGTCTCTTTCACATTGAACTTAACCTCTCGCTAAAGTACCGAGAGCTATTCTGTTCCTTGTACCTTTGTAAAGGCCCCTCCTTCAACTGCTTAAATTGCCCTGCCTCCCTTAAGGCTTCAGAACAGCTTACATATATCTTCACTTCGCCTGTTAATCTAATCTTGGCTACGTGTAACAACTGTTCATCAGATCAACCATTCATCACAATTGAAATTTCCAAGTCCTCCACAAACGAATGCACATCCTCAGACGCCTAACCAGAAAACGGAATAATCAAACTCATGGCAGCTGGGTCAATCTCCTGTACCCTAGGCAACAACAATTGATCCGATGAGGTTTCCTGCTTACTTCTAGATGTTAATTCATTTCTCAACTGGATATTGTCCACTGTAAATTGTGCTACCGTTTCCATCAAAATTCGCACCTCTTCTGGTTCCGACACTCCTTGCGTTCCTGACTCTGCCATTGTGTTGCTTTCGTTCCCACTCAGTCCTAAAACGAAACATTTAAGTACAAGATCTATTGACTTTCTACAGCTCTGTATCATCACACTCAGTATCTCATCTTACGTTTTAGGAGGAGATAAATAAAACATTGTACTCAAACCAATACAAAAGTAATTAAATGCCACAAAAACAATGTTACTCCCTAAGTATACTAACACTTACTTTGACAAGAAAATAATATGCCCAAGCAAAACATCTAAAAATGTGGCTTCTGACAGAACAAGAAATAAAACGTCCAATACTCAACCGAAAACTGGTCAAAACTCACCAGATCTTGTGACTGTAGAGCAGGCGGTGGGCTCGAACGTCGTATCGTACAGACGACGTCTGCTATTCTGACACCAAATGTAGTGGTTGGGTGCCAGGAGGTGCCATATTAAAAGTCAGTGGCAACTTTCCAAGTGATTTATTGTTTCCAGCTACAGTGCCCCGTTCCCCTTAGTATGCGTCACATAATCCCGCAAAGCTGAGGCCACCACCCCAGAGACCCAGTGCAACATGCTGCTGTGTGTCGGTCTTGTAGGACCGCAGCATCAGGGTTGCACTGACAGCCGGCTCAGCGATCTTCTTCCCCATTGACTCAGTGCTGCTCCGCTGGTAGCCACTGAGCAGCCTGTTGCTTCTTTCCTCGCTGGTGTAGCTGAGATCATGGCACCCTCAAGTGCCTGCGATCCGGCGTTTGTATCTGTGGCCCTCGCTTCAGGATGCCTCTGGCATGTGTTGGAAGCCAGGACGACTGCCTGTGGTAGGGAGCCATTGGGTGGCCCATTGCTGGCTGGCTGGCTGGCTGGCTACAGACCCTCCGTCAGCCTCAGAGAGGCGAACGGTGGTGTGGCACGCTCCGTCGTCCAGCAGAGCTGTAACACTTGATTGACTCTCATAAGAAAACGGCACCTATTTATACATGGCTGCGCACCTCTCTTTTGCTAACACACTGCTCCGAGTCACGTACACACAACACCTGGGTTGCGTTAGTGAGCCCTGTAACTTGAGACATGTAAACCACTGCAGTTACTCTTTTCAGCAGTTCGATGGCCCTGTGGTCTCAATTCTATTTCGCAACTGCTGGTCAGCGTAACTTACTGTCAACCAGCCCAAGTCTGGCTGTAACTTGTGCACTCAGAAATGTTGCATGGAATCTAACTTTCCTATCTTAAACTGTGGTGCCGCTACAGTATGTCCAGGTTAACACCTTGCTGGTAAAACACAATGAGAGTAAGTCGTTGTATAAAGGGTGAAGACTAGATAGTGTTTTATCAGCAAGTTTTTGTGTTGCTCCTTCAGTAAAGTTACTATTCATTAGTGATGTGAGTAACCAGGGAGAAGCTGTCGGGTGTCCGCTAATCTTTACTGCATCACGTGGACCCTAGCACCATACATGAAATGAAAGAAAATGGATTTAATGATTGATGAATTTGCAGGGGAAATTAGTAAACAATTCATGGGACTGATAACATATATGGGCGATCTCAGGACTAAAAAGTAACATCTAACACGTTGAGCTGAAGGAGTGAAACACTCATTAAACAAGGAATTATGCACAGTTGATTACCGAGAATGTATATTTAATAATGTTAACATATCAGTATACTATTCGATTCCACTTATCTACAGTTTCCACTACAAAGCAACTTAAATTGACATTATCCAGAAACTATGATAAATTTTTCTTACATGACGATAATATCAATAGTGTGGGGTCGTTTTCGAGAAGGCAGGGCTAATTTGCATATGTGTATGCAACAGGAGGTGATTTAAAATTCATTTAGCGGCAAAATACTGGTTGTGAATGACATTGAAATTGGAACCTACGAGTCTCAGGCAGAGAAAAGGTGTGAACAGATCTCGTAAGCTACATGCGATGATAACATAACATATAGAAATTTTAGCCTATACGTTGTAGGCATAGAATAGACGTATTGGTGGCAATAACTGAAATTGCAGCCTATGTGTCACAGACATTCTATGCTGACGAAAATTTAACTGGAATGTATTGGCTATAGATGCAGAAGAGATGCAATTGATGTGTTATGGAAATGTAAGGAAAAACTTAAATAATCTAATGACCTATGTGCCTTAGTGTTTTTGTGGTGATATATATATATATCTTGCCTGTCTGAACCTGTATGGCAGACTGATTATTCCATCTTCTTCTTCATGGGTATTTTTATGCATGCCTAGATTGCATCACCTTATAGCTTTAAGAGAGTGTTTGTGTGATAACTTCATTGTGTGCAGACAACCGAAGTATATTTCTGTTTGTACCTGCACGTCACACGTTTATGAAATTACTAGTACCGCTGTACGAAAATCATGCCATGCCTCTCCCATCCTCACCGCAGAATGTTCTTAGATTGGAGATTTCATTTTGATTGCAGAAAAATACACAGACGTGTTTGGGAGATCTAAATATTTGTAATAGAATTGGCTGGGAAGCACTCTGATTGTCCTTTTTTCAAGAAATGAGCGTGGTTTAAGATGCTCTGATAAGCGATTTTGGGTATTTAAATACTGATCTGTTATTGGGACAGCTCAAATGTATGTTTGCTTAGACGCCCTCTGACTGATCGATTTCCAAAAAAAAGGGCTTGGCGTATGATCGGTAAGGGCAGGGGAGCGAGTGGGGCGTATGTAAAATTAAAAGTTTGGTGGAGAGGAGGAGATCATGAAGGACAGAAGATGGGAAGGTCAAGGTCAAATGCTATGCAAAATCGCTATTTCATGCCAACTTTTATCATAATAGTGGGTCTGCATTGTTCCAATTGAGAAACTGTGTCTGAATAGACTGTTATACTACTAATGTCGTATTTTCTCCATTATATCTCGTTACAGTCCCATTTATAGTCGGGTGGTCCTGTTCACTTGGAAAAGTGAAAACTAGTTGACTCTGTTATTAGTAATCTGTGAAACCCTCTTGTCACAACTCGTGTGTGCTGTTTCTGCTTTGAGCACTATTTCTATCGAATACTTGAGGCACTTTGACTGGTGTCACTTAGAAAGTCGGTTGGCTTTCCATTTTGTCTTGGTAACATACAGTTACCTGCATGTAAGAATAAGTAACACAGCCACTTGCGTATTTCAGCAAACTTTCGTCTGTACGATAACAATCGACTGTCGCAACGTACAAGTTATCGACGTTATCACGCTATGCTGTGTTCTTGAACAGAGGCTCTTCCAAGAATTAGATAATGCAACTTGGTCACAGCTGTACTTAATAATCAGTAATTTATTTTCAAGTACTTCGGTCACTTTCTTGCTGACAGTTAGCGGCAGTTTCCGCTTATTCATAAAATATAAATCGATTTAAAATATTGCTTGATATGCAATGAGCACGTGCCAGATTGTATTGTGTTATGAAATCTCGTTTTAATCCAGTAAATGCCGGCATTACTGGTAACTTCATACAGAATATTCTAGGAAAGACACTGGCTGATAAAAATCTGAATCACCCATAAGACATGGCCGGATGTCAATGTAACCACTACGCAACACCATCAGCGGGTAAACAAACTATTGGAGCTGTAATTCTCTGAGACAAGTAAATCACTCATTATCGTGTATATGTTATTCGTGTTTAGTGTTGTTACTAAGTACGGTAGATTGTACAAAGGGTGTGAAAAAAGTCAGATGTTGAGTGAAGGACACGGAGATGCCGCATACTCGTGTGAGACAGTTTTATCTACAACTGATGGAGTGTGAAAGGGGCCTCATTAAGGGTCTCCATTTGGCCGTTCGGTACGTTTATATTGTAAGCTCCCCGCTATATACTTATGTATAAAATTTAGCACAAATTTATGTCCCACTCTGTAAAAAATCCACGTGCTACCAAAACTTTATATCCACAAACTGTTATCCAACACAACTTGTATGTTGATCTTGGACTACACAGAACCTAATTTGAATTGGACTGTAACTGGTCTGAATACAACTTGTTGTAAACTAAATGAGCAACCGAAGTAAAACAATATCAGGCCCTAATCAAAATTTTCGCTTGCCTTGTGTCTTGATAACATTGTTGCAGATTTCTCGAAAGCACAACAGCAAAAATCCAACAGCCAGCGGCAATGGCAGATTTCCATATTTTTTAAAATAAAATTTCCAAACAATAGTCAAACTGTTGCATGCTACACGGTGCAATGCGGTAATGCGTAATGATAAGCCTTCTTTAACAGTGGGTAAGGAGAGTAACTATTCCTATAAAGTGATACTCCAAGACAACGATTTTAGAATGAAGTATCCTTCAGACAGATAGTTAAACGTCGCGTGACCTTCGAACATAATATTGGTCTCAACAACACTATGCTTAACAAAGTGAACAATAATTTGAAAAGGGTACGATGATAATAGAGAATTTCTATAAATACCAAATATCCCTAATCACTTGAAATCTTAACGCATGACTCAGGGAAGTGGGGTGGTCCTTCTCTCGGTTCTGAGCAAGTTAACTAATTGACAGTAATTATTCCCACAGAGTAGCTGCGCAGAGCTCTAGTCTTACCGCAAACTTCTTCTCATCAAAAATAATAACACTGGTCAAAATCTACATTCTTTCGCCTTCCGTTATATACATCATATTCGTCCTTGCTATCCTTTACAATAAATCTTTCTTTATCTAACAAGTACAATCGCGACTCAACACAGCGATGCTGAATACGTCCATCAGGTACCATATTTCAACTAAGTATGCATGACTCCGCAGAGGCAAAGACTGCGCCACAAGACCAAAGATTGTTTAACAGTAACACAACTTGCTCTCTCTGTTACGTGAATGTCTATAAGTTACAAAAATCAAAATGACTTGCCCACGTTACAATACGTGCAGCGTCCGAATGTAAAAGTGCCCCGGTGGTCAATGCATGCGAACATGACAGCACGCATACTCGTCAAGGTTTTAGTCGAAAGAGTCTGACCAGCACAAAGGAGAATCGGCCTTTTGTGCATCAAGCTCACTGTAACTCCTGCCATCACAGAACAAGTAATGGATACCTGCGAAATTCTGGTTCTTACCGCGCTATTGGTTGGAGACCAGAAGCAGCCCGAGTAACCGTTGCCTTTAAAACAGCACAAACGGCTGCATTTTGAGTGGTGCCGTGACCGGGAAGCATGTGCCTCTGATGAATAACATAGCTCTGTGTTCAGGTATAAGTCGTGGTTCTACACTACCGCAGAATGGCACCGTCGGTGAACATGGAGGCAATCTGCGGACAGGCCTCGTTCTTCCAATGTTTCGAAAAGGCACAGTAGCGCTACTCTTGGCCACGTGGTTTTGGGAGCCGTCGAATAGGATCTCAGGTGACGCCTGGTTCTGATTGAGGGCACTCTGCCAGCACAATTTTAAGTCATACGCTACTTCTCATGCGGCTGTCTCCTGGTACCATTCCTCACACGCGTCACGTGCCTCTATGAACGAGTTGTGCGATGTTGAGGTACTCCCATGGTCAGAAATACATGCAGATCTGTTCCCAACAGAACATGTGAGGGACCAGTTCGGATATCAACCCTGTCAAAGCGCCAGTATCCAGGATACAAAGGACCAGTTACAACACTTGGGCCAGCTTTCTTCAGGAGAAGATATAACCTTCCACATTGCAATAGTGCATGCATTCAGGCCAGAGCGTGTGCAATGTATACCGGTAAGTGGTCTTATTCTGTCAAGTCTATTATAAATTTGACCCGATTTTGTAATCACTGTACTAATACCACATTCCCTCTCAAGCCATGAAGTTTTATTTCGTTTCTTCCTCTCCTATTGGGTGATTCGTCTTTTTGACAGGCACAGTAGACTGATTTGAGTTTCTTGTGGCATAGAGTGACATGTGCTTCTTTGGTTACTTCTGACTGGGTATAAATACTCTACGTACCTATAGAATGTAAATTAGTCTTTCTGATTTGTCTTGTGTCACGTTCTCTATATTTGCTTGGTTTCTGCCATAGAACGTGCTGGCGCGAGCAAAAATTACTGTGGACACAGGTCCTCTGTAGTTGCCACAGTAGCCTAATGATACGTTTTCATTACAGCAGTAACATCTCGTCATTTACTTATTTTTTCATAATTTTCTATTGTCCTCCAAGTTCATTTTTCATGAATGCTGAAACTTATTTAACACACCCGTGAAACTAACATTGTGTCTAATTTTCACCATTTCGAAGTATATCTTGCAAACTGTCAGGGATATTATTTAAGAGCAGGAATGTACAGTATGTTCAAAACGACTTCTAGCTGTCTCCGCTAAAATATCAATTCGTTATTTTCTGCATCAGCCATGATGTAAAAATAGATTTTAAATTCACTTGTTTCTCTTTTTCTCTAGTTTTACTGGATATCGCTTGCACTAGTGAAACGTCCCCTTTGAACAATTATACAAGACTGTGCTTAAACTGACACACAATATTTTGTTAGCGCAACGCAATCTGACTTTCAATAATCCCTACAAAAGAATGGGCCCTGACTAACAGTAAACTATACCTTTCACAAATCACTTACCTCACAAAAATCTTCGCTGCTCAAGCTACTGCAATACAGCGAGCGCCACTACTGCCAGCTAAATAAAAGATTCAAACTATGGAAGGCACTAACTACTGATAGGGATAGTTAGCAAATGAAAGATATTAATAGAGAACAAACAATGTATTTACCTTGATATCATCATATATAAATATAGCAGTTCATGACAAATTTCAAAACTCCACCATCTCTCTCCCCGCATCCACCACTGCTGGCGGCTCACCTCCAACTGCGCAACGCTACGCGCTGTTCACATCCAGCTGCCTAACACTACAATGGCGAGTATTACAACAATGCAAAGCAGCCACAGACTGCACACAGCACAGCCAGTGATTTTCATACAGAGGTGGCGTTACCAATAAAAAAACCTAAACAGCGTACTTACATAGCCCCCATGCTCCCCACAAAAAAATTTTACAAATTGGATTGGGCAGTGGCCAATACAGATTTGAAAAAAAAATTTTCATAATTACAATAACAAAGAAATCAAATGCACACACTTATTGATACAATGTTGGTCAAAAGCTAAAATTTTCTCACAGTCCATAAAGATAGTCCTCATCATTCATCATAATAGTAATTACAGGTTTTTTTTCACAAAGTCTGAGCAGTTAAAGAAAATGCACACAGAAGTAGTGGATTTCCATGCAGTCTTGAAGAAGTAGTGTTGTCCTTCCAACGGAAAGACAGTGCTGACTCTTGACATGCATACAGGTAATGGGCCACAACAGAGCAAACCCACAGCAGAGTCAGTCGAAATTTTGAAGAGTATTGGTAGGTAGGTCATCACAGAGCAGACCCACTGTAGTCCTGGTAGAGATTACGGTTTTGGTGGGCCACCAGAGGTGCAGACCCACTGCAGTCCTTGTAGAAATAATGGTATTGGTGGGTCATCAAAGATGCAGACCCACTGTAGTCCTTGTAGAAATAATGGTATTGGTGGGCCACCAGAGGTGCAGACCCACTGTAGTCCTTGTAGAGATGGCCAGCAGCCATCTGTTGCGATTGTGCAGGTGCACATTCACCATCGAAGAGTCTTGCGGAGAATATAGCAAGTCCATAAACCACCACTTGTGCACTCACAAAGTTTTTTGGAATTGTCCTTAGAACGAGCAATGCTGTTATCCAGTCCCTTGCTGAATTATCAACACACGTGCAAACACTAACAGTCCCTACTTCTCACATATTGTCCATATACTATGACCAACAGAAACGTGTGCAGTGAAATGTAACTTACAAGTTAATAATAAGATGAACTGGTGTCAATTACAATTTGATAACATGAGAATACAATTACAAAGGTACAAAATACATCACTAAAAACATAATAATACAGATAACATTTGTAGTAACAGGGGCTTTACAAAAGAATAGAAATAAACATATACATCAGTGTTACAGGAATTATGACATGAGTACATAGATAAAAGATCAGAATAACTTTCGAAACATCAACTTCACACATGAGCATTAACACAAAACAGAGTAAATAATGTCTAAACATCTTTACAAAGTAAATAACACATTATTAATGCCAATTGTATTTGAGGATAACAGTATTCCTCATCATAGTGAATGTAACTTAGTATTAGAAGAGAAAAAAGTTCTATGAAACAGTACACAGAGACAGGAAGAAAACAAATACACAAGGGTACACAAACATATAGTGGGATAACACCAATAGGAAAGGACAGGGTTCGTTTTCAGTGTAACATGTGGTACTGCAGTCCAACCCAAAACTTCATATATCTTTCCTCTTATTTCATCCTTTGTTTCCACCAAAAAAATTCTATCTAAGCATGCTTTCTGTATTTATATGTTCACACATTTCTTACCTCAACATTTATTTCCAAGAAAATCCTACCTAAACCTGTTTTCTGTACTTTTTTTCGTATAACTTCTGAATGCATTTCTTCCAATTCATCGCAACTCATTCTCTTAGAGGCTACCCCCTCTTAAGCTAACTTAAATCTACTGAGCTCAGATGCTAAACTAAGGGACGAGGCAATGCAGCAGCACAAAATAAGTAACACAAACAGCAATGACCAAAAAAATGGAAAATTGCAAAGCAAGCTACAGTAAATCTAAATTACCAAGCAATGCAACATTACAACTAATATGAGCCAATGTGCAGCAACAAGAAAAATAAATGAGTAGTAAAACTGGCTTAGCAGAGTAACACAAAGTCAAATTCAGTAACTCTATGCCTGGCAAACAGCAGTTTATATCTAAACATGACATAGCTCAAGCAGAAAAAATAGTACACTAAAGATAACAATGCAGATAAGGGAAATGTATAATCACATCTTAATGTCTAAGTAACTAAAGTGGTGCACCACAACAACTTATTATAAAAGAAACATTACCATCTACTTGAAAAGGATATTATGTATGCAGTTACTGTTACTAGCCCCTTCTTATTGTTCTTTCCTTTCCAAGTGCTCCTTTTTTGAAGAATGTGGATCACAAAATTATTATTTAATAAATCTGTTGACAGAAAGTGTTCACATTAGCAAATGCATTTAATTTTATTTTATGAAACCAATGCTGCAACACAGCTGGAAAACAGATGTCAAATGAAATAAGCAATTACGCAAACCAAAGCATAAAAACATCATTCAATAGCTATGTGGCATTTCGTAAGTCAGTAGCTCTCAACTCTCGTAGAAAGACACTTGTCATTATCAGGTTTGCAGATGTAAGAATATTTCCGAGGATAATGGCCTCCCCTTTTTTTTCTACCTGTGCCGCTGAAAGGCTAATGGCTTTTTTTCGGGCGGCTGTCGCCCAGGTGGGTGCCCGCGATGCATTACGTGCAGGTGGTCACTTAACTTTCTTACGGAAATATTTATGACAGCAGTTTCCGCTACAGTGACAGTCTCACATAAAAATATTTCACAGGTCAAGAATTAGCGTTGCAAATCTGTAGAAAGAAAATCCTATAAATATAAGTGTCCAAATAAAATATTCGTCAGCATTGTGATACAGTCACACATTTACACACATTTCATAACTCTTAAAGTACGAATCTTGGTTTACAACAACCTTTTTCACAAACCAGAGTCCGTAAACACTACTCATTATTCCTTACCTAATTCGTTGACACTTCTTCAATATTTCATCATAACAGCTACGTGGCTTAATCAAATAACTCATATAGCATCAGCCTATTAATCATAAACATACCTCAGCAGCATAATACACATCGTCGTCGTAATAATAACATCATAACACCTCAGTCAAATCTCAAAATCGTCGTAGCTTCCTCCAATAACTTCAAAACCTAAAAAGAATTCTCTGCTCATTTAAATAGTGTCATCTACCCCAAACGTACTTTAAAATCATGCTCCCTTACCAAATACATCATTCAAAGCTCTCATAGTATCACAATGATTCCGAAAAAATATGAACAGTTTACAAAGTACAGACAAAATACAATTTCATAAGTGTGAAGTTATCCAACTGTGTAATTGCGTAAACATCTGTCACTGATGTAATAAAAAAAGTTTATCTCTCAGTTACATGATCAGATAGCTGTGTAATTTGTGTGTTAGAGAAATATGGTACCGATGTGTCAAGTTGTATAAGCAAATACCATATTAGCTAGGGTTCCTTGTGCTTGCCAAACACATGGTACACAAAGTAAGCATGTACCCCCCTGAGGATTAATGTAATTATACCCTCAGGTGTTACAGATTACAGCAATGGAATGAAATGTATCACGGAAAACTTTCTTTGTAATTCAAAAATCTTTAAAAATAAATGTTTTAAGTACAAAATTAATCACTGAAATGCGTGTCCTGTAGCGCTAAATGTGCATCTTGTTGTAAGATAATCTCTGTGGAAGTGTCGTAGTTATTTTCCTCCAAAAGCTAAGTTCTGCAGAAGCCAATGTACTTACCTCATGATAAACAAAAGTGAAATGCTTTGCGTAGAGATATCTTAGTTATTACGCTTATTGTTGTGATGATGAAAGTACTGTGCTGTAACGTATTGTTGTGCTATGGAAAAGGCTGTCTCCTTGTAGCTATACCACAAAAGTTACTAATAAAACATGTTTTGATTTCCAGAAGAATTCAGAAAAACTGTGCAGATATAGAACAGATACACCGCAAAAGCAACATTGTAAATTGTCACTCATTAGTAGCGTCGTGATAAAACCGTGTAGTTGTCACTTAAACTAACCACTGTGTCGTCTGGTATCTGACAGAAAGTACATTAAACCCAGAATGTATTTTCAAGTAAACCAAAATGTTGCATTAAAATCTCATTAGCAGTACCAGTATGTGTCCTAAGTACGTAAGCCTGATAGTCGTTACGTAATCGTGCAACTAACAAGCAAGAATGTACAAATACAGCACTGTGTCGTCTGTTCACTATAACAATGCATTCGTAATTTCTGTTTAAAAATGTTCCCTAGGTTCTAGACTGGATATTTAACTTCAAACATTGTTCCATGTTAACAGTTTCTTAAGTCTGACAAAGCATACTAGAAATGTGAAGTGAAAAGTTTTATGGCAAAGACAAAGTTAAAAAGCAGATTATCTTTCAATAAACGGTTTTACATGTGAAATATGGTGTAAACCTTTACTCTTCCTAGTACCCAGAGTTTCATCCTGAACGCAATTATCATGCGGTATACATCGACAAAGAATACTGGAGTTTTCCTCAAGGTTAGCGTCTATGTTATTTTTCTCTGTGCCAGCCGGCGTACGCAGCTGCCTGCGGTGCAAGTCATTGTCTGTTTCTTTGTTGGCGCGCGTCGCTATTGGGATTAGGAGACCTAACTTCTACAAATTCACCTTGACGAGAAGGCCCTGCCCTGTTTGAAGCTCGCCAGTTCTGATGGAATTCAGGTCTGTCGTTTTGTCGGTAGTGTACATAGTTTCTTGTTTGTCGGTCATGTGGTGGAGAATTTCTCCTTGAATCGTAACTGCGCACTGAACTGTTGCGTCTGAAAGTATTCTGTCTCCCTTGATAATAATAGTTCTGGTTACCATATTGTCTGTTTCTATGATTGTCTCTGTCATATTCGTTACTACGGAAATGCGATCTTTCCCTGTAATTATTATTACTCCATCAGTGGTTGTCATATGGGTGGTGTCTCTTTTGGTCACGATTTGTGTTGTAAGAATAGCCTTGTCGTGTCCAGTTATTATTTCTGTCAACGCGGAATTGTGATGGATGTGACCTGTAATTGTTGTGCTCCTGTTTACGCGTTCCGCGAATGTCAGTGTCAATTTCCAGTTCTTGTAAGAGCCCCTGAAATGCTTCAATGTCGTCTTTGCAACGTCCTGCCAAAATAATATCTCGTAAATGTTCAGGCAGTTTGATTAAGCAAATGCGGATGAGTTCTGAGGGGCTGTATGGGTTTGAAAGATACTGATTCTTATTCAACATGTCTTCAAAATATTTCATAAGAATGGAAAATTCAGATTGTTCGAAACGTTTCATCATTATGATGCTATGTTTTACTCGGTCTTGTGTGGCTTGAGACCAATATGCTGAGAGGAAGGCATGGTAAAACTCCTTCACTGTGGCAATCGTGAATTACCGATCGCATTCTTACAGCTGGTTCATTCTCCAAGTAGCCACACATAAATTCTAATCTGTGTTCTAACGACCAGTTGGGAGGAAAAGAATGCGAGAATTGATGGAGCCATGCTTGTGGATGAATGTCGTTGCCAGAATTCTTAAATGTTTTGAATTTACGTGTAGTAATGAACAGCTTATAGTCAAAATCATTATGTCGGCGAGTCGCATATCGGTCATTGTTAGGTCGTGTCAGCCGTTCCATCTCAAAATTCGGTGCACATTGCCAATTTCTTTCATAACTTCCGAAATGCACTGTGTTATTATTTTGTGGCTGTTCCGTATTTCTGTGTCCCTCTTTCCATACTGGGGCGCGAGTATCCTCTAAAATACGTAATTCTTGTATTACCTGTGTCAGCTGATCTTGTACTTCCCGGATTTCTCTTTTATACTGTGTATTGATTTGATTTTGATTCTGTTTGAATTTTCTGATTTGTTCATACTCTTCTGTGTCAGTGAAGGCTACAGGTCTTGTGTCATTCAGATCATCATCTACCTTTGTAGATAAGTTAGTGACCTGATCCGAAAGTTCGGCTACTTTCTCCGATTGTGAACACATTTCCTCAGTGTGTTTTTCTGAACCAAGTTTCAGAGTGTCCATTTGTGTTGAAATCGAATCTACTGTGTCCTTTAAGTTTTCCTGAGTTTTTGCAAGTTGCGTAACCGAATCGGTAGATGCAACTGAGTAAATTTTAGCCCACAAAGTCTCATGATTTTCATGAACAATGGTTTGCAGTTCTTTTATGGCTGCTTCGTGATTCTGTAATGCATTTTCGTGCCGCGAAAAAATAGGTTGAAAATGCTCACAAATTTGTGTTTATACGTCATTACAGACTTTTTGACATTTCGATTCAATGTTATGTAACTCAGTAGTTAAATCTTCACGTTTTTGTTCAAGTGTTTGTTCCAATGAGTCCAACTTTTTAAGATTTTGTTCCACTGTGTCTAACTTTCGAAGCTTTTGCTGTGTTTGTCTCTGATTTTGTTCCATTGTGTCTAACTGTTGCTGTGTTTGTCTCTGATGTTGTTCCATTGTGTCTAACTTTTTAAGATTTTGTTCCACTGTGTCTAACGTTTTAAGATTTTGTCCCATTTGTCTCTGATTTTGTTCCATTTGTTGCATTAATTGCAATAATAATGTATTAGTGTCTGGAATCTGTTTCTTTAAGCTTTTCGGCAGTGCATTTGCACCGGCAACATTCACATTTTGACAAGCAGAAAATGTGTCTTGACTTATTTGAGAAAACGGTGATGACCCAAGACCTGAATCTACAGTATTTGCGAAATTGTGTCCTGTCATTTCGGATTCCTGAGGCGAGCTGTTGCCGACCGATCGATCGATAATGCTTCCCTGTTCACTACCTGTTTCACTGTCTACACCATTGTTTGCAGCCCACTCCATTTCCCTATGCACAATTACCAAATTACTACTTTGAACATCAGTTAATTCATTACTCGGTGGCGCTAACACACTGCTTTCATTTTCACTGTCATTTCTCAGTTTACTTTGGAGCCTAGTATTACGTTTTTCACACGCCATTATTATCACAGTATTTCACACGACAACACAGAAAAACACAATTTGAAGATCAAAAATAAGAGAACACATTAACATAGCACTGAAAATAATATCTAGTTAATTGCAGCTGTGAAATACTTGGTGCAAATCTACATGCATGCCACAACTGTTTTAATGTACAACAATGAAAGACTGCAACTACAAAGGAGATTTTCTCTACAATTATGCACTAGCAATAAACAATAGCTACACTAATTACACAAACTACAAGAAAAAATCAGAAGATTCCAGTGAGGTATCCTGGCAGGGTCGCCATATGAAACGTCCCCTTTGAACAATTATACAAGACTGTGCTTAAACTGACACACAATATTTTGTTAGCGCAACGCAATCTGCCTTTCAATAATCCCTACAAAAGAATGGGCTCTGACTAACAGTAAACTATACCTTTCACAAATCACTTACCTCACAAAAATCTTCGCTGCTCAAGCTACTGCAATACAGCAAGCGCCACTACTGCCAGCTAAATAAAAGATTCAAACAATGGAAGGCACTAACTACTGATAGGGATAGTTAGCAAATGAAAGATATTAACAGAGAACAAACAATGTATTTACCTTGATATCATCATATATAAATATAGCAGTTCATGACAAATTTCAAAACTCCACCATCTCTCTCCCCACATCCACCACTGCTGGCGGCTCACCTCCAACTGCGCAATGCTACGCGCTGTTCACATCCAGCTGCCTAACACTACAATGGCGAGTATTACAACAATGCAAAGCAGCCACAGACTGCACACAGCACAGCCAGTGATTTTCATACAGAGGTGGCGTTACCAATAAAAAACCTAAACAGCCTACTTACACTAGCAGCAAATGAAATCCTCTCCTCTGATCTATAATCTTAACGACTGAACGGCTCAATTTAGGCCATCATGCTGTTTGCATTTTTGATATTCTTGTGCAAGTGGGTCCACCCTCCTTCCTTAATGCAAATGTCCTCTTAATCCTTGCTCACACTGCCCTCTGCAGCACTTCCTCTTACGTTATTAACATCAGATCTATTCTGTTGTTCATGCACTACACTAGGCCTTCGAGCTTGCCTTGGCCACAAGAAAATTCTCTCATCGAAGCACTAGGCGATCGGCTGCGTCGAGTATTGGTATCACATCTCCCAGCCACAGATGACCTGCTAGGTTACTTTGACCTAGAATGAGCAACAGTGGAATTCGTGTGCTCGGATACTGTGATACTTTCAGAGCAGAGTACCTCTCTGTCAATTTTATTTTGCACACTCTTCTTACCTGAGAAATTAGCACCACCCTTACTTTCTGCTATATTTCCAACACCCTACTTTCCTGCTATATAGATTTTCAATGTATTTTTACCAGTTAATTACAAACATGCCCAGTATTTTCAAAATTTGTCAGTTTGTACTGTTTCTCTGCCGTCAAGCCTTTTCTGACTTTTTTCATTATTGCTTGACAGGAAAGTTCTTTGGGCATAGTTACCACCTCATGTCCGTTTCTACTTCAATATCAGTTTCATTCTCCTGTAAAGCTAAACCGGTATTTTCCTTACAATTTTCACGAAACTTCTTCCATTCGTTGCCAACAGCTCTTCTCAGTTCGGTAAGCTTTTCTGGTGCTATTCTAGTCCCGAAGCCGAATTTATGCATTTCCAACAGCTCTTCAACATTCACTCTTGTTATTCACTGCCAACGCTTCTTCTGCAATTATGTCCCAAGACCATAATTTTGAGAACCACGCGCCCGCTGAGTAGCCCCCCACTTTAGATTTACAAGCACGACCCGTGGTGCCAGAAGAAGGAATAAAACTGCCAAAGTACGAAATACTGGCTTCAGTCCTTTGCGACATGATTGTATTAAGAAACTTTGTAATTCCATCTTCTAGTCGCTTCATCCATGAACGTGTCAGCCGACGCTTCATGACGCTTCGGGGATGCCACCCCCAAGTCTTGAGAAATGGCTTTTGCACGGTGAGGATCGCATTCCTCACTTAATACTGCTGAACGCGTAACCAACACAGTGTTTCTATAAACAAAAGGAGAAACTTGTGAGGCAGCGCCCTTCCGTCGCGATGAATCCAAACACAAACAATTCCCAGATTTGTTACCGACAAGTTTCCAAGCACACGAGAGGAATACGTGTCTTGCATTGTTATGTGACCCATTGTCCGTTCTCTGAAATCCCTCGGAGCGTAAGTAATATCTGTTCTTTGAAGCCTCCATCCCCCCAGACAATGTAAATGTAAACTAAACGAGCCTCCCTTTGTGAAGCGACAGAAAAGAAAGAGACTGCCCACGTGATTCAGCACCTGGTTATGGATCCCGCAGAGATGAGTTTTCTCACGCCATTCGGCGCCCTCCCAGACGCCTGAGTCAGGCTGGCCATATAGATGTAGCTACCAGTAGAAAGCTCATTTACTATCACAACGATTAAAGAACGGCTCATGCTTTGCCTCTGTCGGGAGGTATAACTCAATTGCAATCTCAAGAAGGTATGCGGGATATACAGCTACAAATCTTACACAATTATTTCTGTTAGATCTTCCATATCCATTCATTTGAGGAGCGTAATATCAAACCCGCACATCTGATCTCCTGGTCGAAATTGAGTTAGCAGTCGATTCCGATAGGAAATTTTCGCTCTTTTCATTGGTGAAGTCCGTTTGTTTCAAAAATGGACGTAAATGTGATAAATTACTCGCTGAAGGTCACTGTTCGCTTCAAACGTGGACACTTACAGAAGAGCTTGGTATCAAATACGGACAGTTGATGAATAAGCCGATTTGAACCAATGGTAATACCGTATATGATCACGTGACTGCCAAAACCAGACATGGCGACAGTCTGTGACATACGCTAACAGGTGCTAACCTGTACTTCATGTTTTGAAGCATTTTTTACAGTAATACTGCCAATATTTACTTTTTAAGTGAGTGAAATGGAACAAAATGTTTCACCAGCCACAGTAGGGAAAGGTAGGAAGAGAATTCGGCAAACTGAGAAGTGGGACAGAAGCATTGTAATCTACACTGTCCCAGTTCTGTGCGTGTTCCTTGTAATTACCAATTATTGGAGTGTATTTTGATGTCAGAAATAATGTAAGAATATAAGGGAAAAAATCTGATGAGAGTTTAAACTGGCCTTATGCTACGAATTTCCGATATTCAGGGCCATAAAAAGTAGTAATAGACCACGTTATTGACTGAGAGAAGGGCTAATTCGTAATCGTTATTCTGGTGATAAAATCTGTATTCGTGGGTTGCATTATTGGGTAAAGCGGCCTAGGGGAGAGGAGAAAGATTCAGTGTTAAAAATACTCACTAAAATACAATAAACATAAATAGTTAAGTGCGATACATGAACCAACAAAGTAAATGTGTTTTCAAACGCAATAGCGTTAATATAACCTTATAATCAGTATATTAATGGAGTAAAGTAGATATTTACTGATATTTTGTAATGGTCCTGTCTCTATTTTTGTATAATTTATTGAGCTGTTAAAAGTGTCTATTATTCTTATATGACAATATACAATTGTTATAATGTTCTCATTGTTTTGTGCGCCCAGGTATTCCGCTAAAGGCCTCCCTGAGTTTCCTGCATGTAACCACAGAATTGGTTATCAGTGTGCTTTACTAATGATGTCTGACATCACGCTCTTCCACGTCGCATTTTACTCCATCCCAGAAAAGAGTAAGCGAAATGCATTCATTCTCAAATATTGTCCTGCTAAAATACCGAACCCTAAGAGGAAGAAGAAGAAAGACACGGTCAAAGGAAAATTCACTACATTCAAATACAGTATTGTAATCAATGAGGTAACAATCTGCAAGTCTGTCGTGAAACATTCCTCAAGGTGTCGACACCAATAACAAAGCATAGGATCATAGGGGTCTTACAAAACTTCAGAAAGACAACTCCCATGTCCCAGTGGAAACCCGAGGTGGAAATCACAAGGAGATCAAATTTGGCCCCACTTGGAGAAGCAGTGAAGACCTTCATTTGCAGTCTAAAGGCCTGTGAATCGCATTATTCAAGAGAAAAATCCTCCCGTGTATATCTGCCAACAGATCTCAACATCAGTAAACTATGGAGAATGTTCAATGCAGATAGAGATGATGAACAGAAAGTTACTCAAGCCTTTTTCAGAAACGTCTTCTGAACAGAGTTTAATATAGGATTTTCTTACCCACGTCTATATCAGTGTAGCACATGTATTGAGCTGGGAAATAAAATCTCAATGGAACAAAATGAGACTAAGAAGGGTGGACTGACAATGAAACTGGAGCTACACAAGAAATAAGCACAAGCTTTTTTCCAAATACTTGTGTATAAAACCAATAGGCTGTTTTCTCTTGAGCTTTGACTATCAAAAAAGCCTTGTGCTACCTAAGGTAACAGACCAAATTGCCTACTACTCCAGACAATTTTATTGCTACAACCTTTCAGTTGTTAAAGGCTTGTCAACTGATTGTCTAAATCCTGCTAATGTGTCAATATACAGCTGGACGGAGGATGAAGCCAAGAAATCGTCGAATGAAGTGGCTTCTATGGTATTCAATGAGTTGAAAGCTGTTGATCTCTGAGGCTACGACACAATTTGCCTGGTGGCGGACGGATGCGCAGAGTAAAACAAGAATACCAATATGTTAACAATGTTGAACAAGTTCCTGGCTAGCTGTGCACCAGCAAACATAATGAAAATTGAAATAATCTTCCCAGTTACTGGCCACTCTTTCCTACCTTCAGATAGAATGTTTGGCCTAATAGAAAGGGATCTAAGGAAAAAAGATACCATCATCAATAAACATGAGTATCACAAAGTTTTTGAGACGTATGGAACTCTGAAGGTGATTGGCTTAGATTGGGTACCCCAAGATTGGAAAGAACAAGCCAAGCATCATATGAAGTCAGCAGGTCAGCTCCATTTCAAACTGTCAGCATGCAAGCGCATATTTTTCCGGAAAACAAAGTCAGACAAAGTTGCGGTTAAAGGGGAACTTGCTTACAACATAGACGTGGGAACAGAAAAATCTATTTGTAAAGGTACAGCAAGATATAAACACTCAGAATATTCCAATTGGTGTACCAATCAAGGCAGAAAAACTGCGAGATGTTGACAGGTTGCTGGTGAAACATTTTGGAGAAAACTGGAAGAACCTTACCACTCTTGAGTGGTACAAAAATGTACTACAGAGACCACCCTGTGACTCAGATTTACCTGATGATCAATGTGAATGTGAAACACAGCAGAACGATTTAGGCAATGACCTCGTTTAAATGACTATTTGAGATCAGATTCAAGTCTATTTAAAATTATATTTCTAAATGTAAATTAAAATTTTAACTTTCTGTGGCAATTGCCGCTTAATGTAAGAACTTGCAAATAAAACACGTTTCATTACTACTCAAAATCCTGTAAATGAGCATAACATGTAGAACATCACTAAAAGTTACATCTTATTTTGTGTGTAACACTCAAAAGATTATTACAATTACTGTAATTTTTTTATTTCATTCAATAAAATAGTGTGGTTTAAAACTTAATTTCTTTCTCATTATGCCCAAATTCCTACAATTTATCAGCAGATACCCTTGTAAAAAGTTCACTGCATTATGAAGCGATTTCCTGAGCATCAAAAACAGGTACCTGCAAGCACGTGCACATAAAAAGTGGACATCTACATACTTTTTGCTTCAAAGATGAACGTCTGTATTTTCAAAGTTAATTTTAACTGGTTTATCTAATTAAAATGATGTTGAGTACTTTGCAGAATGATTTCTGCAGTATTAAAGTTAATTATGCACCAAGAAGCATGGAAATACATCAGTTCCACATTTCGTAGTAAAAAAAGACATATATCTCAATTCTTTGAAAATGACAGATGTCCATTTTTGATAATAGGCTACTCATTTAACCATAGTTGTGGAAATTGGTACCACATGTAGCAAGTAAGCCAGATCACTGTCGGGGATGTTTCGAGTTGCATACTTTAATTGGAATGAGATATCAAGATATTTAAGATTACTGGTGGTACAATGCTAATGATTGTTGGTTGTATAATTAACCTCTGTGTTCTAGTGTTAACTTTATAATCGCTACAACTCCATTGTTTTGTACGCTATGATCTCAGCTTGATGTTTTTGAAGCTGATATCATTGAAACTCATGACATCAACAGGAAATCGTAAACGATAATTCGACCACATATGCAATCATTGGTGAATTAGAATCTACACATTAGGCTAACTTTAGTTATAGGACTTGTAAATCAATCACTCACACGCTTCGTCAATATAATTAATCTAATGATGCTATGTAGTACAGTTAGCGGTATCACGCTTTCGTATCCCGATAAGCTGGAACCAATTAGTAGCAATTTCCGTAACATGCCTTACTGTGACCTATAAGCACCATTTAGACTATTTGGTTTAACAGTTCGCACAATATTCTTCTCAAAATCTAATAGTATGGTTACTGATTCCGTCAGGCTCAGCCAAAGCCAACGCAGTTTATAGGCGACAGCGAAAAGATGTCTATGGAAAACCATTACCAGAAGAGTTTGTCAAAGATATGATTAGGTCCATTGCAAGGATCGTATGTGATACGAAACTACTGCAAATATTAGAAAGTGTAAAGTAAGTTATCGTGTATGTTTGTTGCAATACAAACGCAAAAATGAAGAAAAAGAAAAACGCCATTCATAGGGCCTGTCAAAGACCCACAAAACCAACTCAGAGGCTGATTGCATGATAAAGGAACCTGAAAAGGGACAGAAAATTCGACATACGCCCAAAAGAAAAAGGAGGAAGGAAAACAGTATTTTTAGTACCATCGAAAGCGATGTAATGAGACGTGGAGCAAAAGTCTTCAGTACGGAGTGGAATACTTCTCTGATCTTTGCAAAGGAAGTATCCCGGCATTTATATTAAGCAAATAAAGGAAAACACAGAAAAACCTAAACATATGTAGCTCAGCTGGTATTAACACTCTAGACCAGGCATGGCTAACATTTGCTGACCCGTGTAGGTCTGTTAATCCTTTGACACGCCTTTATCGACAAACCATGCCAACAAATCATGCCTCAAAATACGTGTTTTCGAGAGTAACTTTATCTTACGACGTTTATATTTATTAACGCGTATCTTTACTTACGACGTTTTACAATGGCTGTCTCTAAAGCTTCCGTTGCAAAATTCTGCAACGAAGTGGGAGGAGTTTACGGGCATTCAACAATGAGGTTATCAGTGAATTCAGCAACACTGATAGTAAAGAAACAATGTTCACACAACACGTAAAGAAATATAAACACCTGGAGATGGGTTGCCAGCAATCTTGTAATTTCATCATGGAAAAGTAACGCCTATAAAAGCAATTGGTTGCAGTTGATTCGTTATAAATTGCCTTCAGTTTCAACACTTGCGGTGTTCTATTATGTCCATAATGGACGGAATTATTTGCTAATGTAAATACGACAAAGAACAGAAAAACGAAACACAGCAGTGAGCTAGGCAATTTCAGGCGACAAAAAGTGTAACTTCGCGAACTTCGACCGTCGGCATAATTCCAACCAGTAGCGTATCGGATCGGGCCCGACGGTTGCTGGTTGCCCACCTGCTCTCTGGACTTGAATAATGCTAATCAGCTGCTTCGGCTTCCGTACCGCCTCACTCTGTACAAGGGCAGATGGGCCACATCGATGTCTGACGCGTAAAGAATCAGGTTGCCCATCTACCAGCTTCCAAGAGAGACCAAAATTAGACTTTCAATATTTTGCATAATTATTGGCCGAATTTAAAATGATGTCATAATGTGGTCATTTGAGGCGTGCTCGTATCTTCAAAATTTGCTGTATTAAGACACGTATTACAGTTAGAAACTCTGTGTTTGTTCGAAGGCTGGGTAACGGACGGCGTGCAAAAACCCGGATTATATTCGTTCAGCATCTGAAATGAGAGAATTTAGTGACTTCCGACAAAAAACAAACATAATTTTATACCTTTAGGAAACATTTTCTCGCTGACATCCCCCACATCTCACATAAAGTGAAAGGAAAAAGATTATCTTTTACTCACATTCACTACATATTTCATGTAATTAAACACCAGAATCACTATGACGTTTTAATTTATTACATCCTTAACGAAAAGACTCTATTCTCAATATAGTTTGCCAACAGTATCATCGTATACCGCTGAATGTACCTGTAAAATTATTTCATTGTACGGCACACACTTTACGAGATATGAAGTTATAAGCACTGATATGCATGAAGAACTTGCATTCACTTAAAACGGAGCGCAAATTACCGAGACTACATAGTGTTTCATAATGAGAGCTCTTAGCGAATTCTAACAAGTTTTAAGTATAATTCCAAACCTTTACTAACCTTCTGGCTTATATGATTAAAGTCAAATACTTAACACAGTAACTCAATTCTATAGTCATCAGATTTTAAAACTGTTTTATACATTGGAACTCTTTCTTATTTAAAGAAAGAGGTTACTGGTATTGCATATTAGGGAAAGGGGAATATTTCTCGGGCAGAGGAAGAGATGCCATAATTTAATTCTGGGTATATTGGTGCAAACGCACAATATCTTATGCCATATTATAACCCGAACTGCGGAATACAGGTGATTACATACTTTTTTGCAGCAATTCCGTTGTGTGCGATTCGTTTAAACGGACAAAACTAGAATTGCGTGCGAACATGGAATTGTTTCCTTCGGACGGATTATTACAACAGCAAAGTCATCAAACTTCCAGCAACGTGTATTCGGATTCTAATCCATCATATTCTACAGATAAAAATCGGCTCTTTGAATACCATCATAGCCGTAGTTCTCTTGAAAGTGTTTCACGCGCACGTAAAAATGATGTATTGGTTAGAGGTGTATGAAAGAAGTTGGGCCAAAGGTGATTCGGGAAACAGATACGACTGTCAACAGGCAGATTTAACTATGAAAAAGTTCTATGCAAGATTTGGGCCACGTTTATGGAGTGGTGGCGAGAATATACTGATACTGAAAGTATGAACTTTTTTATTTAAAGAAACTTTCTGGATTGGACGCCGATTAGTTTTTGCGGATGGGTTATGGCAAAACTTTATGACGTTAGAAACGAAATACCAGCTACAGTACTGCATTGAATATGGTTCGCCTGAAAGTAAATGTCGTTTATGGTTATAACTACACGGACACCTGTTAACGGACAATAACATGTCGTGTATGCCTTATCACAGCTAGAACTCTGCTAGGGACGCATCCAGTGTGGTGTCTGAACGTCTGTGGAGAAAGCTGAAACCCACTGTGGTAGTCAGCGGAATCGACGTTATAGCTCATTACAAAGGTGTTCCGTAAAATTCATGTGGGGAGTCTTGGCAAGCCAGTCCATTACATGAATGTTAGACTACTGTCCACAAAATATTGTCCCACAGATGCTGCCATATGACAGGTTGTATTATCCTGCTGATACCTTCATCGTCTCCGAGCTGTTGCTCTATCGTAAACAGTACCGTGTGCTGTAAAATGTGTTTATATCCTTCTGTATTTAGCGTTTTTGTATGTGTAATAATAAAACCCAACCCCCCCTCCAAAAAAAGAGAAAGACCCTTAATATCGCTCCGGGCATTGGAGAAATCCAAACCATTCCATCAGATTGAGACAGAGTCCTCCCTCGGGCATGGGTGTATGTGTTGTCCAAAGCGTAAGTTAGTTTAAGTTAGATTACGTAGTGTGTAGGCTTAGGGACCGATGACCTCACCAGTTTGGTCCCATAAGACTTACCACAAATTTCCGCTTTTTTTCAGACTGAGACAGGTATTCATCACTCGAAATCACTCGCTTCCAATCGTCCACTGTCCAGCTGTTTCGCTCTTTACACCACCTCAAGCGTCACTTAGCAGTGACTGCAGAAATATGTGGCTTTTGAGGAGCTGATCGAGCATTACTTCCCATTCTTTGTAATTCCCTACGCACAGTCATTGTTCTAGCTGGATTGTTCTCTGAACTTTGGACTCGCGAGTGATTTCTTCCGCTGATTTCATGTGAGTTTTACAACCACTTCCGGCAAAGTTTCAGGGTACCCATATGTCCGTACATGAGGTCTTCCTGGTCTACATTCAGTTGTGGCTGTTCCTTCGCGCTTCATTTCACTGTCACGTCACCAGCACTCAAGTGAGCAGTTTTAGAATGGTTGAAATGTTCCTTATGAATTTGTTACTCAAGTGAAGTTCTGTAATTAGTCCACGCTCGAAGTCACAGACCTCTCCCGACTGATCCACTCTGCTGTTGCTGCTTTCTGCGGATGACACGACTTTCCCCACTACCTTTCATACTGACTGATCAGCGTCTCGTGACATGTAGTAGTCAATTCCGCATTACAAAGTCGTGCCCTTGAACGTTAGACCAGATAGCGTACGTCTCATGAACTTGGAAAATCGGTATTTCTGAGACACAATATGGATGGATTGCCGCGGATACAAAAATAATATGTGAAAATTACGCAAGTCTCCTGAATAAATTAGACGCAATTAAGTGAATAGATTCATGAGCTGTCGAAGGATAAATGTTCTCTATTTAGACCAATAAAGAAAACTATAACTTTGTTAGTGTTCTATTCGAATCGTGTTTCAACTTGATGCAGCTTAATCAACGAGAAAGTTATTGTACATTGGTGCCACTTCGGAAAAACGCCACGAGTTCTATGACAGAGGCTTTGGCAATAGAAGAACAGGTGAAATCACAGAGTCGTAGACTATACACGCTACAAACCAGATTGGGCACCATCTGATCTCCACTTAAACTTCAAAGAAATTTTCGTCTGGGAAATGTTTGGATTCGGATGGAGAGATTACGGCAACCTTAGACAGTTTTTTTGCAGATGTCCTAAGATATTACATTACTTTCGTAATCTAGTCACTGGAAAAGTATTGGACAAAAGTACCTTGATCTAAAAAGTTGTTTCGTCACTATAACAAACCACCTTTATTCAATGTCAGACTGGGGAACTCTTACTCTACACTAGCTGCAAATACGAGACCAGCTATATACTGTTTCCCAGATGTCGTCAAAGTCGCACCAAAGTTTACAGTGACACATAGTAAGCTTTTAACAAGTTATTATTAGGTCTCTTTCATGTGTGTTTGTTCGGTAAACAATGACTCACAGAAAGCTTTCAGCAAGTCATTATTAGGTCTCTTTATGTGTGTTTGTTCCGTAAAAATTTTGGAACTCATTTTAAAC
Source organism: Schistocerca serialis cubense (assembly GCF_023864345.2). NCBI lineage: Eukaryota > Metazoa > Arthropoda > Insecta > Orthoptera > Acrididae > Schistocerca > Schistocerca serialis. The sequence goes on along the minus strand of NC_064642.1, from coordinate 353,594,633 downwards.
AAGCTTCCTGATCAGCTAGAGACTTGAAACTTCCAACACAGTTCAGAACTAGACCACAATCCATTATTAACTATCTATCTTGTCTGGTGTCTGGCAGATGATGCTTTGGGTACTACTGCTGTTTCTTCCTTTACCTGTTCAAGTCGAGAATGTTTCGTGGTAAGAATAATTATTGCAAGTATGTTTCCGTGCGAGCTCGATTCTTTCTAAATTTTTACTTCACACATTTTGCACGAGACATACAATGGCTCAAGCAATATGTTGGTGATTCAGGTGAAGAGGGGCCGAACTAAACATATAATTTACCACATGTCTGTTGAAATCTCATCAAAATATTTAAAATAGGTTGACTAATTTCGCACGTGCAACAGAAAAATGCAGAAAACAGTTATCAAAATTAAAAGAACCTCTTTAATAGAACACAATTTTTAAAACGTGGTAAAAAGTGTAAAATATCTCCTAGTTTCATAGAGCTTGTACGGATAGTATTGAAAAATTGCGCTTCTTAATACTTAATAGCTATGACAATAAAACGAAAATCATAGGGTTAATGCGCTAGATAACAGAGTGTAGAAAGTAGCTGTCACTGAGAAAAAGAAAAGAACATTTCATATCATTTGCAGTGCAATAAAACAATTACTGACGTAGGTGAACTATTCATGCATGCCTAACGGTTAAATTTTCTAAGTATTGTCATTGCTACAAAATTTCACAAGCACAAATATCAGCTATATGGAGTTAGGAATCTGTACAGGGCTGGGAGATATCCTTTCGTACTTTTTACATTTACTTAAATAATTATTTTCGTTAATTTTAGTTGATTCAGCTGTGGATTCTTGGTGAAACGTTGTATATTGCCTTAACTAAACAAACACATCTTTTTAGCTTGTTTCAAAAATTTTATTATTACTGTACAGCCCACGTTTTGTATTATAAGCCCATTTTCTAGTACTTAACTGATTACAAAGATCAGTTTCAAGCAAACATATTTTTAAATTTACTTCAGTTATGGATATTTCACACAAGGTCATTAATTACAAGCTACAATAGTGAGCTTCAAAACCTACAGAAAAATATGACACAGGTATCTCGCCGTATGAAGTGCACCAAACTTATGAAATAATTCAACCAAAAATCAGTTACGAAAAACTACCACGTTCACATACATCAGTACAAACAATTTTTCTATTAGATTGAGCCAATATATGCAATTATTGGACAGTCAGAAAGCAGTAAGCCCAAAAACCTTCGTCATTTCATGTAAAAACGTAGACTGTACCACATACAAAGTACTCAAATACCCAAGTGCAACAGACTGAAGTGCAGAAAAGACTGACATGCCTGTGGCACTACCAATGAGGTATCGCTGCTGCAGACCCAATTCACACGAATATTACAATTAGCGATTTATGGGTTAAGCAAATGCTAAAAATCATTTTAATAATAGTCAATAACACGTTTTGCAAATGATCGCATCAAAACACTAGTACGTTGTAATATAAAATTACGCAGAGGCTGAAGATTTTATTTAGCAGAAGCAGCAAAACGTATTATAAGAAGATAACACCGCATTACTTGAGGCAGTTATTGAGTTAAAATCAGCTTCAAGTAAGAATTTCAATCAAAGATTTCTTTAGAACCCCCAGGTATAAATATGAAAGCAGTGGGGCAAAGCAAATACCGGTGTAATTTTGACATAACATTGATATTTGTATAATTAGATTGATTAACTAATCGTCTTGTCCCATTCCTTGGTAAACTCCCCCCTTCCACTGGGAAAACTCCCTCCACCGTCCCTACACTTCACCACTTCCCTCCAATCCCCAAATGATGAAAAATTCAAATTTAGTCAGGAAATTCAAATTTTTGAGCTAAATTCAAATTTTTTCTCAAAACAGATATGTCAGTTACATTACAAAGGACACCACAACAATAATTAAATGTTCTACATTTACAAAAATTCGGTTTACAAATATGTTGGTGTGGAATGATCTCTTTGCTTCATCGTTTTTGGAAGATTCAAATAGTACCCTCGTGGAGTATCGACAGCTACATATCGTGACTATGTAATTACACTGCACAAATCATCAATACTAACCCCTTTTAAAAAATTGTTTAACATCTAGGTACACAGCTACAGATTCAACACACAGTGCTAAACAAAATGCAAAAAATGGAGCACCAACACAGTTTTCGATCATAAGAAACACTCCTACATACTGCAAACGGAGTCTAAAGATTGTGCATAATAATTACACTTTCTGTGGGACACAGGAGAGCATGCAGCCCTCCCATCAACTCATTGGCACAGCCAGCTACTGAATGAGGCCACAGCACTATGCAGGGCATGTGTGGACATCTAGTGCACCATGTGGCCATCTGTCGCCGTAATGGGCCAACTGAGACTGCCTGCCAGGGACGTCTAGCAGCTGCTTTGTCAACTGAGGCATGTGAACCAGTAGTCGCGACCTTGGAAAGCCTGTGTAGCAGTGTGTATGCTATTGGACCACAGGCTAACCTACCAGCCTGATGAGTACTATAAAAAACCGTGAGGACTTACATTGACTACCTGCCGAGGCAAGTCGCCTATTGTTCATGCGAACCAACTGTAACAAGGAAATGTGTGCTAGTACCAACTTGCTCCATCAGTGGGCTCCAGAACTTATGGGAAACGTCAAAGTGCTTCCTGCGTGATGTGAACAATAGCAAAACAGCTGCCTGCAAAACTGCCCATTCTACATGCATGTGAGCCTCCATAATTGAGTTTTACCTAGGACTGGCTTTGTCTGCTGCTTGCAGTGTTGATCGGCTGCTCATAATGCCCTCATCAGTGCTCTCTGAAATACTGACAAAGAGTGAAGGGATTTCAGCAACACTTGCACATTTAAAAGACACCAACGAAGAGTGAAGGGACTCCTGGAACATCTGCATGGGCTTTCAATCTTTTTTGGGACGTGATGGTGTTATCCTGATGGAAAATAATTCCTAAAATTTTCTTGCTTGTTCAACTTGGTATGTGGGACTGACTGGTCTAGTTCACAATATTAACGCCATAGCATGAGAAATGTTATATGGCAGCACCACATCTGGTCACATGATTGTGACATCAATGATATAAGGCGAACATGATAGCTCACTGGTCTCAGCTGCTGTCAGTCAAAGTAAGGACCATAAAGTGTCAACAGCGGCAGCCGAGATAATCCAGTTCTACACAGCAGAATAGGAAAAAGTGGAAGAGTAAGTACTCTTTGCTTAATAATGTTATGTGTCTGTGTATAGTTGTTGCTATTATTATCACATGTAATGGTTTCTCTTCGTTCAGCAGTAGCAGCAACCTCGAACTTAGCGAGACCTGTTATGGGGATCTCCAACTTGCTGAGACCTGCAGAGGTGACTTTTGGCTTGTGATGACCTGCAACAGTTCAACAGCCCAGCTTGTTGGGACCTGCAGCAGTGAAAGAGGCCTCCAGCACTTGGGATCCTATAGCAGAATGGGTCAGCATGTTGGCGTAGGACAAGGATCAGTTACTGTCTATGTCACATATCTGTTCGTGTGATGAAGACACACAATAGCAGAGCATAGATATTCTTGTCCATGACTGGCAGAAGTGCACCAGGGGGTCTCAAACAGCATTTCACAGCGCAGTACTGGATTCCAAATAATGGACCATTCATTGGATCATGGAATGTTCTAGTGATACTGCAAGGACAGAGTGTGGATATAGTGGATGAGAAGATAACGATTGCTCCCAGTGCACTATTGCTATTCACTTCTAAGTATAATGTAACTGCATATAATTTAGATGATAGTCGATCAAAGCATGTGAATATAGGAACAGAACCAGGAAGTGATTGGCATGTGGTGATGGAGATTGAGAATGTAATAAAGAGTGTTAAAGTATTGTTTACACAGTCAGAATGGGATATGTCATGCAACGACTTACATCAATGCTAAAATAACTACCTATCTCTTTCTCTGCTGGACATTTACTGTGCTGGTCTGATGCTGTCGATCACATCAAAGTACGATGAAGGAGCAAGCAGTCTGGATGAAGTCTGGGTCCTATCCGTTTATTTACAGCACTTGTTTGGACTATTCCTTATACCACAGAGACTGGAAAGCTGCCTACCATGTATTCAAGCTGTATAAATTGACATTGTTAATTATCTTTGTGTGTATATTGTATATGTGTATAATCCAGAGATGTGTAACCATTGTTGCTGAGTCGGTATGGTGATAGTTACTGATTGTGCTATAGCGGCTACACATATTATTAAAAGTTTTTATTCTTTATATAAGTGCACACCAGTACCTGATACAGCTGCCATCAGGGCAGGGTGGGTAATGCATCCTCATCAGAAGGAGTGATCCTGTGACGGAATAGAAGACCACAACAAGAGGAGTAGGATAATCCTTACTGATAATACACGAGCGATAATTGTGGGTCCATTCAGCTGCCTGCTGGCAGAGGTATGTCGCGTCTAACACTTCTGGGTGAAGTCGGCTCTGAGCATGTACGTGTATTTTCAAAAATGTGGTTTCTGCCGACCTACGAACTTTTATAGAAGAAATTCCATGGTGTCTGTGGTATGATATACTCGGCATTCAGAGAAAGTAGTGACATCGTTCCACGGGAAAAAGTAAAACCAAATAGTGTGTTCATATGTGACAATGTTGCTGTGGAAAACCACTATCGAATTCGTAGACATTTCTGTATGGTCACCATTTAGGCGTTGAAATATTTTATTTGAGTCTGATTTCAGAATCCCAAATCAGTTAGTCAGGGGTAATCCAAATCTCACAATAGCATCAACAAAAAATTTGATTTTAAAGCACATTTACCAAGTACAGTAGGGTCCCGTTAATCCGAACTAATTGGGACCAAACCTTGTTCGGATTACCTATTTGTTCGGATTAGCCGGAATTACGGTGACGAGTTTCTAGAAGGAAGTATACCTAGCAGATAAGTAGGTACACCATGGTAACAAATGGGAACAAGTGTGGGTACAATGGCTCGCACTAACATCCTGTCCTTGTTGTTGTGTATTGTTGAGACCTTTGTAGTGTCTAAAGTCAGTGCACAGCCAGTTGGCTCGCAAAGCGCTTGGTTATGTTAGATATCGATCGTTGGCACGCATAACAGTTGTGCTGAATTCGTTCAGGTGTATTGGTGTACATATTTTCGTAATGAGTAAAGGGAAACATACAACGTTAACTCTCAAAGAAAAACTGAATGCTTTGAAGCTAATAAGACAATGGTGAGAATGTATCTAAACTGGCAACTGAACTGGGTGTTTGTAAAGCAACCATTTGAGACTGGAAGAAGAACAAGTGAAGATTGAACAGTCCTGTCCAACGTCTTCGGGAAAAACACTGGAAATTCGGCAGACTTTGAAACAATCGCAGTACGGAAAGTGGATGAAACTCTTTTCCTTTGGCTTACACAGGAAAGAGAAAGGGGAATTCCTTTGAGTGGAACGCTGGTTCATGAGAAGGCTGTTTACCTGAATGAATGGTGATGAGTCTTTTAGTGTGCGTACAGGTTGGTTGGACGGATTCAAAAAACGTCTTGGAATCAGTCAGCTAACAATTACTGGAGAGAAGCTATCGTCTCGACGTTATGCAGCGAAGGAATACTTGGGTGGGTTTGAAAAAATGATGAGAGAGGGAAAGTATTCTCCCCAACAAATTTATAACGCTGACGAGACTGTCCTTAATTTTAGGGCATTGCCAACAAAAAGCCTGGCAGCAAAAGCAGAAGACCATACTCCTGGTATCAAAGTGTCCAAAGATCGTGCGATTTTATTAGCGTGCAGCAACGCTGCTGGTAATCGCAAGCTGCCTTTAATGCTGATCGATACATCTGCTACGCCCAGAGCTTTTAAAAACTGCAACATGAAGTCCCTGCCCGTATATTATCACCACCAGAAAAAAGCATGGATGGATGTTAAGCTGTTTAAAGAATGGTTTCATGGCCAGTTTGTTCCCTCTGTTCGACGGTTTTCTAAGGAAAATCATTTGTTTCCCCATGCAGTCCTTTTGATTGAGAACGCGCCATCTCAACCCAGCACTGAGGAATTATGTAATGGAGAAATTGGGGCTAAGTTTTTGCCACCGAATGTCACACCACTTCTACAACCGATGGACCAGGGCGAACTGCAAACATTAAAACTGACACACAGAAAACAATTTTTAAGAATTCTGGTCTAAGAGGATAGCATTCCTTTAGTGGACAAAATGAAAAAGACCAATGTGAAGGATGTTGTTTATTGGGCCGCTGCGACATGGCAGGATATTTCAGAAAATACTCTGAGAAAATCGTAGAGAAAACTGTGGACATATCTTGAATTTCAGGACACCCTAGTTGAAAATGAAGACAGAGATCTACTACAAATGATGCAGACAATCGCTGCATGTGAAGAAGCTAGTGAAGGGGACGTAGATGAATTGATGGCAGCGGATGGAGCACGTGTGGAGAACCTTACTGACCCTGATTTAGTTGCTGCTGTAGCTCAAGACACGAACAAGTGGACTGCTGTGAAGGAAGTGACAATGAGGCTGAAAGCGACAAAGGAGAACTGGTACCACACAGTGACGCAGCAGAAGCCATTGACTTCACGCTACGTTATCTGGAGCAACAGTCCACTGCTACACCTCCTGATTTGATGTTTATGAGACGATGGCGCAACTGTAACAGACTGTCTTCATTACGCCGAAAAACAATGACTGAGTTTTTGTCATCTAAAAAGTAGGGATAAAATGTCTGCTGTATTTTAGCAAGTTTCACAGCATTTCTTTCATTGTTATGCAGTGTTTAAACCTAATGTTTTCTTGCCAATTTTTCAATACATGTTTACTGTACTGTGTAAATTAAAATAGAGTGTATGCACAGCACTTTACCACACAGTTTTCCATACTTAGACTTACATTTTTCATGTTCGGATTAACCGAACGTTCGGATTATCGGCATTCGGATTAGCGGGACTCTGCTGCACGTGTAGGAACTGATATGTCATTCAATGAATTTGTAAAGATATGTGAAGATTGCTGGAATCACACACAGTATGGGTTTCTCGTTAGTGTTGAAGTAAGGAAACAGAATGGTGGTAGATATAGACTAAGCTTATAAGTATTTCTATATATATACTGCGAAAAGAAGTGAGTACATCAGAATACAACACACCATGAACAAATTCGCATGCATGCCAGGTACATGGCATGATGGGATGGGTGTACAAAGACTAAACATTAGCATGTACATGGATGCAAAGATTTATATTGTCCAATGAAAAGTTGCACACAAGAAACTAGATACGTATAACTGGGCTCTTCTGAGTGTGATCAACACGTTAAAAGACAGGGTTGTTGGAACTGAAAAGAAAGTAAACGACTTTACTGTAAAGACTGATGTAATCGATATGAAGGTGGACAAGAAGTATACACACGTACCTGGCACGGAACCCTGATTATTATATAAAAAAATGTCGACTAATAATAAAGTCAATGAGGCACAGATTGGTGTTCGCTAGAAATTACAGCTGCAAATATTAGGACATTTGGAGCAGGAACAAACACTAAGAGAAACCTTCAAGTCAGTTCCTGAATAACACTCTGCAAAATTAAGAACTGGTGACAATTTCATTGCCGATTTCACTAACCGTTACAAAGATGTTAGAATAGAGAGGAAATATGGAGCCTTCAGGGTAAAACCATATATTCTGCGCACACAGCCCATAAGTTTAACAGACAACACAACACACATCATTGATGGGTAGTTTCAAAGACCGCAAGGTCTGCTTAACCTTATTTTCCTAAGACCCTTAAAACCGTGAATTATTCAGCAAAAGAACTGGAACTTTGTGTTGAATTAGCATATTTGACAGATATACATAAGAAAGCTGATGAGAGGCTAAAAAACCAAAGTAGTGCAAAATACAAACCCATTATAAATGATATATTAGATGCAGAACATAGCAGCAGTGAGCCTGTTGACATTCAACATGAAATAGTGAACAATAGATTCCCACAATATATTCGTTACGACGATCCTAGTGAGTAATGGATCAATTACGACCGCTCATGGCATCAGCTGCTGCTGGTAACAAAGCTCATTCGAATGAGATTGTTTCACCAATCTGTCAGCTTAGAGAGAGAGAGGTATCATCAAATAAGCATGGAGAAAGTTGTTTGAGAACTACGCAAACCACCGCGCAAAACATACCTGAATCATGGCACGACCATACGTCGTGACTCTGCCTTTAGTAGAACATCTTTGCCTTAGGAGGGAGTGGTTTGCGTTGAGATCAGAGGCGATGGCACTGACAGTGAGACCGGGAAGGTGGAGCTGTTTGCTTAGGGTGAGGCAGCCGAGTTGGAACGAACCAGCGAGGTCAGTAGTGGTGTGCTGGCAGTTGATGGCTAGTACATGCTCGGCAGATACAGTCACTGGCTCTGAGCATAGCAGCGATTCCAGGAAGAGATACACAGGTAGTTTCCTGAACTGCAAACCATTATTACTTCAGTTTTAGCTGGCTGCAAACCTTTTGGCATGTAGGGCAATGGAGGGACTGTTTTGTGTTCATCAGTGCCTGACTGGACATGGAGGAGGACAATGGAAGACTGCTGTATTGAAGTTGTGTGTCGGCCCCACGCTGTCCTTCCTGGATTGTTGTATAGATATGTCTGATGTGCTTCTGGTTTGGGTGTCAGACGCAAGTGAGCCGAGCATCGGCATTAACCATAGTATAATTGCCATTTCCTGTACCGGTCCTGTGACTGTTTGGCTTTGTAGGTTTCTGATTGTTTGTTCAGGGTTCATGTGCAGTCCCATATCAGATTTCCGGTTATTGATCCTGCTTCTGTCTCTAGATGGTAACCTTTTGTGAGCACTCCCATAAAACTCCTGAATTTGTTTCTGTATTTAATACTCCAGTCTAAGTGTTATTTACGAAGTAGCTTCTTAGTTGACTGCTGTAAGCCATCAGATTTGTGGCGGCACGCTTTTATATATTATGTGGATACGTTTGATGTGCCATATCTCGTATATACTATTACTGGCCACACATAGTTTCATACTCTTTCATATTAGGTTTTCATGCTACAATGCTTGACTGTAGTTTTTTTTTCCTTTACTGTTTATGAGGATGGAGCCTTCTAATCTGAATTATAAAGTCTGTCTCAGTGATACCTGTATTTTTCGTTCATTACTAATATCTTATATGTGGCTGTAGTGTTATTCAAAAGTTATCTTCTATCTGCTCTTACTCAGGGGTTCGTTAGGCAACCGAATACTTTGAATTGGTGTTTGGTGCTCCACTCTGTGTGGTGGGTACTTGGTTGTCACTCACCCATGTGGTACATGTTTGGCACACTTTGTGGTTCGAAATCGAACTTCCTGCTTGGTAGCTGCATTAGGAACAATGTTTAGATTCTGGCCACATTACAGGTTTCCTTGATTTGCTCTACTGACTCATTGGAAAATTATTTACTTGTCTCTCTTCTTGCTGTGATTTGCAGCGTCATGCAGTGGTATTTGATCTGTAGTAGACGTCTGGCCCAATTTCTGTATTAAATTCCGTATTTCTCTGTTAATTAGGCTTCCATTTTCGTTTCCCTTGGTGGGACTTGGGTGAAATCTGCTGGTTGATTGGGCAGGCACAGCATCAGAAAGCTGAGCCAAGTCTACACTGAACAAAACCGCCACACTGATGTATGTGCTCTTGCACCACGTAATCTTTCCGAGCTCTCTACGCCTTGCCCAGGCAGGGCTGTATAGTACACTGATGTTTTTTTTTGGTGTGTCTTAATCATTGCGATCCTCCTGCAGCTTTCCTTTTAATGTTAGTTTTTTTATTTACGGCTCTTGTGAATTTTTGAAGTGTTGACTGTATAATTCGTCAATTCATAATTACTAGATTTATTTACTTAAGTGTTTTTAAGTAAGTGTGGCTTGGCTAAATGAATGGTTACTAATCTTACTCGCTGTAGTACTGTTGTTTATTGAACCGGCCAAACACTAGGCCACTGATTGCCCTGGAAACATACTACAGCAGCCCAAATGTTAGAGAGGTTAACAATAAACTGCATCTGCATATTAACGGTAAAAAACTGTGAAAATAGCACATGGAGCTTACGATATTGACGATTTAAACAAAGTCTTAAAACAGTATGGAATAGAGACTGAGCTACGTGCAAATATCAATGTATGTAAATAAGGGTGCTGAATGTAGCGACTAACTTTAACTGGAAAGATTCATTAGGTCGACTACGGAGTTTCTAAAATGGACATGTTTTGAAGAAGGATCCTAGTAAATTTTACAAGTCTGATCAGACTGTGGATATACTCCCCATCAGTACAGCCTGCGTTGAGTGTAACATAGCAACAAAATCCTATCTCAAGGATAGACTGATTCATAAAATTTACGGAAGCTCCCCCTCAGTTGGATCAGGGTGTAAGATTGATGAGACCTCCACCAATGCTTTATAACATTCAGTGACAGTTCAAACATTGGAGGATCTGGACCTACGTATTGTGGACCAGAAGACTACTTGTTGACTTTTATCTAGAGGAAATAATTGTACAACTACATCTAAGTCAGGATGGGCGTAAAGTATGAAACCAGCCCACGTAATTCATAGCACAGCACTTCACAGCAGAACAGCAAGGTGATGACATCAGCGAACTACAGGTCTCTCAAATCAGTAGGCCTGAAACCCTGCAATGACGGCACTCGGTATAGCTGTCCCAGTAGCAAATGATGGGCGAATTATATGCCAGGAATATTTCTCGAACAAACCTTGTGCTCCAACCACAAGAACGATGAAACTAGAATTTTTATCCAGCAATAATGAGCTTTAACCCTTGCGTGCTGGAAGTTGATGTATTTCTATGGAGCACTTAAGAAAAAGGCGGCCGGGGCGGCCGAGCGGTTCTAGGCGCTACAGTTAGGTTTAAGTAGTTCTAAGTTCTAGGGAACTGATGACCTCAGAAGTTAAGTCCCATAGTGCTCAAAGCCATTTGAACCATTTGAACTTAAGAAAAACGATGGTATCTCTCCAGTGGATTCGAAGTTCGAAACTTACATATAACACTTTGACATTCCTATTTCAGGACATACAATATGAAATTAACAGCGTTGAGATTGACCACACACAAAATCTAGGCATAGCATCGACGCTTGAAACACATGTCTCTGCAACACCCTCGGATTTGAAAGGTTTAGAAAAGTCAGGATGGTTCATAGACGAGTCAGTGGATGGAATAGTGGAAGAGTAAAGCGATTTACGGCATGCATATCTCTAAAAAGCCTTATGGGGCACTTTTAGGAAACGCAACAAATGGTTATGAAAGCTAAACAGAAGCTTATTGTGGTGCAAAGTGCGACATATAACAACTCACACACTCAAGAAGTACAAGAGGAGAACGAGATCGTCATAAAAGAAATAGTATGCCTCACATCACTGTAGCAGGCGAGGAGCGTTTGAAGCTTTTAGAAGTTCTGAATGCAGGTGCATATCTGCCATTAACTTTCTGTTCATGGGAAATGGTTTGAATACCCAGTTCTACGGACGACAACCAGACAAATGTGGGCTGTCAAAAGCTCTGACCCATGGAGACATCCAGATTCATCATACTTACGTTTCAGACCGACAGGAGGTTTCATAGGTTTCTTTTGGGCGATTTTCAGCAGTCGACATACGTTTCAAAAAACTCATGACAGTGAGCAGCATTAAGTGTTTTTTATTAGTACTACCAGTTTCGGCTGTATGGCATCATCTAGTACGAAAATCGCTTAAAACATTTCGTTTGTCGTGAATATTGATCACGAAACAGTGAACATTTTAATCCACATGAAACACGTAATAAAAGCTCATTCATAGCATATACAAGAACAGCAGTCGTCCTATTCATATGAGATGACAAAGAAAAAGTAACGTGGTTCATGTGGTTAAAATATTCAATACTTTGTGTTTCATTATTCATGACAAATGAAATGTTTTAGGTAATTTCCGTACCAGATGATGGGTTTTGCTGAAACTGGTAGTAATCATGAAATCCAGTTAATATAGTTCAGTATCATGAGTTTCTTGAAAGATATTCTTTTAGACATGTTTGCTATATGTCTTAGGAAGTGAACACAGTCACACACAACCTGCTTCCATAATCCGATAGATGCAGCACAATAAGCGAAATCATATACCACCATTCCATATATTTGTTACTCTCCATCTTAAACTTTACCTCCTTAATTTCGCTCATGTTCAAAACTAATGCCATTTGTTTTTCTCATACACTCTTTGTATATATAAAGCAATGGGGACAGGTTTTCTGTAAACACCCACAACAAAGACATATGGCAATGAATTCATTTATTCAGTTCTCTTAGACACAGATGTATATAAATGATATATAAATGATAGATACATTTCAGTTCCTGGTTCTTTAAAAAAATGTCACATCTCTTTTAGAAACAGGTATATAAAACGACAGACACAATTTGGATCTTAAAAAGTTTCACCTAATGTTTTTTCAATGCAGAGATATTTTCTTACACTATTAGTATCACAATAACATGAAAAAATCCGCAGTCCACCCCACAGCAACACTAGGTGCATCGTGTTGAGGTTCAGATTTCCGGTTTCGATGGACTGAGTAGGAGAGGAACTATATAAATATACTAAAAACTTATCAGACTTCGATGACTAACAGCAGGTGAACCTTAAAAACTGTTCTATCTTCAAGTGTACAATTTCGTCAGCACACGACACATAAGGTATATATTTACAAATATACATGGTAGACAATTCTTGTCACCACATACAAAGTTAATATACAGGGTGTTTCTGTAAGAGTGTGAGAAAATTTAACAGGATATAAGGGATGCTCCACTGAACATTTGGGGTATGGAACCTGGAGTTAGAGAATCCAGCTTAACGAGATAATAGGAATGAACTCATATTACCATGTATTTTTTATTTACATTAGTTACAGTTAATTGCAAATATGTCACCTACATACATACATTAATCCTTGTTCCATGGGTCACGAATATGGCATTTTGTAATGATGTGAAATGTGTCACTTTAACATAACTTTTCTTTACACAAATTATTAATTAATTATTTAATTAATTACTTTTTAAAGTTGATATTTCATTTCTAAGAAAACATCTATTGAGTAAAATGAGTTGTCATTCATAAACTCTTCTGATTTTGCTTTTAAATTTTGATGGCTATCTGTCAGACTTAATACTTTTGGCAAATGACCAAAGATTTTTGTGCAGCATAATTCACCCCTTTCTGTGCCAAAGTGAGATTACATCCAGAACAGTGAATATCATCCATTCTTCTACTGTTGTAGCTATGCACTTTGCTGTTATTTTTGAATAGGGATGAATTGTTAATGACAAATTTCGTAAGTGAATATATGTATTGCGAAGGTACTGTGAAAATCTCGAGTTCCTTAAATAAATGTCTGCAAGGTGATCTTGCTCCAGCTATTATTCTGATTACACCCTTTTGTGCAATGATACTTTCTCTCTTAAGGATGAATTGCCCTAAAATACGATGCCATATGGAAGCAGTGAATTAAAATAGGCATAATATGCTAATTTAATGACATGTTTATCACCAAAATTTGCAATAACCGTAATAGCATATGTAGCTGAACTTAACAATTTCTGCAGGTCATCGATGTGTTTCTTCCAATTCAATTTCTCATCAATGCACACACTCAGAAATTTTGAGTATTCTGCCATAGCAACATATTTCCTTTCATAGTATATATTTATCAATGGTGTTATGCCATTTACTGTACAGAATTGTATGAACTGTGTTTTCTCAAAATTTAGTGAGAGTCCATTTGCAGAGAACCACTTAATAATTTTCTGAAAGACATTATTTGTAATTTCCTCAATTATTCTTACCTGTTGGGTTTGATTACTATACTTGTATCATTAACAAAAAGAACTAGCTTTGCATCTTCAGAATATAGACTGGAAAGTCATTAATATATATTAAGAACAATAAGGGATGCAAGACTGATCCCTGTGGGACACCATTCTTGATACCTCCCCAGTTAGAGGACTATGCAGATTTTTGCAGACTATCTGTGCTGTGAATTTCCACCTTCTGCATTCTTCCTGGTAAGCATGAACTAAACCGTTTGTGCACTGTCCCACTCATACCACAATACTTTAGCTTATCTAGAAGAATTTCATGATTCACACAATCAAAAAACTTTGAAAGATTACTAAATATCCAAATGGATGATGTCTGGTTATTAAATGTATTTAATATTCGATCAGTGAAGGCATATATAGCATTTTCTGTTGAAAAGCCTTTCTGAAAACGAAATTTCCTTTTTGTTAGTACTTCATTTTCCAAATGTGCGATGCTACTCTTGAATACATTAATTTTTCAAGAATTTTGGATAAAGCTGTCAGAAGTGAAAATTGGGCAGTAGTTGTTAGCATCAGATCTATCCCTTTTTTTTCAATGGTTTAACAATAGTGTATTTGAGTCTATCTGTAATGATGCCCTGTTTCAGTGAGCTACTACATATGAGGCTGTGAATCCTGCTTACTTGTTAGGAACAAGCTTTGAGTACTCTGTTGGAAATTCCATCAATTCCATGTGAACTTTAACTTTCGAGTGAACTTATTAGCTTCTTAATTTCAGTAGGAGAGGTGGTTTGAATTTCAATTTTATCAAATGGCGTAGGTACTGCCTCTTCCATATTCTGCCTTGCATTTTCTAATGAATAGCTGGATCCCATTTTCTCTACAACACTCAAAAATGATTATTAAAAATGCTTTCTACTTCTGACTTCCTGTTAACAAACTTCTTATTGTGTTTGTTAGAAATACAGTCTTCCTGTGCTCTCTGTTGCCGTGTTTCATTTTTCACAATATTCCAAATTGTTTTAATTGTATTATCGGATGTGCTAATCTCTGACATAATGCAAATACTTCTGGACTTTTTAATAACTTTTCTTAATACAGTGCAGCAGTTTTCATAATGTTTCACTGTTAGGATCGTTACTCCTTCTAGGTGTAAGATACATTTCCCTTTTCTGTTTACAAAATATTTTTATCCGTTTAGTAAGCCACGGCTCTTTACATGGTTTTGTACAATTATATGTCACTGTTTTCTTTGGAAAACTGTTTTCTAATATACACACAAAGGTATCATGAAATAGTTTAAATTTTAAATTAGCATCATGTTCCCTGTACACCTCATCCAACTACTGCAATCTTTCTATAAAATTTTGAATTGTTAAATTGTAAATTCAATGCAGTATTTTGGATGACTGTTTTGCATTACTGTATGGAGCTGTATCATATAATGTAACTAGCGGTGCATCAAAATCAAATGGAGCATTCTTGAAAGGAAAATTTTTATTTCATTAAATTTGTCTTGGTCTATGAAAACATTATCTATCAGTGTGCTGCTTCCCTGTACCACCACAGTAGGAAAATCAATAACTGATGACAAATTTAAGGAACCACGTAATATTTCAAGTTCAAGCTTTCTAGCAGACTCTTTCAGAAAAATCTACATTAAAATCCAAACAAACAATAATTTGATTTCCTATGTCTGACAGATAGCACAACAACGAATGCAAGTTTTTCAAAAATAGTTGAAAATTTCACAATGGGGACCTATAGACGGCTACAATTATAAAATTGCCATTATTTAGTTGAAGCTCACATGCACATGCTTCTATATGTGATCCACGCAAAATTTTTTAGTTTCCAAATTTTTCACAGTATGACTGATTTTAACATGTATGGCAACTCCTCCTTTCTCCATAGTGTCTCCACTTACATGTGCTGAACGCTTATATACACCTACATTTACCATTTCCATACCTGTGACTATATAATGTTAAGGCAAGCATAGTACACGTATTCCACCCCTATTTTCTAAATCTTCTAAGCAAACAAAAAGCTCATCTACTTTGATTTTTAATGCCTTGATATTCTGATGCAATATATTATCATTATTTTTCACTGTGCTTTTATGTGAAACTTGTTATGTACAATTATTATTTTTCACTGTATTGTTATGAGAATCCTGTGATATTTTCACATCTCTAGCATCTGCCTGCCTGAACTTCTCATTAAACTTAATTTCAATCAATGTAGGATGATTGGACACTGATCTGACACAATCTGATACAATGAACATACCATTAGTACTGTATCTTACAAAACGTGCTGAAACTGACTATCATCAATCTCAATTCAAGCATATCAGCAGACAAGTTTCTGACACATGCTCGCAAATATTCCTGGTGTGTTTCGAACCACATCACAGACAGCTACCATTCTGGCAACTAAGTCAATCTCCATATCTACTGGCTTCTCATACACTTGTGACTTTAGATATCCCCATGGGAATTAATCAAGGGATTCAGGTTAAGTGACCTCACAGGCCCAGGAATAACGACCTCCTGTTCCAATTCAGTGACCAGGAAATACATCATTGATATGGTTGAGGACATCCACACTGAAGTGAGACCATGCACCGTCATGTTGTATCCACATCGTCTCATGAACAGCCAAGGGTACGCTCTGCAACAACTCAGGTAGAAACCTTTGCACGAACCTCAAGTACAGGTGGCGATTCAGATGGCCAGTTTGAAGATATGGTCCAATGAGATTGTTGGCTTCAATGCTGCTACAGATATTAACAGAAAACCGTGTTTGATGGTGTGACTACTACAGCGTGAGGGTTTCCCACATCCTACACATAGATGTTTCTGCTGTTCTAAATCCCATCACGACAAAATGTGGTCTCGCCAGCACAATTTGGAGAAAATCTGGTCGATCAATACCTTGTAGGAGCTACCACTGACACAATGCGATCCTTGTTCGTCACAAGCATTGCATGGACTTTTTCTGTGTGATATGGTTGTAATTGTTCTTCGCGGAGCACTCGCCTCACGCTAGTATGTGCAGCGCCCATTTCATGTGCAATACGACGAGTACTCTTAGTGCGGTCCACTGCAACATGTTCCAGCACCTCCTCTTCAAAATCGGGTGTGTGAGCGGTCTTCATGTTGCCAGGTCCCACGTTTCTTGTTTCCAATAAACCATCTCACACATTCATCGATCGAGAGAAATAAACACTCATTGTGAGAGGTGATGCTATTAGGAAATCGTACTCTGTACAGCCTTTCAGCAGCGAGCCCATTGCAATGTAGTTCCCAATATACAAGGTGCATGTCAGTTAGTTCTGCGAAACTGTAACGGTACTGCTCCATCGTATTGTACTGTATGTCTCCAAATAACACTCAGTAAAAAATGGGTCTGTCGTTGATTCATAGCACGTTCCGTCATGTGACAATGTAAATACGATGCAACAGAGCCGCCTCATGGAGAAGTAAAGTGAACGAAAACTGCATCATGACTTTCTAGTAAGGCTCTTCCTCCTTGTTTCCTTACAGGAAATAAAGAATGTACATCTTAATAACCAGCACAGTACATGTAAACTCGTATGCATGTTTGTCGTAAATAAGCCGGAAAACAGTAAAGCTAGACAAATCGGTAGACATGTTTACATCCACATCTGGCTCTCCGACCTTGAGTTTCCTATCTCAAATGGCTCGGTGGAGTATTCTTTGTGTCCTTTTACTTTTACGTACCCTCTTACAGAAACACCCCATTTTACAAGTGACAGAGTGAATACATAACGTGAAAGGAATATTTACAAATGTACTTAATACACATTATTGTCACCATACATGCTGTGTATATGTTTTTACATGGTACACCTTTCTGTCAGCACACATGGTGCGCATATGCAGAGTGAACATTAATAAAACCAACAAACTGCAAGGACAGATTCCTGACTCCAAATGGAGTAAAAATGGTCCTATGGACACGTGTCCGGAAATATATCGTTGTTACTGTAGATGGCCTAGTGAACGACAGTTCCTCCGTCCACATTCCATGTATTTCTCGTGTGTTGCTGGCTGTGTGATTGACGCAGCTCACTGTAAGTAGCAGAATGGACCGGTATTCACGTCAGGAACAAGCCAAGATGGAGTTTGTGTACGGCCAGGTAGACAGATACGCTTATAGACACCAACTACGTCCTTTTTGGCGTTTGTGTGATGTTTGTTTTCGGTCAAATGAACGTGTGTGAAGGCAGCGGACTTTGTTTACAATACATGTGGAGTTTATGCTTGGGTTTGTTACAGTGTCTTGTAGAACCCAGTCCCCTCTTCAGAAATTACCAATGTATCATCATGAGACAACAGACCAACTTCCAACAGCAGCACACTGATCACCTCATGCCATTGTGACTGAATACCAGTTTTCTGCAACATGTACTGCATTTGTGTAGATGCACTGTCAACATTGCTGTAGAGGCACTGCAAGTAGTCTTTAGTCATTACAGGCTTTGATGCCGCATGATGCACACCCTTTGCCACCTCTGGGCTACATCCCCCAATGTACAAAATACGTATATCTGCACTCAGTCCGACAAACTCCACAATCGCCAACCCATTAGTCTCGTCCTACGTAAGATCTATAACCTTGTTCTGTGCAACAATACTGAAAGGATTGTCGGCTGCATATGAAGACGTGTTGAATGCATTTGGATGACACCTCATTACTTCACGTGGATGGATTTTCACAAACTTAAAAAGAAATCAGTGCATGTGATGAATGGAGCGGTTTGATATGCAGATCCCCCACATAGACGGGATTCATGACCTTCGCTATGTCCACAGCAACAAAGTTCTTATTCAAGGTGATGACCCATTTAAAATTTGGCCTTGCAGTTCATTTCCTGACGCCATAACGCCCATCCCATTTCTTTCTAATACGAATTTAGTGATGTTTCCTCAAATTCTTCATTGTCTTGCCGAAAACTGAATTTTCCACTAATTTTTTTTTAAAAAAACCTTGCCAAGTCATTCTTTGCAGAAGTTCTCTTTTGAGAGAGCATGACTGCTTGAAGCAGATAGCGCAGGTGACTAACTATTTCCATCCCTAAGCTGAGGCACAGCTGGAGAATACGATAGTGAAGAATATATCTCTGCTAATTCCCCAGCGTTGTGATCAGTTTGGGGATGAAGCCTGCTCATTGAACTATTGACCTGGACATAGCAGCAACACACTCTGCGCATCATGTGAATAATAGTTTATGCGAGTTCTGCCTCTACCTTCACAGTGTGTCACAGGACCAAGGAGGCACTCGAAGTCATTCTATACTACAAAGGGATAACGCTCCTGATGTTGGACATTCTTAATCTTTAAGATTTTTTTCCTTGGTGTCTATTTTTTCGCGTTCTTGGTAAAACAATGCACAAGATGCTTTGCTAATTACTTTCTTTTGGAAAAGATGTTAAGGCACCTTCAACGAATATGCTGTTTATGCCCATGATTACTCAACTGGAATGGAAGGAGTCGGGACATGTTTTCCATCCATACATAGAGTTTATTATTATTGCTGCCTCATTGGAGAATAGTATCATGTTTACATGCGAAGCACGCTGACCTGCATAATCAGAGAAAGGAAGTGATCCTACGACTTTGTTTATCAGGTTTGTTCTGCTCATCTGATGCGCATTTTTCTTTCGCTAGGCCCTAAACTTGAACCGGTATACCGGTACTCTGTACTACGATTTTAGGCATGACCTGAAGTTCATCGAGGAATTCGATATTGTAAAAGTTTTAACATCCACATACGTTATGACGCACAACTAATCAAGATGTATGCTCTGGACTCTGATAAATTTTTCTCTCATAAGCCAAAATCGGCCATGCAATACAAGACTCGTCGTTTCTATTTTGGACATTAGTTTGTTGTTGTTGTGGTATTCAGTCCTGAGACTGGTTTGATGCAGCTCTCCATGCTACCCTATCCTGTGCAAGCTTCTTCATCTCCCAGTACTTACTGCAACCCACATCCTTCTGAATCTGCTTAGTGTATTCATCTCTTAGTCTGTCTCTACGATTTTTACCATCCACGCTGCCCTCACAATGCTAAATTTGTGATCCCTTGATGCCTCAGAACATGTCCTACTAACCGGTCCCTACGTTTTGTCAAGTTGTCCCACATACTCCTCTTCTCCCCAATTCTGTTCAACACTTCATCATTAGTTATGTGGCTACCCATCTAATATTCAGCATTCTTCTGTAGCACCACATTTCGAAAGCTTCTATTCTCTTCTTGTCCAAACTATTTATCGTCCATATTTCACTTCCATACACGGCTACACTCGATACAAATACTTTCAGAAACGAATTCCTGACACTTAAATCTATACCCGATGTTAACAAATTTCTATTCTTCAGAAACGCTTTCCTTGCCATTGCCAGTCTACATTTTATATCTTCTCTACTTCGACCATCATCAGTTATTTTGCTCCCCAAATAGCAAAACTCCTTTACTACTTTAAGTGCCTCATTCCCTAATCTAATTCCCTCAGCATGACCCGACATAATTCGACTACATTCCATTATCCTCGTTTTGCTTTTGTTGATTTTCATCTTATATCTTCTTTCAAGACACTGTCCATTCCATTCAACTGCTCTTCCAAGTCCTTTGCTGTCTCTGATAGAATTACAATGTCATCGGCGAACCTCAAAGTTTTTATTTCTTCTCCATGGATCTTAATACCTACTCCGAATTTTTCTTTTGTTTCCTTTACTGCTTGCTCAATATACAGATTGAATAACATCGGGGAGAGGTTACAACCCTGTCTCACTCCCTTCCCAACCACTGCTTCCCTTTCATGTCCCTCGACTTTTATAACTGCCATCTGGTTTCTGTATAAATTGTAAATAGCCTTTCGCTCCCTGTATTTTACCCCTGCCACCTTTAGAATTTGAAAGAGAGTATTCCAGTCAATTGGACATTAGTACACGCTTTCTTATTAGCTAGAGCCTTAGGAAGCTCGATGTAGCTCAACTCCGACTTAATGTATTGTAGATAAGTGAGTTGATGTAGAGGTGCATTGTTGGTCTGTGTGTTTTACTTGACTGTCTGACTTCCATGTCAGAAAACTTGGCTTTATGACAATTAAGGTGAATTTTTTAAACATCTCCGTGATACCACCCCATTCCCCCTCCCCACCCCCAAATACGATGGTTGGACTTTAATAGTAGCAACTGTCTTTTTTACAGCTCGTACAAAATAGATGAGTGTTTTAAAGTTTTACTGACCTTCAAAGTAGTCACCATCATTGTGTATAATCCGTTGCCAGCGATGTGGAAGTCGTAGGATACCCTTAGCAGGGCTAGTTGTGTTGATATTGGGAGTGGCACGGTTTATTACCCTACGAATTTCTAGCAGTTCTGAATCGAATGCTGTGAAGTGTTTCCTTCAGTTTAGGAAACGAGTTGAACTGACGTGGGCTTAAGTCAGGGGAGTGCAATAGGTGGTATAGAACTTAGCAGCCCCATGAGTCAAACAAATCAGCCATAGCTTGCACTGTGCGTGATTGAGCATTGTCCTGCAAAATGATGGTCAGGTCCTGCAGAGAGTGTCATCACTTCTGTCTCTAAGCAGGTCGTAGGTTGTGTTCCAAAAATGAACAGCAAGTGAGACAGTGCCAGCAACGGTGGCAGCAGCTGCCTACAGAGTGACAAGCCTCGTCCTTGAATATGAAGAGTGTCCAACAGAATCATGCTCTGATGTCGCCTCCGCCGGTCCCAGCACACAAGACACTGCATACTGTAGAGAAGATCGTGTTGGAGTAGCAGCCACAGACACATTCGCCTCACAGACTGTAGAGAAAGAATTACGAAAAAATAAGTACAACATTGTAGACATTCATTAAACTTGTCTGTGGGAAAAATAGAACACTGATTATACTCATCACTAGAAAAATAAAGAACAACCAGGATGAGCGTATAAATCACCAATATCTCTCTGACTCCATGATGAAACCAAATAACTGAGGTCACCATGGATCACCTCCATCCTCTCCGGCATCTCTGACCTTAAATCATGGAGCTGCAGCTTCCACTACATAGCCTCCATCCACTGCAGCTTCTCTGTGTTGGAGTCAGTATGGAGCCAGCGATGCAGCTCCCCTAATCAGATCCAACAACACACTCATTTAAAAACTTTATAGTTTACAGACACACACAAATTACAGGATTAGGAATATTTTAATATGAATATGTGCTTACATGACTGTTGTGATATCTGATCTGTTGTTAGAGGCTGCTATGAGTATTCTATTGGTTGTGCAAAACCAACCCAAGCTCACTGGCTTGCTGCTGCTACCTTTCAGCCTACAGATGCCGATCGAGATCGGCCAGCTTTTCGGGAATAAATGCTGAACAACAGTAAGAAGAATTGTTTTACAGTCTTATCTTATGTCAAAGCATTCAATACTACTAAATTTCAATGTACGCTGCTACTAACACAACGGAAATTTTTTTAACGAGAATATGTAGTTACATGACTGCTGCAATGAATGAATTGCTGTTAGAGGCTGCTCCTTCACTTGCTGATTCTCCTCAGCCAACGCTGGACATATATATGCTGCAACGACAGCAACAATAAGAATTGTTGAATACTACAAAAACACACACACACACACACACACACACACATTCAATACTACAAAGTTAGAACATACTGGTAAAAACTCATATTACAAAATTTTTTCTGTACATACATGGCAATTCCTCCAAGCACTCAGACTGCCTTGGACATTTGCCACTCATCTTGTCATGGCTTCCCCCCTCGAAGGTTCGAGACCTCGCTTGGGAATGGGTTAGCGTAAGTTAGTTTAAGTTAGATTAAGTAGTGTGTAAGCTTAGGGACCGATGACCTCAGCAGTTTGATCCCATAAGACCTTACCATAAATTTCAATTCATTTGCCATTGCCATTGGTACTACTGGTATTTGTTGTTTAGTGACATTTAAGAGCCCAGGTGTTCCGAGAAGAGCTAAATGCTGGACAAGCCGTGAAATGTTTTTGAACCGCCCACATTCTAAAGGATGGTATTCGGAGTGAAACTTAGGTCTTCAGACTCATACACATTTGAGACAAGGTAGTCCGTGGAAAGACATTTTTCTGTTGTTGACAAGGGAAATGTGTCCCTCACACTTTCTGGTCGTTCTGGGAAATAGAACTAAAAGTTTGCAGCTGGTCAGCAGGAAGCACCTTGTTCAATGTCCTCGTATTTCCCCAGTAACGTTTTATATGATATGTGTCGTTTAACAATGTATAAGTGAGATTTTTAGCTGTGTTGCACACCGTTTCACAATCTTTGCAGCGTATATTGAATCTCTCATAGCTGTTGCATATAGATGTTTATATTTCTTTAACTGATGTAGACTGATGATATGTAGCAATGTAATTACTCCTTCCAACAGTGTAATACTTGTACCTTTCTGAACTTTTCCAACCAGTTTCTGCCGATGTTGTGAACTCAAGAGAATTAAAAAGTGATGAAATAAAGATATCCTTCCACACCAGCAACTCGCAATGAGTGAGCTTTACCGACCAATTTCAGGGATGGGAAGGGAGGAGAAAAGAGAGGAGAGGAGTGGAGGGAATGGGAAGAGGAGAGAAGGAGTGAGCGGAGGGGAGGGTGGAGGGGAAAACTCATGACGTCATCAATTGATGTTATCAGTGTCATGTTGAAAGATATACTGATGCCACGTTCAATAAATTTGGCAACAATGCAGACCGTCCTAGCTTTGGCCTTTGGCTTGACCCCACGACATATGTACTCATACTATGGGGGAGAGTGTTGTGTCTGGAGGACAGTGAAGACATCTAGCGACCAGTTTGAGAATGACATGAAGAAACATGCAATACAGATCGCCATAAACAATTTATGGCATTTTCTAGTGTTTTTGTTATTGTGAGTTATGAGATTGTGTTTTGTGCAGCGTTTTTAAATATTGTGAGCTGTACTTTTTAAAGTCCTGAATAATATTTCAAATATATTTTGAGGATGTTGTTAACTCATCAATAGGAGAGTTTTACGGCGAATAAAAATCTATATGTTGTTGAAACCAGTTACATAACGCTTGGGTGGTTAAGCAATACTTGGTCAGCCATGCTCCATTTTCTGCCTAGCAAAAGACGGTCTTTTTTTCATAGAACAAATAACATTTGCAAATGAACTGAGTTTCTTCATTTTAATTTTTCCTTGTCTCGAAGATAGAAATTTTTGTTAGTTGCCAACAGCTTCTGCTTCTCTGTATTTTAACTTGTAACTGGTTTTAGACAACACTTCGCTTTATTTTGATTTCACTTACTAGTAACTATTAAATGCAACATTGACAAGATTTTCTCGATTACAGCACTTCTAAATCTGAATTTATCATTTGTTGTTAGATACATTATCGTGTTGTACCTCAGCACAGTTTTCCACATTTGGAAAAAGCTTACCTTTTGGAGTGTTATTTGTAATTCAAGAAAAAGACTGCAGCGCATATAAATTGAATGCCATCATTTCAAAATGTACAGTATTTACCATGTATTTCGGGTTGGTTAGAGGCGGAAGTCTGTGAGGTGTTCCAAGGTGCAACGCTCTCCATGATGTGTCCAACATTAACATGTTTCATTACAAACCTGTGACATGCATTTTTTTAAATATTCTGAGACCGGGGCGAGCGCATAACAAGAAGAAAATACGCTTTCTAAGAGAGGGAATTACCACCAATCAGTTTCAGGGGTGATAACACGCCTAAAAGGCACGAGGCTAAGACATATAGACATATCCCCCACCCCCCACCCCCCAACAACTTTGTCTTTTAACCAAAATCTGTAATTAACAATAGTGCATGGAGAAAATTACTGCGCATTTACTAATGACCAGAATGTTTCCATTTTTATTGAATGAGAGCATTAGTTAAAAAGGGACTACCACTGAGTGGACGAAATGAAATCCTGCACAGCTAATTTTGCTAGCGGCCACCGTCTAGCCTCAAGGAAATATGTGCACTGATTTCCCCAGAAAAGACAGTCACTCATGGCATAAAAGTTACTGCGTAATTACACTGATTACCTGCAAAAATTTGCTTTTCAATGTCATTAGCATCTATAACACAATCAAGAAAGTATTCAGTGACATGGTGAGAAGCGTTGTATCTTTAAAAATTTAATGAACAACGACAGTGAATGGACGTAGTGAAAGAAACGCCTTTAAAGTCAAAACCATTATTAAGCTGCAATAATTCATAACACCGGTTCAGCCCACTTTAACTACCTGCAAAAATGGAATGACAGCAATGTCATTTAGCGTTACGGTACACAACCAGACGTAGTTGATTACGTTACCACACTGTCGAAAAATTCAATTTAACAGTGAATCTGACTGTTTCTAAAGTTGTAGTCCATATGTGCTGGGGCATCTGCAGGTGAGAGACGGGGACACACGCTCTTGCTCGATCGCGCCGAGGCACACCACAACCCTCATGTGTTCCTCTAGCATGCCTTTCCCACTCACCAAACAGCAAGCCGCTCTTCGCACGTTGCCCCGTCCTGCCGGGTCACTCCATGTGCTTGCCCTCCACTGATGATGTGATCTGCAGTGGCACTCTCCTGCCCATGTGCTGGCCCTTTAAATTCCTCACTCGTGTGCAAAGCACCCTCCCGTCACGGAACTCGGAATTCACTGCTGCGTAAAGAGACAATCTGAGTGCGAGTGTCGATAAGCGGTATCAGGTACTGTTTATCTAGGAATGCAAGACGAGGGTTTTACCCCAAATTACGTGCCCACAAGTAGGAGGTCGTCTTACACTTGCAGCATACGATGTGAAGTTTATTCTTTTCTTTGTTGTTGTTGTTGTTTTCAGTTCTGAGACTGGTTTGATGCAGCTCTCCATGCTACTCTATCCTGTGCAAGCTTCTTTCTTTACCAAATAGAATCCCTAGCTTCCATTAAGCTGTAACTGGACTGTCTGCCACACCAACCGCCTTATCCTTCAACATACGCATGAGATTTCAGCATTAACGTACGATACCAGGAAGTATTTGTTACGACAGTTTTGTTATCAGTTGTTGTTGGACTCTGAAGTTCCCACTTCTAAACAGAGGAATAAAGTGTGCAGTGGATCATGCTGTGAATCAACGTGGTTCAACGTCGAATTTTTCAACTGAATGCAGGTGTTGCTACAACGCAAATTTCAAAATCGTGTTTCTTCGGCATGCAAAAGCAAAAAGCAGTTGTGCACCTTGGAGGAAGTATGGACTCACAGAAGCCTATGTCTGAATGTGGCGAAAGGACAAAACGAGTCTGAAAAGAGCGAAGTTGACTAGGAAAGCTTGTAGTGGACAAAAGGATGGACGTTTCGAAAATGTTGAAATGGAGGAAGTAGCAGTTGTGCGCATGAGTCGTAAAGAAGGAATGAGAGTGTCCATCGATGTCATACGGAATAAAGCATGCAAACTGGCACAGGAACACGGTGTTCAAATTAAAGCCAGTTCTGTGCACTATATAATAAAATAGCGACGCAATGAACTTGTGCTGTGACGTCGAACATTCCTCGCTCAGTGTCTTCCGGCAGCGTTTGTGGAGAACTTGGTCGAATATCAGCGACACGTTATTGTACTGAGAAAGGGCCATGTTTACCTCTTAGGGAAACCGAAAACGCTGACAAAACTGTCGTTTACTTACACGTGCCATCCAGCACAACAACTGAAGAGAAAAGCATGAAAAACGTATAGGTTTGCATTAAGGCTAATGAGACATCGGGAACTACCGGTGTGCTTCCCGATGGGACAAGGACACGACTATACGCCGTGGTTGATCGTAAGACCATGCCAAAGGAAAAGCTTCCGTCTGCTGTCACATTTCATTTCAACGCCAAAAGATGATTGGTTAATGATCTCGGTGTAGATTGGCGGCGTATAATCTGGAGCAGGACGCACGGTGCTCTAATTGACCGTGGGATGTTGATTCATGATGTTTTCAGGGGGCATTTCACACGAGTAGTGGAGGCAGAAAACCTGAAATTAAACACAGATTTTCCCAGGAGGCCTCTCTCCACAGCTACAAGTGTTATATGTTGTGGTTAAAAAGACGTTTAAAGACCATCTGAAGTAAATGAACAGGAAGTGGTTAATTCAAGATTGCCAAACCCTGACCCATTCCGGGAAATTAATGTTTTGTGTAGTAAATTCTTTAGTTGGGAGTGAAGGCGATCTACTATGGGAATAAATACAAGATAACCATAGAAGTGTCAGTGACATTTCAGATTCTGTGGACCATTCCAGAGAGGACAAATATATTGTACTAGAACTGACATGTGATTACATTTTCACGCAATTTGGGTGCATAGATCCTGAGAAAGCAGTACCCAGAACAACCACCTCTGGCAGTAATAACGGTCTCGATACGCCGGGGTACTGAGTCAGAGCTTGGATGGAGTGTATAGGTACAGCAGACCATGCAGCTTAAATACGATACCACAGTTCATCAAGGGTAGTGACTGGCGTATTGTGACAGGCCAGTTGCTCGGCCACCATACACCAGACGTTTTCAATTGGTGAGAAATCTGGAGAATGTGCTCGCCAGGACAACAGTCTAACATTTTCTGTATCCAGAAACGCCCGTACAGGACCTGCAACATGCGGTCGTGCATTATCCTGCTGAAATTTAGGGTTTCGCAGGGATCGAATGAAGGGTAGAACCACGGGTCGTAACACATCTGAAATGTAACGTCCACTGTTCAAAGTGCCGT
Organism: Schistocerca serialis cubense; assembly: GCF_023864345.2. NCBI lineage: Eukaryota > Metazoa > Arthropoda > Insecta > Orthoptera > Acrididae > Schistocerca > Schistocerca serialis. Next base: position 353,566,954 of record NC_064642.1, on the reverse strand, counting down.
CAATGCGAACAATAGGTGACCAAGACGTGTAACCAATGGCAGCCCACACCATCACGCCGGCTGATACGCCAGTATGGCGATGACGCAAACACGCTTCCAATGAGCGTTCACCGCGATGTCGCCAAACACGAATGCGAGCATCATGATGCTGTAAACAGGACCTGAATTCATCCGAAAAAATGACGTTTTGCCATTCGTGCACCCAGGTTCGTCGTTGAGTACACCACCGCAGGCGCTCCTGTCTGTGATGCAGCGTCGAGGGTAACCGCAGCCATGGTCTCCGAGCTGATAGTCCATGCTGCTGCAAACGTCGTCGAACTGATCGTGCAGACGGTTGTTGTCTTTCAGATGTCCCCATCTGTTGACTCAGGGATCGAGACGTGGCTGCATGATCCGTTACAGTCATGCGGATAAGATGGCTGTCATCTCGACTGCTAGTGATACGAGGCCGTTGGGATCCAGCACGGCGTTCCGTATTACCCTCCTGAACTCACCGATTCCATATTCTGCTATCAGTCACTGGCTCTCGACCAACGCGAGCAGCAGTGTCGCGATACGATAAACCGCAATCGCGATAGGCTACAATCCGACCTTTATCAAAGTCGGAAACGTGATGTTACGCATTTCTCCTCCTTTCATGAGGCATCACAACAACCTTTTACCAGGCAACGTCGGTCAACTGCTGTTTCTGTATGAGAAATCGGTTGGAAACTTTCCTCGTGTCAGCAAGTTGTACGTGTCGCCACCGGCGCCAACCTTCTACATCTACATTCATACTCCGCAAGCCACCTGACGGTGTGTGGCGGAGGGTACCTTGAGTACCTCTATCGGTTCTCTCTTCTATTCCAGTCTCGTATTGTTCGTGGAAAGAATGATTGTCGGTATGCTTCTGTGTGGGCTTTAATCTCTCTGATTTCATCCTCATGGTCTCTTCGCGATATATTCGTAGAAGGGAGCAATGTACTGCTTGACTCTACGGTGAAGGTATGTTCTCGAAACTTTAACAAATGCCCGTACCGAGCTACTGAGCGTCTCTCCTGCAGTGTCTTCCACTGGAGTTTATCTATCATCTCCGTAACGCTTTCATGATTACTAAATCTTCCTGTAACGAAGCGCGCTGCTCTCCGTTGGATCTTCTCTATCTCTTCTATCAATCCTATCTGGTACGGATCCCACACTGCTGAGCAGTATTCAAGCAGTGGGCGAACAAGCGTACTGTAACCTACTTCCTTTGTTTTCGGATTGCATTTCCTTAGGATTCTTCCAATGAATCTCAGTCTGGCATCTGTTTTAACAACGAACAACTTTATATGATCATTCCATTTTAAATCACTCCTAATGCGTATTCCCAGATAATTTATGGAATTAACTGCTTCCAGTTGATACCTGCTATTTTGTAGCTAAATGATAAGGGATCTACCTTTCTATGTATTCGCAGCACATTACACTTGTCTACATTGAGATTCAATTACCATTTCCTGCACCGTGCGTCAATTCGCTGCAGATCCTCCTGAATTTAGGTATTATTGTTGAAAGGTGGCTACACTGAGCCACAGCGCCAGAGATTGCGCCAAAGAGTATTATTCAGTCGCCTCCACGGAGTGCTTGGGGAGAGCTCGTAGTAGTGAGTGCCTGTCGAGGACTCGTGGTAGTCAGTGCTTGTTAAGAACTCGTAGCAGAGAGTGTTTGTTGAGATGTGTTAGTAGGCAGTGCTTGCTGAGATGTGATACTGAAGAGTTCTTGTTGAGATGTGGTAGTAGCAAGTCGGTGTGGAGATATTGTAATGTTTAGAGTGCTTTCCATCAATATAAATGAAGGTAAAATTTTTTTTTTATTTTTCTCTCTCATTATTTCAGTGTCCTAAATAATGCTTCATTACAGGTTCAGTCAACAAGCATCTGGCTTGTGTTCTTGTATTAGAGTGTAATTCTGCTTTCCTTACGCAATTATAGTATTTCTATTTTTTAGTTACTTCAGTATAAATGGTATTTAAAATTTCTTGTCTTGTTGAAGAAGAACCGTGCCAGATGTGTACGTTGAGTCACACTCCCACACACAGAACAATTACACTTGTGCTTTGGTTTCGTAGGTTTTATAGTTGCTGGGGACTTAATTAATTAATTGTATTAACGAAAATTTTCATTTCATTCTTTGTTGTTGTCCTATGTAGTCAGATAGCGTAATAATACTAGTCAGGGCCAACCGTTTACGAGACACAGAGTAATCGGACTTACAGCTACGAAAAATAAAAATGATTTTCAAAAATATTAATGAAGCCCCCATGCACGTGGCGACCGCTGCTTCGGATCGTCCCTTGGAATTCTTCTGATTGTAAAAATAGTAGACAGTAGTATTGTTGTAGTAATTTGTAGTTTAGTAATTGTAGTCTATTTTGCATGTGTAGATTTGGTAATTGTCATTCTTATAATGGTATTTTTTTCTCAGAATTTGATTTGTTGTCTTGTATACGCGTTTGACAATTTAGTGCAATTATTTCAATTGTTCGTTAATCGTGTTTGAAGGAAACATTTCGTGTGAATGGTATTGTTGGAGATAAAGTGTCATTGTGTGCAATTTTCATATAGTGACGAGTTTTGTATATTTTGTAAATGATTACGCCATCAATGAAAAAGGCAAAAATGATGAATAGTGAGAATGACGAAATTGTTAGCATGGCGAACTCGCCAACACAGGAGAACAGTGTGATGAATAATGAAGTGGAAAACAATTTAATAAGTCGGGAAAATAGTCCGGAACCATTTCAAAATTTTTCTCAATCAGATAATTCACAGAATCCGAGATTAACGACAGAAGATTCTGGAATGGTATCGAACTCAGATAGCTTTACAGCTATGACGAAGGAAACTGGTTTCGCGGGAAATGTTAGGGGTGAAAAGAATTTTGAAACAGTTAATATGGAGCAGTTGATGGGTGTAATATTAAATTTGGGATCTGAATTAAAAACAGTGGCAACACGGTTAGACTTACAAATGGGAACAATGGAGCAGTTTCGATCTGAATTTAAAACAGAGATGGGAACTTTGGGATCTGAATTAAAAACTGATATGGGAACAATGGAAACACAGTTTAGATCTGAATTAAAAACACAGATGGGGACAATGGAAACACGGTTAGGATCTGAATTTAAAACAGAGATTGGATCAATTAAAACAGAGATGGGAACTTTGGAAACACGGTTAGACTCACGAATAGGGATATGTTTCAAAAACATGAAAGATGAATTAAAGAAAGAAATCAGAGAAGAAGTACAACCGATTTTGAATGCTCACAATAATAGATTAATTGCAGTAGAGATTAGACAAAGGGAACAGGATAGAGAACACGAAGAAAGAGATCGCGTGATAGTACAGAAATTTTCAGAGTTAAATTTACAACGTGAAAAGGATAAGGAAGAAATACTTCAGAGAATCGAGGAATCCGTACCAAATGACAGATTAAATAACCTAACACAACAATATGAACAGCTAGCTACCAAATGTGTCAATACTGAAACCCGAGTCGCGACACTTACGGAAGACGTAAATAAACAGAAAGAACAATTAGGCGACTTATCGGAAAGAGTTGAGGAGATTTGAGATAAATTGACAAATCTTAGTTTAAATGGGGACAGAGATTCGGATGATACAGCTCCATTACCATTTGCAGAAACCGAAGAGTACCAGAATATAAATAAGCATGTTGAAAATCAGGGAAAATTTAATGAACGCGTTAGAAGGGAAGTTGAGGCATTACGAAAGCAAGTCAAGCAAATTGAAGGCGAAATCGTAGGAAAAGATAGCAAAAGAAATTTAGAATCACAGATAGCAGAGGGCTTTGAAGAAAGTAATTTGTTTCATGTACGGGATGCAACAAGAGAGCGCCAGGCGCGTGAATTTAACAATAATCGTCATTGTGACTGGGACAGACGCGGTAGGTCTTTGTCGCCACGAGGCGAAAACTTTGACTATAAACACTTTTTGACTGTTCGGAAATTTAAGATCTTCCGCAATTCTAAGAATGACATACATCCATGTTCATGGTTAGATCAATTTATGTACGCACTCCCACCAAATTGGCCACTAAGTCACAAACTGGAATTTATGTGTGGATATTTAGAAAACGAACCGGCGACGCGGATGCGCGCACTCATTAGAGATTGTAATAATCTAAATGATTTTTATCATGCATTTCTATCGGCATATTGATCCGAAAACACGCAAGACAGAGTCAAACATAGTCTGATTATGCAGCGTAATTTTAAACAATCTGAGTTCCGCACGCCGGCAGAATACTTTGAAGACATGATTCGAAAGAATCAGTTCCTGTCCAACCCTTACAACCCGACTGAATTAATCCGCATTTGTTTAACTAAGCTGCCACAATCCATAAGACAAATTGCTCTAGCTGGAAGATGTAAAGACGACATTGAGACTTTTAAGACTTTGCTACAAGAACTCGAGTGTGACAACGACGATGGGACTTCTTGTAATTTTTTCAGTAACAGTAATTACAACAGATTTTCAGAGAAAAGGGATAGTGACCGGAACGGGCGTTATATGGGTAACTTTGAGAATGACAGACGTAACAGACAGGACAACAGATACCAGCCTTATGACAATAACAGACGTTCTAACAGAAATTACACAGACAATAGAGGTAATTCGTACCGGAATGATCAATCATACGGAAACAGTAATCGGTATCATCAAGACAGAAATTATTCATACAGTAATAGAAATTCTTACTACAGAAATAACCACGGTAGTAGATACAACAATAATTTCAGAAGTGACAGTCGAAATTATACAAGAAGTAGTTATGCAGACATACAGGAAAACAGAAATTTTAATAACAGACACAACCAAGAATTGGCATCTAACAGACAGGAGGGACCTAATTGGCATCCTCCACGTGACAGAACTTCAGAGAGACAAGTGCAAATAGTAGAAATTGATCCGCGAAATGACGCGAATAATCTAAGACGTGACGCAAACAATCGACAATGACTTGCAGCTTCGGCTTCTGGCAGCAATATAGACGGTTCAGAAAGTAATGACACTACGACTTTACACTACGTACGCCTGGAAGACATGAGAGACATTTTGCTAGACGAAAAGGAAAATAATGTAGACGCATTTTTACATCCTGTTATTGAAGTATGTGTGGGTAAGAATAAGTTAACTGCAGTTTTAGATTCTGGGAGCCCATTGAACGTCATTAGTGAATCAGTTTTTCGTATATGTGTAAGAACTATTGCTTGTCCTGTGTTACCTGTTTCTAAAACTACAATTCGAGGAGCGATTTCTGGAAAAAGTGTGGAAGTTAAACAACAGACCAAGCTAAATTTCATTTGTCAAGGATACGAATTTTCTGCTAATTTTATTATTGTTCCATTACTCAGTACACAAATTATATTAGGTATGGAGTTTCTTAACGCACATAAGGCAATTTTGAACTTTAAAGAAGGAAGTGTGAATTTGACTGTTGCCGGAATGCCGAAATGTTTGAAATTTTTCGAGTGTTTAGCAAGATCTGAATCAGATACAAAATGTTTAAGGTTTCTTACTTCTGATGTTTTCGTTGAGCATTATGACGACAATGTGTTTATTCATGACAATGACAATAGATACAGAGACGCGATGGATGATATAATTAATAGCGAAGAATTAATTAATGAAAAGGTTAAGAAAGCTGAAGTGCCAGATGACGTTGCAAGAGAAGAGTTGCACCACATTTTGACTTCACATGCTACAGTAATTAGTCATCACACAGGAACTATACAAGGCTTACAATATTTATTTAAAGTAAAAGAACACACACCATTTCGAGGAAAAACGTACGCTATTCCTTTGGCTTACAGATACAAGGTTAAGAATGAACTTCAATAAATGTTAGATCAGGGCATTATTGAGCCAGCAGTCAGTCCTTATACCAGCCCATTACACGTTGTTCTTAAAAAGGATGGGTCAATTCGTTTGGTTCTGGATTCCAAACAGATAAATAATATCATCATTCCTGAAACTGACCGCCCACAAAATTTAGATGAACTTCTTCAACATTTCCATGGAATTAAAGTTTTATCCACGATTGATATGCGCGCAAGTTTTTGGCAAATAGAACTCCACCCTGATTGTAAAAGATATACTACCTTTTTAGCCTTTCGTAACTGTTACCAGTTTCGGAAATTACCGTTTGGTCTTACTGTATCTTCAGCAGCATTCATTCGTAGCTTAAATGAAATTTTAGCTGTTTATCTTCCTGACAATATTACTTCATATGTTGACGACATTCTTATTGCTAAACATTCTTGGAGTGAACACAACAAAATTTTGGACTCATTATTACGTATCTTTGCAAGAGTTGGCATTACTGTGAACTTGGAAAAATCTGAATTTGGTCGTTCACAGGTGAAATTTCTCGGTCACATTATTTCTACAGAAGGTATTCTTCCTGATCCAGAAAAACTTGACGCTATTCGTAATTATGCTGTTCCTACCACAAAACGTGATGTTCGTAGTTTTCTTGGTGTCTGTAATTTTCTTAGACGCTTTGTTAAATTGGACGATTTGGCCACACCTCGTTTATGTGAACTATCCGGAAAGAATTCTAATTGGTCTTGGGATGAGGAACCTCAGGCAGAATTTGAACAACTTCGTGATGCTTTAGTTGCTGCTCCACTTCTTTCACATCCGGATTTATCTAAAGATTTTTGTTTGGCGACAGACTCATCATACAAGGGCCTAGGGGCACACTTATTTCAAGAGATAGAAGAAGACGGCGTTGTAGTCCAGAAAACTATTGCATTTGGAAGTCGTGTTCTCTCTAAATCAGAAAAGAATTATTCGATTACGGAACTTGAAGCTTTGGCTGTTGTTTGGGCTTTTACAAAATTTCGGACATTTTTGTTTGGCAGACATACTAAGGTTTACACCGATCATCGAGCTCTGGAATTTCTTATGTCGACAAAATTAACTCATGGCAGATTGTCACGATGGGCGTTGTACCTACAAGAATTTGATTTTAGTATTGTTTACATACAGGGTTCTTCAAATATTGTTGCTGATGCTTTATCACGTGCACCTATGGGTTTGAAACAAAGTGCTGAAGAGGACTGCATAGAAAACAATTATTGTTTGATGTATATTCAAGGTGTTGCGTTTGAGAACTTTATTTCGTCTTCGCTCCAGGACATCGCTAAGGAGCAAAATAAGGATCCAATCTGGAAGGACATTAAGGAGAAGTGGAGGAGAAAGGAAAGCGTAGCGATTAGACAGCATTATTTAGTTCGCAATGACATTCTTTTTAAACGAAAATCGGTCGACAACTCTGTTTGGTTAGTTTGTATTCCTGATGAGTGGGTCAATAAATTGATTTGGTACACACATTTCAGTTATGCGCACTTTGGTACCAGAAAATGCTTTCATAAATTACGGGAAAATTGCTACTTCAGTAATATGGAAAAACGTATTCGATCTGTTCTGGCCAAATGCAAATTATGTCAAAAGGCTAAGCCACCAACAATTTCTCACAGAGCACCGTTGTTTCCTATCATTCCAGCGAAATTAAAGGACATGGCTGCAGTCGATTTGTTCGGTCCAGTGGTTCGTTCTACTAATGGTTTTGCGTACATTTTCGTAGCAGTGGAGTTGACATCAAAATATGTGTGTTTTACACCTTTACGCAAAGCAACAGCTCGTTCAGTATCTAATGCATTCATCAAACATTTTCTTAAAGAAGTTGGTCATGTTGATAAGGTTATATCAGATAATGGATCACAGTTTCGTTCTAAAATTTGGCTTCATACTCTACGGCGTCGTAAAATTAAACCCATTTTCATTTCACTTTTTCACCCTCAATCTAACGCTTCAGAGAGATGGATGAAGGAAATCAATAAATTGTGTCGTCTTTATTGTCATCAGAATCACAGAACGTGGGATCAGTATCTTCATATTTTTCAAAACATTCTGAATGAACTTCCTAATGATTCAACTTCTTTACCGCCTATACTGAGATTAAAAAACAAAGCACCGACAAATCGCATATCTGAAATCGTTCCTTTTCCGCCTACACGGAAACTGCGGCATTCTGAAGTTGTGAACATGGCTCTGCAAAATATTGCATCTGCGGCTGCTAGAAGAGAAAAATCAGCTAAACATCCTGGTCGTTTAAAAATCTTGTCGGTTGGTCACAAGGTCTTAATTAAGTCTCACCGTTTGTCTCACAAAGGAAAAGGCTTGTGTCGCAAATTTTTTCTGCTTTATAACGGTCCATGTAGAATTCGCAAAATTATACATGATAACACTGTTGAAGTAGAAACTCTTAAATCTCGACGCTCTAAGGGAATACATCATATATCTAACGTTAAAATTTTTGTGGAATGATATACTTTTGAAAAATTTTTGTAGAATGACATACTTGTGAGAAACTAACAGCTACATGTAAACATGCGGAGAGTACAAGGATACCGCGCTGTGTTTTGGCGGCGGCACATACTCAAAGCAACAGTCAAGTCTGCGCGCCGCACAAGGCAGTCGTTGACAGCAAACAATTGCTTCCTACGTCACGCGCCTACAGCTGATCGAGCGCTCAGTGCGAATGCACTGACAGCCGTAAACAAATACACAGTTTAATTTCTCCGATTAAATTCAGTATAAAGCTATAGTGACTTGATGAATTATGTTATTAACGTTCAGTATTTTTCAGGATACGGTTGTATAAAATATTTAAGAACTTCAGGTAAATTCTGTGTGTCTCCGACGTTAAGAGGAATTGTTATCGAGAAAATTTCAGAAAGAATGTAATTTCCAAGAAGAAACTAATAAAATAAAAGGGTAAGTATGAATTGAGTTTATTTTTCAGGTAACATATTTCCACTTAGGTACGTACTTTAGACGTAATTTGCTGCTCGCGATTACGTGATTCATACTTTGTGCTAATTTCATGTTCTATGAATTTACTTGTGAAGCGACGTGCTTGCGTACATTTGCTGATTTTTGTCAATGTTTTATTAATGAACAGGGTTGTTATTTGTGTATATTATGCATCGCTTGGCTGCACTGCTTTTTCACTGATGTCATATTTTTTAATTATGTGCCTGCTGTGCTTATTTATTTAAATTATAATTGTCACCTGATTTATTGTGCTGATGTGGTTAGGTATGTAAGTTATACTTTGTGATTTATCTGCTTGCGCCTTCATGTTTACTGATTAAGATTACATATGAACATTTATTTGCTTATGCTGATATGATGCTAATGACCTGTTTATTACGTAAGATATATGTTTACTGCTATGCGTATGGATTGCATATTTATACATTTCTGTTTGTCGTCACAACTACTCTTTAATTTGGTATATAGCAATGCTGATGTACAGTGTACGAACATAGAGTTTAGGTTACACTATGGTATAGGTTACAGATTGTTCGCTTGGCAGAGCCTCGTTGTAAGAATTGTGCTGCATCCACTTGTTCACATTCTGTTCTCTACTGGTATATTTACTCGCTATTGCATGTTTTGCTTACGCTCAGTGCCTTATATTTTTTAAGATAAGAAAATGAACTGCTATATTTCGACGAACGACATTAGTACAAGAAACTTCATAGAAGTCACATGAGCTGGAGGTTTTATGAAAGCTGTATAAAAGTATGCTAATAGGAAGGAAGCTAACGACGTGACATACCAACACTAGGTTTAGACCATTGACAGTCATTACACTGCATTTTTCGTGAGCAATTGAAATAGTAAGTGACACTTGACACAAAAATACTCCACATGTTTGCTTCTGCCATAATTCTTGAAGTGGTGTACACACTGTGAAATATTTTGATCATTCACACTCCGTAATCGTACTTAATTACTGAGACTTATTCGAACAAGGTCAGTTAGAGGTCATGTATGCATTTCTTTGTTTATAATTCATAATGAGCAGAAGATTTGGGTCAGATGGATTACACAGAGGTTGTGTGTTGACAATGTGTCTTCGGATTGTATGGGATGATGAGGTTTGCATTAGGATTTTATCTGTACTTGTTCGAGGAGACTGACTAGAGGAAAGAGTTGTTATGGAAGTGAAATGATATTGGCGATAAGGTTTATATGTGTCGACGTATTGAAGAGGTATTATTGAGGTATTATTGAGATTATGTGAAGTTGATGATTATTGGAGTTTTTGTGGACAAGAGGTAAGGTAAATGATATTAATGATAAGGTTTATATGTATCGATGTAAGAGGTATTATTGAAGTATTGAGATTATGTGATGCTAATGATTATTGGAGTTTTGGTGTATAAGAGGTAAAGTAAGCGAGGAGCATATTTTTTTTTTTGTTGGTCTATATGGGACAAGGAAGATGAAGATAGCAGGCTAGAATACTAAAGTGGAAGGAAGATTGTCTACACACACTTGTTAAATCAATAAGCAGTACATATTTTTTTTGCATATCTTGGCACACTGACAGTTGTTCAGCAACAGTACATTTTGATCTGGCTTGGCAAACATTGGTCTTGACATGGTGACTATGACGTTGACTTAACTATTATTGACTGTTATACATTGCTGCCACTACTACTTGATACACATGATGAACATCAAATTTTGACAGAATTGCATTTACACAGTTAACACTATTCAATTACACAGTAGTACTTAATGTGCATGAAAGATGAGTGAGTGTGTTTTGTGTGTTTTCCCTTCCTAATCCCAAATAATTAGTCCCAAGCGATCTCCTAAATATTATTTTATTTGTTTGTAGTGGCTTGCACTGACACCCATAAATATTATAGGTTTACTGATATTTGAGTATTTGTAATAGTTAATATGACAATTATCTGATATCATTTGTGTGTTTATTAGAATTTATATGTTTAGTGTGTAAAAGCATTTGTATGTGTATTCAAACTATTGTTCATGCCTGAACTGTCTGATTAGTGATGGTGAATATTATGAACTGTTACCTGCACTTTTTCAACATAATGGGTGCCACTTAGAAATGTTTAATTTCTGCTGATGAACTGTGTGATCAGTGATAGTAAATATTATGAACTGTTACCTGCACTTTTCAACATAATGGGTGCCACTTAGAAATGTTTAATTTCTGCTGATGAACTGTGTGATCAGTGATAGTAAATATTATGAACTGTTACCTGCACTTTTCAACATAATGGGTGCCACTTAGAAATGTTTAATTTCTGCTGATGAACTGTGTGATCAGTGATAGTAAATATTATGAACTGTTACCTGCACTTTTCAACATAATGGGTGCCACTTAGAAATGATTAATTTCTCTGATGAGCAGTGTGATTAGTGATAGTGAATATTATGGACTGTTACTTGTACTTTTTCTACATAATTGGTGCCACTAGGACATGTTTAATTTCTGCTTATAAACTCTGATGAACAGTGTGATCAGTGATAGTGAATATCATGGACTGCTCTCTGGACCTGCTCAACATTGCTGGGTGCCACTGATGAACTGCTTCTACTGAAATAATGTCACTTGTTGGTGTCTGCACCTGCTCAACATTGCTGGGTGCCACTGATGGAACTGTTTCTACTGAAATAATGTCACTTGTTGCTGTCTGCACCTGTTCAACATTGCTGGGTGCCACTAATGGAACTGCTTCTGCTGAGAAATGTGACTTGTTGCTGTGTGTACCTCTTCAACATTGCTGGGTGCCACAAATAGAACTGCTTATACTGAAATAATGTCACTTGTTGGTGTCTGCACCTGTTCAACATTACTGGGTGCCACTAATGGAATTGCTTCTACTGAAATAATGTCACTTGTTGGTGTCTGCACCTGTCAACATTGCTGGGTGCCACTGATGAACTGCTTCTACTGAAATAATGTCACTTGTTGGTGTCTGCACCTGCTCAGCATTGCTGGGTGCCACTGATGGACTGCTTTTTACTGAAATAATGTGACTTGTTGCTGTGTGTACCTGCTCAACTTTACTGCGTGTCACTGATGATCTGCTTCTACTGAAATAATGTCACTTGTTGCTGTGAGTACCTGCTCAACATTACTAGGTGCCACTATGGACTGTTTTTTTACTGAAATAATGTGACTTGTTGCTGTGTGTACCTGCTCAACGCTACTGGGTGCCACTGATGGAACTGCTTCTATTGAAATGATGTCACTTGTTGGTGTCTGCACCTGTTCAACATTGCTGGGTGCCACTGATGGACTGCTTTTTACTGAAATAATGTGACTTGTTGCTGTGTGCACCTGCTCAACTTTACTGGGTGCCACTGATGAAACTGCTTTTACTAAAATGATTTCACTTGTTGGTATTTGCACCTGTTGACCATCGCTGGGTGCTACTACTGGAACTAATCATGGAAAGCATGTTATGTGAACATTTGTATAAACTGATTTTTTGTGTATTGTGTAAACTATTATGTAAAGTCACATGTATGAAAGAATTTGTATCGCTTACTGTATTTCATATATTACGTTATTGAAAGGTCAGTGCAAAGCCAAAATTTTAACTAATTATGTGATATTTAGGTATTAATATTATCTTTTATTTTTGTCTGTATTTTTCTGGACGAATTTGGTGGTATTTTCACCACCAATGCTGGCAAAAGTACCATCAAATTCTGGCCCGTGGAGGAGGGGCATATGAAAGGTGGCTACACTGAGCCACAGCGCCAGAGATTGCGCCAAAGAGTATTATTCAGCCGCCTCCACGGAGTGCTTGGGGAGAGCTCGTAGTAGTGAGTGCCTGTCGAGGACTCGTGGTAGTCAGTGCTTGTTAAGAACTCGTAGCAGAGAGTGTTTGTTGAGATGTGCTAGTAGGCAGTGCTTGCTGAGATGTGATACTGAAGAGTTCTTGTTGAGATGTGGTAGTAGCAAGTCGGTGTGGAGATATTGTAATGTTTAGAGTGCTTTCCATCAATATAAATGAAGGTAAAATTTTTATTTATTTTTCTCTCTCATTATTTCAGTGTCCTAAATAATGCATCATTACAGGTTTAGACAACAAGCATCTGGCTTGTGTTCTTGTATTAGAGTGTAATTCTGCTTTCCTTACGCAATTATAGTATTTCTATTTTTTAGTTACTTCAGTATAAATGGTATTTAAAATTTCTTGTCTTGTTGAAGAAGAACCGTGCCAGATGTATACGTTGAGTCACACTCCCACACACAGAACAATTACACTTGAGCTTTGGTTTCGTAGGTTTTATAGTTGCTTGGGACTTAATTAATTAATTGTATTAACGAAAATTTTCATTTCATTCTTTGTTGTTGTCCTATGCAGTCAGATAGCGTAATAATACTAGTCAGGGCCAACCGTTTACGAGACACAGAGTAATCGGACTTACAGCTACGAAAAATAAAAATGATTTTCAAAAATATTAATTAAGCTCCCATGCATTGTCCATTGTTACAACCTCTCGATACACCACAGCATCATCCACAAAAAGCCTCAGTGAACTTCCGATGTCGTCCACAAGGTCATTTATGTATATTGTGAATAGCAACGGTCCTATGACACTCCCCTGCGGCACACCTAAAATCACTCTTACTTCGGAAGACTTCTCTCCAGTGAGAATGACATGCTGCGTTCTGTTATCTAGGAAGTCTTCAATCCAATCACACAATTGGTCTTATAGTCCATACGCTCTTACTTTTTTCATTAAACGACTGTGAGGAACTGTATCGAACGCCTTGCGGAAGTCAAGAAACATGGCATCTACCTGTGAACCCGTGTCTATGGCCCTCTGAGTCTCGTGGACGAATAGAGCGAGCTGGGTTTCACACGACCGTCTTTTTCGAAACCCATGCTGATTCCTACAGAGTAGATTTCTAGTCTCCAGAAAAGTCAATATACTCAAACATAATACGTGTTCCAAAATTCTACAACTGATCGACGTTAGAGATATAGGTCTATAGTTCTGCACATCTGTTCGACGTCCCTTCTTGAAAACGGGGATGACCTGGGCCCTTTTCCAATCCTTTGGAACACTACGCTCTTCTAGAGACCTACGGTACACCGCTGCAAGAAGGGGGCAAGTTCCTTCGCGTACTCTGTGTAAAATCGAACTGGTATCCCATCAGGTCCAGCAGCCTTTCCTCTTTTGAGGGATTTTAATTGTTTCTCTATCCCTCTGTCATCTATTTCGATATCTTGAACTTTTGAACTTTGTCCACTGATCCTCAACACTATCTGTACTTGAGACAAAACTTTCGTGTTGAGCCGTCAGGTACTCTGTAATCTGCTTTTTGTCATTTTTGCTAAACAGGAAAATCTTCCTACCTTTCTAAAATTTCTATTTACGGCCGAAATCATCGATCCAGTAACCGCTTTATGATCGCTGATCCACTGTTCTGCGTTAGCTGTTTCAAATAGTTTGGGTCTGTTTGTCACCAGAAGGTCTAATATGTTATCGCCACGAGTCGGTTATCTGTTTAACTGCTCAAGGTAGTTTTCAGATAAAGCACTTAGAAAAATTTCACTGGATTATTTGTCCCTGCCACCCGTTATGAACATTTGAGTCTCCCAGTCTATATACGGCAAATTAAAATCTCTACCCAGAACTATGTCATGGTGGGGAAATCTACTCGAAATATTTTCCAAATTATCCTTCAGGTGCTCAGCCACAATAGCTGCTGAGCCAGGGGGCCTATAGAGACATCCAATTACCATGTCTGAGCCTGCTTTAACCGTGACCTTCACCCAAATTATTTCACATTTCGAATTTCCGTCAATTTCCTTCGATACTATTGCACTTCTTATCGCTATAAACACGCCTCCCCCTTCACTGTCCAGCCTGTCACTGCGGTATACATTCCAATCTGAGTTTATGATTTCATTACTGTTTACGTCTGGTTTTAGCCAACTTACTGTCCCTAGTACTATATGGACATTGTGACCGTTTATTAATGAGAACAGTTCTGGGACCTTTCTATAGACGCTCATGCAGTTTACTATTGGCATATTAATATTGTTATTCCCTGTTGCTTTTTGCCTACTCCTACCTTGCCGCGTCTCAGGAGGCGTCTTGTCGGGCCTAGGGAGGGAATTCTCTAACCTAAAAAACCCACATGTGCACACGTACTCCGCTACCCTTGTAGTCGCTTCCGGCGTGTAGTACACGCCTAACCTATTCAGGGGGACCCTACATTTCTCCACCCGATTGCGGAGGTCGAGAAATTTGCACCCCAGATCTCCGCAGAATCTTCTGAGCCTCTGGTTTAAGCCTTCTACTCGGCTCCAAACCAGAGGACCGCGATCGGTCCTGGGAACGATACTACAAATAGTTAGCTCAGATTCCACCCCGCGAGCGAGGCTTTCCGCCTTCACCAATTCCGTCAACCGCCTGTACGAACTGAGGATGACTTCTGAACCCAGACGGCAGGAGACATTGGTGCCGACATGAGCAACAATTTACAGTCGGGAGCACCCAGTGCTCCCTATCGCCGCGGGCAGGGCCTCCTCCACATCTCGGATGAGACCCCCCGGCAAGCACACAGAGTGAACACTGGCCTTCTTCCCCGACCTTTCCGCAATTTCCCTAAGGGGCTCCATCACCTGCCTAACGTTGGAGCTCCCAATAACTAATAAACCCCTCCCCCCGTGTGCCTGCTTGGACCTTGCTGAAGGAGCGGCCACATGTCCACTCACAGGCAGAGCGGGCGATACCACACGGCCAGCCTCCACATTGACCCTCCGCCTCGTGCGCCGTGAACGCCGCTGAACCCGCCACTCCCCTTGGGGAGAGGGTGGCCCAACCGCGCCCGGTACCCGCGAAGATGTCTCGACAGCAGGGATAGTGGGTGAAGCATGTAACACCTTGGGTGTACCATGCGACGCACCAGTCTCCCCACTGCCGCTACACTCCGAGGCAGCAGCCTGAAGACGGCTGACCGCGGCCATCAACACGTTCAGCTGTTCGCGAACAGTGGCCAGCTCCTCCTGCGTCCATACACAGCAGTCACACATCCTATCCATCCTAAGAAATCAATTCACTGTAGAGTGTTAATCAACTTTTAACTAGACTGCTAAGTCACTAGAGGCGGCTGACTGTTGACTTAACTGTGGTTGCTAGACACTTCTTGTAGAAAACAATGAAAATAGCTCTACCTGTCTCTGGACTGTATTGAAAACAAACGCTAGCACTACTGGCACTATGGCTGACTAAAGGGACTCTCTCTGACTGTATTCAAAATAAACACGAAATCTATGGAACACTATTACTAGCGCTCGATAAATAAAGCTTCCTAAAAGCAAAAACACACGGAAGAAGAAGTGACAAGTAACAAAAATGCAGTTAATACTTAAATTAACGTAGCTCACTGCAAGCAGACGTGAAGCAGACGGCAGTTACGACTTAAACCTTGTGTGAATGCTCTGAACAGCTAATCATTTGCATATCACAGCATCTTCTTCCTGTCGGTTAAATTTCGCGTCTGTAGCACGTCATCTTCGTGGTGTAGCAATTTTAATGGCCAGTGGGTAGACCGTTCGCCTGGTGCAAGTCTTTCGAGTTGACGCCATTTCGGCGACCTGCGTGTCGATGGGGATGAGATGATGATGATTAGAACAACATGACACCCAGTCCCTGAGCGGAGAAAATCTCCGACCCAGCTGGGAATCGAACCCGGGCCGTTAGGTACGACATTCCGTCGCGCTGATCACTCAGCAACCAGGGGCGGAATTTATATGGAATGGAAATGAAGTCCCGTGTTTCTTGACAGAGCGTAGCGAACGATGTGGGAGACCTGTACCGCCGTAGCAGGCCAGGTCCTAATGGAGGTGGTTTGCGTTGCCTTCCCCAGAGCAGATACATATATAGAAAATTAAAATTGATACCAGGTTTTTAGTTAGTTTCCTGGTTACTCAAAGTCTTATTCTCTTGTTTTATTAATAATTATTATTTGTCTTCTTCATTAGTAGCTCATATTACATGACGATTTTGACTATTGTCGTCCGAGTGTTCATGAAAGTACCAATACAATTTGATAATAAAGAGAAAAGGAGATATTGTGTTTGACTAGTAATCAAAACGTCTTTCGTCCCGGTTGCGAACCTCACTCCCTACTTAAATATTTGAATAAAAATCATCTGCAATGGTGGCCGAAGACTTCCGACACAAGAAGTCACCCTCATTCCCCCTAAAGCCTTGTCAAAGAGGGCGGAGCTGCGGACAAAAGTTCATGCACTCTCTTGCCTTCGGGGTGGGAAACTGCCGATAAAAGTCAGAAGAATTAGCAGAGGGAAATGGAAACTACTGCCTTATATACACATAATGTATACCCACAAAACATGTGGCCTATAACTGAAGAAGCGTCATGATGATCTCTCAACTGGCAAACAATACCGGACCAGTCCCACAACGACATTTCCGGGAGGCGACTACAAAGGGGGAGGTGACCATGAGAAAAAGGTTAAATGACCACCGAAAGGATAACGTTTTACGATTTGGGGCGTGGAATAACACAAGTCTAAAAGTGGTAGGGAAGTTAGAAAACCGGGATAGGTAAATGCTAAGGTTCAATCTAGATACAAAGACATTGTGGGCGCCAGTAAAATGAAATGGAAAGAAAATAAGGATTTCTGGTCAGACGAAAATGGTTCAAATGGCTCTGAGCGCTATGGGACTTTACGTCTGTGGTCATCAGTCTCCTATAACTCAGAACTATTTAAACCTAACTAACCTAAGAACATCACACGCATCCATGCCCGAGGCAGGATTCGAACCTGCGACCATAGCGGTCACGCGGTTCCAGACTGAAGCTCCTAGAACAATATCAACAACAGTAGAAAATGGTACAACAGGAGTAAAATTCGTTATGAATAGGAGGTTCAAAGGCTCTGAGTACTATGGGACTTAATATCTAAGGTCATCAGTCCCTAAGAACTTAGAACTACTTAAACCTAATAATCTAAGGACATCACACACATCCATGCCTGAGGCAGGATTCGAACCTGCGACCGTAGCGGTCGCGTGGTTCCAGACTGAAGAGCCTAGATACGCTCGGCCACTCCGGCCGGCTATGAATAGGAGGGTAGAATATTGAGTAAGTTGCTGTTAACATTTCAGTGATAGGGTTGTTATCAGAATCGACAGCAACCAACACCGGCAATGGTAGTTCAAATATAAATGTCGACGTCACAAGCAGAAGATGAACAGACATAAAGAATATGAGGATATCGAACGGGTAATTCAGTACTTGACGGGAGATGAAAATCTAGTAGTCATGCGGGGATTAGATTGGTGTTTCAGGAAAAGGAGTAGATAAAAGCGTTACGGGATAGTATGGATTTGGTAGTACGAATGAGAGAGGAGAAAGACTACTTGAGTACTATAATTTCCGTTGGCAATAGCAAATACTCTCTTCAACAACCTAAAGGACGAGGGAGGAGGTATTCTTGGAAAAGTTGGGAGATACAGGAAGATTTCAAACAGATTACATCATGTTCGTTCAGAGATTCCAAAATCAGATATTCGATTGTAAGTCGTACCCACTGGTTGATATAGACTCATACATCACAATTTAGTAGTGATGAAGAGTAGACTGAAGCTTAAGAAACTAGTCCAGAAAAATCAATGTGCAAAAAAAGTAGAAGTACTAAGGAATGTAGATATACCTTTGAAGTTCTCAGTGGCTTTAGATTCCACGAAAATGAATAGCTGAGTAGTCAGTTCAGTTGAAAAGCAAGGGACATCTCTAAAAGAGCAATCACAGAAGTTGGTTAGAAAAATGTAGATAAATGGTAGGCAACTGCGAAACAACTATGGGGAAGAGAAAAAAGAAGGAAGTACGAAAGTGTTCTGTGAAATTCAGGGCTACAGAAATAAAAGTCACTTAGGAATGAAGTAAATAGAAAGGGAAAGGAAGCTAAAGCGAAATGGCTACATGAAAAATGTGAAGAAATCGAAAAAGAAATGATTGCCGGAAGGACTGACTCAGGTGAAATTAAAAGCAAGGACACTAACATTAAGAGGGCAGTGGGAATTCCAATGTTAAATGCAGAAGAGAGAGCAGGAAGGTGGAAACAGTACATTGAGGGCTTCTATCAGGGGTAGGACTTACCTGCTGAGTGATAGAAGAAGAAGGGTCGATGGGGAAGAAAGATAGAAGTCTTCTGGATGTTTTGAAATCAAATGAGGCAAAAGGATAGATGACAGTCCATCGGAATTTCTAAAGTTATTGGTGGGAATGGCAACAAAACAATTATTCACATAGCTGTGTAGAATATATGAGACTGACGATATACCATCAGATTTTCGGAAAAACATCATCCAAATATCAAGTATCAAAGATTGCGAGAGGCAACAAGTACGAGAATTATTGCACATTCAGCTTAACAGCCCATGCAGCCTAGTTAGTGACAAAGTAGTGAAGAGAAAAATAGAAAAGAAAACTGACGATCTGTTCGATGACGTTCAGATTGACCTCCGGAAAGGTGAGGACACCAGAGAGGCCGTTCCTACGTTGCACTTGATACTGGAAGCAAGACCGAAGAAAAATCAAAACGTTTTCATGGTATTCTACGACCTGGAAAAAGAGTTCCTAAGCGTCAAATGGTGCAAGATGTTCGAAATTCTTTGAAAAATTGGGGCAAACTATAGCAAAAGAAGGTGATATACAATACATACGAGAAACAAGAGGGAACAATAAGAGAGGAAACCTACAAGGAAGAGCACAGGTTAAAAAGAGCGTGAGACAGGGAAGCAGGCTTTCTCCCCTTATGTGCAGTATTTACGTCGCAGAACCAATGACGTCTGAAGAATGGGATTGAAATTCAAAGTGAAAGAATATCAGTTTTAAGGTTCGCTGATGGCATTGCTACCCTCAGTGAAAATGATGAAAAATTACAGGATCTTTTGAATGGAATGAACAGTCTAATGAGTACGTAATATGGACTGAGAGTAAATAGGAGAAAGAAGAGAATAATAAGAAGTAGCAGAAGTGAGAACAGCGAGAAACTTCACATCCTAATTGGTGACCACGAATTAGATGAAATTAAGGAATTCTGCTACCTAGGTAGCAAAATAATCTGTGATGGACGGAGCAAAGAGGAAATAAAAAGCAGATTAGCACTGTCAAAAAGATCATTTCTGGCAATGAGGAGTCTACTAGTATCAAACGTACATCTTAATTTAAGAGAACGTGCGTTTGGAGCACAGTATTGTAAGGTAGTGAGACGTGGACTGTGGGAAAAACGAAACAGAAGAGAATAGGACCATGTGAAATGTGGTGCTGCAGATAAATGTAAAAAATTTGTTGGACTGATAAGGTACGTAATGAGGAATTCCTCGGTAGAATCGGTGAGGAAGCGGATACATGGAAAACACTCACAAAATGAGGGAACGGTAGGATATGACATCTTTAGAGACCAGGAAATAACTTCCAAAGCTCTAGAGGAAGTTGTTCTGGGTAGAAACTGTAGAGGAAGACAGAGATTGGGATACGTCCAGCAAATAAATGAGGACGACCGTTGCAAGTGCTACTCCAAGATGAAGAGGCTGACTCTGGAGAGGAATTCGTGATGGACCGCATCAAATCAGTCAGAAGAATATTGACTAAAAAAAACTGTGTTTGTGTTCGTGTGTCTTCCAGTACTGTGTGCTACTTGTACGGAGACCCACTAATAACGCAAGGGGACGACAATTTAATGTAGCGCCGAAGCAGGTTAGATGTTGTATGAAATGTTGTCCCGGATGTAGCAATTCTGTTGCTTTAAATATCCCTGATTATATAGCTCTAACGTTTTGTAGTCGTGTTTGTCCGGCTCATTGGAGTCCACTTAAAGTTAGAGGAAGGAACAAATTATGAATTGAAACTGACAGTAACCGTCATAGTGTCAAATGGTTATCGCCACCGATAATGTTTGAGCTAGATATTCAAGATTATCGATAATGCACTAATCTCTGTTTTAATAATTTCACTCGAAACAAAACTTTCTTGTCAAATATTTAGTCTTATTGTTTCAGTCATACTGTAATACATACTTTTCATAAACTACAAACTTTTTCTCTGATAATCCCACCTTATTCTCAGTTAATTTAAGTCAATTTAACGTTTTTGAACCTTACATTTATGTCGAGGGGCACAAAAGCGAAGCAGTGGTTGAGAAGGGAGTGAGACAGGGTTGTAGCCTATCTCCGATATTATTGAATCTGTATATTGAGCAAGCAGTAAAGGAAACAATGGAAAAATTTGGAGTTGGAGTGAAAATCCATGGAGAAGAAATAAAAACTTTGACGTATACCGACGACATTGTAATTCCGTCAGAGGCAGCAAAGGACCTGGAAGAGCAGTTAAAAAGAATGGACAGTGTCTTGATAGGAGGATATAACATGAACGTCAACAACGCAAAACGAAGATAATGGATTGTAGTCGAATTAAATAAGATGATGCTGATGGAATTAGATTAGGAAATGAGAAACTTAAAGTAGTAGATGAGTTTCGCTATTTGGGGAGCAAAATACCTGATAATGGTGGAAGTAGAGAGGATATAAAATGTAGACTGTCTAGGGCAAGCAAAGCTTTTCTGAAGAAGAGAAATTTGTTAACATCGAGTATAGATATAAATGTCAGGAAAATTTTTCTGAAGTATTTGTATGGAGTGTAGCCACTTATGGAAGTGAAACATATACGATAAATAGTTTACAAAAGAAGAGAATAGAATCTTTCGAAATGTGGTTCTGCAGAAGAATGCTGAAGCTTAGATGGGTAGTCACGTGACTAATGAGGAGAACTGGGGAGCAGAGGAATTTGTGGCACAACTTGACTAGAAGAAGGGATCGGTTGGTAGGACACGTTCTGAGGCATCAAGGGATCATCCATTTACTACTGGAGGGAAGCGCGGAGGGTAAAAATCGTAGAGAGAGACCAAGGCATAAATACACTAAACAGATTCAGAAGGATGTAGGTTACAGTAGTTACTCGGAGATGAAGAAGCTTACACAGGATAGAGTAGCATGGAGAGCTGCATCAAACCATCCTCTGGACGGAATACCACAGCAGCAACAACAACAACATCTATGTTGTTGTTTTTTATAACTGTCAATTAAACTAACTTCGGTCACAACATTCAAGTGACTATTATTCCTCCATCAATCATAGTAAAATATACTTGTCCTTTTTCATGGAAGTAAAAGTAATGACACTCACAAACCCATCGTTAAGTTTTCAACAATACAGACGAACAATAGTTATTCTCTGTACTTAGTACATACGCGTGGCCTTGTAATAAAATGCAAAAAACTGTGAGCATTTAAACGGCCATAAGTCGAGTTTGCAAAATAAGCGTCTGTAAATTACACGACAAGGAGACTGAAAATACTTTTACAATCATACGTCATGAGCAATAACAATTGATTTTTCGTATTACCACGTCACAATTGACAGACGAGATTTTGTGTCGCTTCGGCTTCTTCTTGTGGTTGACGCCTTGCTACCGGCTGTCATTTGTATCCCGGTGGCTACAATGCTCAAGCAGCGTAACTTTTGAGGGTCTGGTCACCCTTGATGTCCGTTGACATACGTGAAACAAATTATGCAAGCACTTTGTTCCACACACTAAAAGAATAACAGTACTACAAACGTAAGCCAATAGTATTAATATCATACTGTACGGTACGTCCTGAAGGTTGACAAATCCTTGATGTTTCGGTTAGTCCCTTAATGTGTAACCTCCTTTGCAGTAACTTTCAAAAAAGTACAAATGGAACACTCTAGTCCATAGCTATCGGTTACAAGGTTAATAAATAGCCCACGTTTCGGAAGAAGGAGGAAATACCTACACTGTGACCAAGCCATAAGTCATGGAGCACAACGATTTACTGCGTTACCCTTCTAAGCATTTATGGTAGGAAAAATTGTTTTCCTGAAAAACTTGCCTCTCTAGCCGAGGTTGCTAACGCGTGCTGTCCATTGGCACACGACTCGGAGACAGCGGGCTCGAAGCCTGATGGTGGAAAATATTTTACCGCCAGTATTTGTCCATTAAGGAGGAGACGCTCTGACGTTAGATTCCTGATAATAAGACTTCAAGCCAATGTACTGCATTAAATTCTAAACCTCATCTTAGTATCTCATGAAGTGATGGTGATAAGTTCGCCGGATGCTGCCAATACGTCCTGCTATAGTTTGGTCCTATGGGCCAGCACCGAGTTCATCTTCTCTCTCCTCTGACGTAAAACACAAAAATGACGTGAATTCAGTCTAAAGAAATTTCTCAAAAATTTAGGAAATAATAAACTAGCAGCTAATTTTGCGGCAGAGACATAAACTAAGTATGTACCATCGGCCTTAACTCGCGTCGACAAAAACACTTCACGATGTTGTGTCACACACAATTCGTCTCCAGTAGATTATTCAGTTTTTATGTAGTAACAGGAATACGTTTGCACTTGTCAAGGTTTGCCAGATAAGGGATATATTGGGTAATATCAGATGAAGTTCGACGGGTATACTAAAGCGTCTTCTGATGAAACATCTGATAATACTTTAATCAACTTGTTGCTTGCTTGTCTGATCTTTGACTCTTTCTGAACTCTCTAGAAACAGTACTTTTATTTCTAAATTTCCTTGAAGTGTCATTAACAGCTGTTCTGTCAGATGCTCATAGCAGTTTCACAATTGAAGGAGGCATAAAAAATGTCTCTGGAGTAAATATACAACATAAATATGCACGTATTTTGCAGACAGTAGCATGTACAACGAGAGGTAGATTAAAAAAAAAATCTATGCAAGGTTATGGAAGGCGGAAGGAGAGAACAGTTGCTACAAAACCATTATGTACACGGTTTATCAAAACAGTAAAGGATACTTGATACATTTTACAAAAAGAAAATACCTCAATGTATAAGAAGATTTACGAGGGATTACTTTTGAGTATTGTGTACTATGCCAAAAATTGCTGTTGCTAGTGTTCTTTATATACGAATCAGAATACTAGGGGATATTTTTCCTACCACTGGAAGGACTCAAGTGCTGCAATGCCAATTATAAACACTGCTTCGCCCTAGCGTAGAATATTGTGTTCAATTACTGATTAGATGTCGACAACTAATTTACTGCTCCGAAAGGAGAGCAATCTTCAACGAGAAATAGTGATTTTACCTCTGCATGTAAACACACTAATTACGAATCAAGATCAAAACAAGACTGGGCATAGTATTTCGCCAGCACCGTATGTCAGTTTACTCTCGATTCTGCCGACAGCATACAGAGGAATAAAAGATCAGTGATTCTCTTCGGTAAATTTTATGCTGTCAAAAATTGTGTGAGTTGATGTACCTCCGTACGGCTGCACGATACTATATCACACACAAATAAATTATTTTCGATAAGATATTTCCGCCATTTGATTGTATATAATGCATTTATTCCACTATCTAGATTTCGTCCTTAGGCCATTTCCAAAAATGTCCTAATTGCGTAAAACACAAGACATCGGGTTTGTGATCTAACTCATTCTAGATGAAAATATTTGCTTCTCACGGTTAGTTTACGGTCTAACTCTAACAAAATGATAATACGTGGTTCTCACGTTCGATGAAATATCCAGCCGTAAATCACAACTTTCCTTATTCCTTGAAATGCTCAAAAAACTATGTGATGTTACACTGGTCCCCAACATTTTTGTTACAAAGAATGTGAATGGTACTGTTTATTACAGTCTGTGACCTAAAGTCAGATGTGAAATCTGTTTTCGCCTATCGGACTCAGTTTCCTTGAAAACGCTGCCTATGATTTAATATTCTTTCGTTTACCTTAAATATTCTGCGGATTTAACTGCTGAAAAATAACTGAAAAATAACAAGGAATTATCACAGACGATCCTCAAATGAAAATGGTTTAACAGCTTTCTCAGTGAGTCACGCCTGAACAGGGAGAACTACTTTGTTGGCATTGGCACCTCACCGTCGACAGTTCCTTCAAGTGCTGGAGGTGACTGCTTGTTGTTCTCATTCGTGAAGGTATGTTATTTGTATTTTGTGTTAATTCAGAGGAAGACTGACTCGTATTCGTGTACATAGGGAAAATTCTGTTAGTTCTGCCAGTGAAGAGTTAACTCTGAAATCGCAAAAACGAAAGCTCAGTCCTCTTGTAAGGGAGTGCTGCGAACTGAGTATTGTGATTGGAGCAAGAACAGGACCCTCAGCATATGCTGTTTGTCATGTACTGCAATACTGACAGGGTGGTTAGAAGGATCGCGTCACATCTCCTTTGCTGTTCATATGATTTGGAGGGAACCGATGGACAACACAACGAATTTATTTTTATGTGACAAAAATATATGGAATCACCTCGAAACCAATGGATATTGTGCAGTGCTCTAAGGACCGTTTGTCACAGGAAGAACTGCCGATACCGCCGCCTCCTGAGAATGTCACAGCGAACTATAACGAAAACAGCGATGAACACAAAGAAGGCAGCGAAGATGGAATGCATGCCGACAGAAAATATCAAGGGCACTGTGAATCAAACAGCCATCGAGATCATTTGTAGCACAGATTAAGATAACTGTAAATAACTATTTACTGTCACGTAGAACCTGTGACAATTTAGTAGGTACGTTTGTAATCTATTAGAGATAAAGAGAAATTGCTAAAATACAATAGTTTACCATCGTTACAGCGAACGCAATAACGAATATAGTAGAAATGATGTATGGACTGAAACATCCTGTGTACTAACTACCACAAAAGGTAATACGTGTTGGCTCTGTGTAAGTTTGTCGTTGGCTCAGTTTAATCGACCCGGTCGCTTCTCTTCAACCATCAGGAAAGGAGGGAGAATCTTGGATTCCCTTAGATGCCTCTTAGATTACGCATCATCCCTGTTAAAGCACAGGCCTTTCTTTGAGCAGAAACTTCAGAGAAATTACTGGATCTACAGTAGTTACATC
Organism: Schistocerca serialis cubense; assembly: GCF_023864345.2. Classification (NCBI taxonomy): domain Eukaryota; kingdom Metazoa; phylum Arthropoda; class Insecta; order Orthoptera; family Acrididae; genus Schistocerca; species Schistocerca serialis. The sequence continues at coordinate 353,541,078 of NC_064642.1, read as the reverse complement.
TATCGGGAACAGCATTAGTTTTTTAAGGCAGTCCGTATGACAGATGTGAATTTATTGCCGAATATGGAATCACTTCTTGAGTCTCTGTATTATGACGTTTTGTGGTAGAACAACTCCTCAGTGAGCACGCTCCTTACACAAAAGAGCATAAAATACGTATTTCTTTCTAACTTCCATTGAAACTTCGTTTATACCGTAGTGCCACTCAGTAAACTTACAGAACATCAGGCGAGTCTTGCACCAAGGATGAAAAACGTCTTATATACAGATCGCTATTAGTCTTTGTCAATGCAAATGTAAAGTCAAAGGTGAGGGTAACCAAGAAGGATTTATAGATGAAATATGGTACAAACGTCAGTGCTTTCCCTATATACTAGTTCCGAACAGTGGAGGGAATTCACAAAACATAATTATTAGCATGCAAGTTACATGTCATAAGAGAAATAAATATATGGGCGTTTCCAGAAAACAGGCATAGATACGAATATCGTAGATCATCACGATTAACGAACGATTTTGTGAAACCTATTTCACGACAAATTTTCTCTCACAGAAGCATGAAGACTTAGTGAGCACCATTAGTGATGTGTCCTTCTTTCTATTGTTCATTGATGTTTATCAATATAAATTATGTGATAATCAGAAACTACAGAATAAACTTTTTAAACACAACGTCACCCGTTCACGCGTGAAACGTCTGTCGAGTAACAGTTTACAGATCAGCAATCTTTATTTAAGCTGACTTAGCAGCTTATGCTGCATCTAATGAACAAAAAGTCATCATGTATATAAATTATCAAAAAACTTACAAGTATCATAACAAGTTGTATACAGAGCACAAAACTCTATGTCTGTAACTAGTCATTTAAATAGTCAAATTTATTAAGTCGTGTTACACTGAAACGACGTAGCTTAATTTGATGTTTGTGTAACACAAATATTATTCTTTGCCTTATACGTGTCACGTAACAGCTACTAGGGTCTTACCTGAGAGTCTGAGATGCACATAGACTGCTAGAAGTTTTAATAATGGAAAAGTTTGTAGCTGCTCTATCAAAGGCAGAATGATTAGGTAACAGTCCTACTTTGATTTGTAGATTTTTTTAACCACAGTATCAATTTTCTCCATTGTTTTAAAATTCATTTATGCCATTATCTTATGCACATTTGTGTTAGAAGGTTGTCTGGTTTGTTATTACGCTTCTTGACAGGGACGCTAAATGAAAGAATTGATTTTCGTATTGAGTATGTCACATTCACTTTTTTGCACATTTGCACAAGAAAAATATTACTATAATTGACAAATTCTATCATATGGAAGTGGGCTTCGTCTGTCCACAAAATCTTCCACAGCCAATCATTGTCCACCCCCAGGCGAGCAAGAAATTCTAAAGCAAAGTTCTGTGTTGCTGGCAGGTCAACAGGAAGCAATTCGTGCACATGGGTAGTTTTGAATAGATAACAAAGAAGGATGTTTCGTAGTATTTCACGCACCGTGCTCACGGCTATGTCCAATGTTCGGGCAATTCTCCGTGCACTACACGTTTGCACACCACCACTCATCTTCTCCTGCCTTGCTGCGACCACTGCTTCCACTGACGTCGAATCAATTCGTTTCCTCCCGCTACCAGGTTGCACTCGTCTTTTCGAATTTCCGAATCATTTTCTCCGGACCCATGGCAGTCTTCGGACCAACGCCTTTTTTCAAACTCTTCAGTGTCCGGAACTTCTGCAGAGCGACGTGAGCACTGTCATCATTCTTGTAACACAGCTTTTCAAGCGGGGCATTGAGACAGTCATGGCGTACGTCACAGACGCGAGAGGAGTAAAAGACGTGTACTCGGCGTGTTTATACCAACTTCAATGGGTCGTGTGCCCACAGGTATTTTCATTTGCGTATTCTGACACATACAGCGTCATCTGTTGATCAATTTTCACACTATTATTTTCTTCTGCCATATACGTTGTCCCCCTTCTTCGATAATATTCCGTTGCAATTTGACGTTATTCTGACCAATGGTGTTATTTCTACAGCGTTTTGAAAGTTTAATTTTAATTATAATCAACCTGTATTTACAAATAATTATTAATTAAACCGTCTCTTAACAAATATCACAGTGGAACAATGTGTATACATTTATCATTGTTCCTGGACAAAGACTCATCTTTGAGTCATCGGAGTTCCAAGACACGGGACAACAATCACTTGAGTCATATTCAACTGTACACTGAAACAGTATGCAACGATTAATGCTATGATTTACTCCCATTATGTCAAGGATTGAGTGAGAAAAGAAGGGAGTGAACGACGTCAAATCAAGGACGCAAGGTTCCAAATAGTATGTTAAAATGCAAAAAGCCGTCAGCGAATATTAATTCTCAGTACATGTAGATATTCGTTACGCCGAGATTTTCAGTCTATAAAGTGCATAGCAATTTATCTGAAAACTCTGTGTTCACTAACACATGTGTATCTAACAGATTAAGTTCTTCACATCAAGGACAAATGTTCACTGAAGTTAACCACACTGAATGTAGCGCAACATTCTCCACGTGATGCACAGGTTGGTAAATGATCAAATCAGCAAAGAAGGAAACATCACTATGTCTAGTACGTCGAACTAAAGACACATGTGGTGGTAGCTCAAGCCTGAAGAGAGCATTCAGAATGAAATTACTCTCGTCGTACAATGTTAAATAAAAGACTCGAAATATTATATTGCGTCGTGAAACATTTCTCTAACAAGCTGATATAGAACGGAGTAAGCACTTCTGCAAACTGCGCTATAACATACAAGTACCTGTAGCCACAACCGAGCAAGACAGTTCACGAAAGCATGTCCATTCACTCACCCGTTTTCCTTCAGAGTTTTGAACATGGCACTTGGCAGAAAAATTGTTCCACCATCGAACGACTTGGGGAGAAAATACCCCTCTGACCAACAACACCCTGCATCTTGCTGAACGTCCCCTCGAGGTTTCTATGGCAAATGACTACAGACTATGTTTGCTAACTTTGACCTCTCGCAAAAACATTTGAAATCTAGTGGCGTGCGCGTGCACACACACACACACACACACACACACACACACACACACACACACACACAGTCATTCGTTCATAGTCATTTACAGGAAACACGGGCAATAAAAGAATTTATATAATCAAAATGAATGAACACATTGATTTATCTCTCCTTTGGAGGCAGATTAATAACTCGTCCAGAGTAAGGGCGACACATGATCAGAAATGTGTAGCTCATGAAATGGCCCTCATTGGCCAGTTTCACTTGTATGATAAACATTTAGTAACAATAATTTATTATATGAGAGAATATACCGGGTGATTAAAAAGTCAGTATAAATTTGAAAACTGAACAAATCACGGAATGATGTAAATAGAGAGGTACAATTTGACACACATGCTTGGAATGTCATGGGGTTTTATTAGAACCAAAAAATTCAAACGTTCAAAAAATGTCCGACAGATGGCGCTTCATCTGATTAGAACAGGAATAATTAGCATAACAAAGTAAGACAAAGCAAAGACGATGGTCTTTACAGAAAATGCTCAATATGTCCACCATCATTCTTCAACAATAGCTGTAGTCGAGGAATAATGTTGTGAACAGCACTGGAAAGCATCTCCGAAGTTATGGTGAGGCATTGGCGTCGGATGTTGTCTTTCAGCATCCCTAGAGATGTCGGTCGATCACGATACACTTGCGACTTCAGGTAACCGCAAAGCCAATAATCGCACGGGCTGAGGTCTGAGGACCTGGGAGGCCAAGCATGGCGAAAGTGACGGCTGAGCACACGATCATCACCAAACGACGCGCTCAAAGGCCTTTCACGCGTCTAGCAATACTTGGTCTTTTTTTTGGTTCTAATAAAACCACATGTCATTCCAAGCACGTGTGTCAATTTTTACCTTTCTATCTAGATTATTCCGTGGTTTATTAAGTTTTCAAATTTATACTGACTTTTTGATCACCCGGTACATAAATGGAAAGGAGGTTTCTGGTTTAAAAAGTTGAAAATAATATAGAAAGGCAAAATCAGGGATAATTTAACAAAAGAAAAACGTGATCAATATTAGTCTGTAATATCATTTGTTAACTGCCCGCTCGGGCGTTTTCGATATTTAGGTCATTTTTAAACGCCAAAAATAAAAACATACTAACGTAGGAAACAGTGTAGCATCAATACATAATTTGTAAATGGATACGTCGCGCGGTTGGCACTGTGTTCTTTTTCTTGTACTGTTATCTTTGCCATCGATTTCGTTTTGGCCGGCCGCGAGTCGGTTGTTCACCGCGGCTTCGGCTGTTTAAGTCTGCAGCGTCCAGGCAGCAGGAATCACTGCGTGGTCTGTCGGCTACGGTACAACACGGTCAGGAGACTGTCCCTTACTTGGTGCGCACGCTCTTTGCGCTTGGTATTACCGGAGTGCTGCGGCCGGAAACGGAGAAAGGGTTTGGGGTCCGGCACGAGGAGTGGAGTTTTGCCCTTCCTCACCACGCAATGCATGTTTAGAAGAAGAGCTTGCCGGATTCTCGACTGGCATTAACAGTTCGCTTGGGCATACGGTGTGTGTTCGATTTAAGCATGTGCAATTGTGTGCTTATACATATTTGTTAATGTTTACCTGATGTTGTCTTCAGTGACGAGTCTGATATGTCAAAGTTATGTCACACGTGACATGATAACGGCGCTTGGGCTTTCCATCTTAGTATCCTACAGCTTCATGACGGACCTGCAGCTATTCGTAAGGCAACCCGGTGAGCTCACTCATTGTTGTGCGGTGGTATATCTAAATTAGTAGTAACCTTGGTGATTAAGTACCAAAATTTGCACCTTGATTAACGAGTAACAAAATACTATTCTATGAAAGTGTAGTTCTGGTGGGCTCTTGCCCGATTAAGGTAATACTCAGCTGTTGCTATTACGTTTCAAGGAACAATCTTACACTACGGGCCATTAAAATTGCTACACCAAGAAGAAATGCAGATGATAAACGGGTATACACTGGACAAATATATTATACTGGAACTGACATGTGATTACATTTTCACGCAATTTGGGTACATAGATCCTGAGAAAGCAATACCCAGAACAACCACCTCTGGCCGTAATAACGGCCTTGGTACTACTGGGCATTGAGTCAGAGCTTGGATGGCGTGTATAAGTACAGCTGCCCATCCAGCTCCAACACGATACCACAGTTCATCAAGAGTAGTGACTGGCGTATTGCGACGAGCCAGTGGCTCGGCCACTATTCACCATACGTTTTCAGTTGGTGAGAGATCTGGAGAATGTGCTCGCCAGGGCAGCAGTCGAACATTTTCTGTATCCAGAAACGCCCGTACAGGGCCTGCAACATGCGGTCGTGCATTATGTTGCTGAAATGTAGGTTTTCGCAGGGATCGAATGAAGGGTAGAGCCACGGGTAGTAACACATCTGAAATGTAACGTCCACTGTTCAAAGTGCCGTCAATGCGAACAAGAGGTGACCGAGAAGTGTAACCAATGGCACCCCATACCATCACGCCGGGTGATACGCCAGTATGGCGATGACCAAAACACGCTTCCAATGTGCGTCACCGCTATATCACCAAGCACGGTTGCGACCATCATGATGCTGTAAATAGAACCTGGATTAATTCGAAAAAATGACGTTTTGCCATTCGTGCACCCAGGTTCGTCATTGAGTACACCATCGCAGGCGCTCCTGTCTGTGATGCAGCGTCAAGGGTAACCGCAGCCATGGTCTCCGAGCTGCTGCAAACGTCGTCGAACTGTTCGTGCAGGTAGTTGTTGTCCTTCAAACGTCCCCATCTGTTGACTCAGGAATCCAGACGTGGCTGCACAATCCGTTACAGCCATGCGGGTAAGATGCCTGTCATCTCAACTGCTAGTGAGACCAGGCCGTTGGAATCCAGCACGGCGATCCGTATTACCTTCCTGAACCCACCGATTCCATATTCTGCTAACAGTCATTGGATCTCGATCAACGCAGCAGCAATGTCGCGATACGATAAACCGCAATCGCGACAGGCTACAATCCGACCTTTATCACAGTTGGAAACGTGATGGTACGCTTTACTCCTCCTTACAGTAGGGATCATAACCACGTTTCACCAGGCAACGCCCGTCAACTGCCGTTTGTGTATGAGAAATTAGTTGGAAACTTCCCTCATGTCAGCAAGTTGTAGGTGCGCCAACCATGTGTGAATGCTCTGAAAAGCTAATCATTTGCATATCACAGCATCTTCTTCCTGTCGGTTGAATTTCGCGTCTGTAGCACGTCATCTTCGTGGTGTATCCGTTTTACTGTCCAGTAGTGTATTTATCTGTGTATTGCATTGTTTAAATGAATTCTTAAGGGTTGAGTTTAAAGAAAAAAATTTACGAGCTTCCCTGTTTCAATGTTATGTTTTATTCTTTTATGTAATTTGAATGTGCAATCGCAAGTGTGCTGTTGTATTTGATTTATGTTTCAGTTGGGAGGAGCACAGAGTATTTCCTCCGGTATGGTGGGACGTGGCACTGGGGCTTGACGGCTTGGCCATTGCCAGTGGAACTGTGTTTCGATAGACTGGACTCCACGTTCCTAGCCTTGTGTCTCGTTCTCGTTATTAAGTTAAGTATTACTGTTCACTTTGTTCCTGGTTCTGTCAGGTCGTTAAGCTTCGCTGCTCGTTCCTGTGCCGCCTTGGCAGATGCCCCTTTCTCTCGAAATGTAAACTTGTAAGACTGGGTCACTCTGTAATTAGTGCCCGGTCAGATTGCTGGAGGCTGCGCCTTATTAATTCTGTATTCCCTTTTATCATATATGTATCTTGTATGCTGACTGTGAAGTTTCATTCTTATGAAGGAGGGTTTCATATGCGTATGTTCTCAGTAAATGTTTAGATGCCGAGCGCTGTATGTTATTAATTGTTTGTTATTTAATTAACGCCTACCTGTATTGGCATCGACAGAGTTATTGCTTAGTCAGAAGTCAGTGTGCCCGGTGTCTTCATTGCCGAGCGTTCAAGTTTTAGAAGTTGCCTTATTGTTACGTGTGTGCATTAAATTATGCGTTAATATGGTATGAATACATATTGCAAAAGTGAAGTAATTGTAGAGGATAGACTTGGGGGTTCAGAGTTTGGCAAATTTTGATTGTATTAAGTATTTACGTCAATAGAAATTTTCTTCATGTTTTATGCATTTCTTATGCAGATTTAAACAGGGATTTAAGAAAATTTTTTATTGTGCTTGTTAAATTGATCGATTTTATTGTATTTATATTGTGCAAGGTGATAAACATTGTTTAACACACGCTTTGTATGTTTGGCAATTATGGCTCTGCTGCTTTCTGTCGTATAATTTGGCGCCAATAGCACGTAACATAAATATTTCAAGATGTGATAACAATCACGTTACAAGTATAGGCTGTTCCTCTACTCACATGTCGATAATCCTCATATGACTTATCGTATTTGACATGGCATATGAACCACTTTACTATTGAACATACGAAGCCACATTTCACATTGTCTGTATGCACCATAATATGTGGACGAAAACTACGTCTTTATATTACATGACCTAATGGCAATAAGACCTAACTGTAACCACTTACTATAGAAACTGACAGTTACAATTAGCTGTTCATTAATGCTGAGAAAGACGTTCTTCACCGATGACATCGCTGACTATCGTCTATAACATACCAGAGTAGATGACAGTATTTGCTTGCATGCCAGAAAATGTCAAAGTATCATTCATTCTAAAGTAGGAAAGAGACAACTCATATTAAGAGATAGAAACGTCTGTAACCAATTACATGAGACACTGTACAACATTCGTAATTAAAGGTGCACATATGTACGCATTGTACATACCACTGAAAGAACAGAACGACTATTAACATGGTATATGTGTCTCAAACCCCATAGTAAATTACTTCGTATCTATAATAATATATAGCCCGTGATTTGCATAGAATATCGCATACAAGACGGACACCAAAAAGTTTTATTATTTATATAAGAAGTTGTCAAATACAAATTGTTCAGAGATAAGATCATAACTGCATAGATGTAGTACAACATTTTCTTAAGTCCATCTCCAAATTGCTTTTAATGAGCAGCAGATTGTAGCTGTCGGTTTTATAATAAGTGATTACAGCTAACATTTCTTGACATGTGGTAGTGTAATGTAAGTAATTAAGCTTTCGTCCACATATTGCGTTGTACCTGGAATGCGTGAAATTTGCGTTCATATCTGGTATAGTAATCTGATTTATATTCCACATCAAACAACATAAATCATACGATAGTTATCCATAGGTTAGTAGGGGAAACGGCTTATGCTATGTTTGTAACACGATTGTTATTACATCTTCTAATATTTGCAACTAATATACTTCAACTACAAAATTTTTTGTTGGTATGTTTTTATTTTAAGTGCTTTAAAATGTAATAAACATAGAAATGGGCCTATAGCACAGTTAAAAAAGCATATACAGCCTATTGCGAATCGAGTTTTCCCTCACAAAGTATTTGCAGGCTATCGACCTATGGAAAAACAAAATTTTGATTTAACAAATAACTGTCAGATTTATCCACAAATTGAAATCGTTTCCTCCGAATAAGATGGGAGTACTCACGATGGAAAAATGTATTTGATCCTTTATAACGAAAGAAATGAGTAGATACTGAGTTCTAGCCATTGTTTATTTGAAATAATATTAATATGTGCCCCCAATAATAACGTAGACTCCCATATCCACAACTACCACCGATGTCGTGTATTCTTTGGTTGTCGAGGAATGAACTTCGGGTACATTTTTATGTCTAACTTGATGTTGGTAATATAAATTCAAACAAGAACCTTGTGTAATGTTTGTTCATTTATGTTCCATTTTAAAACGTAATGGGAGTGGGACGTGCTGAAAATGCTCCCAGCATCATTTTTGCCAACTTCACATTATGCAAACACAATGTAGCGCTATCTTGAAAGATCCGCATAATTCTAGCTGTCAAAGTGTCTTCTCGCTATACACGTAGATAGCGTACCGAGACTGTCCCCTCAAAAGCTACTGCCACTCAAGTTCAGCTGAGGAGGCTGCTGCCTTTATTGTAATGGCTTGATACCACATCACCATGGCACCAAACAAGCCCTACGTCAGAATAACGATGTGCTTAATGAAACAAATTATATTTAATATGATTTTAAACTACACTGATGGCCAATTATACGAATAATTCAGTACATCCAAATGACATTAGGAGTCAATCACAAATTACCTGTTCTGTTCGCATATAAGTTACATTTACAGTACATTGATTGAAGCGGCTTGAAAGCTGGTGGAAGGGGTAGAAACATACAAAAACAAAAAGAGGTAGAAAAATGCGGAAATAAAAATCAGATTGTTATCGTCATGCATATCAAACGCGTTCATTGGATCACAAGATTGTGAACCTCAAATTGTATTTTACAGAGGCAAAGTATTGAAAGAGCTACCACTGTATCTCTACTTATGTTCTAGTTAATAAATAGTAGTTAATTACTGTGATTCTGTAACTAGTTTCACCTAAAATACGTTATTTGAATTACTATTGATTACTTAAAATATCGTACTTTATTTGAAACTAGTAGTCAAAATCCAGTTAATTTGGTACCTTAGACTGAAATACTAAACTGCTGGAAGAGACTCTTCTAAAGAAATGTCAAAATTAAGATGAACATTGTTCTCATTATAAGCTTTGCCGTATTTGTTTATAGCAGCTATCCCACACAAAACCTATTAACTCACTATGATTAAGAGGTGGGTCTTTCCGATTTCCAATGCTGTATGGTAAAGGTGGAAATTATTTCTAAAACAGAAATTAAATACGAAAGCTTTAACCACATGGAGAAAGCTGTTCAAGAATATGGGAGTAAAAGAAATTCATATGGAAAGGGACAGATAATTGCAAGCTATGCCAGTTCTATTACACGAGAACTCACTCTTATTTGGTGGAACTGTGATTTATAGTTTACAGAGCAGTTTTCAACTGAAACAATCGATTTAAAGTACACTGAACAGTCACAATCCCTCTTAGATTTATGAAAAGTGCGACCATTTCAACAGAATTGTATCACAATACATCATGTCGGACGGGAGTGTGCATTTTCAACTATGTGTTTGCAGAAATAAACCTCTGACAAGACTAGAATTACGTAAGACACAGACTGCAATCTTAACTCCGTTGTGCGTATCACCAAGTGTTATTTCAATATTTTGTTTACCGTGCCGTCACACAGGAAATGTTGGCCATTGATCAGATCATGGACGATAAAGAGTAACCACTATACAGAACGACCGGCGGCTGATGCAACTATACATTGACATTTAAAGTTCTGCGTAACAAGATTGTTTGCCGAGCCTAAATCTGCCTAAGAGTTATAATTTTCCGACAAACCATATATCGGGAAAAACATAGGAATTCGTCAGTCTTACGTTTGGCAGTGTGTGTTCCACTCACGGAAATGCAAAGAGTTTATTGTGGAATCATCGAACACCAGACTTAGCTGTGAACAAATGGAGGAATTTGTTTAGGCAAATGAATTCAAATTCAGTTTAGGAAACGATTATTATCGTACAATGGACTGGAAGGAGGGTGACCGGTAGACGGTAAAATCACATGATCATCGTGGAAGTTATTAGGTGGTATGGTAGGAACGTGTCTCGTATACTGGCGATATTTGTTTCACGTCTTCTTCCTTGTTTAGAGAAAGACGTGATCGTTCAAAGTTACAGAAATAATTTACGAAGATATATGCATGAGATAACACCAACTGTAGCTCTTCAACAAGAATCAATGAAAATTATAAAATTTTGCAAACTTATTGGGTGTACATCTTGATGTAAATTTGAAATCGGATAAATATGTTACTCAGCTTCAAAAAAATCCGGGATTAAACAGCTTCATTATGTTAACAATTTATAATTTGGCTAGCGAAGAATCAAGACGACGGTATTTTTTAATGTTTTTACTGTTAATGTATTATCACATAATTTTGACGTATACTTGACATATCAGCGGAAAAAAATTTTGATTGCCCAGTGATAATAACATGTAGTGCAATTCCAAAATTATCTTGTTGCCATCACTTCAAGATATCAAATTTTGTAACTGAAGCTGAAAAACATAAAAATTCTGTAGCGAATTTCATCATAAATAATCCGGTGGAAACTGAGAAGAATGGTGTCGACCACTGTACAAGAAAAATTAGCCTTATTACATATTATTGAATGTCAGTGGTCCAGAAAGAAATTAAATTAACGGTCACTACAAACTGTAGTCATTTGCCCAATAACATATTTGTTTCCTACATTTTTGGTTTCCTAAGGCTCATGTAGAGGCTCCAGCATTTGGGAGAACAATTTTTGCTGGAATTTTATGGAAGGTAGGTGGTTATGGTATTTTTCGTAAAAACCGAAAGGAAAGCAAATGTAAATGTAATCTGAAATGGTTTTTTGTGGTACACTCCCACTCAGCATTCGAGTATTTATCACCAGTAACATGCGTAGTATAACAGATAAATATCTGCTACAGTCATGACAACGATTTATCTGTACATAATCATTAAATTTAAACCATTCCGTAAATTTCGAACCAGCAGCCATACACACAACAATCAATGCATACGTAGCACATAACCTAAATTGTTTCACATTATTCTGATGTAAATCGTGAAAGTGACCAATGGAACATGACTAACTAACTAACAAGTAATATGAAATTTTGCACTCGCAATATTTCCAGACACTCTCTTCACGATGTATCATGCAGGTCAGTAACGAACTAGACTGGTGAAAGAATTTCTCGAAGGATATGCTATCCAACGGATGCAATGGCCACGAGAGTACATATAAGGCTCTTACTGAATGTTTCTATGAAGCAATGAAACACTGAAACTCTCAATTATAGCTCTACAGTTTTAATTGGCTGACTGTAACGCCACTATTAAGTTTTACTTGGTAAGTGAGTGACTTCTAATATCCTGTACAGTATCGCACGTGTATTCTGCTCTAAAATCACCATTGCTACCTTACTTTTAAACGTGAACATAGCTCTGCAAATTTCTTTTCATATGTGTAATATCAATTACACTATCTTGCGTGTGACGATCTGTAAATGATACTGAATATAAATAATTGTCATCGACAGTACTTAGAATGGCTTTGACATGAAAAAGTCCCACACAAAAGATAACTATTACGTAACAAAATCTGTGCTCTGTTATAAGACGCACCCACTGAATTTTATGAAATTTCGTAAATGAATATCGTTCCTAATATTCTCTCAAAATGTTCATTTTGGCCCAACACACTGCACGACTGCGAAGTGCTAAGCTGCAGGTAACTGAATTAAATCACTGCGCAGCAAATGCCTTATCTTATTTCGGTTTCTTCATCGGGCTGCATTAGCAAATTAACTGTTTTTTGTAGGATTCACTATCTACTGCAGGTAGCTCTTGCAGCAAAATCAACTGAATGCAAATTACGTTTTCTCGAAATGAGCCGTCTCTCTATAAAATCCTCTTAAATCGTCCTTTATCCTCAAGTAGCTAGCTTCTTTGTGCGGTACGTCTGCGATTCAGCTCCTCACTCTGCCATGACACAACATTTTCTCTCCCTCTCTGGCCGAAAAGTGCTTCCGTGTCCTTCGCTCGCCCGAGCTCTACCTCTGCTACACAAATAGTGCGTGTCACTCAGGTCTTTAGCCTTGCAAAAATGCTGATAGTAGTAAATATTCGAAATAATCTGTAAAGAACACCAAAAACTGTCGTCGCTCGAGACGTACACTACTGACCATTAAAATTGCTACACAACGAAGATGACGTGCTACACACGCGAAATTTAACCAACAGTAAGAACATGCTGTGATATGCAAATGATTAGCTTTTCAGAGCATTCACACAAGACTGGCGCCGGTGGTGACACTACAACGTGCTGACATGAAGTAAGTTTCCAACCGATTCCTCACACACAAACAGTAGTTGGCCGGCGTTGCCTGGTGAAACGTTGCCTCGAGTTAGGAGAAGACATGCGTACCATCACGTTTCCAACTTTGATAAAGGACGGATTTTAGACTATCGCGACTGTGGTTTATCGTATCGCGACACTGTTGCTCGCGTTGGTCGAGATCCAATGACAATATGGAATCGGTGGGTTCAGGAGGGTAATGCGGAACGCCGTTCTGGATCCCAACGGCATCGTATCACTAGCAGTCGAGATCACAGGCATCTTATCCGCATGATTGTAACGGATCGTGCAGCCACGTCTCGATCCCTGAGACAACAGATGAGGACGTTTTCAAGACAACAACCATCTGCACGAACAGTTCGACGACGTTTGCAGCAGCATGGACTAGCAGCTCGGAGATCATGGCTGCGGTTACTCTTGACGCTGTATCACAGACAGGAGCGCCTGCGATGGTGTACTCAACGACGAACCTGGGTGCACGAATGGCAAAACGTTATTTTTCGGATGAATCCAAGTTCTGTTTACAGCATCATGATGGTCGCATTCGTGTTTGGCGACATCGTGGTGAACGTACAATGGAAGTGTGTATTCGTCATCGCCATACTGGCGTATCACTCGGCGTGATGGTATGGGGGGCCACTGGTTAAACTTCTCGGTCACCTCTTGTTCGCATTGACGACACTTTGAACAGTGGACGTTGCATTTCAGATGTGTTACGAATCGTGGCTCTACCCTTCATTCGATCCCTGCGAAACCCTACATTTCAGCAGGATAATGCACTACCACATGTTGCATGTTCTGTACGGGCCTTTCTGGATACAGAAAATGTTGGACTGCTGCCCTGGCCAGCACATTCTCCCGATCTGACAGCCATTGAAAACGTCTTGTCAATGTTGGCTGAGCAACTGGGTCATCAAATTACGCCAGTCACTACTCTTGATGAACTATGGTATCGTGTTGAAGCTGCATGGGCAGCTGTACCTGTACACGCGATCCAAGCTGTGTTTGACTCAATGCCCAGGGGTATCAAGGCCGTTATTACGGCCAGAGGTGGTTGTTCTGGGTACTGATTTCTCAGGATCTATGCACCGAAATTGCGTGAATATGTAATCATATGTCCTTTCTAGTATAATTTATTTGTCCAATGAATACCCGTTTATCATCTGCATTTATTCTTGGTGTAGCAATTTTAATGGCCAGTAGTGTATATACACTACTGGCCATTAAAATTGCTACACCAAGAAGAAATCTAGAGCCTATTTAATGTGTGCAGACAGTGTGACTGGTCCGCTTGGCGAAGACTACGTCGGTCGCAGTCGGTCATGAGAAGAAGAGTCGAAGGCAATAAAACCAGAATTAATTGTTAAAAATAATGTTATAGTTCCATGTAGTCAGCGCGTACACAACTTTCCCACTAGAGCACGCCCCGCTAAGCACAACAGCGCACCACGAGATGGCGCTGCCTTAAAGACGGACCACATTCTGCTTCTGCCGATCCGCGTATTAATATGTAACGCAGCCAATGAGATTGTTGCTAACGTAGACCCTTTTCTCCTCGCAGATCACACTCGCGCAGTGATACCTGAACGCGCGAGGTATTATACGAGTGTACAGACTGTAAGTAGGCTGTTTAGGATTTTATACAGGTAACGCCACGTAGCGCACTGTATGAAAATCACTGGCTGTGCTGTGTGCAGTCTGTGACTGGGTGGCATTGTTGTAATATTCGCTGTAGTAGTGTTGGGCTGTTGTCTGTTAACAGCACGTAGCCTTGTTCAGTTGGAGGTGAGCCGCCAGCAGTGGTGGATGTGGGGAGAGAGATGGCGGAATTTTGAGAGCGGACGATCTGGACGTCTGTCCATCAGAAAGAGTAAATTATTAGTATTGGATGTCATGGACTGATATATATATATATTATCACTTTTGAACACTATTAAGATGAATAAATTGTTTGTTCTCTATCAAAATCTTTCATTTGATAACTATGCCTATCAGTAGTTAGTGCCTTCAGTAGATTGAATCTTTTATTTAGCTGGCAGTAGTGGCGCTCGCTGTATTGCTGTAGTTCGAGTAACGAAGATTTTTGTGAGGTAAGTGATTTGTGAAACGTATAGGTTAATGTTAGTCAGGGCCATTCTTTTGTAGAGATTTTTGAAAGTCAGATTGCGTTGCGCTAAAAATATTGTGTGTCAGTTTAGTGTTGATCAGAATAGGGAAAGAGCGAAATGTCTGAGTACGTTCAGTTCTGCTCAGCTGTTTGAAAATCAAATAATGTAATAGGTTTATCAGCAGAGTAATTCATTAATTTTTCTAAGGGGACGTTTCATATATTGGCCCTTAGTCGAGGATACCTCACTGGAATCTTCTGATTTTTTCTTGTAGTTTGTGTAATTAGTGTAGGTTTTGTTTATTGCTAGCGCGTAATTGTAGAGAGAATCTCCTTTTTAGTTACAGTCTTTCATTGTTGTACAGTAAAACAGCTGTGGCATGCATGTTGATTTGCACCAAGTATTTCGCAGCTGCGATTGCAATTAACTAGATATTATTTTCAGTGCTATGTTAATGTGTTCTCTTAATTTTGCTCTTCAAATTGTGCTTTTCTGTGTTATCGTGTGAAATATTGTGACAATAATGGCGTGTGAAAAACGTAACACTAGGCTCCAAAGTAAACTGAGAAATAATAGTGACGACGACTGAAGCTTATCAGCACCACTGCGTAGTGAATTAACAGACATTCAATGTAGTAATTTGGTAATTGTGCATAGGGAAATGGAGCGGGTGGCAAATAATGTTGTAGACAGTGAAACAAGTAGTGAACAGGGAAGCATTATCGATCAATCGGTCGGTAGCAGCTCGCCTCAGGAATCCGAAATGACAGAACACAATATTGCAAATAATGTAGACTTAGGTTTTGGGTCCTCACCGTTTTCTCAAATGAGTCAAGACACATTTTCTGCTTGTCAAAATGTGAATGTTGCCGATGAAAATGCACTGTCAAAAAGCATAGAGAAACAGATTACAGACACTAATACATTATTATTGCAATTAATGCAACAAATGGAACAAAATCAGAGACAGACACAGCAAAAGCTTCAAAAGTTAGACACAATGGAACAAAATCTTCGGAAGTTAGACACCACGCTTGAACAAACACGTGAGGATTTAACTACTGAGTTACATAACATTAAATCGATATGTCAAAAAGTCTGTAATGACGTGAAAACACATATTTGTGAGCATTTTCAATCTATTTTTTCGCGGCATGAAAATGCATTACAGAATCACGAAGCAGACATAAAAGAACTGCAAACTATTGTTCACGAATATCACGACAACTTGCAAGCTAAAATTGACTCAGTTGCATGTACCGATTCGGTTATGCAACTTGAAAAAACTTAAAGGACACAAGAGATACGATTTCAACATAAATGGACACTCTGAAACTTGGCTCAGAAAAACACTCTTAGGAAATCAGTTCACTATCGGAGAAAGTAGCCGAACTTTCGGATCAGTTCACTAACTTATCTACAAAGGTAGATGATCTGAATGACACAAGACCTGTAGCGTTCACTGACACAGAAGAGTATGAAGAAATTAGAAAATTCAAACAAAATCAAAATCAAATCAATACGCAACACCAAAGAGAAATCCGGGAAGTGCAAGATCAGTTGACACAGGTAGTACAAGAATTAAATATCTCAGAGGACACTCACGCTCCAATACGGGAAGAGGGACATAGAAATACGGAACAGCCACAAAATAATAACACAGGGCGCTTCGGAAATTATGAAAGAAATTGGCAAGGTACACCGAATTTTGAGATGGAACCGCTGAAACGAAGTAACAATGATCGATATGCGACTTGCCGACATGATGATTTTGACTATAAGCTGTTTATTACTACACGTAAATTCAAAACATTTAAGAATTCCGGCAACGACATTTATCCACAAGCGTGGCTTCATCAATTCTCTCATTGTTTTCCTCCCAACTGGTCATTAGAGCACAGATTAGAATTTATGTGTGGCTATTTAGAGAATGAATCAGTTGTAAGAATGCGATCGGTCATTCACGATTGTCACAGTGAAGGAGAATATTATCGTGCATTCCTCTCAGCATATTGGTCTCAAGCTACACAAGACCGAGTGAAACATAGCATCATAGAGATGAATTATTTCGAACAATTTGAATTTTCCAGTCTTGTGAAATATTTTGAAGACATGTTGCACAAGAATCAGTACCTGTCAAACCCATACAGCCCCTCATAACTCATCCGTGTTTGCTTAATCAAATTACCTGAACATTTACGACATATTATTTTGGCAGGACATTACAAAGACGACATTGAAGCTTTTCAGGGACTGTTACAAGAATTGGAAATTGACACTGACAATCGCGGGACGGGAAAACAGGAACACAACAATTACAGGTCACATGCGTCACAATTCCGCGAGGAAAGAAATAATAATTGGACACGACAAGGCTATTCTTACAACGTAAATCGTGACCAAAACAGACGCCACCCGTATGACAACCATTGGCAGAGTAGTAATAATTACAGGGAAAGATCACCTCTCTGCAGTAATGACTATGCCAGAGACAATCAGAGATACAGACAATATGGAAACCAAAATAATTATTATCAAGGGAGACAGAATAACGTCAGACGCAATGCTCCATCACTCAGTTACGATTCTGGGAGAAATTCTCCACGACATGACCGACAAAAAGGAAAATATTGTAAACTACCGACAAAACGACAGACCTGAATGTCATCAGCACTGGCGGGATTCAAACAGGTCAGGGCTCTCTCAACAAGGTGAATTAGTAGAAGTTAGGTCTCCTAATCCCAATAACGATGCGCGCCAACAAAGAGGCAGAAAATGACTCGCACCTCAGGCAGCCGCGTGCGCCGGCTGGCTCAGAGAAAAATACCATAGACGCTAACCTTGAGAAAAATTCCAGTATTCTTTACCGATGTATACTGCATGATAATTGCGTTCAAGTTTAAACTCTGGGTACTAGGAAGAGTAAAGGTTTACACCACATTTCACATGTAAAACCATTTATTGAGAGATTTATTGAAAGATAATCTGCTTTTTAACTTTGCCTTTGCCATAAAACTTTTCACTTCACATTTCTAGTATGCTTTGTCAGACTTAGAATCTCTTAACATGCAACAATGCTTGAAGTTAAATATCCAGTCAAGAACCAAGAGAACTTACTTAAACAGAAATTACGAATGCATTGTTATAGTGAACAGACGACATAGTGTTGTTATGTGTACATTCTTGCTTGTTAGTTGCACGATTACGTAACGAATATATGGCTTACATACTTAGAACAGTATTGCTAATGAGATTTTACTGCAACATTTTGGTTTACTTGAAAATACATTATGGCTTTAAAGTGCTTTCTGAGAGATACCAGATGACACAGTGGTTAGTTTATTTGACAGCTACACGACTATATCATGACGCTACTAACGTGTGACACAATTTACATTGTTGCTTTTGCAGTGTATCTGTTTTATATCTGCACAGTTTTTCTGTATTATTCTGGAAATTAAAACATGTTTTAGTAGTAACTTTTGTGGTATAGCTACAATGAGACAGCCTTTTCCCTATCACAACAATACGTTACATTATAGTACTTACTTCATCACGGCAACAAGTGTAACAACTACGATATCTATACGCATAGCAATTCACTTTGTTTATTACGAGGTATGTAGATTGACTTGTACAGAACTTTGCTTACAGATGACGATAATTACGACACTTGGCACATTTTTACCCTTAAGTAATCACACAGATTATCTTACAACAAGATGCACAGTTTAGCGCTACAGTACAAGTATTTGAGTGATTGATTTTGTACTTAAAACATTTATGTTTAAAGATTTTTGAATTACAATGATACGAAGGTATTCCGTGATACATTTCATTCCATTGCTGTAATCTGTAACACCTGAGGGTATAATTACATTAATCCTCAGGGGGTACACGCCTACTTTGTGTACCATGTGTTTGGCAAGCACAAGGAGCCCTAGCTGATATGGTATTTGCTTATACAACTTTACTCATCGTTGCCATATTTCTCTAACACAGAATTATGCAGCTGTCTGATTATTTAACAGAGAAACAAACATTTTTTTTACTACATCAGTGACACATGTTTACGTAATTACACAGTTGGATAACTTCACACTTATGAAACTGTATTTTCTCTGTACTTTGTGAACTGTAATTTTTTTTCTTTTTTAACCATTGTCATTCTATGAGAGCTTTGAATGTCGCATTTGGTATGGGATCATGATTTTAAAGTACGATTGAGGGAGATGACACTATTGAAATGAGCAGAGAATTTTTTTCGGTTTTGGAATTATTGCAGAAAGCTACGACGTTTTTGAGATTTGGCTGAGGTGTTATGGTGTTATTATTACGACGACGATGTGTATTATGCTTTTGAGGTATGTTTATGATCAATGAGATGATGCTATATGTAGAATCTGATTATACTATGTATTTATTATGATGAAATATTGAAGACGTGTTGATGAATATGAATATGTACATGTGTAATAAGGTAAGGAATAAGGAGTAGTGGTTAGGGACTCTGATTTATGAAAAGGATGTTGGAAACCAAGAATCGTACTTCAAGAGTTATGAAATGTGTGTACATACGTGAATGTTAGTTACCACAATGCTGACAAAACTTTTTGGACACTGTTATATATGAGGTTTTGTTTCTACACACTTCTAATGTAAATTTCTAACCTTTGAATTTTCTTAATTTTTATGAGACTGTCACTGTAGTGGAGACTGCTGCCATAAATATTTCAGTAAAGAAGGTGGATGACCTTGACGTAATGTGCTGTGGAGGCCCATCTGAGTGACAGTAACCTGGAAAAAAATCCATTAGTGTGTGCCTTTCAGAGGCACAGGTGGAGAAAAAAAGTGGCCATTACCATCGCTATTGCCATTTCTTTGTAGAAAGCATCGCAAATACGACACACCCAAACTTGAAAACATATGATTACACTGTGGAGCTCTTAATTTATGATATTTACTGAATTGACTAATGAAATGATGAGAAACATTTTTATATCTATTGTCTTTCCAGTTGAGAGATTTTTTACTGCCTTTGGAGCCACCATTTGCCTAGTGAATGACGTTTCATATGTTGCTTTACATATATATATTTGCTCATTTCGTTTAATATCTAGTTTCTAGCTGCACTGCAGCATTGGTTAAAATAAAATTTAATAGATGTACTAATACAAATATTTTTTGTCTGCAGATCCACTAAATAATAATTTTACGATATACTTCCAAAAAAATGAGGGAGCACAAAAAGACATTTCCCCTCACAGGAATTGCATGCATGATTTTTGTCAATGACTGGTAACTTTTTAGTAGCGTAAGTTAAGGTGATGCATGACTTCAATGTTAAGATGTGACATAGTTATTAGACATTTTCTATCTTTACTGTGATTTTTTTCCTGCTTGAGCTATGTCATATTTAGGTATAAGTTACTGCATTTTCTGCTGCTGGTTGCCAGGCATAGTGCAACTGAATGTCATTTTGTATTCCTCTGTTAAGCCAGTATTACTATTGATTTATTTTTCTTGTTGCTGCACATTGGCTCATATTAGTTGTAATGTTGCATTTGCTTTGCTAATTTAGATATAATGCTGCTTGCTTTGCCAATTTCCATTTTTTTGTCATTGCTGTTTGTGTTAATTGTTTCGTGCTGCTGCATTGCCTCGGCCCTTAGTTTAGCATCTGATCTCAGTAGATTTAAGTTAGCTTAAGAGAGGGTAGACTATATAAGAGAATGAGTTGCGATGAATTGGAAGAAATGCATTGAGAAGTTATACGAAAAAAGTACATAAAGCAGGTATAGATAGGTCTTTTTGGGAATAATGATGAACGAAGGGAGATCTCGAAAAAAAGTTTTGTTTGCAAAATACTGCAGTACCAAATGTTACACTGAAAACGAACCCTGTCCTTTCCTTTTGTGTTATCCCCCTATGGGTTTGTGTACCCTTGTGTATTTGTGTTTTTCCTGTCTTTATGTGTTTAGCTAATAAGAGTTATGTTATAGAGTTTTTCTAATAATGTGTTATTTACTTTGTAGAGATGTTTAGACATTATTTATTCTGTTTTGTTTCAATGCTCATATATGAAATTAATGTTTTGAAAACTATTTTCATTATTTTATATATTTACTTATGTCATAATTCCTGCTACACTGATGTGTATGTTATTTCGATTCTTTTGTAAAGCCCATATTACCACAAATGTTATCTGTATTGTTATGTTCTTTAATGATGTATTTTGTACCTTTGTTATTGTTTGTAATTGTATATACACTACTGGCCATTAAAATGAAGAAATCTAGAGGCTATTTAATGTGTGCAGACAGTGTGACTGGTCCGCTTGGCGAAGACTACGTCGGTCGCAATCGGTCATGAGAAGAAGAGTCGAAGGCAATAAAACCAGAATTAATTGTTAAAAATAATGTTATAGTTCCATGTAGTCAGCGCGTACACAACTTCTGCTTCTGTCAATCCGCGTATTAATATGTAACACAGCCAATGAGATTGTTGCTAACGTAGACCATTTTCTCCTCGCAGATCACACTCGCGCAGTGATACCTGAACGCGCGAGGTATTATAACGAGTGTACAGACTGTAAGTAGGCTGTTTAGGTTTTTATACTGGTAACGCCACGTAGCGCTCTGTATGAAAATCACTGGCTGTGCTGTGTGCAGTCTGCGACTGAGTGGCATTGTTGTAATATTCGCTGTAGTAGTGTTGGGCTGTTGTCTGTTAACAGCACGTAGCCTTGTTCAGTTGGAGGTGAGCCGCCAGCAGTGGTGGATGTGGGGAGAGAGATGGCGGAATTTTGAGAGTGGACGATCTGGACGTCTGTCCATCAGAAAGAGTAAATTATTAATATTGGATGTCATGGACTGATATATATATTATCACTTTTGAACACTATTAAGATAAATAAATTGTTTGTTCTCTATCAAAATCTTTCATTTTCTAACTATGCCTATCAGTAGTTAGTGCCTTCAGTAGTTTGAATCTTTTATTTAGCTGGCAGTAGTGGCGCTCGCTGTATTGCAGTAGTTCGAGTAACGAAGATTTTTGTGAGGTAAGTGATTTGTGAAACATATAGGTTAATGTTAGTCAGGGCCATTCTTTTGTAGAGATTTTTGAAAGTCAGATTGCGTTGCGCTAAAAATATTGTGTGTCAGTTTAGTGTTGATCAGAATAGGGGAAGAGCGAAATGTCTGAGTACGTTCAGTTCTGCTCAGCTGTTTGAAAATCAAATAATGTAATAGGTTTATCAGCAGAGTAATTCATTAATTTTTCTAAGGGAACGTTTGAAGACCTCCGATTAGTCAGTCTGCATTAGTCTGTACCAGTCTGCATTTGTCTGTACCAGTCTATAGTCAAGTTTCAGTCTGCGCCTAATAAGATTGCCATATTCCTGTACATAGCCATGAAGATAAATAAATAGACACTTTGTCAGGTATCAGAGATATGTGAGAATAAGCTTAACGTACCAAGACCAAAGGAACTTCAGATTGTCAATTGTAAACAGAATCAAGAATCAAGTTACATAATGTCTACGCTTTTTATTATTATAATAAATATGTGTGAAAGTTAATCAAGTTCTGTTTAAAGTTGGTCACTTTCAGTCTGCTACTCTAAGCGTGCAAGTGGCATTTCTATCGTCTGACATAACGGCAGAAGATAAACACGCCACAATAAAACCACGAGACATACTGCTGACACTCGCCTACGTCGTTAGAGCGACAAGTAAAATAATCTGATGGTGTGTGTACCGAAGGTCTTACAGGACGCACACCACATTATACCTCTACATTTGCTTCGTAAATAGTTCCTAAATGATTTCATAGGGGATTAAGTCACTTGTGGTTGAACTATCCTACGGGAGAGTCGACAGAGAAGATTTTGGCTGAACTGGGTATTCAAAGCACAGCTGAAGTGCGAACAGTCATTCCTATCTCATTTGGTATTAACCGCAGCAGAAAAGTAGTACTTGCAACGTGGAGTGAATTACATTTTATGGTATGAATACTAATTGAGTCTATATAGTCAAAGCACAGGTGCTGCAAGTTCAGCTTTTGAATTAGAAGTAAATGGTTAACGAGTGAATAGTTAAGTAACGTGGAGAAACTGGCTGTTTGATAGTGAGGAATGGCTGAAACATTTTATTGGTCTAAAATGTACGGTGATCAGACTCTGCTTAACGAGTCGTGACTGTAAATACACTCCTGGAAATGGAAAAAGAACACATTGACACCGGTGTGTCAGACCCACCATACTTGCTCCGGACACTGCGAGAGGGCTGTACAAGCAATGATCACACGCACGGCACAGCGGACACACCAGGAACCGAGGTGTTGGCCGTCGAATGGCGCTAGCTGCGCAGCATTTGTCCACCGCCGCCGTCAGTGTCAGCCAGTTTGCCGTGGCATACGGAGCTCCATCGCAGTCTTTAACACTGGTAGCATGCCGCGACAGCGTGGACGTGAACCGTATGTGCAGTTGACGGACTTTGAGCGAGGGCGTATAGCGGGCATGCGGGAGGCCGGGTGGACGTACCGCCGAATTGCTCAACACGTGGGGCGTGAGGTCTCCACAGTACATCGATGTTGTCGCCAGTGGTCGGCGGAAGGTGCACGTGCCCGTCGACCTGGGACCGGACCGCAGCGACGCACGGATGCACGCCAAGACCGTAGGATCCTACGCAGTGCCGTAGGGGACCGCACCGCCACTTCCCAGCAAATTAGGGACACTGTTGCTCCTGGGGTATCGGCGAGGACCATTCGCAACCGTCTCCATGAAGCTGGGCTACGGTCCCGCACACCGTTAGGAAGTCTTCCGCTCACGCCCCAACATCGTGCAGCCCGCCTCCAGTGGTGTCGCGACAGGCGTGAATGGAGGGACGAATGGAGACGTGTCGTCTTCAGCGATGAGAGTCGCTTCTGCCTTGGTGCCAATGATGGTCGTATGCGTGTTTGGCGTCGTGCAGGTGAGCGCCACAATCAGGACTGCATACGACCGAGGCACACAGGGCCAACACCCGGCATCATGATGTGGGGAGCGATCTCCTACACTGGCCATACGCCACTGGTGATCGTCGAGGGGACACTGAATAGTGCACGGTACATCCAAACCGTCATCGAACCCATCGTTCTACCATTCCTAGACCGGCAAGGGAACTTGCTGTTCCAACAGGAAAATGCACGTCCGCATGTATCCCGTGCCACCCAACGTGCTCTAGAAGGTGTAAGTCAACTACCCTGGCCAGCAAGATCTCCGGATCTGTCCCCCATTGAGCATGTTTGGGACTGGATGAAGCGTCGTCTCACGCGGTCTGCACGTCCAGCACGAACGCTGGTCCAACTGAGGCGCCAGGTGGAAATGGCATGGCAAGCCGTTCCACAGGACTACATCCAGCATCTCTACGATCGTCTCCATGGGAGAATAGCAGCCTGCATTGCTGCGAAAGGTGGATATACACTGTACTAGTGCCGACATTGTGCATGCTCTGTTGCCTGTGTCTATGTGCCTGTGGTTCTGTCAGTGTGATCATGTGATGTATCTGACCCCAGGAATGTGTCAATAAAGTTTCCCCTTCCTGGGACAATGAATTCCCGGTGTTCTTATTTCAATTTCCAGGAGTGTAATATCACGTGCTGCTCTGAATAGTTCTCTAAAAGTCGTATTAGTGCTCCAGTTTTGCAAGCTCATTTGTACTTGAGTGGTACAATAATTATTTGGATTTCACACACTCTGATAGGATCGAGTGTTGGACGTCAAATTTATAGAATTATGCACTCACTGAGAAAATATTGTACTATGTTATTCATGTAAATAGGTGATTAATTTTCGCTTCGAGTAACAGGAACTCAACTAACGACAATTGGTAGTTTGCTGGCGCTAACCGAATTTTGGAACTTGATAATTTATTGGACGAACAGTGTTAGTTTTGCCCACTCACTGCCAAGATTTCACTTTACATGTCGGTTGATAATTAATTGAAACCATTTATTTACTCACATCAAGATTTCACCATTACATACAATTTTCTTTTGTGTGTGGCCAGTAATGTTGACAGTGGGGAAAGATAGTGGCATAAAATGGTGGTGCTGCATAAAGTTTATCTTATCTTAGATCGGTTTGTTATACACTCCTGGAAATGGAAAAAAGAACACATTGACACCGGTGTGTCAGACCCACCATACTTGCACCGGACACTGCGAGAGGGCTGTACAAGCAATGATCACACGCACGGCACAGCGGACACACCAGGAACCGCGGTGTTGGCCGTCGAATGGCGCTAGCTGCGCAGCATTTGTGCACCGCCGCCGTCAGTGTCAGCCAGTTTGCCGTGGCATACGGAGCTCCATCGCAGTCTTTAACACTGGTAGCATGCCGTGACAGCGTGGACGTGAACCGTATGTGCAGTTGACGGACTTTGAGCGAGGGCGTATAGCGGGCATGCGGGAGGCCGGGTGGACGTACCGCCGAATTGCTCAACACGTGGGGCGTGAGGTCTCCACAGTACATCGATGTTGTCGCCAGTGGTCGGCGGAAGGTGCACGTGCCCGTCGACCTGGGACCGGACCGCAGCGACGCACGGATGCACGCCAAGACCATAGGATCCTACGCAGTGCCGTAGGGGCCGCACCGCCACTTCCCAGCAAATGAGGGACACTGTTGCTCCTGGGGTATCGGCGAGGACCATTCGCAACCGTCTCCATGAAGCTGGGCTACGGTCCCGCACACCGTTAGGCCGTCTTCCGCTCACGCCCCAACATCGTGCAGCCCGCCTCCAGTGGTGTCGCGACAGGCGTGAATGGAGGGACGAATGGAGACGTGTCATCTTCAGCGATGAGATTCGCTTCTGCCTTGGTGCCAATGATGGTCGTATGCGTGTTTGGCGCCGTGCAGGTGAGCGCCACAATCGGGACTGCATACGACCGAGGCACACAGGGCCAACACCCGGCGTCATGGTGTGGGGAGCGATCTCCTACACTGGCCGTACACCACTGGTGATCGTCGAGGGGACACTGAATAGTGCACGGTACATCCAAACCGTCATCGAACCCATCATTCTACCATTCCTAGACCGGCAAGGGAACTTGCTGTTCCAACAGGACAATGCACGTCCGCATGTATCCCGTGCCACCCAACGTGCTCTAGAAGGTGTAAGTCAACTATCCTGGCCAGCAAGATCTCCGGATCTGTCCCCCATTGAGCATGTTTGGGACTGGATGAAGCGTCGTCTCACGCGGTCTGCACGTCCAGCACGAACGCTGGTCCAACTGAGGCGCCAGGTGGAAATGGCATGGCAAGCCGTTCCACAGGACTACATCCAACATCTCTACGATCGTCTCCATGGGAGAATAGCAGCCTGCATTGCTGCGAAAGGTGGATATACACTGTACTAGTGCCGACATTGTGCATGCTCTGTTGCCTGTGTCTATGTGCCTGTGGTTCTGTCAGTGTGATCATGTGATGTATCTGACCCCAGGAATGTGTCAATAAAGTTTCCCCTTCCTGGGACAATGAATTCACGGTGTTCTTATTTCAATTTCCAGGAGTGTAGTTACCATAGAACTTGTGGTCACTCGTTCACTATCGTTGACTGCTTCTGTATATGAAAGTCAAATGAAGAAAAGTTGTGTCAAAACTGAGAAAGAAATTGGTCCTGACTCGTAATTTCAAAGACAGTCTAAATTATAGCCGTAACAAAAACTACAATAAAAAACCTCAGTCATTAGAGAGAGAGAGGGAAGTATTTGAGTGGAAAATAAGAAAAATCATTAGAGGAAATAGCACGGGAATTAACACGGGACAGATGTCCTTTGATGCTAACATTTAATTGATGCTGTTATTCAACAGCAGCAGAAAATGATGTAATGGGGATAGGTTTCGTTACGAGTAGGGAGGTAGGGCAAAGAGTGAGTTACAGTGAACAGTTAAGTGACAGGGTTATTCTCATCGTAATCGTCAGAAAACCAGTACCGCCAACGACAGTTCAAGTATTCATACCGACATCGGAAACAGAAGATGAAGAGATTAAGAAAGTGTATGAGAATATTGAATGGGCAATTCAGTACGTAAAGGAGATGAAAATGTAATAGTTGTGGGAGATTGGTATGCGGTTGTAGGGGAAAGAGTAGGAGAAAGGGGTGAATATGGGTCTGACAGCAGGAATGAAAGAGGAGAAAGATTAATTGAGATGTAAATACATTTCAGCTAGCATTAGCGAATACTCTGGTGAAGAATCACAATAGATGTTACGACAAGAGTTTAGTTAGATTACATCATGGGCAAGTGGGTTACAGAGATACTAAGGAGTGAGGAGATACCGTTGAAGTTCCCTGAGGCTATAGATACTGCTATAATGAGTAGCTCAGTAGGCAGTTGAAGGGGAATGGACATCTATAAAAATGGCGATCATAGAAGTTGGATAGAAAAACATAGATACAAAGAAGGTAACTGACATAGAAACAATGGGTGACAGAGGAAATACTTCATTTGATAGATGAAAGAAGGAATACGAAATTGTTCAGAGGAATACGTACGTACGAGTATTTTAAGAATGAACTAAGTAGGAAGTGCAGAGAAACTAAGGAAAACTGGCTTCATGAACAATGTGGAGAAATAACAGTCGGAAGGAGTGACTCGCTTTTAGAAAAGTCAAAATAATCATCGGAAAAATAACATCATCGATACTATTCCGAAAAATGCAAGAGCCGACAGGTGTTAGGATTATCGCGTAGTTAGATTAATAAATACTTCATGCGTCCAAGTTGCTTACAAGGATATTATACAGAAGAATGGGAAAGAAAACTGTGGCTGTGTTAGATGACGACCTTTTTGGCTTCAGGAAAGGTAAAGATACCAGAGTGACGATTCTGCCTTTAAGGTTATGAAAGCAAGACTGAAGAAGAATCAAGACACGTTCAGAGTATTTGTTGACCTGGAAAAAGCGTTCGACAGTGTCAAATGGTGCAAGATGTCCGAAATTCTGAGGAAAGTAGGAATAAGCTATAGAGAAATCCAATATGTACAATAGTCGAAAGAGAATAATAAGCGCGGAAGACTAAGAATGAAGCGCTTAGATTAAAAATGGTGTAAGACAGAGATATAGTCTTCCCCCTGCTGTTCAATCTATACATCAAAGAAGCAGCGACGAAATAAAATAAAGGTTCAAGAGTGGAACTAAAATACATAATGAAAAGATGTCACTGATAAGATTCGCCCGCATCTCGTGGTCGTGCGGTAGCGTTCTCGCTTCCCACGCCCGGGTTCCCGGGTTCGATTCCCGGCGGGGTCAGGGATTGTCTCTGCCTCGTGATGGCTGGGTGTTGTGTGCTGTCCTTAGGTTAGTTAGGTTTAAGTAGTTCTAAGTTCTAGGGGACTGATGACCATAGATGTTAAGTCCCATAGTGCTCAGAGCCATTTGAACCATTTGAACTGATAAGATTCACTGATGACAAAAAAATTTACTCCCTCAATGAAAATGAAGAAGGATCTGCTGAATAGAATAAACAGTCTATTGTGTACAGAATATGGATCGAGAGTAAATCGAAGAAAGACAAAAGTAATGAGAAGCAGCAGAAATGAGAACTTCGCGGAACTTAACATCAGGACTGGTGATCTTGAAATAGATGAAGTTAAGAAATTCTGCCACTTAGGCAGCAAAATAACCCATCACGGACTGAGAAAGGAGGACACAAAAAGCAGACTGGCACTGGCGAAAAGGTCGTTCCGGTCCGAGAGAAATCTACTAGTATCAAACTCAGTTGTTAATTTGAGGAATGAATTTACGAGAAAGTACGTGTTGAGCATAGCATTTTATGGCAGTGAAACATGGACTGTGGGAAAACCGGAAAAGAAAAGAATCGGAACATCTGAAATTTGGTGCTACAATAGGATATGGTAGATTAGGTGGGCTGATAAGGTAACGAATGAGGAGGATTTCAGGAGAATGGGCGAGGAAAGGAATATATGGGAAACACTGACAAGTAAAATGGACAGGGTGATAGGACATCTATTAAGCGATCATGGAATAACTTCTATGGCACTAGAGGGAGCTGTAGAGATAAAAACTGTAGGGGATAACAGAGACTGGCATACATCCAGGAATTAATAGAGAATGTAGGTTGCAATTTATTCTCTCAGCTGAAAAGGTTGGCACACGAGACGAATTCACGGCGGACCGCGTCCAACCAGTCAGAAGACTGATAACTGAAAGAAAGAAAGGAAAAAACCTTTCCGAAGCGGATTGGCCGGCCCAGTCTCGCCCAGAACTCAGCGGGAAGAGCCAGGACGCCGACTTCGCTCCTGTGTTTCACCACAACCTTCTCTGATTTTGGCTGACGAGGAAGAATGGTCTGTCATTCTTCATAGATATTTGTACACCTCACTGAAAGTGACCCAGCAGAGTTCAATCTGTCATAAAGGCAAGTACTATCTGCTAACAGGTATCCATATACTTGTGATCACATGGTATACACCAATTATATATATATTGTCTTCGGGTTGGTATGATACTTGCTAAATAGACAAGTTTGTTCAACCAATACCTGCATATGTCAATTGTACCGAGTTGTGATAATTAAACTGACGGTTTCCATGTGTCACCCCAATGTGGGCTATGTGCATCGCAAGACGCTGAAACATCGTAGAATGTTTATTAATCAGCGCGCTCGCGAAGTATCCTGAAAAAATATTAGCTCCAGTTTCTGTCACCAGTTGAAAATATGACGTTGTAAGCAGTCAGAAAATGAAATGTTTTCCGATTTGATGTCAGTGTGCTGTTCTTCGCTTCAACCTGAGTTGACTCCTTTTGTGAAGTAATGTTGTTATAGAGTTTTAAGACAGTTGAAGATTTGCATACGAGACGCAGTAGCTACTGAGAAGAAAGAACCTGCACTGCTCATAAAGTTGTTTTATCAAAAGGGGAAAAGTAGAAGTTCTGGAGTGAGGCACTATCGTTGACAGAAACAGCTGCAAAGAGGCCCCATGTCCGTAAGCAAGCTAAAGAATGAAACTTCCTGGCAGATTAAAACTGTGTGCCAGACCGAGACTTGAACTCAGGACCTTTGCCTTTCGCGGGGAAGTGCTCTACCGCCTGAGCTACCCAAGCACGACTCACGCCCCGTCCTCACAGCTTTACTTCTGCCAGTACCTCGTCTCCTACCTTCCAAACTTTACAGAAGCTCTCCTGCGAACCTTGCAGAACTAGCACTCTTGAAAGAAAGGATATTGCGGTGACATGGCTTATCCACAGCATAGGGGATGTTTGTAGAATGAAATTTTCACTCTACAGCGGAGTGTGCACTGATATGAAACTTCCTGGCAGATTAAAACTGTGTGCCGGACTAAGACTCGAACTCGGGACCTTTGCCTTTCGCGGGCAAGTGCTCTAACGACTGAGCTACCCAAGCACGACTCACGCCCCGTCCTCACAGCTTTACTTCTACCAGTACCACGACAGCTACCTTCCAAACTTTACAGAAGCTCTCCTGCAAACCTTGCAGAACTAGCACTCCTGAAAGAAAGGATATTGCGGAGACATGGCTTAGCCACAGCTTAGGGGATGTTTCTAGAATGAAATTTTCACTCTACAGCGGAGTGTGCGCTGATATGAAACTTCCTGGCAGATTAAAACTGTGTGCCGGGCCGAGACTCGAACTCGGAACCTTTGCCTTTCGCGGGCATGTACTCTACCGCCTGAGCTACCCAAGCACGACTCACGCCCAGTCCTCACAGCTTGACTTCCGCCAGTACCTCGTCTCCTACCTGCCAAACTTTACAGAAGCTCTGCTGCGAACCCTGCAGAACTAGCACTCCTGAAAGAAGAATATTGCGGAGACATGGCTTAGCCACAACCTGGGGGATTTTTCCAGAATGAGATTTTCACTCTGCAGCGGAGTGTGAGCTGATATAAAACTTGCTGGCAGATTAAAACTGTGTGCCGGACTAAGACTCGAACACGGGACCTCTGCTGTATAGTTAAATGATGATGGCGTCCTCTGGGGTAAATTATTCCGGAGGTAAAATAGTCCCCCATTCGGATCTCGGGGCGGGGACTACTCAAGAGGACGTCATTATCAGGAGAAAGAAAACTGGCGTTCTGCGGATCGGAGCGTGGAATTAAGATCTCTTAAACGGGCAGGTCGGTTAGAAAACTTAAAAAAGGAAATGAATAGGTTAAAGTTAGATATATTGAGAATTAAGTTCGGTGGCAGGAGGAACAAGACTTTTGGTCAGGTGAATACAGGGTTATAAATACAAAATCAAATAGGGGTAATGCAGGAGTAGGTCTAATAATGAATAACAAAAATAGGAGTACGGGTAAGCTACTACAAACAGCATAGTGAACGCATTATTGTGGCCAAGACAGAAACGAAGCCCACGCCTACTACACTAGTACAAGTTTATATGCCAACTAGCTCTGCAGATGGCGAAGAAATTGATGAAATGTATGATGAGATAAAAGAAATTATTCAGGTAGTGAAGGGAGACGAAAATTTAATAGTCATGGGTAACTGGAATTTGAGAGTAGGAAAAGGGAGAGAAGGAAACATAGTAGGTGAATATGGATTGGGGGAGAGAAATGAAAGAGGAAGCCGCCTGGTAGAATTTTGTGCAGAGCATAACTTAATCATAGCTAACACTTGGTTCAAGAATCATAAAAGAAGGTTGTATACATGGAAGAACCCTGGAGATACTAAAAGGTATCAGATAGATTATATAATGGTAAGACAGAGATTTAGGAACCAGGTTTTAAATTGTAAAACACTTCCAGGGGCAGTTGTGGACTCTGACCACAATCTATTGGTTATGAACTGTACATTGAAACTGAAGAAACTACGAATAGGTGTGAATTTAAGGAGATGGGACCTGGATAAACTGAAAGAACCAGAGGTTGTACATTCAGGGAGAGCATAAGGGAACAATTGGCAGGAATGGGGGAAAGAAATACAGTAGAAGAGGAATGGGTAGCTTTGAGGGATGAAATAG
Source organism: Schistocerca serialis cubense (assembly GCF_023864345.2). NCBI lineage: Eukaryota > Metazoa > Arthropoda > Insecta > Orthoptera > Acrididae > Schistocerca > Schistocerca serialis. The sequence continues at coordinate 353,508,957 of NC_064642.1, read as the reverse complement.
TGAAGGCAGCGAAGGATCAAATAGGTAAAAAGACGAGGGCTGGTAGAAAGCCTTGGTTAACAGAAGAAATATTGAATTTAATTGATGAAAGGAGAAAATATAAAAATGCAGTAAATGAAGCAGGCAAAAAGAAATACAAACGCCTCAAAAATGAGATCGACGGGAAGTGCAAAATGGCTAAGCAGGCATGGCTAGAGGACAAATGTAAGGATGTAGAGGCTTACCTCACTAGGGGTAAGATAGATACTGCCTACAGGAAAATTAAAGAGACCTTTAGAGAAAGGAGAACCACTTGCATGAATATCAAGAGCTTTGATGGAAACCCAGTTCTAAGCAAAGAAGTGAAAGCAGTAAGGTGGAAGGAGTTTATGTAGGGTCTATACAAGGGCGATGTACTTGAGGACAATATTATGGAAATGGAAGAGGAGGTAGATGAAGATGAAATTGGAGATATGATACTGCGTGAAGAGTTTGACAGAGCACTGAAAGGCCTGAGTCGAAACAAGCCCCCCGGAGTAGACGACATTCCATTAGAACTACTGACAGCCTTGGGAGAGCCAGTCCTGACAAAACTCTACCATCTGGTGAGCAAGATGTATGAGACAGGCGAAATACCCTCAGACTTCAAGAAGAATATATTAATTCCAATCCCAAAGAGAGCAGGTGTTGACAGATGTGAAAATTACCTAACTATCAGTTTAATAAGTCACAGCTGCAAAATACTAACGCGAATTCCTTACAGACGAATGGAAAAACTGATAGAAGCCAACCTCGGGGAAGATCAATTTGGATTCCGTAGAAATGTTGGAACACGTGATGGAATACTGACCCTACGACTTATCTTAGAAGAAAGATTAAGGAAAGACAAACCTACGTTTCTAGCATTTGTAGACTTAGAGGAAGCTTTTGACAACGTTGATTGGAATCCTCTCTTTCAAATTCTGAAGGTGGCAGGGGTAAAATACAGGGAGCAAAAGGTTATATACAATTTGTACAGAAAGCAGATGGCAGTTATAAGAGTCGAGGGGTATGAAAGGGAAGCAGTGGTTGGGAAGGGAGTGAGACATTGTTGTAGCCTCTCCCCGATGTTATTCAATCTGTATATTGAGCAAGCAATAAAGGAAACAAAAGAAAAGTTCGGAGTAGGTATTAAAATACATGGAAAAGAAATAAAAACTTTGAGGTTCGCCGATGACATTGTAATTCTGTCAGATACAGCAAAGGACTTGGAAGAGCAGTTGAACGGAATGGACAGTGTCTTGAAAAGAGGGTATAAGATGAACATCAACAAAAGCAAAACGAGGATAATGGAATGTTGTCGAATTAAGTCGGGTGATGCTGAGGGAATTAGATTAGGCAATGAGACACTTAAAGTAGGAAAGGAATCTTGCTATTTGGGGAGCAAAATAACTGATGATGGTCGAAGTAGAGAGGATAACAAAAGTAGACTGGCAATGGCAAGGAAAGCGTTTTTGAAGAAGAAAAATTTGTTAACATCGACTATAGATTTAAATGTCAGGAAGTCGTTTCTGAAAGTATTTGTATGGAGTGTAGCCATGTATGGAAGTGAAACTTGGACGATAAATAGTTTAGACAAGAAGAGAATAGAAGTTTTCGAATTGTGGTGCTACAGAAGAATGCTGAAGATTAGATGGGTAGACCACATAACTAATGAGGAGGTATTGAATAGAATTGGGGAGAAGAGGATCGGTTGGTAGGACATGTTCTGAGAGATCGAGGGATCACCAATTTAGTATTGTAGGGCAGCGTGGAGGGTAAAAATCGTAGAGGGAGACCAAGAGATGAATACACTAAGCAGATTCAGAAGGATGTAGGTTGCAGTAGGTACTGGGAGATGAAGAAGCTTGCACAGGATAGAGTAGCATGGAGAGCTGCATCAAACCAGTCTCAGGACTGAAGACCACAACAACAACATTTATGAGAGATTTTCACAGAAAGTATTGGTAGACAGGGGTTCGTACTGTTATCCAATCAACAGACGGTAATAACAATTAGAAAGTGTGTTTTTTGTCCAATACTACACATTTTTAATGTAACAATGGCTATTAATTTTAACAAACTAATAGTAGGGTAAATTAGAATTTGAGTTGTGTTTGCTATAGGATTTTAGTGTGAATCGTGTACGAGGTACCGTATTTTTAAAAATTTCCACACAGACAGTTGTTTGTGCCATTCAACCTGCGTAGTTACTAGGTACGATATTGTTATGTTTGTTTACAGTGTGCTTACGTGCTCCTTAAGTGCACTGCGGCTTGTAGTCACTTATTGTTTGATACTACAAACAGTAGGATGTGAGTGGACGTTGGGATTTTACAATGCAGAGAAAGCCCACATGCTCATGTTGTATGGAGGGTGTAGGAAGAATGCAGTTCGTTCTCGTACTGCGTATACGGTAAGATACCTCAGTAGATGTCAACCATCTTGGCAATTATTTATCAATGACTTCAACAGGTTATGTGAAAGTACTAGTGTAGCACCTAGACAACGTTAACATACGGAAACAAGTGACGACAGATGAGGGGGACATTAACGTTGTTGCAGTTAATTCACACGTTAGCTCCCGTGCAATCGCACGAGGAAGTGGCACGAGTCAAGTGTCTTGCGCATTATCCGTTGATGAAAGTACCATTAACATCACATCTCGCTCCATCAAAAGCAGCATGGAAACGATTATGAGAACCGCATTAACTTCTGTTCATGGACATTATGGCAGGATAACTCCAAACGTATCATGTATCTTGTTTAGTGATGAAGCCACATTTACCACTCATGGCCAGGTAAACCGCCGACGCATGTAATATTGGTGTGTTGATAATCCTCGTTGGCTTCGTCAGGTGGAACTTCAGCCTCCGTGCAGTGTAATCGAGTTGTGGGGAATGGTGAACCATCAGCTCATAGGCCCTTTGTTTCGACAGAACACTGAACGCGGACAAGCATCGCAGCCTCCTAACAGACCATCTTCCACGGACGCAATAAGACGTACCACTGCAGAGTTTGGGGAATCTGTGGTACGAACAAGATTGCTGTCCAGCCCATAGTGCACGAAGTGCTACGGCACGTCTTCACGAATTGTTTCCAAACCGTTCGATTGGACCCAGAAGACCTGTAGCTTGGCCGGCCAGTTCCACGGATTTTATCTGTGGGGAAAGCTGAACAGCGCTGTCTATAGTGACATACCAACTACATCCAACGGTATTTAATGACGTATTACCACAACCTGCTGGGACGTGTCAGCACGTGTACAGCAATCCATACCAGACTGGAAGCGTGTTCTGCTGCTGCCAGTGGTCATTTTGAACACAACTTGTGATGTTCAGTTGTCTCTTTACTGCTCGGAATCCACATAACTACTGTACGCAATTGTGTTGTTCTGTAGATGTCCTTCTACAGGTATTGTACATGCGCCTATGTCAGAAGTTTTCAAAATACTATATCTCGTACACGGCTCGCACTAGAATCCTGCAAGAAACACCCCTAATATTCTAATTTATTCTACTTCTAGTGTCAATAGGCACCGTTCTGTTTGAGAAATGTATGTTTGCACAAAAAATACACTTCTCAGTATTGTTACAATCTGTTGACTGGTTAACAATACGAGCCACTGACTACCAATCCATTCTGTGAAAATCGCACGCAATAGCACCATTTTTACGGTGGGAGTTATAGGTGATTCACATTGTGCAATATGATTTCATATGGGTCACAATCCTGTAACTTCCATTAACAACTCGCAAACCTAGACTTATTGTTCGCTACATTGCATGAGCCAGGAATAAAATGCAATTTACGTAATTGTCAAATTCTTGAACCATATGTCGAATATTTTGGTTTCATCTTAAGAAAAACATAATTCACGTCCACGACATAGGAAAATATTACTACAGCGACTTTAAATCAAACGTGAGATATTAGTGGGAAAATAGATTAGTATTCCCGTTGCATGCCGACCATCACACACCTTCGGTTCCACTAGAGGCGTTTCGATGCATGGGTAGCAAATATGAGTGGTCTACTGCTTGTGAACAGGTTTGCGAAATGTGGAATCAGGAACTGAAATCCATACCCTGCATTTCTTCCAAGAAATCTCAGCAACCTGCCTGTAGCAAATGCAGCACAAATATCCACAGACTGAGGAAGAGGCACTAACCACCAATTATAGAGAATATAGATTCCTGTCATAACTGTCAATAAACATCTGATGAGGTTATTTGGTTCTCCTCTTCCGGGCATAACGGTGCAACATCTGCCACATTCTTTCTCATACCAATTTTAAACCTGTTTCTAATCCACTGCTCACCTCACTTATGTCGATGCTCTCCCTCTCTCTCGACTTACTGCTGGTCCTAAGCTCGCCTTTGGCCAGTAAAAGGGCGTCTGTTTCCTCCTAGACCACGATATCTATTGTACTATCGACTGATTCCCAGTACGTCGGATTAGTCACTCTGAAACTGACGACGATCCGTTCATTGCTAAGCAGTAGCGTAGCAGGTAGTTTGGCATCGGGTGTCCCCAAAATCCCTACACATCTGACAAAAATATGAGACAATGTTTTGTGGGGGTGAGGTAGCGGGAGGAAGCGAGAGTTAATTTTTGCTAAGAGGTATAATGTGAGGTATAATGTTAACCATTTTGGAAATGGTTTTTATGAGTCGAACATAACAAAAACACATTTTTGATAGTAGAACAGACCCAAAGATCTTTCTAACGATAGGTGACTTTAATATATAGGTATTAATCACTTCCTCCTAACATTTAATGTTGCAAAAAAATGGCTCTGAACACTATGGGACTTAACTGCTGAGGTCATCAGTCCCCAAAGAACTTAGAACGACTTAAACCTAATTAACCTAAGGACATCACACACAACCATGCCCGAGGCAGGATTCGAACCTGCGACCATAGCTGTCGCGCGGTTCCGGACTGAGCGCCTAGAACCGCTCGGCCACCGTGGCCGGCTGCTTTAATGTTGCAGATTTTGAAACTGTGTCATTAAAATAGATACCTTTTGCAACAGTGTTTTCGATTGACAAAACTGCCTAACTAGAAAGTCAGTCTTGCCTCATAGCGAACCTAAGATAATTCTTAATCAGTTTGGATTCTGAAAAACTCAACTTACATGACAGTACCGAAACACAGAAAATTAAAAAATCTTAATGCCAAAATGAGGTTAAACCAAGAACTGTAAGAATGTCATAGATGTCCGGCTGAGAGAGTCTTCTTTCGGAACTTTAATGGCTTACAGAAATCTTCTTAGGAGTGGAATTTCTGCAAGGAGAATATCTTCGTAAATCCCATTATAATTTTCAATTAAACTGTCTACAATAGTGGGAAGTTGCGTTTATGAGGTTTTAATTTAACTGCTGTGTTCTAAAACAGCAAAACAATCTGAAAGACCTTCCGTGGTATTGCAGCGTGTATCGATTTATCGTAGGAACCTGTCGATGCGCCGTAGCTTCGACCTTAACATTTCCTGATGAAGAGTCAACGTCTCGTCAGCAGCCTTCTCTACAAGCATCATTTTGCTCTTCTTGATGGTTCCACCTTTACCACAGGAATGGCCATCTCGTCACATGTGTCTTTCGCAAATAGAAGTGCTTCGTCAACAAGAGAATTTCTCTTGTCTTTCGAAAACAGCTTTAAACTTCTCATCTCAATAATAGACATTCCGAAGCAGACTCCAAAGCTGTCTGAACACTTTTGAGCAAGGCTGATTTCTTCTAATACAGTACTCCACTAACACAAAAAACACATAAACGAGCCGGCGTGAGTGGCCGTGCGGCTCTACGCGCTACAGTCTGGAACCGAGCGACCGCTATGGTCGCAGGTTCGAATCCTGCCTTGGGCATGGGTGTGTGATGTCCTTAGGTTAGTTAGGTTTAATTAGTTCTAAGTTCTAGGTGACTGATAACCTCAGAAGTTAAGTCGCATAGTGCTCAGAGCCATTTGAACCATTTGAACCACATAAACGAGGCAACAGAGTGTGAGCGTTTGCTCTTGTTCCAATAGTTTCTGAAGAACCAGACAGTTTCTCAGTCTGCCATGTTCAGGTTCAGAGAAACATCTCGCAGATCCATTATCATCAACGTCGCAAGGTGATTCAGCAAAGATTTTCAGACATTTTGCGTCAAGGAAAAAGAAACCATCCTTGCGACGAAGAGAAGGAACACTGATATACAAAAAACTATTCGTAAGTAATTCCATTTACTTACGTACAATTAAATAAAAAGAACCCTATTCGCCTTCTGAAGCCCTGCGGTAGAAAACACTCACTCACGTCGGGTCACGCATGATAATTGAAGAATGCCAACCAACAATCGCGTGGATCAGACGGACAGTAACGGCAGTTTAACGTGAAACCAATAATATTAATAATTATCCGATTATACTATTCAATACACATAGACCGAAAAAAATGCATTTCACTTTCAAAATAGGAAGAAGAAAATTTCCCCCAATTTGATCCGACGCGAGTACTTACCTAGTTGCATCTCAAAATTAAAAAATGTCAAACTGCTCTAGGAAGATCGTCGCATCCATGAACGTTCTATTGCACTAACATGATTTAACAAACGTGACAGCCTTGTCTTTTTTATAAAGACATAGAACGCATACCACACTATATTAACGTTGATACATATATTCAGCTACAGATTTTACTGGAAAACACTTTTTTAAATTAAGACAACCATGAACCGTTTATGGTTTTCTTTATTTTACAATTTCAAACCTCTGCTTACCAAATAATAATAACAGCACGAAAGCCATCACAGCACGACCAAATCCTAAGAATGGTTTAGTAACTCATAGTCTGCGTTAACTATGCCATCTGTAAACTTGAAATATACGTCAAACTAAGATTAGTGAATTCATTGTCTCAATTACTTTGTGGGTATAATACTTTTTACACTCTATTTTGTGATAAAAGGGACAGGCCACTAACTGTCTCGCTATACTTGTTAGTGTGAGAATTGAAATGATGAAAGAACTCGTGAAATAGAAGCTAGCAAGTTTACTCACACCCCTGGAAGAGATAAGCAGTGCTATAGCAACCCTCCGCCCCCCCCCCCCTTCCCACACCGCCAAAGATAGGCTTCTGGGCTCAGGTGTTACGTTTTCCTTTCCTCTTGTCCGCAGCCCGTGGTCTCGCGGTCGCGTTCCCGAGCACGGGACCCCGGGTTCGAATCCCAGCGGGGTCAGGGATTTTCACCTGCCTCGAGTTGACTGGGTGTTTGTGTTGTCCTCATCATTTCATCATCATTCATGAAAAGGGTGAGACTGCACTGAGCAGAGGTTGGGAATTTGTACGGGTGCTGATAACCGAGCAGTGGAGCGCCCCACAAAACAAAACATTATCCACTCCTCTTCTAACGAATTCTGACTGTCAGTAACCAACAAGCTTTGCTACGGTGCGGTACCGTATCTTATGTCTCTTGGACCACTGTCACTGGAGAACTAGTTTCGTGAAAAGGTTGGCATGCATCATGTATGCTGACCAGGCAGTGACTCAGATCACAAACAATCGGTTTGCTACTGCACAGTCCGAACCTCCAACCTGGAGGCCCCGCCAGAGTTTCCTTTTGGAGCCACATCTACTGAACCTTGGTACCGCATTCATCTGGTCTTTCCGGGTACAATCTTGAATCACAAGACGCCTACATCACTATCCCATATTCTCGTTGTTCATTTGCTTGCACGATGTGCGCTGCAGCCACTGATGCTACTTTCACGGCTATTTTCCAGGTTTTATCTCGAACTTACATGACTGATAAAAGTTTGAAATATACTTGAAAGTCTCTTCCTGTCAATTGCTAACATCAAGGGATGATCTTTTGTAAGGTGTCAGGCAAATCCAATACCTTCCATGAAAACCCGGACATGATAAGTAAATCCAGTAGTATGTTTCATAGCTCCGAATAAATCGTGACATTAAATTAACCAAAGAAATACGAGTAACGAGTGAGCAAATGGAATACCACAGACTAACACAAGAATGCCTAAATGTATGTCATACTTTCCCACCGTGAGACAGACGCAGTTCCGAGGGGAGAAACGAGCACAGAAGCCGAGTGCAGAACCGTGTTAAACTAGAAGGCCCTACGATAAGGGACAGACATCCACGTCGCCAGCTAACGGACAGGACAACCCCCCAGCCCATGTTAAAAGCTAGAGCCCTCCAGAAGAACAGTATAGATCTTACGATAACACTAAAAGGGCCACACCAGCTGCAAGTTTTAACGTGAGACTTTTTCGCGTCTCTGTTACGTTGCAAACTTTAAAAACATTGCCCCACCACGAAAAGCATAACGTTTCTCGTTGGATAGACAGAATTTTTGTAGGTGGAGCTTAAGGTTAACATTGAGACCCTGACTGGTCAGATGAAAACACAGCCAGATAGTTTTTTTTTAAACCAACTTCGGTAAATTGTAGTAAGGAAAAGTTAGAGAGGAGTTGCTTCCGAGACCGCGAGCTGGATGGAGCTGCGCTGGCCGCTGCCCCCTGACGAACACCGACAAGGTAATGAACGCACGCGATGCCGCATTTTTGAGCGCGTAAGGCTTCACTCAGAACTGCAGAAGTCTCATCTGTTACATCCCCTTTTTACGTAATACTAGTGTCGATCGTCAATTGAAGCTCATGGTATTCATATTTGCTACGTAAGTTAAAATCAGAAACGCGATGATTTTTCTGTTATATAATTATTGAGAAGCCACATCAGCCACTGTAATTTACAACAAGTTAGTTAAGTAATTAAAGATAATTGAGGGTCACTGTAGACCGTTTTGATAGTTTTCTCTTTTGTGAAACTTAATTTAAACCTAGATTATAGATGTGATATGGCATAGGTCATCAATCGGTCCATTGTAGAACTTGGAAACCCATTCAGGGAATATTCGTTCACATTTCCTGTATTAAAACATTTCCTTTTATCAATAGTGCAATTTATAAACAATGTTTTGTGAGTAGAATAAATTTTCCAGTGGTAAGCTTAACTGCTTTTTCGACGTTATTTTACCAGCTAACTAAAAATAGGAAAGCCTTGAACCCCTTCCACTAAATTTAGTTAGTATTAAGATTCTTTTACAGGGAGTGCAGTGGAGCTGACACTGAAATCTTCAAGTATTTGGGTATGTCATCGCTAGTATCACTGAACTCTTCTGAACTCTACATGTCATGTGTGGTCTGGCGTCTCCTTACCAGCAACGGGTCCCAGGTTCAAACTAGTCAATTCCCTAAAAAACACGCTCAGAGCGTCGTTACGCGAAAGTGGTTGGGAGACACGACTTAGAACAGACACCACGCAGAATGTTAGAGAATTGCGACCCTGCCAGGATGGTAAAATACCATGATTGAAGATCGACCACATGCCTAACTAGGTCAGAAAAATATCCTGTTTACAATTTTTCGTAGTAAAAAAAAATTTTTTGAAAGGTATAAATTGTCGAAAACAGTAGCTGCAGCGATAGATAGTAAAAGTATTCAATAGAAAGGGAGAAATTCTGGCAGAGACAATAGCATAATTAAGTTATGAATTTTAATATTGTTTGAATTAAGTTTTCTTTCCAATGCAGCGATAGATAGTAAAAGTATTCAATAGAAAGTGAGAAATTCTGGTAGACAAAATAGCATAATTAAGTTATGAATTTTAATATTGTTAGAATTAAGTTTTCTTTCCAATGCAAGCGCACAGGTGGCGGATACATCGTTGACAAGTTGGTTCTGACCCAACAAGTAAGTGATTGAATTGTCAACTCGTGTTTGCAAAATATTTATGAAACGCGTGAGATCATATGAGCGCATGTTGACTCGAAGTAGGGCGCGTGAATTGCCTTTAAAACAGAAAATAAGGGATTCGGAAAGATTAGCAATGGCAGATCGAGACCTTGACCGAATTGAGGTAGAGACCCAGCATGAAGATGGACAGAGAATAGAGGACAGTACAACAGACGATGCAGTAGCGCGAGAAATAGGACATATAACGCACCATAACGAGGATAATGTACGTCAAGGCATAGAAAACTTAAGTCAGTATACGACAGAGGAGCCGGAAAGTAGAGAGACAGTCGATGAGGATTCTAACTTGCGTCTTGAATACGTAGAACCCATAGTACAAGTAATCAGAGCTCCTCCACCACAGAGTCACAGCACAGTTCAATGCAATCGGTTGCGAAGCAAGACTTGGGAGAAAACACAGAGCGTAGGACGTCGGAAGAAAACGCAATGGGACCCACCAATCTGGCAGAATTATTACAATAAATTACGGAAACCATGACAAGGCAAAATAAAGACATAGCGAACCAAATTCAAATTCAGAATGCAGAAACCACGAGACAAATGCGTGAGATTAAAGAACAAAACAGAAAAAGTCAGTTACACCTAAGTCATATTGAAGACGAGGCAAAAGAATCTCGAGGAGTGATAGGAAACTTAATAACACGTCACAATCAATTGAGAACAGACATTGACAAGGTACAAGTGGACATACAAACATTGCGTAATGACATTCAGGACGAGATCAAAACATTACGTAACAACACCCAGGGAGAAAACAAGAAACTAGAGAAAGAGATAAACGTAGTTAATAGACAAGCAGCAGGTACAGCGCGTGAAATTGTTGAAAACAGTGTGTTACACAAACGTATCACAAAAGCAGCGCTGAAAAGATATGATAACCGCATAGTCAAAATAGAAGCGCAAACGAAGCGACAATTTCAGAAATTGCGAACAGAGTTGTTGCAAACCATTGAAGAGCGTAGTGAACAGCATCGAACAAGCACAGAGTCTGCAACCACATCCGTATCTGTAACAGCACCGCAAAAACAAGCAATTAACGAAGATATTACGCATTTGCGATTCCAATCACAGGCGGAAAGTAACATACGTGAAATCGGACAGCCTGCACAGCAACAAACACGTTTCGAAATTCTTGATGAAGAAACGTCATCACAAACACATGCGGAACCACAAATGTATGTTCCAAGACAGTTTGGATCGTGCAATGAAGCAGCAAAGTTAGCCAGACAAGATACCGAACCAATACCTGACAATGGAAAGCCAGGTCGCGAAGAGTACAGCGCAATGCATTCAGCTACACTTTCACAACCGATTGAAGAAAATTATTGCGTACCACTCCAACGAAACTACGCAAGGGTAGGCGAAAGTTACAGTGGACAATATCCAATGGATCTATCACAACCGGAAAGAACGACGGGAGAAATGATCAGAAACAAACGTGGCGAAGAATCGCGAATTTCATACGGAACTATGACGAAGTACGACAACGATCATTTCCTCACAGTCAGAAAATTTCAACACTTTCGAGAAGGAAACTAATTATATCCACGAACTTTTATTGATGAATTCTAGTAGGATTACCAGAACACTGGACGCTAGTACACAAATTAGACTTTATATGAGCACACATGTCAGGAACAGTCGCAGAAACCATGCAGAATGTTGCAGCGACATGTCGATCGTACGAAGATTTCAGAGAGAAGTTTCTCTCACGATATTGGTCCAGCGAAGCACAGAACAGAGTGAAGTACGAATTATTACAGAACCTATATTTTGAAAATTCAGGAGAGAAGAGTCCCGTGAAATTTTTCGAATTAATGGCAAAGAAAAATCATTGCTTAGATGTACCATACAGTGACGGAGAGTTGACTAAATTACGCGCGATGAAGTTACCATTGAAATACCAGCAATCATTAGTAGGTCGCGGAGGCAATGACGTCAAAGCATTTAAGGGATTCTAAGGGAACTAGAGTTCATGTTTTAGGAAGATGACAGAAGAAGAAGACGAAGCACACGTGAATACGAAAGCAAAAAAGCAGTGGAATCCACAAGACACAGTACGAAGAAACAATAATTACGAACAACGTGATAACTTTGCACCAAGAAACGACAATAGATTTCAACATAGAACCGGTTATGGATTTAGAAGAGAATATGGCAATAACTATAATTCACCCAGGAACGGCAACAACTATTACAGAGGGAATAACGACAACCGGAATGGGTACTGGAGAACCAATAGACCGACAAATTATCAACAAATTATCAACAAGCTGAACAAGAAAAGAGAATACAGATAGAAGAGGTGTAGGTAAGACCACCAAACCCCGATAAACGTTCGAATTGACAGCTAAGCGCCCACGCCAAAGAGAATGACGCACCGACCCAGGACAATTGCAGCACCTTGAACAGAGAAGTAAATACCTTATCACGAGAAGAGAAGAAGGAAGAAACAGAACCGCAGGGACCAGATGAAAACGAAGACAAGAAAATAACAATATCGTGTTGGGACGAAATTAATTGGGAGAATACTGACGAGGAAGATGAATTACCAGAGGCATGCACAACGAATGTAGGAGGAAAGGACGAAGTAATGAGTATTACAGAGTTATTTGAGATGGAAACCAGGGAAAGCGAATTCAATGAGGATAATGCGCAGTCGACAGAAGTTGAAAATAAGTTACTAGTGGGCACACAACCCAACGTATATAATGAAGGAAGTTATGAAGCGATAATTAGAGCATTTAGATGCGATTATGTGGAAGTAGCGACGAAGAAGGAGAATATAGACGAGGATGAGGAAAAAGTAGAGGATGTTGAAGAAAGCGTAAATGAAGGAAGAAACAGAGAAGAGGAAATAAAAGAGAGAGAAGTAGCAGTCGAAGCTTATCCTACAGAAAGTTCGAATTCACAAGGGAAATGCCTGAAAAGACTCATGTATGATTCAGTGGAGGATTCGTTGACGCAAGAAGAAGAAGAACAGAACCAACCCTTTCAAATTCAACCAATTGTGAAGGGCATGGTAAAGCATACCCCAGTCAATAATGTAATTGATAGCGGAAGTGAACTGACTGCGATCTCAGAAAATTTATTCATGCAGTGTAATGCCAATGAGGAATTACCAATTCTGAAAACACGTAAGATTAAAGTAAGAGGTCCTATTAGAAACAATGCTGCGGAAGTTACGAGACAAACAAGGTTAACTCTTTCGTGTCAAGATCAAAAGATCGAAGCCAACTTCATGATTATACCTAAACTAATTGTAGATTTGATTATAGGTGCAGATTTTTTAAATGAGAGACGAGCGAGAATAGATATGGGGAAAGGTAGCGTAACATTCGGGAATGTCACACTTCCCTTTGAGCAAAAGCTAAAATTAGAAGAAATACCATTTATAAACAAACAATTAAGAATGACGCGAGATAAAGAGGATGAAGAATTAGAATGGTATGCACAAAAGGGGGAATCGCCTCAACTCATGTTAGAAGTCCATAAAACAATCGACGAAAAATTGCAAGAAGTTCAAGGTATTTCAGAACACAGTAAAAGAGAATTAGAGGGTATTTTACGAGATAAAGCAGCGGTATTTTTACCTAAGACTGGCAGTATTAAACACTTCCAGTACAAGAAATTCAAGTAAATAATCGGCACAATATTTCAAGTTTATGTTGCAGATAATATCGGCAGGTGAAAGAAGAATGAAGAGAGAGGAAGGTGTGAAAAAGAAAGTAGTTTCAATAAAAATCAAAAACAAAAATAACACCAATAGTAGCATAGATTAAGGTGAAGGGATAAAGCGTAGATAGTCTATCAGCATGAAATACTAAAATGCTATACACCACAACACTGCACAAAAAAATAAAAAACGAATTTGAGGATTCTTGTAGAAGTTAAGACTCAAAATATCTTAGAATTGTAACATGGAAAGGGCGCCGAAATTTGTAAAGCTTTTTAAGAAGGCATAAAACAATGTAGGCACTAGACATATGTTAGATGATTATAAGTAAAACTTTTTGTAAGAACCATTGTAAAAACTCCAGCAAGGACGAGATGCAACAACCCACAAGTTGCAACCAGAGAAGTATCAAGAAAGGAAAGAACGTAATTAGCAAGACATGATTCCTACAAGGCAGAAGCGTCAAGAGAAGGGAAAGGATAGTGATACCAACAAAGGGCATTGTAAATCTGCTGCTGAAGGGACTGGTGCAGGGACTAACAAGCAAACACTGGACTTTCACCACTCGTAAACCCCACTCAGCGGAGCGTGCAAAAAACCGCCCAACGAGAAGACGGCTTGGGCAAGCCACCACTGGCAAAAAATATCTGTAAAAGTCACGATACTGCTATTAAACAGCGTGCTGACGCACGAAACTGAAGAAAACTTCCACAAAGTAAAAATGACATGCTCAAACAATTTATCACACTGTTACTAAGAGGAGAACTTCAAAGCGACTAGTTATCAATAAATATTTCCATATCCTGCCCAGAGAAGAACCAAGAAGCAAGTAAGAAGCAGAGAAAAAGCAGGAAGAACAGAAGTTGAAGATTCGCAAGATTGAGACCAAGAAAGAAGATGGGAGAAGAATAGACGACATACCTTCCCAAATCCCTATCCTATTGTAAACTAGTCCTCTGCGAAGTATTACTACAAAAAACGACCACTTTCAGCGACACATAATGATGACTTTCATGCATACAAAGCCAGTAAACCACGAGATTCTGCAAACACAGCTCCATTCCATTATGGGACCTCCACAACAGCAACACACACTTGCAAAGGCAACAAGGAACGACAAACGAAGCTGTACATCAAATACTTGCCCATATCCATCTCGCTCAAGTCCACCACCTTTGTGCAAAAACATTCGCCAACCTCATGCTTAAACATTCATAGGATTTTGTGAATGTGTGAAATCAAATTATGTCATGTAGGAATTGTGCAAAAGAAATGTGTGAAGAATTAAATAAGTTAAGCACACCAGACAGCTAATAAACTACAAAATAACAGTCATCGACTATGGACTTAAGTTAAAAATAGACTGTCGATAAAAATAAGTCATTAGTTCTGAAATAGACAGTATATAAAGAACAAAAGTAAGGCACAATAAACACTAAAACTATATGCCACTTATTTTCTCCTCATTAAAACAAAAGAATAATTAATATTACTTATTTTCTCCTTATAAACACAAAGAATAAAAAATTATCTTGTTGGATGTTTTCCCTTTTTTTACATTTATACCACTTGTTAGGATAATATCTGAATACTTGTGTATGTATATTTCTTTGTCAAAGCAATTCTTGGAAATAATTCTTATTTGTTAGTGTAACAATGTTGAAATGAGTGTCTAGAAACAAAAACATTTTACTTGTACATAATATTTAGAAAATGTGTTAGGAATAGATTTTACTTAATTACTACATTTATAAAAGAAATATTTCTAAGAAAATCGATGTGAAAGACACCTCACTTTCGATAACAAACTTCTTAAAAAACATACTTCACACTTAAATAAAGAAAGAAAAGAATTAAAAATTAATAATAATAATAATAATATAAAAATATACTACTCTTGTCAATATAAACATATTTTTGAGAATAATGTGGAAGAATATAAAAATATAAATTAGTAATACAAACTAGCATAGAACCAGAATAACGTGGCTGAACAGTAGGCAACAAAATTTAGATAAAGGAATAATTTTTGACTGGCTTAGACAACGATTCAGTCATTGCCTAACTTCAGCGCAAAAATTAAGTTCGAAGGGTGGTGATAAGTAACGTGTCAGGCAAATCCAACACCTTCCATGAAAACCCTGACATGATAAGCAAATCCAGTAGTATGTCACATAGCTCTGAATAAATCGTGACATTAATTTAACCAAAGTAATACGAGTAACGAGTGAGCAAATGGAATACCACTGACTAACACAAGAATGCCTAAATGCATGTCATACCGTCCCACCGTGAGACAGACGCAGTTCCGAGGGGAGAAACGAGAACTGATGCCGAGAGCAGAACCGTGTTAAACTAGAAGGCCCTACGGTAACGGACGGACATCCACGTCGCCAGCTAACGGACAGGACAACCCCCAGCCCATGTTTAAAGCTAGAGCACTCCAGAAGAGCAGTATAGATCTTACGATAACACTAAAAGGGCCACACCAGCTCCAAGTTTTAGTGTGAGACTTTTTCGCGTCTCTGTTACGTTGCAAACTTTAAAAACATTGCCGCATCACGAAAAGTATAATGTTTCTCATTGGATAGACAGAATTTTTGTAGGTGGAGCTTAAGGTTAACATTGAGGCCCTGATTGGTCAGATGAAAACACAGCCAGATTTTTTTTAAAACCAACTTCAGTAAATTGTAGTAAGGGAAAGTTAGAGAGGAGTTGCTTCCGAGATGGCTAGCTGGATGGAGCTGCGCTGGCCGCTGCCCCCTGACGAACACCGACAAGGTAATGAACGCACGTGATGCCGCATTTTTCAGTGTATAAGGCTTCACTTAGAACTGCGGAAGTCTCATCTGTTACATCCCCTTTTTACGTAATACTAGTGTCGATCGTCAATTGAAGCTCATGGTATTCACATTTGCTACGTAAGTTAAAATCAGAAACGCGATAATTTTTCAGTTATATAATTATTGCAAAGCCACATCAGCCACTTTAATTTACGACAAGTTAGATAAGTAATTAAAGATAATTGAGGGTCACTGTAGACCATTTTGATAGTTTTCTCTTTTGTGAAACTTAATTTAAACCTAGATTATAGATGTGATATGGCATAGGTCATCCTTCGATCCATTGTAGAACTTGGAAACCCATTCAGGGAATATTTGTTCACATTTTTGTTGAACACAGTTGGTTTTTATCATCCTGTATTAAAACATTTCCTTTTATCAATAGTGCAACTTAAAAACAATGTTTTGTGAGTAGAATAAAATTTCCAATGGTAAGCTTAACTGATTTTTCGACGTTATTTTACCAGCTAACTAAAAATAGGAAAGCCTTGAACCCCTTCCACTAAATTTAGTTAGTATTAAGATTCTTTTACAGGGAGTGCAGTGGAGCTGACGTTGAAATCATTAAGTATTTGGTTATATCATCGCTAGTCTCACTGAACTCTTTTGAACTCTACATGTCATGTGTGGTCTGGCGTCTCCTTACCAGCAACAGGTCTCAGGTTCAAACTAGTCAATTCCATAAAAAACACGCTCAGATCGTTGTTGGGCGAAAGTGATAGGGAGACACGACTTTGAACAAACAGACACCACGCAGAATGTTAGACCTTCTTCTCACGGAACATCTCCTTGCGTTTAGCGGTGTAGCAGATGTAATAGAACTTTATGACAAAGAATCCACAGCTTCCCAAGATATAATATGATGTAGAACCTATAATCTGTAATATTTTAGAAATGTTTTTTTTTAAACAATTGATAGGTCAAGCTGAATTATCCTCGTGTCACTCATTTGCTTCTTGGCGCCTTTACCGTATGCATTGAAAGCAGAAGGCGATGTTGCTGTACAACTAAGATTAATTACAAACGATTCAAATCTGTATTACTTTTGTTTGGTATTACTAATATTTCCCGTCCTACCATTGTTTTAAACGTTTTTACTGCTATATATCGGTGAGCGCCTAATGAAGTTGGTTGTTACTAATACGATGATGCTATTGATCGTCACCCACTGCTGCTGCCATAAACGCAAATTGCACGATCAGTAACAGAACCTGCGTTTATTCAAATTTCATTTTACTAGGTCTGAAACTTTTAAAAGAAGAACTTCGTCACAACGCAAATAATAGCGTTGAAATATTCATATTTCTTTCACGGTTACGCATCACTTCGTTAGCAACGGACCAATAGTCATTGATCGTGCCGATTTTACGGCCGCTCCCTACATTAAGATAATTTCTCTTTCTTGCCTTGCTAATCACCTAAGACAAATATCATTTGATTATTCACCAAAGTGGAAGAGGATTTACACAGAGAGCAGCTTTAAACGTAGTTTAGGGAGTGTTTTAACGTCTGGCACTACTTTTCTTGGCCAAATGCGTATCACAGTTTTCGGTTCTTGCAGACCTCGTAGCGACGAAAGTTCAACAGAAATCGCACATGAACGCCAGACTCGGAAGCAACACCACCTGCTGATGGCTACATCATCAAGCCACCTACACATTGTTTCCAGTGTCAAACCGGTATTTGTCTCCTTAACGATGTCTAAGCACATCGTACACCCTCGGCTGGAGGTTTAGACGGTGTCTCCATGTCGCTAGCACAGTCATTCGAGCTGCATTATGGAATGGTCCGTCCTATCTGTACAGAGTCCCCTTTAGGGTCCTCTGGCTACTTCTGGCCAGTGAACGTCTTTACTAGACAGTGAAGGAAACGTTCTAAAACCTTCAGCACCTTTGAACGAGGAGGCTGCCCTTGGCGCTCAACAACTCAAAAAATGGCTCGGAGCACTATGGGACTTAACATCTAAGGTCATCAGTCCCCTAGAACTTAGAACTACTTAAACCTAACTAACCTAAGGACAGCACACAACACCCTGCCATCACGAGGCAGAGAAAATCCCTGACCCCGCCGGGAATCGAACCCGGGAACCCGGGCGTGGGAAGCGAGAACGCTACCGCACGACCACGAGATGCGGGCGCTCAACAACTGATACACCATTTTAGCCATAGGGCCATCGATTCTTCTTAAATGTCTAGGTTCCAGGGAGAAGGGATGTTGACACCCGCTCCGATACCAACATCGACAATAACGATATGGTTACCCAATTTCACCAGCTATAAATATGCGAAAGAAAGCAGTAATTCGGGTTTCTAGGAACATAGGGTGAGGCAGAAACCTCCCGCTGACTACCATGCCCCATACTATGATAACCTCGGGCACTACGTCCGCTCTACGTACTCCATCCTGATACTACTCGGACGGGATTTTTGCTGCAACTATTTCTATGGATTGTTAATGAATTGTAAATAGTTGTCGTCTGGGCACCTTAATGTATCCTGTGGATGACAAGGCTCTTCAACGGTCATCAGAATCAGAACATTTTTATCACTGTTTGAAGTGTACTTTGTCGTGTATTCACTAATTTGTGCTATGTAGATACCGCTACAACAGTCAGTAATGGCTTAGAAATCCCGCCATTGGTCAAACGAGGCTTAGGAAATGGACGCCTGGACAGATGGCCGCGGTATATGATGGCACACACGATTTGGAGTGGGCCATTAGGGCAAAAAAAACATGATGCGTTACATCACAATTTTCACAAGGGTGTCATTCAGGCTGTTGTTAAAGACATTCTCGTGTGGGAGACGTTCAGACAGAATGAAATGGGATCCTTTATAGCATCGCATCTTCCATATAGCAACGCAAAGCTACCCCTACCTTCACCCAAAAAAGTTTCACCATCCCTGGTTTGAAAACAGTTTTTGAAACTAAAATAAACGAATTCTCATATACGGTTTGAAAAGAATGTCGACGCATATGCTTCTAAAAAGATGATGGCTACTTAAGAATTGGAACAAACAAGCAACAGAAATGTTAATCAGGATCTGTAACGCCTTTGATGAGTGAGGATGAGTACGGATCGATCGTAATGACTATCAATTAAATGTGACGAGCTAGAACTGAATCTAGGTATCCAAATTTCTCAGGAAACGTTCTGCGGATTGATCTGTATAAGCACCTTAGACAAGATCAAAGATTTTGACTGCTGCCGTCCCACATTCTTCGCCGACTTTCAAAAATCAGCCTGGTCGAAAGTTTCAAGTTACTGGAATACAGTGCGCTTCTAAACATTTAAAACGAACGGAAAGGGGGAAGCGAAATAGCGGGATTAGAACAACATAAATTAGATCCAGTGTACAATGTGTTATTACTGAGGTAAATGCTGATAGGCTTACTCCATACTGTTGCTTGTTTCCTTATATTTGAAAGCATACAGCTTATATTGAAACAGTCTAGCTAGTTAAGAGTAAATTATGATCTAATAGCTGAAAATAGCCCAACTATCTAGACGGGGGCATCAGTTCACCAAGACGTGGTTCAACTATCGAACCAGTAGGATAAAGGGTCAGAAAAACTGTTGGTCATATTTCGTCTCTGAATATTGTGAAGCAATTGCCTGTAAGAAATGGACAGTTTTCACGAACTACTTCCAGACTGAATCGCAGTAGAGATTCTGCCTCAATATCCAACTGAATATGTTTAAAATTTGCAGTAAACCTTGAATCAAGTCGAATGGAAGCAGGTGAAGATCAGTAAATCTAACAATCTGGTGCCCCTCTGTTAGAGCATTAGCCAGTCTGGCAATTCTAACATACGAGATGTATGACGTGACGCTGAAACGTTCCTTAATCTTAAATTCTGTTGAGACTGTAACACAAAATGTGAAGCTGTCGGAGTACTGAGGAAATGAAACTCATAAGTAGGGAGACATGCCATGTATGGAACAATTATGAGGCATAATCTCCAATGATCAAGATAGGACAACTACTTTAACGATTTACTGGCAGTCAGATAATTCTTACGCATAATGTATACGACTTAGAGACCGTCCCAAAGTAAGGAGTCCAAAAGCAGTTTCAGGTTGCCCATCTAACAGCTTCTAAGTGTAATAGGATCTTCATTTTCAGTGTTTCATATAACCAATAATCGAAATTTAAAAAAAATTATGTTCTGACATAATCTATTCTTTAAGAGGTATAATCTTACGCGAAAGGTTCAACACAGGAAGATGTTCAATTGGTTCAAATGGCTCTGAGCACTATGGGACTTAACATCTATGGTCATCAGTCCCCTAGAACTTAGAACTATTTAAACCTAACTAACCTAACGACAGCACACAACACTCAGTCATCACGAGGCAGAGAAAATCCCTGATCCCGCCGGGAATCGAAGCCGGGAACCCGGGCGCGGGAAGCGAGAACGCTACCGCACGACCACGAGCTGCTGACGAAGATGTTCAAATGTGTGTGAATTCCTAAGGCACCAAACTGCTTAGATCATCGATCCCTAGACTTATATCTTACTTAAACTAACTTAAACTACCGTATGCTCACACTTACCCATGCCCGAGGGAGGACTCGAACCTCCTGCGGGAGGGGCCGCGCAGTTCGTGATATGACGCCTGAAACCGCGAGGCCACTCTGCGCGGCCATCACAGGAAGGCAAGTAATACAGTTGTCGTATGACTTGATGCAGCGTAACTTCCCGATCGCAAATACCGGGATATGTCAATTCCGTGTTTGATAATGAGAGCACCTAGTCTCCTCCGACAAACTTTACGCATTGTTATCAACCCTTGAGAAACTTTTTCTCGCTGAGACCCCTCGCAAAACGATGAAAGGAAAAATATTTATTTCTTACTGTCTTTCTGCTGTTCATGCAGTAGATATACTGCATCGGCCATGAGGATCAATTATTACTTCTTTACTGCTAACTGTATTCGCAACACATTTTGCAGACAGTGTCCGCAAGTAGCACTGAATGTACCTTGCAAATTTTTATTATTGTACGACATAAGGTTCAGGGCACATGACGTCATAAACATTGAGGTGCACAATGAACTATCTGTTACTTAGAACGCCGTACAAATCACCCAGTTTACTAGTCCTATGTATGATCACGAGAGCACTTTGTGGCTTCCAACAAACTTCAAACAAAATTTCAAACAAAATTTCAAACCTTTTAAGAACATTTCCCTCTTACGTGTTTAACGTTAAATGTTTAACACAATAAGTCGTTATAAGGTGATTAGAAGTATGAAGCTGTTTAGTACATGAAAGTTGGGTTCTTTAAAAAATCGAAGGTTTACTGGTAGATACTCCTCCGTTCATGAATATGTAGGGAGTAAATAACTCATACAGCCGAAATCAGAAATATCCTTAATCTAATGGAGAACTAGCTAAACATCACAGACTCCCCTTCAGGGGCTTTATGCATGGTGTAGCGTTCTTCCTGAAGCGTTCACCTGTCAATATGATTCATACATTTTAATCTGTCTTATTCGTTGTGTTATATCTCAATGACATCCTCGGCCGCTCCCAATGACACCTACCACAGGGGAAGATAATATTACTTCTCTAAAGTGATGTAGATTTCTCACTCGTTAACCCTCTGTTTTCTTACGAATTTCGTGCTAAAGTCAACGTTTTACCCCCATTATTCAAAATTGTTAATTGTTAATACATTCTCACTACAAACTTTCGTTTTTCAGACTCATTGGAAGCTTCAGTATGAAAACTTCTTATTGTGGTGCTATGGGAACTATGACTCTTTCTTTCTTCTTTCTTTTGCTACTGCCTTTATCCCGCATTGTACGCAGGGTCGGCAGGATTAAGGACGGATTTGGCATGGTTAATTGTAATGGGTGGCCGGACGCCCTTCCTACTACCACCCCATACGCCCCGGGACGGAATTAGTTCACCCCAGCTGTCTGTGTCTGGTGTAAATCATGAAACAGTGTGAATGTGTTTCAAATGTCGGCGGGTCGTGTAACTGATGCGCGACGTGGGCACCGACCCGGTATTTACCTAGTAGGATGTGGAAAACCGCCTAAAAACCACATCCAGGCTGGCCGGCACACTGGCCGTCGTCGTTCATCCGCCAGGCGGATTCGATCCGAGTCCAGGAAGCAGCTCGGTAGTGCTCTCGGCCACCCTGGCGGGTGGAATTCTGACTCACTTATCTGACGCAAATATCTTTGACTTTCAAGTTTATATTGCTAAAATGGTGCAGGTGTTTGAACTTCGAACCAGTTTTAACAAATTTTGATACTGTGCTGATGAAATATAGGAGTTTGTAGGTGTGCTTAAATATATTTGACTTTCACAGAAATGGTTGGTATCTTTGACCTAGGCACCAATCGAAGTGAAGGTTACGAAATTTTTTGCTGTGTAATTTCGAACTTAGCGCAACTCAGACGTAACTGTCACATTTTAATTGTTCACTGGGATTGGCTGCAAAGAGGGAGGAAAGTGCGTGGTACAGAGCACAGCTGGGTTTGTTCCATCATCTTAGACTTTTTTCTCCACTAGCCAACTTGCTCAGATCCATCATCTTCGATTTTTATTACTTGTTCCATTTTGATGGCTCCTAAAATACTGAGCCGTGAGTGGCTGGTGGGGGAAGGTGAAAGAGGTGGGTAAAAGTAGGGAAGCGGATGTGGCAGGGAGTCGCGTGTCTTGAGAAGATGATGTCATAGATAAAGAGGACAGGGCCTGAGGGTCCCACTTCATGATGATTATGCTGCAATAAGTGTGTCTAAATACCTTTAGCCCTATTACTCTTATCTTGTCAACTGCTCTGAAGTACCACAGTAGTTCTGTGAGTGAAGTGTTAATTTGCACAATTTTTTTTTCAATGTATCGATTATACATTTCTTTCTTCTGGTATGGTTGATTTGCAGGCTTTCTTTCATACTTGGTTCTATTTAGTTCTTCCACTCACTGCTGACGCTTGAACAATGGGCTAACAGTACAGTATCTACAAATGTCGTAATATAATTCATTAACACATATGTGTCGTTCGTTATCTCAGTTTACGTATCAGAAAACTTCCTCTAGTAATGCCGGTGAAACGGAATCTTCTTTCCTGGATCGTCTCTCAGTTCTGAACTGTTCACTATCCTGGTGAAACGATGAAGCAATGATCTACCAATGCCTGTGATACGGGATCTCCTTCCCTGGAACGTCTCTCAGTTCTGAACTTCTCACTATCCTGATGAAGTCTAATGCAAGTTGTGGCATGAATGTACATAGGACGAACTCGAACGTAACCAAACAAATTTTGGTGATAGTCCAGGGATACTTTCTGAGTATGTAGGCAAAATGGACGCATGGTCTATGGTGGGTCATTACAAAAGTAATAATGATTTCTTTGATTTTATAACCCAATAAGCCCACAGTAGTGAACAGATTGCTGATACTCAAGTATCAGGACGTTCAATACAAAACAGAGGGTAATGCAAGAACCGTCACACGACACATGTACACTTTTATCTATCAGTGTCCTTTAAAATACATAACAAGCACACAACTGTACGCTAGCAAGTACCGTTCATTGCCCTACACGTTTAAAAATCCCAGGAGTTTTGCGTATTGCCCCCGGGACTGCAACAGTCCTAGCAACCAGGCCCATGTGAGTATCGACCGGAGTCTCGTAAATTAGAGATCTTCAGATGCTTCCAGGAGAATAAGTCAATTGCTGTCATATCTGGTAACCGAACTGGTCATGGAACGAAATCACTGCGGATGACGACTGTTGAACACAAGTTTGAGAGCAAAGAATAATATGGGCATTACTATTGCAAACAGCAAGTTCCACGAGTGAACTGAACAAGATACACAGCGTAAACTACCGACTATTGCGTTATTGACCAGATATTTATAGTGAAGATGAGAAACCAAGTGAAATTCAATTACTCTGCAATGGGCCACTGAAGACAGCGCGTCCTGTTTATGAAAATACTCAGAAGCTATTCCTGAACAGCATCCGAAATCTTGTCTTATGGTTCTAGTACACCATATTTATAGAGAGTGAAAACATTATGACCATTGCCTACCACGAGACTGAATGCCTCCTGGCAGCGTTACAGACGCATGCTTAACCCTCGCACCGCGCGCTGGGGCCTTAGGGAACCTAGCGTAAATTTTACTGTGTATTACAAAGAGTATGTTGGCTACAATTTATTGAAACGTAGTATATATTAGATTGGTAACATTGCCTACATGAGTGCGATGTTAAGTCAAACATTTTCAATGCTGTTGCGGTAGTGTCAAGCTATAAAGATTGTTGAACGCCCGTGGGGGTTTTGATTACCGCAGCGTGAGTTCCGTGTAGCTCATTTATGCAGATTGAAAATAACTTGGTAAGTATACAATATTGAAATATATATTGTGTGTAACTTATAACTGTTTACTTTCCATGTAGCACTCTATTATTTTATTTTATTTTTCAGCGACAATGAGTTAACGACTTATAACAGATGACGATATATGAAACGCACTTGTGGACGAGTTGCACCAGGAAGATGATTCTTTTGGAGGTCTAGATTCTGATGAAGATCCTGATTTTGTCAAAATACAGGAACCACTACGTATGCAAGAGTGTGGAGAAGACGATGATGATAGTCATGGTAGTTCTTCTATCACAGACATCCTTCTTGGTAAGAATGGCTATAAGTGGTCTTCAGCTACACCATCTTCGAGAGGAAGAACTAAATCCAGAAATTAATTTACTCACCTCCCAGGATTAAGGGATCAAGCGAGGTATATTTCTGGTCCAGTTGAAATATAGCAATTATTAGTGAAAGATGAAATTCTGGACATGATTGTCGCGTACAGGAACGACGGAACTATT
Organism: Schistocerca serialis cubense; assembly: GCF_023864345.2. Lineage (NCBI taxonomy): Eukaryota > Metazoa > Arthropoda > Insecta > Orthoptera > Acrididae > Schistocerca > Schistocerca serialis. Next base: position 353,483,772 of record NC_064642.1, on the reverse strand, counting down.
CGCAAACGTTCTTCAATCAGAAATCCGGAAAGTTACCATAACACAACAAACATTGTAGAGCTAAGAGCTGCCATTGGGCTCTTGTATCTCTACGATGTAAACAAGGTTTCTCACACAAATGTAGAAGAACTATGGTCTCCTACATTTTCCAATGCCCTGTTTCGCGCTACAATGTCACAAAGACGAATTCAGTTTTCGACTAGCCGTCTAAGATTTGATGACAAAGCAACCCGCATGCAAAGAGAACAGAGAACAAATTTGCTCTCTTTCCAAACATCTGGACTAAATTGATTGATAAGTGCAAATCTCTTGCACCCCTTTCGAATATTGTATAATAGAAGAGTAGCTAATGGACTTCTATGGCAGATGACCATTCACAATATACATGTCTTCAAAGCCGGACAAATATGGAATTACGATTTTGATGTTGAAGTGTTCATTGGTTCCTAGATTTACTCCGTGCTAAACGCTATTCCATACACTGGAAACGTAATAACAGAAAAAAATGAAGCTATCCTATATTATTATTTGAGAAAGTTATCACAACCTATTGATGGCACTAGTAGGAAACTGACTGTCGACAACTGGTTTCCGTCAGTTCCTCTTTATCAGAAAATGATTAAATTCTTTGGTTTGACAGTGTTGGAAACTGTAAGAAAAAATAACCCTGAAATAACACAAGCAATTTCACTTGCTTAAAATGTCGGAAATACACAATTTGCCGTTAATTTGAATAAGACGCTACTGTCATACGTCCCAAAGAAGAATAAAGCTGTACTCTTGCTGTCTACCATGCGCTACTCAAAGAACATCGACAAAACAACAGGAAAACCTGTAATGATAATTTTATACAATAAAACAAAAGGTGGTACTGACACTTTTGATCAGCTGTGCAAAACTTACACCACTGCACGTGCAACAATAAGATGGCCTATGAGGGTCTCCTGTGGCATTGTGGATCAAAGTGGGATAAATGCCATCCTTCTATTTACCCTTTCCAGCACTGAAGTAAAGAAGCCACGAAGGAAATTTCTACATGAACTGGCATGGAACTTAATTGCGCCTCACCTAAGGGCTGGATTGAATGTAGCCACGCTACGACGGAATGTGAAGAGAACTCTAGAAGAAATGTTGGAAGTAGACACTGCTGCACCAGACAGACCAGAACCTCTAACCAGCGAAGTGAGATGTTAACTATGTTGAAGCAAAAGCGACAGAAAAGCAAAAAAAATGTGTTGCCAGGATTGTAAAAGGGTGATGTGTGATGAACATAGAGCCCTAAATTGTACGGAGTATGCTCACTGACAATGCAAATGGTGACTGATATAATAGGTACATTTGTTTCACTTGATTCATTTCATTTTCTTATGCGTTTTTACGCAAATATACTATAACAGTAATTTTGTAGACACTGTATGCCAAAATATCCTGTAAAAATCAAATAATCCATTATATTATATAACATTACATTACTTTACACATTCAGGTTCAGACTCACGTTGAATTTATACATTAATAATCAATTTATATGAAAACTCATTTTCAGTAAAGTGCTTAAGTGTAACATTACCAAATTTGTAAATACATTGTAGTAACTAAATAAAGTCAAGTATGACATTCTGTTGCATTATACACATTTAGATATACTACTGTAATTTAACATGTTTTTGCCCAAATAACAGAAAACCTGTCTCTATGTTGTCACGTATACTATACCCAACGGAACAAATAGTCCTGTTACGGGAAAAGCCACGTATAACCCTCTTACTAAAATTTAGTTTTGTTTCCAAATTAAGTACACTATGGGAGGATCGTCCTGTTAACAGGAAAAGCTAATCAATAGTTACCCTTTTTATAGCATTTGACTGTGTGTTGTTTCTAATAGATAAGTTAATCAGACTATTCAATTCTTTTCCAAAGATTTAACGCAGTGGTTAAATAGAAACGCAGTATGAATAATATTGTACTGAAGCTAAGACAACTCAGTTCCGTGTTCATTTAGTGCTTCAAAACATGTACTAATGATCGCTAGCCTATCCAAGCAATTAAACAGTGAAGTATTGGAAAATCAGAATATGAATTTGGCCTACTTTCTTCCTACTGTTTAATTTGGTTCTTCAAATGAAATATTACTCCACTTAAACAAAGTTGGTGCAGACACTGGAATTTCATTTTGACTGCTACATTACGTTTTTTTTAAAAAAAAGAAAAATGTTCAGTAGGTAACTTCAAGGAAGCTAAAAAAATTTGGCCAGAATCATTTTCTATAATAAACAACTTGAATACAGAAAATAGTTAGATACTAAAGCACACACTTTTTAACTGGTCGTTTCACTTCAAGAAAACAAATTCCTAACTGGACTTTACTTTCAAAAGCTATTATTCTTTGAACTAACTCTGTATCCTCTTTTACAAGGTTCTAGTAACTTAGGTAGACTTTGATTGGATTTTATGTAAGCAACTTCTACTATAACGCTTTGCAATTGTTAAGAAAACACAAAAACTATTTAAATGGTGCCTCTTTATATTAACTTGGCACTTCATATATCTGTAAAATGAGGTGCTCGGATTCATAAACACAAAGAAGGAACCTTATATAGGTGTATGATTAGGATGAAATAACAGGGTGAACCACGTTGTTTATAGTTCAAGAAAGATTATTAAAACACAGTTTAAATTAATGGTTCACGCTGTACAAAAGTAAATTTACTATAGAAGTCTTATCTGACAGCAGTCGAATTGGGTGTGGCGAACAATTATGGCGGCTACACTGCCCACAGTACAGCCCGCAAGTCTCTTGCTGTATGGACCGAATATCTCTTCTTGGCGTTGGTAAAATTCACATACAGTGGCCCAACAACTCGCAGTTATGCCATAAGCCGTTTGCAGTCTCCATCCGAGGAATTTGTGCGAATTTGCATGCAAATCTTCTCCTGCTCCACAAAACTATTGCCTCAGTCACTTCTGCCTACAAACTGTGCGTGTTACTTCCTGTACTTGCTCTAGGTAGCGCGCCAGTTCTCCCTTGCCACCTTTTCTACCCCCCAGAGCCACTTTCGTTTTAAAGAAAAGCACACTGGCTTTTACATAACGCCTATTTCTCATATCGTTGCTAAGCGTGACCATTTCTTAAAGTGTCAAATTTACATCAACATGAACAATTTATACATACAAAGTATTTTTAAATACGAAAGGTCATCAGAAATTTATTTAACCTAATAAACAATTTAAATAGTATGAGACCTGAATTTCTCCTGGTGTATACAACTTTCAAATAACTTCCGGAAATCCAGCCAGGTAACACTTTCGCGACCGCCGATATTTCGGCGGGAGAACACCCCGCCATTTTCAAGGCAAACTGCAACGGACAGGCGACGTACATGCAAATTTAAAATCTCAACGAATCAGACGGAGGAACACGAGTGAAGAGAGAGACCACATCGAAACTCACTAAAATATCAGAGTCATTCAACCGCAGTCCCTCCAAACGAGTTAAAAAATCAGCGGAGTTCCAGATATGATGTTCACACCGACCTACTTGTGGACTCAACAGAGAAGCAAGATGCTTGGCTACACGAGATGTCGGAGCGCCGATGGAAGTCACTATAGGACGGAAAGGACCAACAGCTTCCTGAAGAAAAGTGGTTTGTCGCAGGACACTATCAAGAGTCTTAACACCTATAGTGCTGTTCCCCCTATGTTATATGGCCTTCCAACGGCTCACAAGGAATGGGTTCCTTTCCGTCCTATAGTGAGTAACATCGGCGCTCCGACATATCGTGTAGCCAAGCATCTTGCTTCTCTGTTGAGTCCACAAGTAGGTCAGTGTGAACATCGTACCAGGAACTCAGCTGATTTTTTACGTCGTTTGGAGGGACTGCGGTTGAATGACTGATATTTTAGTGAGTTTCGATGTGGTCTCTCTCTTCAATCGTGTTCCTCTGTCTGATTCGTTGCGGTTAGTTGAGCCCAGGTTTGGTGCTGAATTAACTGATCTCTTTCGGCATGTGTTGACATCCACTTACTTTTTATTTCATGACCAGTATTACCAGCAGACAGATGGAGTTGCGATGGGTAGTCCGTTGTGTCCTATGATCGCAAATTTGTTTATGGAAGACTTCGAGGAACGTGCATTGGATTCGGCGCATTTGAAACCCGCCTGTTTCTTTAGATACGTTGACGATACCTTCGTTGTTTGGCCACATGGTAGGGAGAATGTGAATATCTTTCTAGAACGTCTGAACTCAATCCACCCGAACATTCGTTTTACGATGGAGGTGGAAGAGAATGGTTGCCTTCTCTTTCTTCAAGTATTGGTTGGGAGAAAGGATGATGCATCATTGGGACATGCAGTCTACAGGAAACCTACTCACACCGACTTGTACTTACAGGCTAATAGTTGTCACCATCGGGCTCAGCGTGAAGTGGTACTTCGTACCTTGGTACACAGGGCCCATGTCGTTTCTGACGCTGAGACTTTGCCAGTTGAGCTGTCCCATCTTGAAGCTACATTTCGTCAAAATGGTTACAGTGATAGACAGATTGAACGTGCGTTGCGCTATCGACCAACTGTACAGCGGGTGATTGATGATAATTCTGAGTCAACACCTAAGTCTACTGCCTTTTTGCCTTACGTAGGAAACACGTCCAACATGATCGGTCGTATTTTACAGAAGTACGAAGTGAAATATGTTTTCCAACCTCCATCTAAAATTAGAGCACTTTTGAATTCCGTTCAGGATGATCTTGGAGTGCGTAAGGCGGGTGTATATGGTATTCCTTGTAGCTGCGGCATGGCATATATTAGTCAAACTATCAGGACCGTGGAGGACCGATGTACTGAGCATAAACGGCACACACGATTACAGCAGCCAAGTAGATCTGCTATTGCCGAACATTGCTTGTTGCGAAATACAGGAAGATCAGCAGCGGATAGGCACTTGGTGCAGGGAGTGGCAACTGACCCTTAACATAGACAAATGTAATGTATTGCGAATTCATAGAAAGAAGGATCCTTTATTGTATGATTATATGATAGCGGAACAAAAACTGATAGCAGTTACTTCTGTAAAATATCTGGGAGTATGCGTACGGAACGATTTGAAGTGGAATGATCATATAAAATTAATTGTTGGTAAGGCGGGTACCAGGTTGAGATTCATTGGGAGAGTGCTTAGAAAATGTAGTCCATCAACAAAGGAGGTGGCTTACAAAACACTCGTTCGACCTGTACTTGAGTATTGCTCATCAGTGTGGGATCCGTACCAGGTCGGGTTGACGGAGGAGATAGAGAAGATCCAAAGAAGAGCGGCGCGTTTCGTCACCGGGTTATTTGGTAACCGTGATAGCGTTACGGAGATGTTTAATAAACTCAAGTGGCAGACTCTGCAAGAGAGGCGCTCTGCATCGCGGTGTAGCTTGCTCGCCAGGTTTCGAGAGGGTGCGTTTCTGGATGAGGTATCGAATATATTGCTTCCCCCTACTTATACCTCCCGAGGAGATCACTAATGTAAAATTAGAGAGATTAGAGCGCGCACGGAGGCTTTCAGACAGTCGTTCTTCCCGCGAACCATACGCGACTGGAACAGGAAAGGGAGGTAATGACAGTGGCACGTAAAGTGCCCTCCGCCACACACCGTTGGGTGGCTTGCGGAGTATCAATGTAGATGTAGATGTAGATGCTTGGATACTGGTCACCCCATGTTATATAATAACACCGAGATATTGGCATGCACGTCCAGATATTGGGACAGTGTTATTAGGGAGGCAGTTGAGATTACATTAGCGAGCAACCTTGATAACAGGGATGGAGGTTTCTGTTTAAACTCTGTTTCGAATCCGGCTCTCTCCCTTGTCAAAAAACGGAGGGACAGAGTCAATGCTACCTCACTTGCGAATTCATAGTCTCATTGTCGATAGCTCTGACTTTGGTCATCTTTGGTTGCACTAGTGTTCAGTGTGTGTGTTATCTTTCCTTCTTCAGTCCGAGAACCGAGGTTTTAAATTTGCATGTACGTCGCCTGTCCGTTGCAGTTTACCTTGAAAATGGCGGAGTGTTCTCCCGCCGAAATATCGGCGGTCGCTGAAAGTGTTACCTGGCTGAATTCCCGGAAGTCATTTGAAATTTAAATAGTATTTTACTTATATTATTCACATACAATACAAAGAACTTCAACATCTAATACAGTACACTTTACTTTACACATACAGAAAATATAGTACCAATATGCAAAAATTTTAAAGCAAACAAATTACAAAAATTTAAATGAACTATAAACAAATATTGTTATACAATGTTTATATTAATGAGCTCGGTACACATGGTATATGATAACATTTTAGTGGGGTCCAGTGGACCCTAGTGTGAAGTACAAGGTAATTCAAATCAAGTGTGCGGTGCGAGGGTTAATTGAGCACGTGTGCAAGCGATTGAAAGATGATGAAACCACGAGTAGGCGACAAGGTGTACATAAGGCGTCCGAGCTTTATCACAGAAAGTGAAGAGCGGAAGTTTCTCCACTCTGCAAAGCAACACAGGTAGTGGCCTGTTGCAGTTATACGTCAAAGAACAATGCTTGCGCAGCAACTACTATTTCAGAGCACATAGCTAGCGTACGTTGTTGAACTTGGCGCTCTGCGGCAGATGAGCCCTATGTGCTCCTATTTTGCCCATATGGCATTCTTAAATACGATTTTGGTGGGCTATTTTCTTATTTGAACATACTATAAATATTTTTGTAATTTCATTTTTTATTATTTTCCTCTGGCATTAACCATTTCCATTGGAACACCATCATCTTCTGACGGCTCCCCTTCTTTCGTGGCTCGAGTTGCTATATATACATCACGTTCCATTAGTTTTGGAATCTTATCATCAATCTATTTCTCTTGTTCATCTGTTAACTAACCAGCTAAATAGATGAAGTTGGGAGTGTTTGTTCTCTCTATAAGTTTCCGTGGCAGGTGCAATCGTGTTCAAACATCTATGCGGTCTACTCGATTTAAGTTTCTATTTTGTAATCTCCATACTTTTGCTGTTTCCAATCAGAATTACCACTTACCGATGACCTCGCACCTTTCACTCATATCTCAAAGTTTTTCGCGATACTATACAGACATTTGTGCATCGAGCGTGTGACGGTTGCTTGGACTAGTCTGAAACGAAAAAATATCGCAGGTTGTCTCATAGTGGTTAGTATAAACTATGAAGGTCGATCCGATTTCCATCCGTGTTGCCCACAATTAAAGGAGCCGTTCGTATGATACTAACTGCAAATCGGTCGTCCGTTTAGGTAAACATTTCTGAATGATGACATTCACACAGGCCTAGTTAACACAGAATCTTTCCGAAATCAGACCTAAAGAATGTCACCAATTTCGTGTCAATATCAGTCACACTTAACATTTGCCTTCCTGTCTCCGAGGTGCAAGAAAAAAGAAAAAACATTTTTTCCTCATCTGTTCCCTTCCTATTCATGTACTTAGTGGCACTCTTCACCATAATCGTTATTCGAAATATGTACCACGTACTGTCGTTTATTTGCTGCGGGAGTGAACTATGACAGTTAATCACATCCACTATTAGATAGACATTTCAATAGGCATATCCGCATGGGGCTACAATGTCAGGCGTTATGACGATCTTCCTGAAACATTGGCCATTTATATGAACGTATTTCTAACAAACTCTTCTTTTAAGATGTCATTATATTTACAGAAATTTTCAGACAGTCATGCAGGGAACATTTCTCATAATGTAGTGCATGCCTCATTAAACCAGAAATCAACTCCAACTTATAAACAACACTTACGTTTTTCAGCTTATGTGATATGAAGCCTCCATCTTGTGCAATGAGACACTGACTAACCACCTCACACAACTTCATCTGTTTACTGGCAATGTGAATGTTCATTATTCTGTAGAGTGTCAGTTCTTTGTGTATCTTGAATAGCGAACAAGTGTTGTCTTTTGATCATCAAATAGTTTTCTACTTACTGGATACGATGCATATCATCATGAGATTAATGAATTTCAGTGTCGTATCTCAAAGTCCTTCATGTGCTCCCTTTATCACTTGCATCGTCTCGATGTACGAAATTGCCTGCACGTTCAATGAGTCCAACTGCAGTGATGCGTAATTTCAACACCACGCCCTTTCTAATAAATTCCATTTTTCTTGCTATTGCCAGTGGCTTAACTAATCTTTATGCTTATTCTCTTCTGCGTTCCTAACATCATTTTCTGACGTACAATGTGCAAGGCTCTCTTAGTATCCACAAACATATACTGTTTCTGTTTTCTATTAAACTTTCTTTATACTTACATTTACATATTTATTTTAAAGCTATATCAGAGTTTATGATACCCTAAGTATTGAAGCACAAGCTGAAGTTCGACAAGGGAGTAGTAACTTGGGTGAGGCTCTTTCTGGTGATCCATCCCTGCATTGGTATGAAGTAATTTAAGGAAAACGGGGTTAATCTATTCAAGAGGGAACATCGGACACCTACAGCTATCGTACAATTATCGAAAAAGGTCTAATTTATTGATTTTTACAACAGCTCTCTGGATATACAAACCCCGAAAGTACAGGATAATTCGCAGCAGTGTTACTCTCGTCCCCTACCCCCACCCCTTTTCTACAGCTTTTGCGAAAGGAGAATTGAAGGCTTGTTGGTCTGCATTAGTCTGTCCCTTTCGTATTCTATCCTGTTTTGCCATTACGTTTCGTGTACTATATAAGATGCATGTAGTAGACTTGAATTCCCTTCAAAGTTAACGTTTCACGAAAAGAGTGCTTTGTTCCAAGGATTCAGTTGTACTATCCTGTACTAATCATATTGTACTATTTCAACCTGAACAGTTACAAAAATGTGTGCAGAAGCAGGTGACACAGGGACCATGAACACTGTATGTTCTGCAGATGGTCTAAGTTTCCCCCTAAATCTTCAAGTACTGAATTCATCTATTTGATATCAGTTTGTTCGTTCTCCTCAGGTCGCTTGCGAACTTCCTCCGTATTTAAGCGATATGAGCGAGTCCAATGGTTTACTGCTAACATGGTTTTCAAAAGGTCCTTCACGTTTTCTGCTACTCAGCTGTATTGATTTACGTCCAGTCACACCTAAGGCAAGTTACAAATCTGTACATCAAGGTGGCTGCACTACACATGCCGTTGAAAATTTCCTTGAAATCACCCAGTGTACATACTTTCCTATATACAGTAGCAGATCAGGGAACAGTACCAGTATGCTGCTGACGTGTTCCTACAGTTTATTCGCACTTATTAGTATTTATTCAGGATCTTTAGAGAAAAGATCTCAAACGCTTATGTTGCTTGTTTGAGAGGTCTAAGTCCACGAGCACATATAGTCAGTAGCAGGAAATTGTCACGATTGGGACACATTAGATCGCTTTCAAATTTGTCAAACCAATTCCACATCTGGCCAATTAATGTAGTTCCTGCACTGTTCCCACTACACTCGTATCACTCCAACTTTCACCCAGCCAGCTGTCCTAAGACCACCCAAGCTCCCACATTTGGATGTCACAAGACTGTATACTGCTCCAGATGCGGCATGCAAATATGCATGTCATTTTCATTAATTTTGATATTGGTTAAGTAATTTAGAGAACCAGAGTGGTGGGGATTGCAGTAAGACTATATTTACTTAAAACCTAGGATCCCACTGACTGGTAGTACAGTGCCCTATGTTATGTACCTTCTTTAATGTGAAAGACTCACTGTTTCCTAAATACTTCTGCATTTGTGGGAAGACGCAATGCACTGGAGCTGAGATGGGAAGAACAGAAAATGTCATAAGACTGACACTTTGCTGGCAACCGAAGGGACAGGCATTGAGTACATGGATCTATGGGCCGCAGCGGCGACCCAGGAGGCCGGTAAGCATTGTCTGCTGTACAACTTTGGGGTGGGTGAGTGGGCCACCAGGGGGTGGAGGGAGACATAAGCGGTTGGCGAGTGCTGTTTTCTCATATTTTTCAGACCGGCTTGCTAAATAATTACGGCTCACATTCCAAATTACGAGGTACACAAAATAATGGACTAGCCTTGCAACAAGTATTTCCTAATTTTGGAGGTCTGCTATGTGAGGGTAATTCCATGGGCGCGAAGAAGTGAGATTGATTGTTAGAGTATGTCGTCATGAGCACAGAGCTTGTACTTTTTATCAACACGAGAAAGTTTTGCTATATTATTGATGCCTGAAGGTGATGCGCTGTTTTGGTGGGACTCTCTATATTGAAGGGGAATCTCGCTAATGGGTCGCAATGTTTTGTGCGAGAGGCATTCAATAAGTAATGAAATACATTATTTCTGAAAATAAGTTGGTTTGATTCAGGATTCCAGTACACCACATTATTCCCCAGTCTATTTGCTACAAAATTCTGTTTTTCAACATTATTCAGTGCAATAACCTTACACAACGACCTCACGCCACTTACGCCTGCATAGTACCAGTCTACTGGTCGACGTCAGAGCCAACATCTTGCTGCATCAATAACCACCACATCTTTCACATACTGCTTCACACGGAGTGCATCCTTCACTGGGGTAAACAGTTGCAAGGCAGAAGACGAGTAACCTACTGTCACATAACACTGATTACATCAATTGTGGACGAATGTTTTACCAATACCAACGTAGATTTCTACTTGTGCAGCAAAGTATCTGATTGTAATCCATGGATCAAATCCAACCAGAATCGTACGTTCTAAAGCTGTAGGTGTTAGAGCTATGTCCGGAAAGTTGGCACACAGGAGATTTGACAGGTTTGCGCGACTTTGTAAGGACGATGCTAGACGCGTCTCACAGCTAGTCGCCATGCTGTGAGTAAACGAGCATTTTGCACTCATTTAAATATATGGCCGAAAGAGTCAGCCAACAGAAATTGTGAAACGAGCCTTCTCGTCTAGGACCGTGTGCCACAGAGGGCGCAGATTCACGACGAGATGGGGAAACACACAGGCGTCTGTTGTCTATATTGTCTAAGCGCTGTAGTGTGCGAGTGAGACAGACGAGTACCTACGTCATAGGCAAACCCAGTAGAAGCTGTTTGTGACTAGGCAGACGTAGCAGTGTTAAATATGGCGGACCTATGATTGGCCATAAAGGAAAATATTTATGGCAAATTTTTAATTCTGTAGTAATTCAGGGAATGAAGCTACTGTAATTTTAATCTGCCATCCGCCATAAATTTTCATGGTGATCCCAATATAACTTGAATATTGACCATATCTATAATAGTTTAGGAAATACTGTTCAAATGAAGTTCACAAGTTTTCTAACAAAGACTTGAATGCTAAAATTTGAACGCTTTAGTCGAACTTAACGATCGACATTTCATATAGTAGCCATCATTAAAATGACAAATGTTATAAATATAAACACTGTAACTTCATTTGTTTAAAAGATATAGTAAATTTAAACTATCAGTATTTTCTGTTTAGCATCAGATCATCATTTCCTCCACACAAAACACATTGCACGATCACAGCATGACACCTTATAGAATCATTAGGTAATAGATTTTTTGTTGTAAAGTTTAGTGCATAATACTTACTTTTGTTCTTTATTTATTTATCAGAAAGGACCTTATTGTAAGGCTACTGACCGTGGCATTCAAAGTTAAGAAGGAAATTGTATTGGTTTTATGTAAAAGAAGTTAACGCTTATTAAGTAATGTATATTATTATTACTTTAGTTAGAACGTGTAAGTGGTCAAGCTTTGATTATTTAAATACGTTGAAATATAAAATAACGCAGAATGAGCTGTAACCAATCAGATGGACGGTTCAGGGAACGCAACTGTATCGGTCAGTTGAACAATGATGCTCGGCACACCGGGAACGTGGCCGGGGATGGGCGGAGGCAGTGCTGGTGGAGACGCGGAAGCGGACGGTGCTTAGGAAGTGAAGCGAGTTAGAAAATTTCGCGTTGTGTGGTATCAGTGGGCCGGCCGGTGTTGGCTGAGCGGTTCTAGCCGCTTCAGTCTGGAACCACGCGACCGCTACTGTCGCAGGTTCGAATTCTGCCTCGGGCATGGATGTGTGTGATGTCCTTAGGTTAGTTAGGTTTAAGCAGTTCTAAGTTCTAGGGGACTGATGACCTCAGATTTTAAGTCCTATAGTGCTCAGAGCCATTTGAACCATTTGGTATCAGTGGACTTAGTTTCTGAGGGATGGGCAGCCACGCGCCTGGTGTGAATTCTGACTTTTCGCATAGATAACGGGGTGGAGTATTGAACTTGCAATTCGCTATGAGATTGCGAACGATCGAATTGTTTAAATGGATATGCGCTCGAGTGTAACAGTAACTCTAAATAAGACCACTTTCACTGTAGGCTTGCTTTCTGAATAAACATTATACTACCCAATTCGCAACTGTGTGGCCTACATCATTTATGGGTCGTTAATTTAGTTCCCGATATCAGTACTCGTGTTACAGTTATTAAATGTGATGTTAACTTTGTTTTTCGCAAATTTGCCAACAGCCGGACGATTTAACCTAAGGGTCACAAGTATCTAATTTAGGGTGTGTAATGCGACTGTGCGGTTCAACCCCTAGACGCGTTTGAGCCAAGACATTTCGACGAAGAGGAACCGCATGTGAGCCCTAATATCTTTGTGACGTTATCTCACAATTCTTTTGTTCATTGACGGGTTTAAGTAGATTTACTGCAAGCACCTGTGAATATCTGCGATATTCTGGTTTTCTACTAAAAGAAACTCAGTGATAGCTGTCTGCTTTGAACTCACCTCCTATACAGATGCCAATTTGAAGGTTACGTATAGAGCTGCCACATATCTAAACTTATGAAGCTGTAGGGGATGAATCGGGAATATTGCACTATATCTCAAAGGAAATTCTGCAGTTTTTCAGCCGAAATTTTCCGAGAAGAAAAATGTGGTGGCTTACTTATTGAATGCCTCTCGTAATTCTGCTATTGGTAACGGACCCTGTTCACCGGGAAAAAAGAGTGCATGGCGCAACGGAGTGACAAATTTAGAAGACTCGCAGACAGACCTTCATAGGTGGTGTTAAGTAGAATATAATTTATGGGTTTACCATGGAGTCAGTTGCAGCTTCACGGTGGATTTCGATCTATGGTAAACCGTTTTAATATTTTAATGGACTTGAACGAAATGGAGAAGAGAACATCTTAAGAGACAACTAGAGTACAGTGTTGGTGACATTACGATGAACCGCAATCTCCTCCGGAGAACCAGCCACTACCAGCAAACGTTCATCTAGGCGCACGAGGATTTCCTGGTTAGCATTAAAGACGTCACCGGTGCATAGGTTCATTTCGTTCAGCACCTGTGAAATTTTATACGACTGCCTGTCTCAGGTTCAAAGACGACGTGTTGAATGCATGACTGATTTATTCATTCACAAGATCTGAGTCACTATGCTTTACGATAGAAATTTGTGGCGTTAAGTTTGAGTCTCAGTTCGGTATTTGAGTAAACAGGGTGAAATGTTCTCGGGTAGTAGAGTAACACTGCTCTCCATAACAATCTATAATCAGAAATTTCGTACAGTAATGTTTCTCATCTGTTTCCTTGTCTCTTTCTCATAAATTCGGTGATCAGTGTTTTAATGAAATAAATTGGATAGTTTAAATAGAAGAGTCTTTTTGTCAGATATCCACCTGTCACATCAATTACTATTATTCAAATATTCCACTTTAGGATCGATACGTAGGACCTACTATCATGTTATCCATTTAAAATTGTGCATATGTAAATTCAAAAGGTACGTCTTAGAGATGTCATGCCAACAATTAGTTTTTTGGACTGGGGAGTATTTAGCAAGCTTTGTAGCCAAAAGGTTGGTGGTTCGAGTCTTACCACGTTTAATTTTCTTAAAGAGGTGACCCTTGTAGTGCTGTCGAGGCCTGCGCCGTTGTTACTAGTCCTGTACTCCCGTGTGTTTGATTGACGGTAGTGTGCCCCTCTCCAACAATCCCCCCTCCATATCGCTTCCCCTTCCATGACTGACAGGCTCGACCATCACACATTTATATTTCCGTAATTGTCTGGTGGCACCTAAAATAAAGCTTTAAACTTCGCAGCCGGTGGTGCAATAAATAAAATATTACTGGAAACTGATATGGAATCTTCTTCTATGAACCTGTTTCATAGAACTCTGTACTCTGGATATAGCAGCAAATTAATGTGCGCTTCATACAAACTGTAGGGGTATGTCAAACATGTCTCGAAAACGCATCCTGTGTTTGAATCAGCCGGTTCAGTTGAGAAATCATCTAATGTGACACCATATGGTTTGCTAGTTATTGAAACCCGAGAATAGGTAGATATTTTGGCGTCGCATATATGTATAAACAGTTAATATCTAGGCATACGATATCTCTTGAATCTATGGATGTTTTATTAGATGATTCACTAATTCGCGTATTATTTTCCTTGGCCTGCCTAAAGACTTATTGGCAAAGTTGTTCACGAATCCCGCGCTCAAGCAACAGCAACAGGTCGACGTCTGTTAAAAGTCCGAGTTTCACAGCTATGTTTTTGCCATAGAGTCCCACGAAAGCAATAGCACAGATTAGTAGAAGGCAGGATCCAACTTAGATCTTTCCTTGATGTACCCCAGAATTGTTCGAAGACATTTGCAAGTAAATGCACAGTAGAGTTCATTTACAACGGCGTGCATGCTGCTCTGAATTAGAGGTGTTAAGCCGGCATCAAACATGCACTGTCTGTTCGTATTCTGGATTCATTGTATCATCCTCAGTAAGTTTACTAGGTATAATATGGAGTAATATGGTTTCGCCGAGTTTCTCCACTGAATACAAACATTCGTATGTGGAGACCTATTTCGTCGTTATGAGCTGAAATTTAGCATAAGTGAAGTGTGGAGCTCGGGTGAGATGCATGTAATCCTGATGCATGCATTCAGAAAATTTCTGACGTGGTGCCTGCATGAGTCTTAATGAGTCTAGGAAGCACTGCGTAACATTCTTTGTGAATCCCTTTGAAAGTGAGATATATCTTTCAGTCTGTAACCGCCTCGCGTTATTTAATGGCTCTCTGTTGGGAAAACGAAAGGAGAGAATTGGCGATTCCACGCAGAGACGTAGGCGGCTGTTTAATTCTAGAGTGTGTCTGAAACCAAGCTCCACAGTGCTTCTTAAGATTGTAGGGACCAACATTTAATGATATTCTTTAAATGATAAAAGTATATCTTTGGAAAACAGGTTGAGATAAGTAGATGGCGCCTAGTTCAGCTCATATATAAATTGACAGCTCTCACTCCGTCTACTAGAATACAAAATTTAACTTGAAAAGCATGTTGTGAAGGGTGAAACTGACACATGTATAACTTCTACCAAGATCCGACAACGTCAACGGTCACTTCATTAATGATGAAACACTCACGAGGCGCTAGTCGTGGTATCACACGTAATACACTATTTAGAAAGATCCCTTCCAGATATCTTGACGAAACTTCTTCCATAATTATATCTTACATCTTCTATACACTGAACTCCTCAAAATTTTAATCATGCAGATATTTCTCCAAATTAGCATAAGTAGACCCACACTGGGACATCCTAATCAACATCATTGCCACCCACTCATTTGAATTGCATGTACCTTGTTTTACAAAATAAGTGTGTTCTAATATAGGATTCACTACCTGTTAGCGCAAACCGTTACTTACTGAAACCTTCCGGAAGGACATCGGTAAGTTATCCTTCGCAAGCAGGTGCTTGTAATCGATTAGTTAGTAAGATCATAGACAATGGTACACTTACAGGTACCTGTCAGCTGTAACATTAACCTGACCAGTACATAAACTGATTTCAGTCAGCGTCTCCACAATGCTATGAGCATCATCCCCGCTCTGTTTATGAAAGAAAATGAATATGTATCAGGGGAGTTTAGAAAATAAAATTGAATAATTTGTGCTGCACGGTAGAATTTAATTGTTAGATGGCAATGACCCCTGGAGTTACTAGCTATATTAGTAAATAGCTACTCACAAATAGACCAATCAATGCTTTGTCATACACTGCTCGATTTTCCCACATTTTTGCTATAGGAAAATTGGTGTTATAAGTCACATCAACTTCCTCTGCAAGTTCTTCAATTCAGACAGCAACAATCTCGCACCACAGTCCTGATATATGACCTACAACAATTACGATTCGAGTCCTATTAACACTCAGCCTGTTAATGTACTGTAAATGGAAACCATCATTCTGCATGGGTAGTCTGTGAGGCAGAGGGGACACCATGATAACTCACCATAGGATTCGGAAGAAATTCATTCTCAGTACACACTACAAATGGTACTCGCTCCATGTAGAGAATATCCTTAAATTTTAAGAATTTAGTCGCCTCCGTAGGGTTCTTTATAGAGCAATTCCAATATTTATCTGTTAGTCTACTGATTATATAAAACGTGTCTACACACCCACAACAAATGTACCATGAACTTTTATGTGCTTTTAATTGGGATGAAATAATGTAACATATATTCTAGATCCAGCTCTATTGTTATTTGGTGTCACAAGAGTCGAACAACGAATGTGCTTTTTACGTGTGCTGGCCATCGAAATCGGAATAGCGGAGGGGACCTAAAACTTCATATTCAGTATTAATGTTAGTAGCCTTTTATTAACCTAAGTCGTATGTGTGAATAAATATAATAGGATTTGGCCTCTCAAACTTACCGACGTCTCGGAGTTTCATGGGAAATTCCATTCCATCATGTTTATAATAAACATCATACGTGTTATATACATCAGTATTCTTGGGGGCGTATCTCGAAATTTCTCTCGGAAGGAAGAGGGGGTCATCCAAAGCAAAAGCTGTTGTTATTTCATACATTAACGATACCCTTTTTGTTACCCTATGTCCTGTAAAACAGATACACCATCAAAGCGAATGGAAACTTGATAAACAACAAGCCGGAAGTCTAAAACATTTTGAATAATCTTTTTTTAAATGTTATAGAGAAAATAGGATCTAAATGTTCATTAGAAGAAGCAAGGCAGTTAATGGAAGAGGCCTTACCCACACCATTTGATACAACTGAAATTCCACCCACCTCTCCTTCTAAAATTAGGAAGATAATAAACTCTCATAAGAAGAAAAACTCACATGGAAATGATGGTATTTCCAGCAGGATAATAAAAGCTTGTTCCCAAGAAATAAGTGGGATTCTTAGCCACATATGTAATAGCTCTCTGCAGCAGGGTATTTTCCCAGATAGACTGAAGTATACCATTGTTAAACCACTGCATAAAAAAGGGGATACATCTGATGTCAACAACTACCGCCCAATCTCTCTTCTGAGTGCCTTATCCCAAATTCTTGAAAAAGTAATGTACTGTAGAGTAGCTTCACACCTATGTACAAATAAAGTTTTAACAAAATGTCAGTTTGGTTTCCAGAAGGGTTTTTCAAAGGAAAATGCTATATATACCTTCACTAATGAAATATTAAATGTTCTGAGTAGCCGGAAGTCACCCATTGGGATTTTTTGTGATATATCATAGACTTTTAATTGTGTAAATCATGGAATACTTGTAGATAAGCTCAAGTACTGTGGTATGAATGGGACAGTGCTCAAATGGTTTAAATCATACCTAACTGGAAGAGTGCTGAAAGTTGAAATAAACAGTTCACATAATATGCAAGAGACTGGTGATTTCTCAAACTGGGGAACAATCAAGAATGGGGTGCCGCAAGGTTCAGTCTTGCGTCCTCTGCTGTTCTTAATATATATTAATGACTTGCCATTCTATATTTACGAAGATGCAAAGCTGGTACTTTTTGCCTATGATAGAAGTATAGCTATCACACCTGACAGACAAGAATTAATTGGTGAAATTGTAAATGATGTTTTTCAGAAAATCATTAAGTGGTTCTCTGCAAATGGGCTCTCATTAAACTTTGAAAAAACACAGTATATACAGTTCCACACAGTAAATGGAATGACACCATTAATAAATATAGACTTCGATTAGAACTCGGCAGCTAAGGCAGAATATTCAAAATTTCTAGGTGCATGCACTGATGAGGGGTGGAAATGGAAAAAAAAACACTGAGGATCTGCTGAAACGTTTGAGTTATGCTACTTATCTTATTAGGGTCATCACAAATTTTGGCGATATACATCTGAGTAAATTAGCTTACCACGCCTATTTTCATTCTCTGCTATCGTATGGCATCATATTCTGGGGTAACTAATCATTGAGTAAAAGAGTGTTCATTGTACCAGAGCATGTAATCAGTATAATTGCTGGAGCTCACCCAAGATCATCCTACAGCCACTTATTTAAAGAGTTAGAAATCTACACTGTATCCTCACAATATATATATTTACTTATGAAATTTGTTATTAACAATCCGAACGAATTCAAAAGTAATAGCAGTGTACATGGCTACAACACTAGGAGAAAGGATGACCTTTACTACTCAAAGTTAAATCTAACTTTGGCTCAGAAGGGGGTAAATTATGCTGCCACAAAAGTCTTTGGTCACTTACATAAAAGCATCAAAAGTCTGACAGATAGCCATATAGCACTTAAAAGGAAATTAAAAGAATTTCTTAATGGCAACTCCTTCTACTGATTAGATGAATTTTTGGATATAGTAAGTGAGTAATTTCCCAAACCTCCAAAAAAAAAAAAAAAAAAAAAATTGAGTGTCATCATATTTGGTCTAATGTAATATCTTGTATAGACACCTTTTATTAACCTGACACGTTCCTCATCATTACGAAGTGTCGTATTCATGATCTATGGAATAAGTACTAATCTAATCTAATCTCCCTTTTAGTAGTTCATATACAGTGTAGGCGATAGCAGCCTTTCTCAGCATATTCCACTGATGAATTCCTCTCGGGTTGTCAGTCGAGTGGTGGCGTCGTCGTCTTGTCGCAACGTTTCAATAAGTTTCGTACCCATCATCTTCTGGCGAAGGTACTGAGTACGAAACTCATTGAAACGTTGCGACAAGACGACGCCACCACTCGGCTGATAAGCCGAGAAGAATTCATCAGACATACACTGTATGCAAATTTTCAGGCACAAGACTCTACTAAGAGCTTTCCCAGAATCTCTTCTCTTCTTTGGAATTCGGAGAATAGGGCCAAAAAGTGTTACGGACGTATTTCCCATACCATTTAGCGAACGAGATGCTGTGATATAACACGGCAATTTCTCTCCATATATGCATGGCAGATATCGGAGTAACACAATGCAATTTAGGAACTGTGATCTGACAGCGTAATTGGTGGGATGTTACCCATTATTTATGGTTTTGGCCGCTTTCCATTGCCAAGTGCGTTGACACAGTTTTAGGGACATGGCTGGACGACAATACCCTATGGAACTGCCGATTCAGGAAAGTGATATCCTCTCCTGAAGTGCACCTTGAATCACTGAATTTGTAATTTTTGGGTCGAGCTTTCCTCACACACCTGATTGTTGTTATGGCTAATAGAACGGGCAGGTGAGCTACTTTTGGCCGAAAGAGTTAATTCTAATACTATCCCTCATCAATATAACAGGTATTGCTTGGTGTAGTTTGAAGTGTAGGCCACAATGAACACTCAGCATGTGCAGACTGCAATGATATATTGGTCGACACTAGCCCCAAAGACTGCACTGACTGTGGTAACGTTGTCAAATCGAACAAACTGGACATTGAAACAGGAGACTATAATCAGTGGGAACATCCAGAGGTTGGAGTGCATGAGTGTTGTGGTGGCAACAGTTGTAGAGTATATACAGGCTGCGGTGGCTCAAGTGTCACTCATGATGAAATGTTTTGACCTACAGACAACTGTGATGGTATGGGTTATGGTGAAGGATCTAATACCTCTTTATCCAGAATTTCTAGAACAAGCCAACAACTTCATGTGAGTATCATATTAAACAGAAACAGAAGACTTAACCTCTTTATCCAGAATTTCTAGAACAAGCAAACAACTTCATGTGAGTATCATATTAAACAGAAACAAAAGACTTAACAATTGCTGTAATAGGTGGACTGTGAGATTGTGAGGCGTCACATTAACTGAGAATGTCTGTGGTGCCATCAGTTGCAGAGGCGTTTAAATGGGTATGGGTTGAAGTGGCGCAAATGTCGTCTGTCTTCCATGATAAGGATACAGGCAGTGGAGACGATGTAGGGTCTGGGACACACACACAAAAATGGTTCAAATCGCTCTGAGCACTATGGGACTTAACTTCTGGGATCATCGGTCCCCTAGAACATAGAACTACTTAAACCTAACTAACTTAAGGACATCACACACATCCATGCCGAGGCAGGATTCGAACCTACCACTGTAGTGGTCACGCTGTTCCAGACTGTAGCGCCTAGAACCACTCGGCCACTACGGCCGAAACACACACACACACACACACACACACACACACGCGCGCGCGCACACACACACACACACACACACATACGCACACACGTATCATCAAAAGTGTAGACAGATAACAACAGTAACACCTGGACTGCTACTTATGCGTATACTGAATATGAGAAACCGAAATGCTTTGGAGTTGTCTGGAATCACTTTTCCCAGAATAGTCATGAAATCCTGTTGTGTATTTAGTGGGGATCCCTCCAACGATATAGAGTCATCTACAAAACTGTGCCTAATATATACTTTAAAGTGTGTAGACTCACTTACTAGTACTTATTGAATAATGTGTCAAGCATGTAACTAGCATTGTGCTGCTGTTTCTGCTCAAAAACTGTAGTCTGTTCCTTTTAATGGAATCTAATATATTTGTCATCATCAATTATTTGTAGGGAATACAACATAAAAGGTACAATCATTGTGTAAAAAGTAAAATATTATGTATATATGCTTACAATACATTATATATATAATCATATATAGCTGAAATTAGGCAATTGTAACATAGCTTAAAATCCCTCATTTGATGCATCTATAAACAAAAGTAGAAAACAAGAAACAAATTATTTCCTCAGACCCATTTGCACTATGTCACTTCATGTTGAGAAGATGTCTTTAGTGAGTTGTCAAGCGTCTTACATACAAACCTAAGCAGCTAATGAAAGCGGAAATTACTTTCAGAAACAGTTTCAGTATCCATTTACGCCAGAGGAGTTATCATTTAAGCAGTACATGTGAGGGAAGTTTTCATGGATAAGTACCATTTACCATCTAATCAGTTGCTACAGAATATGAAAGAAGACATAAAGGGGGAATTTAAATATATCTAAATTAAAAATCTGTTGTAGTATCATAAATGTTCTTTGTTTACAAGCTCTTTTGTTACACTCCAAGGAAAACCATAGTCATCGCAGCCTCATCTTCATAGTCATTAAGTGATATGTGGAGCACACTTCTGTATAGAAGGGTTTTTTCACATACCACACACAAGTGTCGGTATCTGAATACTAGCTTGGGCGCAAAACACTCCGACTCTAAACAATCGCTATTATAGAATTGGAAGGAAAATCAGCATTGGCCGTATTTTGTTGTTTTATTGTCAGCAAAATCTATTTTCGGTCACTTAGTGACCATCCTTAGTGCTGTAATATACAATTTAAAAAAAAAATTATATCCACTATTTGGTCGTGGTGCACACAACACGCCATGGAGTCGCCAATCAATCGCTGTTATACTAATCTCTCTTTCCTTGTGCCTGTGTCCCGCACTCATTAGGGTGAGAATGTTTATAAGCTGATTTGGCAAGGTTAATTGAAAGGGTGGAGGGATGCCCTTCCTGTCGCCACCCTGGTGGATGATATGATGAAGACAACACAAAACGATGATGAGGACGAGAACAACACAACACCCAGTCCCTGAGCGGAGAAAAACCCCCGACCCAGCTGGGAATCGAACCCGGGCCCCTTGGCGTGGCATTCTGTCGTGCTGACCGCTCAGCTATTGGGGTGGACAATAGCGGTTATACTAATACCTCGAATTATCTGTTGGTATGTTGCCTTTTACTATGAATATTAGATTCGGTTTCTAACCCAGTCTATAATACTTCACATAATCTCCAAGTGCATCAGCAGAACCCGTATACAGTGATTAATTTATGGACAGAGCGACTCTGCAATGTGTAATGAAGACCCAAATAGTGAGGTTGGATAGCTCTCATAGTTGAAGTGTAAAATATCGAGGACCATGCTGCAGGCTTGTCCACAAATCGGACCTCCTACCTATGGAATCTGCGCCACCTGAAAACCGACTTTGTAATTAATAAAAGGAGTACACGATGTAATTGTGTTAGTCTCGCCAGCAATTTCGTGATAAGAACTTTGAATTTTTAGGTTCTTTTTCTCCAGAATCGACCACATTGCATATATGTACACAATACGATTCAACATTCACAGAATAACACACGTGCACACAGCGTCTAATATATTTTCAGTAGGTATGCAATTGCCAGTCGACTACTGCCGCCCAATAGACATAATTACTACAGTTAAAACATCTACACACATACACATGCTGAAGGGCTATTTCCAAGAAGGAAAGGGGTACTATAACATGAGTGATAGCTTCTGTACACTGAGAAAAGATCGCTGCATGATTCTATTTCTTGTAGCCGGCCAGTGTGGCCGTGCGGTTCTAGGCGCTTCAGTCTGGAACCGCGTCACCGCTACGGTCGCAGGTTCGAATCCTACCTCGGGCATGGTTGTGTGTGATGTCCTTAGTTAGGTTTAATTAGTTCTAAGTTCTAGGCGACTGATGACCTCAGAAGTTAAGTTGCATAGTGCTCAGAGCCATTTGAACCATTTTTTTCTGTTTCTTGTAATTATAACTAGTCCTGTGCAGTTGCATATATCGCACAAGTAGATGACACCTCTTACGAAATTGACTTAATATACCACTTTTCTGTAATATAATGCATTGTCCTCCAAGTCATAGCACTGTATACATATGATGTACACAACATCCATACACCCCATTCGCTCATGCAGCTCGAGCTGTTGCCCATAGTACCTGGCCAATTCAGTTATGTATTGAAGGTTTGGTACATTTTTGCTTTCCTTGAATTAGTGACTACATGATAATGTTAAGACTGCAATGATGTGCGTAAAAAGTTACATACCAAATCTTCATGCAGGTTGAACACATTACATGTAGAGCTCAGTGTTACAGTAACTACCCACTGAGCTAAATTGTACAAGTTATCCATGATGGTATTCATTTCCACTGCTAACAGTGTATGCACATTCAGTTTTTATAGTAATATTACGCAAACGTTTTTGTTGTACACATCGAGCCACTACTGCAGAAATCTAATGGCTATGTCTGTCTCCTGACTAACCACAATTTCCAATACTTACGCATATTTGCAAACGTTAATGACTGTGCATTACATCTGGAGATAACAAGATGTATGCCAGCACCACATACTGTCGTTACCTCTTTGACAGCGGTGCAAAGATGGCTAAAGGCGATTTCCAGTACTTGAGCATGTTGTGGCATGTCCTTTTGCTATGGTCCAGTGAAGTTTATGCGTGCTGTTAGAAAGTTCTAGCATGCCTCCACTAAGAAATATAATGCACACATCACTCTCCTAGCTAACTGCGATTTCCAGTATTTACCCATGTCCTGCATTACATTTTTCACCATAGCACGGACATTTCGATACAGATCGCTGCTGCATCATGTCATGTCATGCAAATAATTAATTGTTGCATCTGCTAAGGAGTAAATATATTTGTATGAACTGTGCTGATGTGAGTGATGTAAACCAGCTATGTTTTATTAAAAACAGTAATTTATTAATTTGTCATCCAGTTTAAAAGTAACAGTACATTTTCTCATATGCATTCATAAATGTATCACTTGGAGTGTTAAAAGTATGTAACGCAGGATATTTATTATCTTCTAGATTTTCTACCGCAGCATGTTCATATATGAATACAGCGCAAGTCACCTTTTCACATCCTTCCAAATAAATATGTGTGTTTGTATGATCTATATCTTAACATTTCTGTGTAATGAATATTAGTTCCGTTCCTGGGCAAACCATGGGGTTTACAGGCCCCCTGTAGTTCACTTCTTCATGTGCTGAAGCATTTGACATCTAACAATGCTGTTTGTGATGACACATTCACGTAGAAAATTGTAACAATACCTCCTTCTTCCCCTCTCCCTCCTCTCAAATGTTACGAAAACCGATGTTTATCGCCATAAATTCCCCATTCTCATCATGAAATCCTTCAAATGATTTCAATTCCTTTTTGTACAACTCTTTGTATTAGTCCAGTGAGTGATGGGTAATTAGTTACCTTATTTTGAAGTATTAACGAATATGCAGCTGTGCCTGCTGGGAAATTTTCTTTAGCCTAATATACCATATATTCAGCAGTTCCTATTTTAACGATTTCATTTTGTTTTGCATAGTCAATTATGACAACTGGTGCTGTTTCTTGGATTGTCTCACTCTCAACATACCACATCCATCTTTATTACCTTCCTGGGATGAACTTCAAAAGTTCGAATACATGTCATCTACTAAACTGTAGAAGCTCTGGTCACAATTCTGTTGTAAACTGTTATACAGTTATGTTTCAGATTCGTCTGTTTATACTAATTTCCCTTTCATGTATGGAAAGCTATTCCTTCGAAGAATTATAACGTCTTGGTGTTAAATGACTATTCTCTCATCATTGTTATTAAACATTACCAAAGTATAAGATATATGTGAGAAATACTTACACTCGGTAATTCAGTCATCATATTCTATGTGCAAAATCATGGAAGTAACTTGATTATTCTTGTTGTTGTGCAGCTTCAAATGTATAGATT
Source organism: Schistocerca serialis cubense (assembly GCF_023864345.2). Taxonomy (NCBI): domain Eukaryota; kingdom Metazoa; phylum Arthropoda; class Insecta; order Orthoptera; family Acrididae; genus Schistocerca; species Schistocerca serialis. The sequence continues at coordinate 353,458,951 of NC_064642.1, read as the reverse complement.
TAAAGAAGTTGTAGGTAGTCTGCGTTAGCATGTTAAGGTTTGTATTGTCACACCCCAACTCGTTTGGGACTTGTAATTAATCTGAGAAATATAGAAGACATTGGTCGAGCTATATGTACCAAAACAGATTAGTTTCTTATACAATCCTGTTTTTCACGGTCTACCTAGTGAATGAAAAATGAAGACTGAATTTGGTTTCACTTTGTCTGGTACTGCTACAGTTGTGTTGTTGGTACATTCATTATAGATACTTCATCAAAAACTGTGTTTGCTTCTTTTTGTAGTTGGTAGGCCTACTTGGGTTCGAAATGTGTTTTTGAAAATACGTATACAAGTTTGAAGTGAAGTCCATTTGAATGGGTTAATAGTGTCATATAACATTAATTTACCCGCAATCTGAAGGACCTACAGCTTTGCACATATATTGTTGGGTAGAAAAGACCGATTTCTATTCAACTTTTTTTAATAGTCATATGACGAATTGATTTTTTTTAAACTGTTTTGCAAAGATGTTGTTTCTTCCATAATAGCATGTTGCTGCATACAGGATTAAATTAAAATGTTGGGGATTTTGTAGGGAAAAGGACTATCAAGTGTTGATGTATTTCTAAGCCCTTGTACATGTAGTTAGATAGATAAACTATTTTAAATAAAATCTCAGTACCATTACAGAGTCTAGCATGTTAGGTTCATGTACAGTATGATGTGTTAATACACAATAGCTGTCACAACCTCTAGTTGTATGTTATTCTACTGGTTGAAAGTCAGTAAAAACTTCGATTAAATTTCTGTACGTATTGCAGTTTCCACATACTTATGCCAGCTGGTTCTTTGGTTAACGCCTCTTTGTACATCATAATTTGGGTATATCAAGTATTTAAGTAATTGCTGTTACAGATGTATTCTTTCATTATTTTTAAAGATTGAAGAAAGTACACCGATAATTTCACTACATGAGTTTGCATAAATTGTCTAAACATGGCTGATAATTTCATTGAATTTTCACACAGCTGGTTCAACTTGCACCTCATTTATGTCAGCTACCTTTTACAGTATAGTTGGTTTTCAAGCACAACCAGTGGACTGAAACTGAGACCTGAATACATGCCTGTAATAACACATTTCAAGTTAGTTTGATTCAAACTGTAGGTGTTGGTGTGTAGCGGTATTCCTGCAACTATGAGAGCAGACATCTTTACCAGCAGAAGTTCCAAAACCCACTTTCCAGAAGAATAACAATAATGAGTTCCTGCTTATAATGCAATTGAAATATTAGTTTATATACAACTGCAATACCTACAAGATGGTGGCTATATATAGGATGAATTTGACACAGATGAATGGATGTTGATGGCTCAGTATTATGTCTCCTGCAGAACAAGATTTCCCTTAGAGGTTAATAAATATTTAACACATAGAATCCCTTCCACAGTCATACAGGTGGTGAGGGTGGGGGTGGTGCGATTGGTGCTTCAGTTGTACACATGGTATGAGCTGTTCAGGGTACGGGGGGTTACATTTAGGTGTTCCTGCAATTTCTCCATTTGCATTAGACGTTTTTGAGAAATTTCACTCAAATTTGATGACATTGAAGAAATACTTTGAATCTGTTGGCTACAAATCTGTGGACAATCTAGTGACATCAGAATGCGGGGATGTGGTTTGTCTTAGGAGAGCTGGCAGGATGTGGAAGTGGAGATGGGATTGGTGGTGGTGAGGGTAGTGTGAGTGGCAGGATGATTGGCTGGATGTGAAAGTAGGTCTAGGTAATTAGGGTTGACCCATTTCATCCTTATGCCCACATTTCCCTACTACTATTGTCAGCAGCTGCCAGCAGACAGAGGCATCTCATTTGCAGTAGCAGAAGAGTACACAGAAGAATTGTGTTTTTTGAGCCATTGTTCCCATAAACTCTTTCACTTATGTTTGTAATAAATTTGAAGGTTTCATCTTAATTAACTTCCAGTTTACAGAGGGTAATGCCCTCTTACTGTTGGTTGTTAATATCAAATCCGGGAGAAAAATTACCTAGTGAATTTTGAGGAAAACTTTTTATGTGGCCAATTTCGGTTTCAATGAAAATGTTTAGAAAGTACTGCTTAATTTTGCTACATTAATATGCTGATATTTTAAAGTTATACTCATATATTTATGTAATTTCTTTCGTGAACTTAGACAAAGTTATTGCAGTGAATTCATGTAAAATCGATGACAATTTATGGATCTTAATTTCATTTACCCGGCTGTTAAAAATCATACGAACTAAAGGCCATTACTTAAATGGTGGAGGAACTACATATCTTACATGTTAATTGAAATTATGACTTTTATGTTCAGTATGTATTACATTAGCTATAATATTGCTGTGGGAAATTTTTTAGTTAAAAAAAACCTGCACTGCTGTTCATCTGAAGCATTCTAAAGAGAATCGAAGCTCTCATCCCTGTGTATGCACAGAGCGTTACCTAAGATTTAGAGAAGATACCAGTTCAGTGTTTAGATTAGTTCAGCCCCACTATTAGAACAAAACTGGAAGTTGTTTTGCAGTATCTGTTAGCGGATCGTCTCGTCTATTTGCAATGTTAGTTCCATTAGCTCATGCAGCAAGTAACCCGTCTGTATGTTTCAGAGTCATTAAACTGTGTTTCAGTTACCACAAAGCTGAAATCAAAATTTTTACTGCTTTGGAGTGGTTTGGATGTGTTCTGCGATGACTGTGCATAAGTTCTGTTTTTACTTTGGTACAATCCATTCACTGCACAATTCAGCTGGCGACCATGTTGAACTTTGAAACTACTGTTTCTGAAAGTGCAGTGATTTTTACTACTTGTATACTGAAATTTGTTTGTTTTGTAATTTGGCCGCATACCATTTGTTGTTTACGATTCCATTAGCGTTTCGAATGTGACGCTTAAATTCGGTGAATGCGATTGTCCATATACGGTGCTCTCGGTTAATGAGCCCAATCATGTACAACATGACTAAGCCGAAATATTCTGTTAAATCGGTTAGTCACAACCACAACTACCCTTCCAGCTACCTATCGATAAAATTAATCAGGTATATGCACAGTGCAGTGAAGCTGAGTGACGTGCCAAATAACAGAAGGATATGAAAGGGCGCTCTTGATGTCGTTACATTAAGAGATAACTGTGAAACATGCGCAGATACACGAAGATAAAAGCCACGCGATGGGCTCTTATCGTCCTTTTCGCACTGATTTCTGACACCGGCTGTCACACGAGTTCTGTGGTCGCCATGCTGCCGTCACCGGTACCACTCCATCTGCCAGCAGCGATGGCAGGTAGGCATTAACAACCAAACACTTGTTTTTATTAGGCACTGAACACGTGGATATTGTCACAACATCTCGCTTTATTCGCAGCCTTGGGTTCAGTCTCATTGGGAGAACTCTTGAAGATACAAGTAGATTCAGCATATATCGAGCAGCCTCTACTGGGAAGCCATTAAATACTATATAACGCACAATCTAAAAATATTGTGTTTTTTCCACAGTCAAGAAGGGGAGAGAAATCAAACAGCATCAGAAATATCAGAGATTAGTATCAATTCACTCAGAGTGGTTGCTTCGGTTTACCTGAAGAAAAACAATTTGTTTCCTCTCTGTAAAATTGTTATCTATTGGTGTTTCAGAGAAACTGATAATCACAAACGTAAATTCAGATTTAATAACTGAGAATTCCGTTTTATAAGAAAAATGGCAGTGAAATAACCGTCGACATTTTGAAAATTTTAACGTCTTTATGTCAGTCTGTCACTTGTTAACGTGCATTAGCGAGTGTCTGTTGTGTGAGATGCCTACTCGCCGATTCGTATTTATCACGACCAATTTTCTCTCGAAAACCACCTTCTTTGATATAACCACGGCATTGGATGGGCATCTTACTTGCACATAAAGTCCAAAAATGAGACCGTGTGCCTACTGGTACATGCCTTATCAAAATCACCACACTTCCCATTAAAAGTCTTCGCGCTTAGTTAGTTCAAATAGATATGAAAAAGGTTAGAAAGAAGACACTGACTTCAGAGAACTGGAAGGTTTAGTGTCTCTCGTACAAACCACGTTACACACACCTGACTCTTCCATGCATATGTACTGACGTTCACCCTTATTTCCGCTTGTTTTTACTATTGTGAGGTAACCATTGCCTCTACCAATCTTTGCTAAACAACTCGCTTCTGATATTGATGAATTTTCAATCCCGTGCACGAACACAGCAACACTTAACAGATTTATCAAACTTCTCTTGGTGAATAGGCATGTATTGTTCAATCAAGTCTGACATCCAGCCACATCTCCCCATTACTCACTGCTTTCCGCGCCGCCCACAACGATTGGCACTGACGCACTTTTATTGATCATTGGGATTGCCCTGCTGGCAGTGCTGCTGTGCCAGGTAAGCTACAGATACCAATACTCAAAAAGTAACTATACCTGTAACCTTATATCCCCCAACTTAAACATTTTCAAAATTAATTTTGAAAAAAGAAAGAAGAACAATGTCCCTGTGGTGATGGAATGGAAGAAAATTTCTCCTCCCCAAAATGTGAAGAATCCACTGCACTGATAACCTCAGGATAAATAGCTTTGAAAACACTAACAAGAAAACACCACTCATACTATCAGTCACACTTCCCAACTTTTGAAGAACATTTTAAAATTATACATGAAATGTATCTGCGCAGCAACACAAAAGTTTCAAAAAATTTCAAAATATAGTCCATTTGACATAAATCAAGTCAGTGTCCAATGTCCAATATATATATATGGTAATTCAACTAGGAACTAAGGTAAAATTACTCATATATGTGATTATTATTTACAAATACGAGCGAAAGGCTTATATGCACATTGGAACTAAACGCATTAAAAATTCTGTCCCTTTATAGTTATTGCTGCTAATTATTTAACAGTTAACGAAACTGTCAAACTGTACAGTAATGGAAATGAGATACATATATTCATAGAAAAATTTTAATTTGCCGAAAATTTAATTTAGCTTGGTATTGCACTTATGCTATTTTATTTTATTTATTTTCAATAAATTCAAGATTATTAGTTTTTACTGTAGTCAGTTGCATTAAACAACTAACCTAATAAATACCTACATACTATTGTTGTTTCTCATGTTATCATCCTCTCTTTTTTCTTTTTACTTATTACCAGGCATTGGGGTTGATCTGACTAGTGGGGGTCTTGTACACACCTCCAAAACGATATCACAAGTCTAATGGTAGCGGCTAGGCAGCTACCATCTGCAAGTCGCTCTGCTGTCCGGGGCATTGACCGCAGTCTCCCCTCCCCTCTCTGCCTAACACCATCCCCGATCTCTGCTGACACTCGCCGACACACAGCCGCTGGGTAGCCAGGGGCTATCTCTGCTCGCCACCGTGAAGGTTCTTACGCTGCTGCTGCCCCCTGGCGATAACTCTGCCACTAGCTGTGCTTGTACCCTTCCGAGCCACCCCAAAGACTTCCGAACTCGCCGCTACTGCGCCGACGCCGTCTTGCTGTCTGCGACTATGGATATCTAGAGGCGACTCGCAGTACTGCAGCCTCGGACCTCTCCAAGCACCTCTGAGTGCCACCGAATAGTCCGCTCCGCTGCCTCTCATAGTTCAGTTGTAATGCATCGCTGCCGTTATAGTACTTGCTATGCTCCTGCTCCATGTAGCCACTAATTGGACTGCGCTGCTGACTGTTGGTGACGATGAGTGTCTGCTAACAAATGAGAAGCGCCATGGCATGTGTCGACATACACTTATTTCCTAGCCGTCAGAAGCTAAACAGCGCGTTATGCTGTAACATGTGTCCACAAATTGCTAGGCCACAATTTTAGAAAATCTATCACTGTGCTGTTAGATACATTTCATTATCCTAATGGCACTGGCTATGGATATCAGACTTAATCTACTTAGATTCTACACATTCAGTAATACATGTACAAATTACATCAATCATTCAGCACAATATCATAATTTCCTTGTTTTTTTTTTCATACTACATTACATCACTAGCTGTGAGATATAGTTTCGTTGTCATAACATCGTTTCTTCACTTGCTCACCTCTATGAAAGGTCTCACTGTGATATTCTTTCAATTGAAATGTGCTAGAATGTGTTAAGCTGACCACTTTATACGGGGACTTGAGGAAATTTCGTTATTTCATGGCCATCCTTCTTAGACTGAATGTGAGTACATATTAACACTAGATCCCGTATTCGATACATGATCGGATGTACCATTTTATCGTACTGTTTCATCTTTCCTTTAGCTTTCTTGAGGAGCGTCTGTTCTACTTTTTTCAATATTTCCTGCCATATCACGTTTTCAGCTGACATGTCCTTCAGCACTTCTCTTATCAAACTATCTGGCGTCATCTCCATTAAAATTTCCACCAGAGCATATTCAGTAGAGTTGTGGGGAGTATGATGTTCAAAGATGATCGTCCACTGCGTCTGCTTGCTATTTTTGTTATGAGAGTAGGCCCTACATAGCCTACTAATTTCTTTCATAACTCTTTCTGTTGAGTTCGACGGTGCTCTGTACCTGGATATAAATAGAGGTTTTAAATTGTGTTGTTTCAGAGCGTTTATCAATATTTTACTGGTAAATTGACTCCCACTGTCATTCACTGTCTTATTTGGCACACACACAGTTTTAAACTAATCTTTCGTCACATTTCAGGCTTGTTGCGTCCCGTTGCTTTCCTAAGCAGATATAACTTTACACGGCGGGAAAATAATTTAATACTTACTAGCAAATAAGCTATCCCCCATACCGACTTCGGCAAAGGGCCTATCAAATCCATGGCCATTGTTTCTCAAATTTCTTTGGATAATACTGCATGCATGTAACAATTGCGCTGCACCATTGTTGCTTTTGTTTTCAGGTAAATATCACACGTCCGTAAAGTCCTGCTCGCTCGTCTGGCCATACTGAAGAACCAACAATCTCTTTTTAACTTATCGACAATGAGAGCGAAATGTCCGCACCTTAGGTTTTTGTATTGAACAAGTTCGTCAGTTCTTTCCTCCGGGATGCATGCTCTTCATTCTTCCTTATCTTCCCTTGATCTGTGGTATAATACTGGGTCATGTATCAAGAAGATTTTCATCATATGTTCTTCCCTAACGGTATGACAATTTACTTTAATTAACTTCGATTTTGGGTCTCCATTTTGTTGTTTTATAACATCCCGTAGCCATGATTTTATAACTTTTTCGTGTGACACTCCCTTTATTAAGTAGATAGTCTCTTCTGTGCTCACCTCAGAAAGCTATTAGTCCAATCCTATTGGAAATCTTGAAAGGGCATCCGGAACTACCTGTTCGCTTCTTATGATATATTGCACCTCAAAATCAAATTCTTGCTACGCTAACGACCATCTGGTTAAACTTCCACGTCCCAAATCAGTTGTCAGAAAAATAATTGGGCTTTGTGGTCAATCACTACGGTTGCTTTTCGGCTGGCGAGATAGTATATAATTTTTTCATATCCGAATACTATGGCTAACGCCTCTTTTCCCGTTACAGAGTACATGGCTGTTTAACGTCCTACTGTCGAAACCAGTGGTCTATATTACCTCCTCTTCACTTCCTTCTTCCTTGTCATAGGACGTGGACTTGATTCCCAAACCGTAAACCAATGTTTCACATGGTAGACAGAACATGTTGCACAGGTCTGGACGAGCCAGTATCTGAGCATTACATAGCCCATGTTTGATTTTATGGAGTTCTTCGGCACACGCATCGGATCACAACGAGACTTTATTATTTTCCAGCAGCTCATGCAGTACTGCACAGTCCAATATCTAGTTATCTAGAAACTGTCTATAACATCCACACTGTCAGAGGAAACTCTTCAATTGGTTTCTATTCCTTGGTAAGGGAAATTCCTTATGTTCTTTCGTTTTGTGCAGTTTAGACTTTATCCCATTGTGTTCAATCACATGTCGTAAACATTGTATTTCTTTTCTGCTGAATTCTACTTTCTGAAAATGTAGTCGAGTTCCTGCAGCTGCACACCTCTCAAATACTCCCCTTAACGTTTGTAAATGTTTATTCCAATCTCTGCTGGCAATTAGCAAATCGTTAACATACACAATTACTTTCTTCAGTACGCTGTCCAATGTCCGTATAAAACCCCGAAACAAATACTTTGAACCCGAAAGGTAACTCTCGGTATTGCTAACAACACCCCTCATATAAAAAGGTTGTGAGCTGCCTTGATTCAGGCTGCAGCAACACTTGACGATGGCCTGACGTCAGATCATAGCTTGAAAAGATTTTTCACCTTTAAACCTCCGAAGTACCTCCTCCATGTTTACGGCTCAGTCTCTTTCAGTTTCAAATACCTATTCGCTTGGCTCACATCTAAAATCAAGTGATTTTCCTGTTCTTTTTAACGACCATCATCAAAGGGCTGTTAAATTGAACCCTGGCTCATTCGATCAGGTACTCCGGACGCCAACATCCTTTGGAGGTCCTTATCGACAGCTTCTTCCCTTGTTTGATGTATTTTAAATGGAGGCACAAAATATGGTTTGTGCGGTTTCATTTTGATCCGATAAGGCGGTCCTTTTAAGAACCCTGGTTTTTAACCGAATACCTGTTTATGCTTTCCTATCAACTTCAACAATTTTTGTGCTTTTCTAGGTACCAACGTCGCAATACCATTAAATTTCGAACACACTTCATCCGGATTTAGTTCATGTACTTCTGATTCCCACAGATCCTAGAATCTTATAACTAACTTGGTGTTTCTGCATTCTCTGTTAATAATGCGTTGTAAACGTTGGCAACTGCGCACATCTGACTCCCACAGTCAATCAGCGTTTTCATTTTTCTTCCATAAACTTCTGTTTTATAATCGGTTCCATTACTGCTTTATCATCGCCAATTATTTCTTCTTCCATCAAATCTTCTTGGTCATTTATTAATCAGTCTCTGTGTGACTCTTTGTTTATACAACAACTTTGTCAGTCTCAATCACATTGCAACGTTGCGGGACCGCTTCGTCCGTTTAAGGACGGGCCACACCGGAAACCACAGCCTGTTTTCCGTTTGATTACCTGGCAAAAGCTCTAATCTGCTCGCTCTCTTCCAAGTATCACATTTGTCCCATGTGCATTACTCTTATTTTCCTCCCGTCTACGGTACCTCCCGTCCCCATAGCCTCTGTATGCGTAACCGCCTAGTCCTGTGCAGCGCTGCATCCAAACTTCATTTCTTCGTTCCGTTTCGCACCTTCCTTCTGTCTGTCACCCAGTGTTGTCGAAATTCTCTCTAAATGCTTACCCCCGCCTTTCTTCTTTCTCCAGCTGGGCATATATCGTCGTTGCTTTATCGAAGGAATCAATGGTGGTACCTACTAAGTGGCTATGAGTGTTTCTCGGTAATCTTTGCACAGTCCGTCTTACAACTGCTCTTTCATCGTACGGACTATTTAAGTACTAGTTCGTTAGGTATTCTTATTTTAAAAATTCCGTACATGTCCCATGCGAACTCGTGCTGCGGTTGCAAATGGATATTAGTATAACATCGTGTTTGCTTGGGACCTATATTCATCAACAAATACTTTCCCAAATTCTCGATATGACATTGGTTTCTTTTCTAGCGTCGTACCCCATTTATAGGATTCGTCTTCCATCCGACTGATCACATACGCCATTTCCGTATCGTCCAACTTGTGGGTAACAGGACGGGAGAATTTCTAATGAAAGCTGTGGGTTGTTGTACTCCCCGTGGATAAAATTTACTGAATTTACAACTGATAATGTACTCAATCTGTGGGTCACTTTTAGTAATCTTAGTTGTTTGTCCAGTAAAAGCTCCTAATTCCTGCTTCAATTTACTTTTCGCTGTCAGATCGACCCACTGCACTACAGTTTTTTGCAACCCTTGCACAGCTTGGCTTACTGGTTTCACCTTTCCCTCAACTTCGTCAAACCTTTTGGGTGTGTTGTCGTTCTGCTGTATCATTTGCGAGAACTGAAACCACTACCATACTATACTCTAACGCAGTTTTCTTTATGCGAATTCACCTGCCGTGTTCCTCATTCATCGCCGACTGTTCCGGTTTCACCTTTCGTATTTGTTCGTTTGTGCCCTTTTCACATTTCACTATTGTGGTGTTAATTGTTTGTTCATACGTTTCCTGCTTTTTTCTCTAGTTTTTTTAAAAACCTCCCTTCGATGACACTGTTGCCACTGACGACTGTAGTTCATTAAAATTTTCCTTCATGAAGTGCATTATTTGTTTGCTAAAATCTTCTCATCTGCTCTTCTTAATTGGTGTTTCTGTCATTGCATTAAAGGCTCCTTCTTTTTTAACTATCATTTCCTTCTCTACCGTGTTTCCCTTCATTGGTGTGTTCTGACTTTTTGCGCTTTTTATCCACCGTGCTCCCATGTTTCCCGTTTGTTGCACTTCCACTCTCCTTCCTTCCACTGTTTTCATAGAATTTCCTATGGGACATTCCACTATTACCACGGACGCATTGTCCGTTTGAACTTGAGTTTCAGTTAATGATTGATTTGAAATACTTCACCGTTCATAAATTCCAGTAACCTCATCTACTTTTCCCTTCGCAGATTTTTTTATGGGAGTACAGGGTTCCAAATTTCCCCAATATTCGCCTCAAAAACGTTAAAAAAAGGAAACACTTTCTTGTAACACTGAAAATAGCATCTTCTCACAAGCAGTTTTCTTCACACAGTTTCCTACTTCAGAGCTACTGCCGACCGCTTTGCGCTGAGGTTAGTTTCTCTCCTAACCTTTCAGAGGCTGTTAGTGGCATAGACATTTGCATTACTTAGTTTCTATTCTCCGGCCACTGACTGGTGCTTACTGTTGCTCTTCTTGTTCCCACTGTCGATTGCGTGTAGCGCCGGGGCATCTGGTTTCCTTATCCCAGTTCTTCGGCGTTTCTTCCGCCTATCGCTATACTTGTTGAAGCGTTTTTTCCTCCGAAGATAACTATTGGTTGGAAAAGTCCTTTCAAGAGTCGAACTGCAAGGTGCCTACTAGCTTAGTCGTATCCATCACGGTCAAGTTTCTCTCTAAAATCACCTCTGCTGATGTAACAACGATTGGACCAGTGTTTGTGCAGCAAAGCTTAGAGTGGGCATCTTAGTGGTAAGTAACAGCCACCAGAAGACGAAAAATGGGACCGTGTGCCTATCGGTAAATTCCCTACGAAAATCAACACACCTGCCATGAAAAATCTTCACACTCAGTTAGTTCTAATAGATATGACAAGGATTTGAAAGGAGATACTGACTTCACAGAACCGAAAGCCTTACTGTCTTTCGTAAAAACCACGTTTCACGTTGCTAACGTTTCTACGCACATGCACTGACGTTCAGCCTTATTTCGGCTTGATTTTAGTATTGTGAGGTAACCATTGGTTCTACCGGTCTTTGCAAACGACTCGCTTCTGGTACTGATGAGTTCTCAATCCCGACCGCAAACACTGTAACATTTAACGGATTTATCGATCTTCTCTCGGCACGTTGGTCTGTACCGTCCAACCAAGTCTGACATCCAGCCACATCCCCTCACTACTCATTGCTTTCCGCGCCCCCGTAACTACTGGCGCCAAACAGAGCTTTTTGATCACCGTTCCTTCCCTTGGCGGCGGTGCTGCTGCGCTAGGCCACTAGATGTAAGGTACAGATAACGATACGCAAAAAGCAACTGTATCTCTTACTGAGAGGTGAATAAATGACGATTGTACTAGAACATGAAATACATGGTTATGTTTTGTCCTCATTACTGTATCCTGTCAACCACCTACGAAGAATTCCACTAGCATTATATCAGAATATCCAGACCAAACGAAAAACTGTTACAGATTATCCAAAGCTTTTACACATATAAACACCACAAAACCACAAGTTACAGCATGGCATTCAAATATGGGGTATGGGACATGCAGGTATATAATGAACTAGTAACCAGTTCAGATGCACCAAAGTAGTATACCTACATTTGCTATTAAGACGAGGTATTGGCAGAATTGAAGCTGTGAAGACAGGTCGTGAGTCGTGCTTGGGTAGCTAAGCTGGAAGATCACTTGCCCGCGAAAGACAAAGGTCCCGAGTTCGAGTCTCGGTCTGGCACAGAGTTTTAATCAGTCAGGAAGTTTCATATCAGCGCACACTCCGCTGCAGAGTGAAAATCCCATTCTGGGGACATTTTCTATTATTGTACTTCTTAAAAATCAGATTCTTTCTCTGTATTGTATTGGTGATAGCTAACCACATTTATTTAAATTTCGATACTTTTATCTAGATTTACTATCATTAAAATTTATTATTGTCTAATTTATTCGAGCTATACTGATTCAACTGGTCTATTTAGTTTATTACGAAACATTTTCTTTTAAAAGAAATCTGTAATTTATAATGTTCAAAAGCCAATTGTTTATAAAAAAAGGTATTGAGCTAATGATTGTTTGTTACCAGTGGGTCAAATCCCAATTGTAACACCTTATTTCCCTCTTTCTAGCAGACATGTTACTTTTCTGAAAATCATTAATAAACAGTTATTCATAATGTTCTCCCATGATAATCTTCTATTATTTTCACCTTTAACCACATTTCATTCCACGAATTATTGTGATGATTTTTATAACCTAAATTTTCTAAACTAGAAAGTACCTTTGGTTACAGCAGTAACATGTTAATTGAGAAATTAAGCAAATTAGAAAGTTTCATAACCTACGAAATTTACATGATGCTTATATAAATCCCTGCAGAAGTATACATAGTATTAACCAAACATTCCATCTTAACTTTTCAATTTTTCACTTATCTGACTTATAGTTAAACCAGGTTACTACTTGGTTCAGAGTGATTCCATTAACAGTAATTTCGACATTTTCCTGATTATGAACTTTAATTTGCATACAGATTTCACTAATTGATAGTACAGTCATCCATATGTGAAAACTCTAGATAATATTTCCCGGAATCCACGGTAACATTCGTTCACTCACCATTTCAGTGCCAAAGTACACACTCAGCAAGCATCAAGGCAATAGCTCATTCTCAAAGTTTATTGTTTATATTCATGTAAGGACCTCTGTTTCAGAGATAGTAGTCAGTATAAATATGTTTATGTACTTCTTTAGACATACCATTGTAATATCTAAAGAGTTAGCAGAACTTAAGTGACCCTTTCAGTAAATCATCAATAATTGTAACTGTAATTCAAACTGCAATTTCTGGAAACATGATGTGTAGAGACACAGGTGCTGTTACAGAACTTTTTAAGAATATGTTGGCCACTGTTAAGGTTCCTGGCATGTACTTACTAGTTACAGTGGTGTGAACTATGAACATAGTTAATAGAACAAGCTGGGCATCAAAAACTGCTTTGGAGTTAACATATGGAAAAAGATTCCAGTTATGGGATATGAGTTTCGCCGTTTTGCTAACACACTGGTTTTTCCTTTTAACTAAACATGTTTCAGCACCAATCTAGCGAATTTTTGTTTACTGAAAACAGTAAACAGTGAGAATGTTTTAGATTATAACCGATTTTAAAAAGTGAGACAACAGAAAGTTTTTGTTCCTTTTGCTTCTTATCGTCATTTTACATCGTATGCTTTTGCAGGAGCCACTGTATGTTGTTCTGCAGTGATAGCCTGTCATCTACAAACCAAACGATGTAAAGGTAAATTTCATCAGCGAGTTAACAAGTCCATTGATTTTTAGAAAACGTGATTTTCTGTGTTAAAATATTTTGTGTACATATTTGTTACTACTCACGTTTTGTTTTGACTAATCCTTCTTCTTTTATGTTTTAAGGACACTACAAACATATTAATGGACTTTGTTCCATTTCTTTCTTTATGAACGCCTTTTTTACTTCTGAAAACGCGGTGAGCACCATGTCGTTGTGTTTCTTAACCCCGTTGGTATTCATTTGTTCCCGAGAGAGTTTGGTGCCGAACTTGAATTTTGTTTACATTTTCTCTCTATGTCATACACACAGGTGTGTATGTGTGTGTGTGTATGTGTGTGTGTGTGTGCGTGCGTGCGTGTGTGTCTGTGTGTGCGTGCGTGCGTGTGTGTGTGTGTGTGTGTGTGTGTGTGTGTGTGTGTGTGTGTAAGCTCCTTTAACCGTTTGTATTACCTTTTCTGTAAAGTTCCTTTAATGTGTTAAATAATGTGCGTTTACAATGTGTAGTGTTTTCATTTAAAAATTCTTTGTGTTCTGTTGTTGCCTTCTGTATGTGGAAGTTCTCTTTTATTGTCAGTTTGTGGTATAGACTGTTTCTGGAATTCAGTATTTTCAAATCTGTTGCTACTGTATTTGGGTGGTGGTTGTGGGCTATTAGATAATCAGTAAATGTGCTGTAGGTGCTGTTACTTTTGAGGGCTCTGAGGTCCTCTGAGTATCTTGTTTTAAAGTTCCTGCATGTTTCTGCTATGTGTACTGATTGACAAGTGTTGCATGTGAGTTCATATATTCCGAAATTGTTGAATTTATCTGTGGGTGTCTCCCATGTTCTGAGTTATGACTGTTGTGTTGTCTGTCCTGTATCCTATTTGAAGTCCCTGTTTCTTCAATATCTTGCCTATTCTGCGGACGACTTTTGTTATTGTAGGTGGGTATGTTCAATTTTTTGTGTGTGTGTGTGTGTTGTACTGTTGTGTCTTGCATTTGGTCATTGTTTGTATTTGGGTTGATCTGTGTTGTGTAAGGTGTTATGTGTGTGTTGTGCTTTTGTTCTGGTTCTGTTAACGAATTTGTTGGTTTAATTTCTGTATCATGTGGGGCTTCTAGCCATTTTCCTCTGCTAGCTGTTTTATTGTGTTTAGCTCCTGTGTGTGATTCTGTTTGTTATGCAAAATATTTTGATACTCTAAAAACACGTTTTTTAAAAATCAAGCGATGTGTTAAATTGTCGATAAAATTTACATTTACATCGTCTGGTTTGCAGATAAAACGCTATCATTGCGGGGCACCATACTGTTGGCCCTGCAAAACCACATAATGTAAAATTATGGTAAGTAGCAAAACGAGCAGAAACTTTCTATAGGCCTCAATTTTTAAAATCAGCTATAACCTCAAAAAAATTCACACATTTCACAGTTTTCGATAAACAAAAACCCACTTATGATGGCACAGGGATGCTGAAACAAGTTCGGCTAAAAATAAAAAGCAGTGCCTTTGCAAATACGCGGAACCTATGTTCTATAATTTAACTTCAGATGCGTGGTTCATGGTGTGGGTTCCTGTAGTCATGACCTAGTTCATGAACCACGGGCAACGTTTGAGTGGCCAAGTAAGTAGTCCCGACAGTCGGGATACCAGTTACTTTGGAATAAGGCTGGGCATCTCGGACATATTCTGAGGCGTGGTCACCTTTGTGCTCATACGGCAAAGACTACCAAATCCACCGGTTAGTCCCTCAACCGTTAGGGGTAAAACTCAATGGGACTCGGGGCAAGTGAGGCTAGCAACCTGCTTCCCTGGTATTTTAAATATGATGCTGGCAACAATGAGAACAAAATGCCTCGGACCTTTGGAGGTGACATGAGTCCCACCTCTAACTGACAAACCAGGGACTCCTAAGATACGAGTTGGCAAACAAATGGTAATGAGATGGGGAGCTATTAATATCAATGGGGGCTACTCTGGGATGAAGGTAGAGCTGGCAGAGGCTGCAAGAAAGATGGGGCTGGACGTTTCAGCTGTTAGTGACATTCGGGTAAGGGGTGGGAAAGAAGACAAAGTGGGAGAATACAAGGCCTACCTGTCAGTAGTCAAAGCAGGAATAGCACAATGGGGTGTAGGGCTTTATATCAGGAAAGAAATGGAACCCAGCGTAGTTGCAATAAAGTATGTAAACGAACGACTGATGTGGATAGATTTGACAGTGTCTAGCAAGAAAATTAGGATTGTGTCAGC
Source organism: Schistocerca serialis cubense (assembly GCF_023864345.2). Classification (NCBI taxonomy): domain Eukaryota; kingdom Metazoa; phylum Arthropoda; class Insecta; order Orthoptera; family Acrididae; genus Schistocerca; species Schistocerca serialis. The sequence goes on along the minus strand of NC_064642.1, from coordinate 353,443,002 downwards.
ATATTCGCACTGTGAAGGGACAGATCAAGATAAGATGGATAGTTTTTATGAGGCACTGGTGATGTAGTTGTTAGAGTAAAGGACAAGGACAGTGTTCTGCTCATGGGTGATTTTAATGCCAGGATTGGAAATCGAACAGAAGACTATGAAAAGGTTATGGGTAAATTTCGAGAGGATATGGAGGCCAACAGGAACGGGAAACAACTCTTGGATTTCTGTGCCAGTATGGGCTTAATCACAAACTCCTTTTTGAAGCATAAGAACATTCACCGGTTTACTTGGTAAGGCAGGGGAACCAGATCTGTCATTGACTGTATAATAACGGATCAGGAATTCAGGAAGGCTGTGAGGAACACAAGTGTATTCAGGGGATTCTTTGACGACACTGATCATTATTTAATCTGCAGTGAAATAGGGATTGTGAGGCCGAGAGTGCAGGAGGTCAGGTCCATATGTAGGAGGATAAGAGTGGAGAAACTTCAGGATAATGAAATCAGGCACAAGTACATAACAATGATCTCAGAAAGGTACCAGTTAGTTGAATGTAGTCAATTACAGTCATTGGAAAAGGAATGGACAAGGTACAGGGATACAGTACTAGAAGTGGCTAAAGAATGTCTTGGAACAGTAGTGTGTAAAGGTAGGATGAAGCAAACAGCTTAGTGGAATGACACAGTCAAGGCAGCCTGTAAATGAAAAAGAAGGCGTATCAAAAATGGCTACATAATAGAACTCAGGTAGACAGAGAAAGTTATGTTGAAGAAAGAAACAAAGCCAAACAGATAATTGCAGCATCCAAGAAGAAATTTTGCGAAGACTTTGGAAACAGGTTGGAGACTTTGAGTCAAGCTGCTGGAAAACCATTCTGGAGTGTAATTAGCAGTCTTCGAAAGGGAGGTAAGAAGGAAATGACAAGTGTTTTGGACAGGCCAGGAAAACTGCTGGTGAATCCTGTGGATTGCTTGGAGAGAAGGAGGGAGTATTTTGAATAATTGCTCAATGTAGGTGAAAATACGATCAGTAATGTTTCAAATTTCGAGGTACAATGGGATAGGATCACATTTGAGGAAGTGGAGAAAATGGTCAATAGATTGCAGTGTAATAAAGCAGCTGGGGTGGATGAAATTAAGTCGGAACTCATCAAATACAGTGGAATGTCAGGTCTTAAATGGCTACACAGGGTAATTGAAATGGCCTGGGAATCAGGACAGGTTCCATCAGACTGGACAAAAGCAGTAATCACACCAATCTTTAAACATGGAAACAGAAAAGATTGTAACAACTACAGAGGTATTTCTTTAATCAGCGTTGTGGGTAAAATCTTCTCAGGTATTGTTGAAAGGAAAGTGCGAGTATTAGTTGAGGACCAATTGGATGAAAATCAGTGTGGGTTTAGGCCTCTTAGAGGTTGTCAGGACCAGCTCTTTAGCTTACGGCAAATAATGGAGAAGTGTTACGAGTGGAACAGGGAATTGTATCTATGCTTTATAGATCTAGAAAAGGCATATGACCGGCTTACTAGGAGGAAGATATTGTCTGTTCTACGAGATTATGGAATAGGAGGCAAACTTTTGCAAGCAATTAAAGGTCTTTACATAGATAGTCAGGCAGCAGTTAGAGTTGACGGTAAATTGAGTTCATGGTTCAGAGTAGTTTCTGTGGTAAGACAAGGCTGCAACCTATCTCCACTGTTGTTCATATTATTTACGGATCATATGTTGAAACCAATAGACTGGCTGGGTGAGATTAAGATACGTGAACACAAAATAAGCAGTCTCGCATGTGCGGATGACTTAGTTGTGATGGGAGATTCGATTGAAAGTTTGCAAAGTAATATTTCAGAGCTAGATCAGAAATGTAAGGACTATGGTATGAAGATTAGCATCTCCAAAACGAAAGTAATGTCAGTGGGATAGAGACATAAACGGATTGAGTGCCAAATAGGAGGAACAAAGCTAGAACAGGTGGATGGTTTCAAGTACTTAGGATGCATATTCTCACAGGATGGCAACATAGTGAAAGAACTGGAAGCGAGGTGTAGCAAAGCTAACGCAGTGAGCGTTCAGCTACGATCTACTCTCTTCTGCAAGACAGAATTCAGTACCAAGACTAAGTTATCTGTGCACCGTTCAATCTTTCGACCAACTTTGTTGCATGGGAGCGAAAGCTGAGTGGATTCAGGTTACCTTATCAACAAGGTTGAGGTTACGGATATGAAAGTAGCTAGGATGATTGCAGGTACCAGTAGATGGGAACAATGGCAGGAGGGTGTCCACAATGAAGAAATCAAAGAAAAACTGGGAATGAACTCTACAGATGCTGCAGTCAGGGCGAACAGGCTTAGGTGGTGGGGTCATGTTACACGCATGGGAGAAGCAAGGTTACCCAAGAGACTCATGGGTTCAGCAGTAGAAGTTAGGAGGAGTCGGGGCAGACCGAGGACAAGGCACCTGCATTCGGTTAAGAATGATTTTGAAGTAATAGGCTTAACATGAGAAGAGGCACCAATGTTAGCACTGAATAGGGGATCATGGAGGAATTTTATAAGGGGGACTATGCTCCAGACTGAATGCTGAAAGGCATAATCAGTCTTAAATGATGATGATGATGATGAACTTCAGATGTGGAAAGGAAGCACAAGAGCTGCAGATGCAAAGAGGAAAATATTCCAGGTTATAATATCAATGCTGGTAAACCAATCGTTGACCTACTGGGTTACAAATCCAACAAGTTTCAGAGGAAGGCGTGTCAAGATTTTGTCATTACTAGAGACTGCAGCAGTACAGACGGCTAGTAAAGTGACGTATGGTGCCTTCCCAGCTGAGGATCAGCCTCTCTTCTGGCACTGATAACAAGAAATGAAGAAATGCATATGGGGCAGTGATTTGAAAACTGTGGCAATGAACAGTGTATGATAGCAGCCTGACAAAATGGACCACAACATTTTGAAGGTTCATGAAATTTGTTTGCAAACCATATAACACAGTTAATATTTGGAAATAAAACTGTGCTTTTGACAGTCGCAGGTTCGAATCCTGCCTCGGGCACGGATGTGTGTGATGTCCTTAGGTTAGTTAGGTTTAAGTAGTTCTAAGTTCTAGGGGACTTATGACCACAGCAGTTGAGTCCCATAGTGCTCAGAGCCATTTGAACCATTTTGTGCTTTTGAAACATGGTTAACCAGGATGGACCATGCTGACAATCAACCACTGAAAAATCAGGAAGATCATAGCCATATTGGAAGTGATTTCCACCTATATGACGCTGCACAGATCAACTCCATATCGATGAGTGGGGCAGTAGTACAGGCATAAAAAATGCATATCACAGACAGAATGTAAAAGACAGAAGCTGCCAGTGTGAAATACAGTACATTATAGCAGGAGCTGACACATAGAAAATATGAGGTAATATATTAAAATGTGTTAGCTGTAGACTTCTCAGAATGAGTGACAAAAAGCTGAAGCTAATGTCGATGAGAATGGAGATCAGGAACTAAGACATAAAGACGTGCAGAAACGAGCAGATTTGAGAGTTGAAAGTGAGATTTGTGATGGCAGTGAAATAACATCAGAGGTATCTACCTTTTACGATGCAGTAAATGTTACCAAGGTTATTGATGAAATTCCAGTGGCAAAACGTACTGAATACTGTTACCGTCGGGAAGGGGGAAGGTGGTGTGGAGACAATAGATGAAATTCAAAATGAAGAGGAATCAAACAGTTGCTGTCATGTAAATGAGGAATTAGGTGATGCTGATGTAAATGGATTGTGCATAAAAATTGGCCCACTGTTCATGCAAATGAGACTAAATATTAAAGAAAATAATCGCAAATTATACAAAAAACGTAGTAACATGAAGAAGGAGTTTAAAAGTGACATTAGTAATCTGTGGTTTGAAATGAAAGAAACTTATCAGAGACTGTAAAAAATAGTGGCGACCTTAGAACTGATCCCAGCAGAACAAATTAAAAATTGGATTTGAAACTGGACTACACTAAGAATGACATTAAAAAGAATTTAAAAGTGATGTTAATAATAGAAATTCAGATTTGGATGAAAAAGTACACGCAGTGATAGTTTATTTAGAAACTAATGGAGAAAAGGTAAACAGAAACTTAGAAGCAAGAACTAATATTGTCTGCAAGCAGTAAGTATTACAACAAAAAACTTGGGAAAGTTGGTTGGTTGGTTGATTTTCGGCAGGTGAGCGATCAATGAGATCATCAGTCACATCGGATTAGGGAAGACTGGGGAAGGACAGCCATGCCGTGTCAAAGGAACCATCCTGGAATTTGCTCCCTGCCGCCGTTGGATAAGCAGCTGCAGCAGCAAGTCGTATACTCCTAGCTCACTCATTTGTTACATAGTTTAATTCTTAATTTCTTTGCGTGTTTTTGGTACTTGCATTGTTTAATTCATAAATTTCGGGCGTATTATAGTATTTGAGAGCTGTAGCATCGCGTTTTAGTACCTGAATAGTGTAAATTCGCGTAGTCGTTTGTCTTCTGTTTTTGTTTTGAACGGCCAGTGTCGGTTGGTCACAGTTAGTGTGCTCCCTGCCGCCGTTGGATAAGCAGCTGCAGCAGCAAGTCGTATACTCCTAGCTCACTCATTTGTTACATAGTTTAATTCTTAATTTCTTTGCGTGTTTTGGGTACTTGCATTGTTTAATTCTTAAATTTCGGGCGTATTATAGTATTTGAGACTTGTAGCATCGCGTTTTAGTACCTGAATAGTGTTTTTGGTACTTGCATTGTTTAATTCATACATTTCGGGCGTATTATAGTATTTGAGAGTTGTAGCATCGCGTTTTAGTACCTGAATAGTGTAAATTCGCGTAGTCGTTTGTCTTCTGTTTTTGTTTTGAACGGCCAGTGTCGGTTGGTCACAGTTAGTGTGCACCCTGCCGCCGTTGGATAAGCAGCTGTAGCAGCAAGTCGTATACTCCTAGCTCACTCATTTGTTACATAGTTTAATTCTTAATTTCTTTGCGTGTTTTTGGTACTAGCATTGTTTAATTCTTAAATTTCGGGCGTATTATAGTATTTGAGACTTGTAGCATCGCGTTTTAGTACCTGAATAGTGTAAATTCGCGTAGTCGTTTGTCTTCTGTTTTTGTTTTGAACGGCCAGTGTCGGTTGGTCACAGATAGTGTGCTCCCTGCCGCCGTTGGATAAGCAGCTGCAGCAGCAAGTCGTATACTCCTAGCTCACTCATTTGTTACATAGTTTAATTCTTAATTTCTTTGCGTGTTTTTGGTACTTGCATTGTTTAATTCTTAAATTTCGGGCGTATTATAGTATTTGAGACTTGTAGCATCGCCTTTTAGTACCTGAATAGTGTAAATTCGCGTAGTCGTATGTCTTCTGCTTTTGTTTTGAACGGCCAGTGTCGGTGGGTCACAGTTAGTGTGCTCCCTGCCGCCGTTGGATAAGCAGCTGCAGCAGCAAGTCGTATACTCCTAGCTCACTCATTTGTTACATAGTTTAATTCTTAATTTCTTTGCGTGTTTTTGGTACTTGCATTGTTTAATTCATAAATTTCGGGCGTATTATAGTATTTGAGAGCTGTAGCATCGCGTTTTAGTACCTGAATAGTGTAAATTCGCGTAGTCGTTTGTCTTCTGTTTTTGTTTTGAACGGCCAGTGTCGGTTGGTCACAGTTAGTGTGCTCCCTGCCGCCGTTGGATAAGCAGCTGCAGCAGCAAGTCGTATACTCCTAGCTCACTCATTTGTTACATAGTTTAATTCTTAATTTCTTTGCGTGTTTTTGGTACTTGCATTGTTAAATCTTAAATTTCGGGCGTATTATAGTATTTGAGACTTGTAGCATCGCGTTTTAGTACCTGAATAGTGTAAATTCGCGCAGTCGTATGTCTTCTGTTTTTGTTTTGAACGGCCAGTGTCGGTGGGTCACAGTTAGTGTGCTCCCTGCCGCCGTTGGATAAGCAGCTGCAGCAGCAAGTCGTATACTCCTAGCTCACTCATTTGTTACATAGTTTAATTCTTAATTTCTTTGCGTGTTTTTGGTACTTGCTTTGTTTAATTCATAAATTTCGGGCGTATTATAGTATTTGAGAGTTGTAGCATCGCGTTTTAGTACCTGAATAGTGTTTTTGGTACTTGCATTGTTTAATTCATACATTTCGGGCGTATTATAGTATTTGAGAGTTGTAGCATCGCGTTTTAGTACCTGAATAGTGTAAATTCGCGTAGTCTCCTTCCGCCGCCGAGCAGTGTGTCAGCAGTGCGCAAGTAGCAGCATTACTGCATTTACTAGGCAATCTTGTATTTTAATAACCGTTTAAATTTTGTCGATTTGTTTGCGCTCTCTGTAGATTAGTTCAGACGTTCTTTGCAAAACAGTTTTTAGCATGGATAGGGACTGCAACTGCTGTGTTCGGATGCGGGCTGAGTTGGCATCCCTTCGCTCCCAGCTTCAGGCAGTGTTGGCTTCGGTCACACAGCTTGAGGCTGTTGCCAATGGGTATCACTGTGGGGGTCCGGATGGGGGTTTGTCGGGGACGGCCAGCTCGTCCCACGCATCCCCCGATCGGACTACGACTGTGGTTGCCCGGGATACTGCCCGCATTGAGGCTGATCCCTCACCTGTGGTAGAGTGGGAGGTCGTCTCAAGGTGTGGCAGAGGGCGAAAGACATTCCGGAGGGCTGAACAGAAGGCCTCTCCAGTTTGTCTGACGAACCGGTTTCAAGCTCTGTCTCAGGCTGATACTGATCTTCGTAATGGGGCCCCTTAGGAAAATGGCAGCAAGAGAGGGGAAGAAAACCAATGTGCACTCCGTGTGCCTACCGGGGGGAGTCATTCCAGATGTGGAAAGGGTCCTTCCGGATGCCATGAAGGGTACAGGGTGCACCCATCTGCAGGTGGTCGCTCATGTCGGCACCAATGATGTGTGTCGCTATGGATCGGAGGAAATCCTCTCTGGATTCCGGCGGCTATCTGATTTGGTGAAGACTGCCAGTCTCGCTAGCGGGATGAAAGCAGAGCTCACCATCTGCAGCATCGTCGACAGGACTGACTGCAGACCTTTGGTACAGAGCCGAGTGGAGGGTCTGAATCAGAGGCTGAGGCGGTTCTGCGACCGTGTGGGCTGCAGATTCCTCGACTTGCGCCATAGGGTGGTGGGGTTTCGGGTTCCGCTGGATAGGTCAGGAGTCCACTACACGCAACAAGCGGCTACACGGGTAGCAGGGGTTGTGTGGCGTGGGCTGGGCGGTTTCTTAGGTTAGATGGCCTTGGGCAAGTACAGGAAGGGCAACAGCATCAACGGGTGCGGGGCAAAGTCAGGACATGCGGGGACCAAGCAGCAATCGGTATTGTAATTGTCAACTGTCGAAGCTGCGTTGGTAAAGTACCAGAACTTCAAGCGCTGATAGAAAGCACCGAAGCTGAAATCGTTATAGGTACAGAAAGCTGGCTTAAGCCAGAGATAAATTCTGCCGAAATTTTTACAAAGGTACAGACGGTGTTTAGAAAGGATAGATTGCATGCAACCGGTGGTGGAGTGTTCGTCGCTGTTAGTAGTAGTTTATCCTGTAGTGAAGTAGAAGTGGATAGTTCCTGTGAATTATTATGGGTGGAGGTTACACTCAACAACCGAGCTATGTTAATAATTGGCTCCTTTTACCAACCTCCCGATTCAGCAGCATTAGTGGCAGAACAACTGAGAGAAAATTTGGAATACAGTTCACATAAAATTTCTCAGCATGTTATAGACTTAGGTGGAGATTTCAATTTACCAGATATAGACTGGGACACTCAGATGTTTAGGACGGGTGGTAGGGACAGAGCATCGAGTGACATTATACTGAATGCACTATCCGAAAATTACCTCGAGCAATTAAACAGAGAACCGACTCGTGAAGATAACATCTTGGACCTACTGATAACAAACAGACCCGAACTTTTCGACTCTTTAAGTGCAGAACAGGGAATCAGTGATCATAAGGCCGTTGCAGCATCCCTGAATATGGAAGTTAATAGGAATATAAAAAAAGGGAGGAAGGTTTATCTGTTTAGCAAGAGTAATAGAAGGCAGATTTCAGACTACCTAACAGATCAAAACGAAAATTTCTGTTCCGACACTGACAGTGTTGAGTGTTTATGGAAAAAGTTCAAGGCAATCGTAAAATGCGTTTTAGACAGGTACGTGCCGAGTAAAACTGTGAGGGACGGGAAAAACCCACCGTGGTACAACAACAAAGTTAGGAAACTACTGCGAAAGCAAAGAGAGCTTCACTCTAAGTTTAAACGCAGCCAAAATCTCTCAGACAAACAGAAGCTAAACGATGTCAAAGTTAGCGTAAGGAGGGCTATGCGTGAAGCGTTCAGTGAATTCGAAAGTAAAATTCTATGTACCGACTTGACAGAAAATCCTAGGAAGTTCTGGTCTTACGTTAAATCAGTAAGAGGCTCGAAACAGCATATCCAGACACTCCGGGATGATGATGGCATTGAAACAGAGGATGACACGCGTAAAGCTGAAATATTAAACACCTTTTTCCAAAGCTGTTTCACAGAGGAAGACCGCACTGCAGTTCCTTCTCTAAATCCTCGCACAAACGAAAAAATGGCTGACATCGAAATAAGTGTCCAAGGAATAGAAAAGCAACTGGAATCACTCAATAGAGGAAAGTCCACTGGACCTGACGGGATACCAATTTGATTGTACACAGAGTACGTGAAAGAACTTGCCCCCCTTCTAACAGCCGTGTACCGCAAGTCTCTAGAGGAACGGAGGGTTCCAAATGATTGGAAAAGAGCACAGGTAGTGCCAGTCTTCAAGAAGGGTCGTCGAGCAGATGCGCAAAACTATAGACCTGTATCTCTGACGTCGATCTGTTGTAGAATTTTAGAACATGTTTTTTGCTCGAGTATCATGTCGTTTTTGGAAACCCAGAATCTACTATGTAGGAATCAACATGGATTCCGGAAACAGCGATCATGTGAGACCCAACTCTCTTTATTTGTTCATGAGACCCAGAAAATATTAGATAAAGGCTCCCAGGTAGATGCTATTTTTCTTGACTTCCGGAAGGCGTTCGATACAGTTCCGCACTGTCGCCTGATAAACAAAGTAAGAGCCTACGGAATATCAGACCAGCTGTGTGGCTGGATTGAAGAGTTTTTAGCAAACAGAACACAGCATGTTGTCATCAATGGAGAGACGTCTACAGACGTTAAAGTAGCCTCTGGCGTGCTTTTCGCGGATGATGCTGTAGTATACAGAGAAGTTGCAGCATTAGAAAATTGTAGCGAAATGCAGGAAGATCTGTAGCGGATAGGCACTTGGTGCAGGGAGTGGCCACTGTCCCTTAACATAGACAAATGTAATTTATTGCGAATACATAGAAAGAAGGATCCTTTATTGTATGATTATATGATAATGGAACCAACAGTGGTAGCAGTTACTTCCGTAAAATATCTGGGAGTATGCGTGCGGATCGATTTGAAGTGGAATGATCATATAAAATTAATTGTTGGTAAGGCGGGTACCAGGTTGAGATTCATTGGGAGAGTGTTTAGAAAATGTAGTCCATCAACAAAGGTGGTTGCTTACAAAACACTCGTTCGACCTATACTTGAGTATTGCTCATCAGTGTGGGATCCGTACCAGATCGGTTTGACGGAGGAGATAGAGAAGATCCAAAGAAGAGCGGCGCGTTTCGTCACAGGGTTATTTGGTAACCGTGATAGCGTTACGGAGATGTTTAATAAACTCAAGTGGCAGACTCTGCAAGAGAGGCGCTCTGCATCGCGGTGTAGATTGCTCGCCAGGTTTCGAGAGGGTGCGTTTCTGGATGAGGTATCGAATATATCGCTTCCCCCTACTTATACCTCCCGAGGAGATCACGAATGTAAAATTAGAGAGATTAGAGCGCGCACGGAGACTTTCAGACAGTCGTTCTTCCCGCGAACCATACGCGACTGGAACAGGAAAGGGAGGTAATGACTGTGGCACGTAAAGTGCCCTCCGCAACACACCGTTGGGTGGCTTGCGGAGTATAAATGTAGATGTAGATGTAGACATTATGGTAATGTTCATCCTCTTCATTTTATTACCGAATTTAATATCCATTCTATGTAATGGGACTGACAAAGACATATGTTTGTCAGGAGTTTTTTGAAAGTATATCATTATGGATGGCAACAGAAGGCACAGATACTTGTAACTGTTGGGAAGAATTCAGTAAAGTATTTTTGGAGAAACACTGGTCGAGAGATGAACAGTAAAAGATTCTAAGGGATATTTGGGGCCGCCAGAGGAGGGACTATCAAGGGTTCCAGTCTTTACTGGATTAACAAAATTAAGTATTTGGGAAGAGTCAGGTTGTGAATCAGTAACAATGGGATTAGAGCATATGTTTCCTCACAGAATGATGGAATGGTTCTTTTCCAGCCCCTAGTAATAATATATTGATCGGAAGGAGGGGAAATTTAAGTAGCAGAAGCAAAAGAGATAATCGATTTAATGAAATGTATTGAGTAAAAAAAGGTTAAGTAATGTAAATTAATAGTATAAATGTAATAAAGAAATATAAGAAAGGGAGGAAGTAAATAAAAAGGAAAAGTATGCAATGTATCACTAACTGTAACAGGGGAAAATAAGTTTGAGAGTGAAAAAGATAGTTTTTCCAGAGACAAAATTAATGAAAATTTGTTACATTGTAAAGGTACATTATTGAGTAATAAATAATGTGCTATCCTACAATTCTAGTCAATAGACTGTGAATTCCATTTGATACTGGGTACAGAAACTTGATGCCCATGGAATGATAAAATTGATTTCAGTACATAAAGATTTATTTATTCACTCTTATTTTGTAATGAAAAGTTGAATGACATTAACTTTCTGAAAAAAATTGAATGTAAAACTGCATAGTGTATTGACTATGCCTTTGGGATATTTAGCCACAAGAGCTGACACAAGTAATTCTGAAGTGGGTACAATGCAAGCTGGAATAAAAGAGAAAATGAGATACATTGAAAGTATATCAAGTAATGAAAGACAAGAATCAGTAAAAATTTTTAATGAAAAGTAGATCTGTATTTTATTAAAAACCAGGTTTAGTCAAAGATTCTGAATTTTTTGTTGGAATTATAAAGCTATGAACCTTTTTACCTTTTTTCATTAGATCATATGTTGTTCCTTTCCCTAAGAAAGATTCTGTGAGGAAACACATAGAAAAAATTGCTAGAATGGAAAATATTTGAAGAATCTAATAGCTGAATGGCTGTTATGACTGCTGATCTGCAGTAGTAGGTGAAAGGAATATGTGTGAATGGGAGGGAGGGGGGGCAATCTGAGATCTGTTAGATGGCAGAAAATTAAATTAAGTCGTAAAAAAGAAAGTGACAGACCTACCAGTGTTGTTGAAGTCTTACTATAATCTCATGTTTCTAAATGTCTCACCTCCTGTGATGTGACGTGTGACTAGTGGAATATCGATTCAGCTTACAAACACAGAAAATGTGCTGCTGTTTTACATAAAGGAAAGGGTTAACAGTTTTGTGCGGTACCATTAGGATTAAAGGGGTTGTTTGTGAGATTATTAGGGCTACTGACATAATTTCAGGAGATGAAATACAGAATAAACCAACAGTGCATGTAGATGACATCGCATGATGCCATAAAACTACAAATGGGTTACTAAGAGCAGCCCAAACTGGAGGGACAAAGTTGAGCTTAACTAAACCCCAGTTTGTAAAAAGTTAATTTCATTTTCAAGCCACATAATTGATGAAAACAAGGACCATAAAAATGGGAAGCCATTGAAAACTTTACTGCTTTTAATAACAACTGAAGGCAATATTCGGGCTTTGGAGTGTTATAGTGGCCAGTCACAAGCGTTCGATCAACAAGCTCAAAAACTGAATATTGGTATTCGACTAAAGTGTGTGAGGAGGCTTTTCAAAAATTGTAAAGTGAGTTAGGTAACAGAAGTCCATTATATCACCATTATTTTACTTTGCCTTCTTTTAAGAGTAAAATCTTGGGTGTTGATATATTTCAGTTAGTTGAAACAGATGAAGGGTGAATCCATAAAACAGTTACTTTGCTACCAGAACATTCCATGATGAATGAAGCATTATTATAGAGCAGAACTGGAAGCACACCCCATAGTGTACACATTTCAAAGATCTGAAGTATCCTTAGTTTCTTGCTACGATATAGACTGAAACACCTAAGATGAAATATGTGCAACTCGTTTTCATAACAGTCAGACATTGAAATAAGATAACATAATACAACTGTTTTTCCAGAATGCTAGATGGAAAAAGAGAAGGAGAGAGGCAGTACACAAGTGGGTGGCATGAAAGATTATTTTCTTTAAAAAGATTAAAAATGAAATATTGATTAGAATAATTAGTAAATATATATTGTATGTGGCAGAATGAGAGTGCAATCCTGATAGGGATGACCCACATTACAACTCTGACCATTGTCCAAAGATGAAGTAGTGTTACTAAGTTCTGTTATTCAGAAGAAACTGTTTATATAATCACAACTGGGTGTATTGTATTCTTGAAAAATATGTGGACAAACTAATTGACTATTAACTAAAAGTTATGGACATTACGGGACAATATGACTAGTAGCTAAGTTAGAATAAACAGTAATATTCAATAACTTATGAAGAAAAGAGAAAAACAGAGTATCAGAAGATGTGAAATGTCATCACTAAAACACCATTGTTCCACCTATCCTCCTGATGTTCCAAAGAAACTGACTGCAGATGATGTATTAGAAGAGTTATCTGTGCCAACTGTGGGATGCTAGGACATGTTTGCAGTATTGAATACCTTCACTAAATGTGTACAATTACAACGAATAAAAAGTTATAACAGCAAAACAATTGTGGGAAAATTAAAAAAGGATTACGATTATAAAGTAGAGGTTCGTAATACATTATTCTCTGGCATTAGGCGTTATTTAATCTCAGAGTGGTTTATGTAGTGTGACAGATATATTGTTCTCTGTCATTAGTCATTATTTTATCTCAGAAAGGTTTATATAATGTGTGGGGGGTGATCAAAATTAACCATAAAAGACCTGGAAGGAAATATGAGTGAAAAAGTGATAAAAGAGATCAGCAGATTATGTTATATGTATCGTAGCAAGAAAACATGCTGGTTGGACCAGCAGCATATAGACTTTTAAAAATATATTACACAAAATGTGGAATTAATCAACTGGTTTTGCTCAGTGTGAATAAGAGTTACTGGGAAAGAGACACAATTTCCAATGTTAAATGAAATAATTCAAGATTAAAGGATTAGGATAACAAAAAAAAAAAAAAAAAAAAACACGAAAAAGAAACATATGGAAAGGAGAAAACGGCATTATGTTAGAGTGAGACTCACTAATTTCAAAATAGAAAGTCTGGTATTAGTCAGAAACATGGAAAAGTCCATAAGTGTGAATTAGATAATATATAAATTCTTCGATGTAAGTCTTTTGCTATTTGAAATAATCAGTACTGCCCACAATAACTGATATGAATTAGCATTTGCTAAGTATAATAAAGAAAAGTAAGTTCAGATGAGTCTCAGGGACGTATGTTGGGATCTGCCTGTTCACATTGTGTATTAACGACATGGTGGACAATATTAATATTACTTCAGGCTTTCTACAGATGCTGCAGTTATCCATAATGAGGTACTGTATGAATCAAGTTGCATAAGTATTCAGTCAGATCATTATAAGATTTCAAAGCTTCGAAGTGATGCAGAAATTGGCAACTTTCTTCAAATGTTCAGCTATGTAAAATTGTACAATTCACAAAAATAGAAAAAAAACGTGTCATCCTATGACTACAATATCAATAAGTCATAGTTGGAATCAGCCAACACATACAAGTACCTGGGCGTAGCACTCTGAAGGTGCATGAAATGGAAGGAATACTTAGACTCAGACGTGGGTAAAGCAAGTGGAAGAGTTTGCTTTATTCGGAGAATACGGGGGAAATGGAATCCATCCTCAAAGGAGACTGCTTACGAATCACTCATTTGACCCATCGTAGTGTATTGCACCAGTATGTGAGACTTGTACCAAATAAGCCTCTAGGGATACTGAACATATACAGATAAGGGCTGCACAGATGGTCACAGGGTTATTCGACTCCTGGGAGAGTGTCACAGAGATGATGAAGAAAGTGGAGTCAAATTAATATGCAGTGATTAATGAAAAAGCTGAGCCACAAAGAAATACGAAACACTAAAGGAATAAAAAATTGGTAATCCCTGTTAAATAGCTAATAAATGATTTTGCAGAAAAGCTTAACTAAAAAAGAAACTAGAAATTTCAAAAATTATTTGTAAATGTATGCCAGGTGTTTGTCCTAAGAGACCTAGTGACCATTTTCACTAGTACTCTGGCAGATATTTGCAGTTTACTTTTTGTATTGTGTAGCTGGGTCAGCCCAAACAAATAGTACTCATTGATGTCCTGCGCCAGTACAATAAAGTATATAACTTCCAAGCTGCACAAGCTACATTGGCCAACCTTTATCAACTTGGTCGGCCCTCTTCCTCCTTCAGATGTATAAGGATACTTCTTCGCGGCCATAGACAGATTTATATGGTGGATGGGTACAACAACAGTCACTGACATATCAGCCGAACTGTGACAGAAACGATATGTGTACATGGGTGGCACGTATCTAGCGTCCTCCACAAGTTATAACCGATCAAATCTTAACCCCCCCCCCCTTCCCACCGCTCCAGAACTAGCAAAACTGCGTGGGTTTCAGCGACACAACACGACCAGCTGTAAATACAGCTAACAATGATGTGGCAGAATGTAGGCACAGAACGTAACAGGCGTCCCTAATCTGTCATAGAGGCACCTCCCTTAGCCCTGTTAGGACTCCAAATGGTGTACGAAAATGACATTGGTGCTTTCGTGGACGAAATGGTTTATGGTATCTCTCTACGAATTCAAGAGGCTACTTAGAGCCTGGATCATTACCTAATATGGCATAAGTTCTGCAGCTGGTACAGATGTTTAAACACCACAGCACCAGTAGCCACGGCCTGCCAGCTTCTCACCATGGCAACCGTCAGCTATTTCTATACAGTAACTAGCACAGCTGTTTGTTTTTGATGCTGCTCATGGACTTAGTCAGATCGCCACAACAGCCATCGTACACGAGCTCATTCTCAGTGTCGAGTAGAGGGGATCGCGCCATGAAAATTCAATAACAGGTGCATCCTTGAAAGTATCCACCGACAACGTCAAAGTGGCTGGGATTTTAGCATGAATGGAGCCGGGTACCTCACCAGCATGTACAATGCAATGCCTCATCTTGTTAATAGACAAATAACAGATTTTATAGCGTTTTCAATAAACAGAATCTTTGCACACGTTGGGTCATTTGTTGCTGAAAACAAGCAACAGAAATGAGATTGTGATACACCACAAAGGTCATTAACAAACTCGCTATCGCAAATATTGTCTGTCAGACGAAATCTAATCTACTCTGTGGAAATCATGTACCACTCAGGCTGAAAGTTGTTATCTGAAGGACTTCAGGCGCTGAAAACAAGTCGCATCATTCTGAACGTTCGAGAAAGGTGTGTCAGCCATCTTCTACATCTACATACAGGGTGACAATTGTTGAACTATGTGGAAAAAAACGTAAATTAATTACAAACTACGACGTGCACATACTTTATTCAACACGTAAACGCCACTACAGATATTCGGATTTAGGTTACAGCATGTTCGATGTGCCTGCCATCATTGGCGTTGGTGTGGCGCAAACGAATAGCGAAATTCTGCATGACCCGCTGAAGTATCAAAAAATGGCTGTTTTCAGCTAAGAAATGATTTTGGTGTTATTGCTGTACACCTTGTCTTTAACATAGACCCACAAAAAGAAGTCGCATTTGTTCAGATCCGGAGAATATAGCGGCCAATCGAGTCCATGCCTATGGCCTCTGGGTAACCCAGAGCCAGAATGCGGTCCCCAAAGTGCTCCTCCAGGGCACCAAACACTCTCCTTCTTCGATGGAGGCGAGCTCTGTCTTGCATGAACCACACATTGTTGAAATCATGGTCACTTTGGAAATGTGGGGATGAAATCATCTTCCAAAACCTTCACGTACCGTTCGGTACTCACCGTGCCATCAAGGAATATCGCTCCAATTCTCCCCTGACTAGACATTGCACACCACACAGTCACCCATTCAATTTAATTGCGTATTCTCAGTAATTCACTTCCTTGAATGCATAATGACATTTCTCTGTGCTGAAAGTCAGTCATGGAAAATGCAACCTTTTACCTTTTAAAAACTGCTTTCAACTTCATATCTATTCATTACTTCTTTTTCAAATACGATAATTTCATCGAGATATGCCTTACAGTGTTCGGCTTCAACACCCTTTAAACTACATCCAGCAACTACTGAAACGTGGTTGAAGGGCTTTTGAAACCTAACAGCTTCTGCCAATACTGGTAAGGACATCTAGGTGCTGTAAAGACAGTTTTCGGCCCGTCCTCTGGCAGTGCTTATAATCGATGAGACACACTACATATATCTACTCTGGAAAATATTTACATGCTCCCAAATTACCCAGGATTTCTGTGATTTTTGGTATCAGACAGATATCTATGATTGCCCACTGTTTAGTTAATGTTAGCTATAAGAGATTATATATTTTCTCATTTGATCCAAATAGCTTTTTTGCACTATGATGACAGTTGCACATCCTTAATGATGCCATCACTACGTCACTGGTCCATGAATTTTTCCACTGCTGGTTGTAGATGACAGGGCACCTTACATGGCTTATGGTAAACAGTGATTTACATCCTGTCAGAATTCTGTCTTGTACCACTAAAGTCCCCAGAAATCGACCCTGCGGCTCTACTCTTTCCCCACCTATTTTCAGTATGAAAACAACACTCCTGTATATAAAACATATTTCTTTACCTAATTCATTGTCCTCCTCCAGTGGTTCCACCACATCTGATACATTTACAAATAGTTCTCTTCCTACGATCACCTAAAGCATTTTCCTGTTCCTTCCAGTACTTTATTGTGAATTGAGTGTTAATGAGTTTTTACACAGTGTAATTGGTTTGTTTACCACCACAGGCAAATATTGCAACAGGATATCATTGGCAATGGTTTACTCCAGTTGGAAAAATGTTGTTCCGAGTTCGACCATGTTTTGCCGATGATCAGTTTTAGTATAGCATTTACACAGGGTATCTAATTCTAGGATCAAGTGGTGTGGTACCATTCACCTACATGCGTCAAAACCTCCCAACCCCACCTCAAAATTTAACATCACTGAACCTATTGATCATACATCGTTATGCTCCACTCCGCATACCGTGCCCTCTGGGGGGGCGGGATTGAACCACATCTTTCACAAGAGGTCCGGACTTGCTACAGACATATGAGACCCTGTGTGCAATAAAATTATATTTTCACTACGGTCTGCTGCGCCAATGATGCAACATTCCACCTCTGCATACGTTTTTGTAGCATAAAAACTTATGGAGGCGCCGTGTGGAGGATTTGTAGTTCCCACTGCCATTTAAAAATCATTTGTAGACTGGCCTTTCCTGTTACGTGCCCTACTTCTTCAGGGTTTCTCTCAGTGTCCTGCTCCCTCACTGTTCAGTGTCCTAGTCATTAGAAGACACACTCCTTCTATCCCACACTTTCATTACTACTTCCGTGCTGTGGCCACCAGGATGGTATCAATCAGGTCCTTTGGAAATTCTTCATGTATCCTTCAAGATGCACCAGGAGGAACCCCCCTTAGGCATGTTGCTAACGCCCCATATTCCGATTTCTTATAACTGTATTCACCTTCTCATTATTCATTATTTGATATACAGTGACATTAATCTTCCATAGCCTATCCAGAAAATACTCAATCTGCACCTCCGCACTGAATTCTTCACTAAAGAATCTAGAGGCACTTTGCTTCTTATAAGAGGGTATAAGACAAGTTCCTCGAATGTCAGTGCATTCCTTAAATCCTCATAGTACCTAACATATGTCTTGGCCTTCACTCTAAAGAGAAATTTTGTCATCTGTAACAACAGCTCATCTGTCCAGAAACCAGCTTTACAGCAGCCAACAGATCATCTACAAACGCTAGCACATCCACCGTTGCTTTACCCAAAAAGGGACTAACCATACTAGCGGCAGCTGAGTCTAATGTGGGATCAGTCCCACTGCGTGAAGCCCCATCTTCTCTTACGGATTTAAACTTCTTAAAGAATTCTGTATTATCTGCTTTCAACCTAGCTACTCACTATAACAACGACCACACGGCTTCTTGCGAGGTAACCCCCAATGTTTTAGGCTCAGACGCTGTGCGACATCTATCAAGTAAACAAAAATACAAGGAAGAAAACAAAATGGAAATTAAAAAAAATATATATGCAGCTCATTGTGACACCAAAACATTGCTTTGAGTAGTTACCTTTAATCATTCGCTATCTGGATTCACTATACTGCCTAGCGTAGTGGGCGTATCTGTGACACATGTCTCACATTACTGGGGCCGATTCTGTAGAAATCACGCTGTGGCCCAACGAGTTACCCAACATGCACCTCATTCGGAAGAGGCCTCTTGTATTCCCATAAAATCGCCAGACGTCTTAAGACTTATCTGGTCTCACAAGCTTCACCCACAAATCGCTATGATAATACAGAAAATCTGTATTCACAGTTGTTAATACAAGAAATCAGAAGAGAGAGAAAAACAGTCACTGCACTCACCATACAGTGATGATGGTCCTGCCCATTGTGGATGTTGACACCATCCCTAATACAGTTGGTCTCTTCTCAATGTGGTTGGCAGAAACCATTTCTGTCACCAGCTTGGCAGATTAATGGAGCCAGAAGGATGATGGAAGGTCATAGCTACAGCTATTTAATATATTCAGATATTACACACATAAATGTGGTGTTGCTAGGTGGTCTTCAGCAGTCCCACGCACGCCCCTCTTTCAGCTCACAAGCAACCTCTTGTCACACTCAGCATATGTCATTGTCTCATCCAGCAAGCAGAAGCTGAGCTGAGCTGATGTTACTTTTTCAGCACGCTTCTGGGGTAGTACCACATCTGCTCCCAGACAGTCAGATGGTATGCCACTGTGCTGGACTCCATAAAGTCTCTCGTGTTAGCTGTGAAATTGCGTGATTCAGTGTGGAGGCACTTGAGCGCACATAGTTGAACCGAGGACCTCTTAGCAGGGCAACAGCAAAAGGAGCTTCCAGTGATAGAGTGTGCCCACACAAGGCAAGCGAGCACCAGCAGTGTATGCCAGCACAAGAAAAGCCAGCGACAATAGAGTATGCCTGCACAAAGCAAGCTATGGTTCTACACCTAGTCAGGCCTATGTAGGTATACAAATATTTGCAGAGGTCAGCCAGCATGATTCCCCAGTCGGAGAGCACCAGTTCAAATTCAAGTGGCATTTGGTTTAGGCCCAGACAGTAGTTCCATGGCTAGACACGGCAGTATTTGGTAGGGGAAGCTAGATGACCCAAGTGAAAACAGGGTGACAGCTTTAAAGCATATCTCGCAGATGGCAGCAGATGGTGACTATCTCTGCTTGTCTAAAATGGGAGGTATTATTGTCGTCTTGGCTTGTCGGTGTCTTGAAAGGACATCATTTTCCATCTTGTAGGCTACAACACATCCGCGTTTAGAGTATCACTCGTGTGGTAATCGTGTCACCATCGGCAGTGGCTGGTTTCCATCTTTTCACTGCATCGGCAGTAGTATTGTCCATGCTGCAGCGTCGAGGCACGAATGAGTGGTAACTTCACCTCCCATAGGGCCCGGGCGTCGATTCCTGTGGTGTCAACGCAGTCCACATGTAGTTTCTTGTGACTGAACGCCTAGCTATCTTCCATCTATATGACACTCTTATGCTTTTTATGCCACACTAGTCTGACGTTTACTGCTAAGTCAGTCATGGATCTTCACTGCCATGCCGAGAGAGGCCATCGCACAACAATATGATCAAAGAAGTATACACTAATCGACTGTTCTTGGATGACATGCCCTCATAATTTTAACAAGTGGGCTACGCCTTGACTGTAGTGTCTGCCACTGGACGTTGATGACCTTCTCTATGGCCAAGAAACGAACCAATGATTAAAAGCACGCGCGCTCTTGCAATTTCTTCACCTCTTCTCTTAATCCAACAAGAGTCCAACAAAATATGCTACTCCCTATTAGAGTAAAAGTGCGTTTTCTCGTTGTGATAAACTTAAGGGTGGGTGCTTCAGCCTTCCCTTCCACTCTCTTGATTTCTCCTAAGAAACAACGTGCATGATCTGCAGCACATACAACCTACTTGGACGTTTCACTGCAATTCCATCCATTAATAATTCCCTTTGTTATTAATCCACTGATGATTTTGCCTCTTGCAATGAGTTCTACGAGTTTCTATCGCCTCATTTGGATACCTTCGATATAGATATGATCTACCTCATTAATGTTCAGCAATACTTCATTGGTAACCACATCTATTCTGCTAATCTTCGATATCCTACATTACTGCCAGATGTGTATGACAGCTTCCCTCCCTATGCACCCATATATGTCAATGATCCAGACAAATTGCTTTCAAGAGTCGTTTCCTATTTTACAGACTTATGCTCATGCTAGTGAGTAAATTTTTTCTTCAATTAATATTCTTTTAGCTTGTGTATTCTGTTGCAAATTATGTTCAGCTCCCCACTGCATTAAGGAAGAAATAATTTCTTTCTCTGGTACAAGGTAATTCACAAGTATCGCAGAGGGTTAAGGAGAAGATTGCCTGAAAACAACAAGTCCTACAGAAAAGGGCACATATCAGTAGACACAGCGCCTCTCAAAGTTTAGATTCTCACATACACGGGGGTGTATTCGCATTAGGGAGCAAGTATATCAGAACATGAAGACTGATCGGTTCGAGCCCACAGATACGCAAACTAGTGAACAGGTTTCCAAACCGGGCTTCTGCCGCATATTACCAGGCAGTTCTTGTCATCGAATTCAATTAATTGTATGCACGTATTGATGTTTGCTGTATGACTAACGGTACCCATACTGAGGACCTCTAATGTGAGTTAAAAACGCGGAGAGATGTCTTATCCAATGAATGTGTCCATTTTCTGTACGTCTTGCAATTTTCACACCGTAGTCTTGTGCGACTCTGGAAGAACTTATCGATAACTCTGAGTAAAATGGCACGTCCCAACTTGTCGGTCGTGACAAAGTTAGTTAGTTACTTAGTAAGTTAGTTGGTCATATGTTCCATGTATCATTTTGCACGGTAGATAGTAGTGATGTAGAACTAGTCATTCTCCATTCACTTCACAATTTAATTTTACGTATGATTCTATTCTGAAAATTTCTAAGTTTTTATACATATAAAAAAAGAAAAAAAAGGTATGTAGATGTGAATTAGTAATTCCTATCCACGGTCTTTTACACACTAGAATTCTATGGAAAAGAAGGAGATCTCCAGGAGAAACTTTCTCAGCTTGTTTTCATTCTTTACATTGTTGTCTGTTAGAAAGTTAAATCGAATTAGTGATCCAATATTTTTGTTGTTGCATTGTACATCCCTTTTTGTGCGAAGGAAAACCTTAACGTGGAGTAATGAATGTAATTTTTTCTACTGGTATTTCATTTACGTTTACCATTAATCCTTTTGAACCGTAGTGGATTATTTATAACAAACTTCGGGGAGGAATAAATATACTGTGAAGCAGTAGTCAGAATGCTCAGCTCCTCCTTAAATAGATGTCTGCAAGATCATCGTGGGTGAGCACCACATATTATTCTTACAGTATGATTTTCCACAACGAAGACTTTCTTTCGTGAAGATGAGTTACCCCAGAGAATTATTCCATATGACGTTACTGAATGAAAATGTAGGAAATAGATCATCATACTGATTTGTCTCTCCCAAGAATTTTCAGTCATTCTAAGTGCAAATGTGGTTGAACTGAGTCGTTTTAGGAGTTCCAAAATGTGATTTTTCCGGTTTAAGTTCTCATCAGTGTGGACATTTAAGAATTTGATGTTTCCATCGTATTTATTTTTTCCACACCATGTGTTACACTCATCACCTACACTACGTGACCAAACGTATCCGGACATCTGGCTAAAAATGACTTACCAGTTCCTGGAGCCCTCCGCTGGTGATGCTGAATTCAGTATGGTGTTGGCCCACCCTTAGCTCTGATGACAGCTTCCACTCTCACTGGCATATGTTCCATCAGGTGCTGGAAGATTTCTTGGGGAATGGTAGCCAATTCTTCACGGAGTGCTGCACTGATGAGAGGTATCGATGTCGGTCGGTGATGCCTGGCACGAAGTCGGCGTTCCAAAATATCCCGAAGGTGTTCTGTAGGATTCTGGTCAGGACTCTCGGCAGGCCAGTCCATTGCAGGGATGTTATTGTCGTGTAAACACTCCACCACAGGCCGTGCATTATGAACAGGTGTTCTACTGTGTTGAAAGATGCAATCGCCATCTCCGAATTGCTCTTCAACAGTGGGAAACAAGAAGCTGCTTAAAACATCAATGTAGGCCTGTGATGTGATAGTGCCACGCAAAACAACAAGGGGTGCAAGGTCCCTCCAGAAAAACACGACCAAACCATAACACCACTGCCTCAGAATTTTACTGTTGGCACTACACGCGCTGGCAGATGACGTTCACTTGGCCTTCGCCATACCTACACCCTGCCATCAGATTGTCTCATTGTGTATCGTGATTCGTCACTCCACACAACGTTTTTCCATTGTTCCGTCATCTAATGCTTACGATCCTTACCGAGCGTGGTGGCGCAGTGGTTAGCACACTGGACTCGCATGCGGGAGGACGACGGTTCAATCCCGCGTCCAGCCATCCTGATTTAGGTTTTCCGTGATTTCCCTAAATCGCTCCAGGCAAATTTCGGGATGGTTCCTTTGAAAGGGCACGGCCGACTTCCTTCCCAGTCCTTCCCTAATCCAATGAGACCGATGACCTAGCTGTTTGGTCTCTTCCCCCAAACAACCTAACCCAATCCTTACGCTCCTTACACCATGGTGTCCGGATACTTTTGATCACGTAGTGCAGATGTGTGTAACGGAATATGTTGCGTTTTCTATAAGTGAGGGTGAGACCACTCACATACAACGAGTCAATAATATCTCTAAGAAGTGTATTTACTATTACTTCTGTTTCTGTATGGTTTGATTGATTACAGTAGTCACGTAATCTCCTGAAGGAGCTAACTGTGCTTGTTGTATTTTATGCGGAACATAGTTTGCATATATGAGGAACAATAGTGGACCTAAGATTGAACCTTGGGCAACAGATATTGTAATTAATCCCTTGTCGGAATTATGTCCCAGGAGTACACAAGTTGAATTGTTAGTGCTAAGGGTCGTTGATGGTATCATGTGTGAAAATTTTGCCACCTGTTAAATGGACAAACAATCTACACACAACTTTCTGAACTCATTTGGTTCGATATGGTATTATCCAGTGGTTGGCTGTATACTATTAAAAAACCATTTTATGACAGTGAGAGCATAGAGATGTGATTTGTGGATACCTTTGATAGTGTCGCTGGCGTACCTCAGCGCCGGCATGGTTATCGGCTGGAGTTCGCCGATGGTCCCGGAGCTGCGGAAGAACACGTCGCACATCCCCATCACGGCAGACCAGGGCTCGTGGCTGGCGTCCGTGGGGCTGCTCGCCTCGGTGCCGCCTTCTCTACTGAACGGCGTGCTTGTGGATGCTGTTGGCCGCCGATGGATGTTGCTGTTCGCTGCCGTACCCCTGCTGACCGTCTCTGTGTGGCAGCGGTTCGCCACCACCTTCTGGGAACTGCTCGCCTCCATCGTGGTGGGCAGCGTCAGCGCGAGTATCATCCTACCTGTGAGTGCCCAGCAGTCTGCTAACGTCTGTCCTGATGCCACATCCTCAAGGGGTGGTGACATCAATGTCTTATTCCGTATTTACGATTTATTTCCTCTGTTTCGGCCATCTGTGACCACATTCCTTCAGACCAGCTTCTTTTCTTCCACTCTTAGCCCCTGTCCAACATTATTTCACTCTCATACTTCGTAGCCCTCTTCGCTTTTATGGCGATGGTGGTTTTGCTCTGGGTCCAATTCTCTCCTGGACATCTAAACAAGCCTTAATACCAGATTTGGAAGGTATCCAGTTGTACATCTCTGGTTTCTACATTTTCGTTCTTTTCATGTCTTTTGTACCTCTTGGATACAATGTCCTTACGTTCTCTTCTGCTCAAGGAATTGCATCATCTCATATGTCAATCTCTCCTGCTCTATTCTAATAGTGTAATGAGGTGACAAAAGCGATGGGATACCAATATGCACGTATACAGGCGGCGGTAGCATCGTGTACACAAGGTATAAAATGGCAGTGCACTGGCAAAGCAATCATTTGTACTCAGGCGGTTCACGTAAAAATGTTTCCGACGATATTATGGCTGCACGTTGGGAATTAACTGACTTTGAATATGGAACAGCTGGAGCTATACGCGTGCGAGTTTCTGTAGAGATCCACTGTTTCGAGATCCACAGTGTCAAGAGTGTTCCATGAAAGAAGAATAGCACATTTCAGGCATTACCTCACACCACGGACAATGCAATGGCCGACGGGCTTCACTTAACTTCCGAAAGCATCGGCGTTTGTGTATAGTTGGCAGTGCTAACACATAAGCAACATAAAGTGAAAAAACCGCAGAAATCAATCTCCGACGTATGACGAAAGTGCCCGTTAGGACAGTGCGGGAAAATTTGGCGTTAATGAGCTACACAGTCGTGGGAGCCTTTGCTAACAGCACAACGCCGCCAGCAGTGCCTCTCCAGGGTCCGTGACCATACCGGTTTTAACCTTTTCTTTTTGGAGTCCTCAATCTTCTGACCGGTTTGATGCCGTCCGCCACGAATTCCTCTCCTGTGCCAACCTCTTCATCTCAGAGTAGCACCTGTAACCTACGGCTTCAATTATTTCCTGGATGAATTCCAATCTCGATCTTCCTCTACAGTTTTTGCCCTCTTCAACTATCTATAGTGCCATGGTAATCATTCCCTCACGTCTTAACCGGCCGGTGTGGCCAAGCGGTTAAAGGCGCTACAGTCTGGAACCGCGTGACCGCTACGGTCGCAGGTTCGAATCCTGCCTCGGGCATGGATGTGTGTGATGTCCTTAGGTTAGTTAGGTTTAAGTAGTTCTAAGTTCTAGGGGACTGATGACCTTAGAAGTTAAGTCCCATAGTGCTCAGAGCCATTTGAACCATTTTTGAACCTCACGTCTTAACAGATGTCCTATCATCGTATCCATTCTTCTCAGAGTATTCCACACATTCTTTCCTCTCCGGTTCTGCTAAGAACCTCCTAATTCCTTACCTTATCGGTCCACCTAATTTTCAGCATTCGTCTGTAGCATCACATTTCAAATGCTTTCATTCACTTCTGTTTCGGTTTTCTAGCACTCCATGTTTCACTACCTTTCAATGATGTGCTCCAAACGTATATTCGCAGAAACTTATTCCTCAAATTAAGGCCTGTGTTTGATAGTAGCAGACTTCGAATGGCTCGGAATATTTTTTCCGACGCTAGTCGTCTTCTAGTATCCTCCTTGCTCCGTCCTTCATTGGTTATTTTGCTGTCTAGGTAGCAGAATTCCTTAACTTAACCTAGTTCGCGACTGTCTAGTGCTTTTACCTTCCCTAAAGACAAATTGATCGTCATCTAACACATCCTCTATTTTCTTTTCCATTCTTCTGTATGTTAGTGTTGTCAGAAACTTGGACGCATGAGGTATTTAGCTGTGTGATAATTGTCGCACTTGTTAGCTCTTGCAGTCTTCGGGATTGTGTGGATGATATTTTGTCGAAAGTCCCAGCCTAATACATTCTATACACCAATGTCAATAGTTGTTTTGTTGCAACTACCCCCAACGATTTTAGAAGTTCTGATGGATAGTTATGTATCCCTTCTGCTTTATTTGATCTCAAGTCCTCGAAAACTCTCTTAAATTCTGTATAGAGAGGCTGTAGAGATTTTTAAACACCACAATAATTTTAACAGGAAAGAAGAAGGCTTGTAGCTAGATAAGATATGGCGATCGACTCTGTACCAAAGATGTGACAATCGATTACCTTCGATCGAGAGTAATGACGCCAGCCAGAGATAGTTCTACTGTTGGCAACACGTGACGAGTGGTGGCGCCCTCTACGCGCTCTATATAAACAGGACCTCCACGGCCTAGCAGCCAATCGTAGACTCACCTCAGATGATGTTGCCCGCAGCTGGCAACGAAACGTCAGGGAGAAGTATTTCTACTATTGGGCCACGGCCTCTTAGCCCGGAAGTTTTAATTACTGAAGACGCCGGCCGTGAAAGCCTACACGCTATGATTCTCTTAAATTCTGATTCTAATACTGAATCTTATGTCTCTTGTAAATCGACGCCTGGTTTTTCTTCTATCACGTCAGACAGATCTTTCCCCTCACAGAACCCTTCAATTTACTCTTTCCACCTGTCCGCTTTCTCCTCTGTATTTATCATGGAACTGCCGATACACTCTTAATGTTACCATCCTACCTTTTAAGTTCACCAAAGATTATTTTGACTTTCCTGTAAGCTGAGTCAGTCCTTCCGACAATTATTTCTTATTAGATTTCTTCACTTTTTCACGTAGTCATTTCGTTGTAGCTTCCCTACACTTCCTATTTATTCCAAACCTCAGCGACTTGTATTTCTGTATTCCTAAGTTTCCCTGAACATTTTTTGTACTTCCTTCTTTCGTCGATCAACTAAAGTGTTTCTTCTGTTACCCATAGTTCCTTCGATGTTACCATCTTGTACCTGTGTTTTTCTTTCCAACTTTATGATTGCTTTATTTAGAGACGTTCATTCTTTTTCAGCTATACTGCCTACAGAGCTATTCCTTATTTTTCGTATCGCACTCCTTTGCGTGCTATACTTCCTGACTAACCTCTTAAACTTCAGCCCACTTTCCATCACTATTTCATTGTAATCTGAGTCTATATCCACTCCTGGGTACGCCTTATATTTCAGTATCTGATTTCCGAATGTCTGTCATCACGCGGTGTAGCCGCGGGGTCCTAGCCGCCTAGCCTCGGTTGGCACGGCTCCCTCCGTTTGCGGTTCGAGTCCTCCCTCGGGCGTAGGTGTGTATTGTGCTTAGCGGAAGTTAGTTTCAGTCAGATTAAGTAGTGTGTAAGCCTAGGACCGATGTGCTCAGCAGTTTTGTCCCACAGGAAATTACCACCAATTCCCAGTTTCCATTCTTTCTCTGACCATGATGTAATCTAAATGAAATCTTTACATATCACGTGGCCTTTTCCAAGTATACCTCCTCCTCTTGTTACTGCTGAACAGCGTATTCACTATTACTAGTTGAAATTTATTACAGAACTCATTTAGTTTTTCTCCTGTCTCATACTTTGTTCCAAGACCATATTGTCCTGTAACCAGTTCTTCTATTCGTCCCTCTACAACTTCATTCCTCTGCCCCATGACTCGTAGACTTTCATCTCTATTTACGTACTGTATTAATCTTTCCATATCCTCATATACTTTCTCTATCTCTTCATCTTCAGTTTGCGACGTTGGCATGTATACCCGAACTTTCGTTGTTGGAGTTGGTTTGCTTTCGATTCTGTTAAGAACACCGAGTGAGGTGGCGCAGTTGTTAGCACACTGTACTCGCATTCGGGAGGACGAAGATTCAAACCTGCATCCAGCCGTCCTGATTTAGGTTTTCCATGATTTCCCCAAATCGTTTGAGGCAAATGCCGGGACGGTTCCTTTGAAAGGGCACTGCTAACTTCCTTCTCCATCCTTCCCTAATGCAATGGGACCGATGACCTCCCTCTTTAGTTCCCTTTTCCCAAATCAAGCAACCAACCAAACTGAGAAGAACAACACTACCATTGAACTGTTGACAGTAACACACTATCTGTCCTACCTTCCTATTTATAACGAATCCTACTCCCTTTGTACCATTTTCTGCTGCTGTTGATATTACCCTATACTTCTCTGGCCAGAAATCCTTGTCTTTTTTTCATTTCACTTCACTGACCGCTACTACACCTATATTGAGCCTCTGCATTTCCCTTTTCAGATTTTCTAGTTTCCCTAGCACGTTCAGGCTTCTTAAATTTCAGGCCTCGACTCGTAGAACGTTATCTTTTCGTTGGTTATTCAATCTTTTTGTCATGGTGACGTCACTTTTGTCAGTTCCCTCCTGGAGACTCGAATGGGGGACTACTCCGGAATCTTTCGCCAATGTAGAGATATTCATGAATGTAGAGGTCATCTTGACACTTTTTCAACTTCCGGCCTCATGTCCTGTGGATAAACGTTATGTGTCATTAATGCATTGCTTTTCATTGCATTCTGCATCCTCATGCCGTTGGTCATTGCTGAGTAATCTGTGTTTAGGGGAAGTTTCCCGCTCCAAGGACACGTGAGTACCCTGAACCTCTGTTCCTCCGCCCTCTTTAACAAGTCGGTTGGCGGAATGAGAGTGATTTCTTATGCCGGAAGTCTTCGGCCACCAATGCTGATTATTAAATGAAATTTAAGAGGTGGCTGGTCTCCAATCCGGGACCGAGGATATTTTGATTATTAATCAAACACGCTATGCCTAAACAACGGGGAGACCAGGACACCTCTAAGGCACCTAACTTTGTCGTTCCTCTAAGTATCCTTCCCCAGAGCAGGTTTTTCAACTTTGCTGAACGTATATTGCTTCAGTTCAAGACATTCTGCGCCACCTGCCGTGATGCCCTCAAGAGAGGGATGTAAACAGCTGATAAATAATTAGAAGTAGCTCGTTATTTTGCGTTCGACATCTACATCAACTTGTAAACTTCGGATATTTCCTTGACGGATTATCTTACAACAACTACCATACTGCCTGATTCTGTGACTGAACTCCCTATGGAGTATCTGTGTACATTCAGTCCACCTTCCTTAGCTGTGGACTGTGTTTCATGCGCTACATTACCGGTTCGAACGTGTGTAACGCTGCTTTCTATCCGATCGTTCACGGCGTTCTGCTTACACAACATTTTGTGTAACGTCAAGCTTGTCAGTATGTAGGGACATGTAGCAGACACAGAAGAAAGAGCAACTGAATATAAAAATATAAGAAACAGTGAAGTACTTCTATTAACTGCATGTCGCATGAAGGAATCCTGGTCGTAAGTTTGTTTGTGGAATGCATGACTGTTAGGTGTAGGTGGCAGTAGGATAGAGGTTAATTGTCTACGCATAGCATGATAAATCGTCTCCGGCAGTTCTGCTAGCTCTGCATTTTGTCGACCAGTATTCGCAGAAGTTGGCCGCACACAATCCGGTGTCCAGCTGGATTAGCCGGGTCTGTATTACATGTAACTCCCTGTTCACTGTACTGCTGGCTAATCTTGCATAATACAATATTTCCACCGTAGTGCTCGTACCATCCTGGTGTTGTTCAATCCTCCTTTCTGTAGATTGTTTATCCTGGGTGATCTGCCATTCCGTTCGAGCTTACTACCATCCACTAAACTCTTCAACTGCACAAGTCACTTAGTTCCTGTAATTCACCTATGTTCACGGTCAAAAATACTTCTGCAATGTTTCTTCCAGTGTCTCACTTTTCCATGTTTTTACTCATTTTGTTTGTTACGAGAATGTCCACGACGACAGCATTTCGTATCAATAGAGAAAATATTTCCTATACTATGGACATTTATTTTTTCCACTGCTATAGGCAAGGTTTTGAAAATTCTGCACACATCTTTCTTGAGATGTGAGGAGGCATTTCCCTTAGCAATGCGTCTAATATCCTGTGTTCGGCTTCCTGCAGAACGATTCTACTTGTTTAGTCATCATCCATCAGTTGATCATTGATCTTTCATCTCCACCTACAAAACTAGAGTCCAACTCATTCTGCTTCGTGACACTGTATTTAATTCTGTGCAGCAGAATTTACAGCTATTTTTCATCCTACAACGTCGTACCGGGCTGTTAACGGATTTTATCAAATGATTGAGCGTTTCCTGTCAAGGGCGACTTGGTCATCTGTAACAACTATTCATCTATCCATAATACAAAGTTTTATGGAGACAATAAGTTATCTGCAAATGCTAATACATTCTCTTCTGACTTATCTGAATCTTCGCTGCAATGAAAAGTGCCATTGTTTTGATTATTGCCACTTGGTTAATAAAGGAACAATTAATGCTGTTTGTGGACGGCGCTGGAATTGTCGACTTATGATATCCAACATGTGCTCGATTAGAGACCGATTTGGTGATCGAGAAGGTCAAGGGAACACGCCAATACCCTGTAGAGCACTTTGGGATACAACAGCGGTATTTGGGTGAGTGTTATCCTGTTGGAAAGTACCCCTTGGCATGGCAGCATAACAGGTTGAATCACCGGACTGACGTACAATTTTGCAGTCAGGGTGCATGGTATAATCACGAGAATTCTCCTGCTGCCGTACGAAATCGCACATCATACCATAGCTCCAGTGTGTCTAGCACGCAGCAGCCGAGGCAGAACCATCTTCCATCAGAAAACACCCTGCCCTCCAGTGTGCTCTCACTTGACGCCACTGAAGTCGCAAATGGCGATAGAATATAGGCTACAGGGCGTCTGTCTCGGAGCTGTCCTTGAAGTAACCGATTTGAAACAGTTCGTTGTGTCACTGTGGTGCCAACTGCTGCCCATATTACTACTGCAGATGCAGTACGAAGCTAATGAACCATACGCCGAACACTATGGTCTTCCCTCTCGTTAAGTGCCACGTAGCCTGACAGAGTCCGGACTTCTTTCGACCGTACATTCTCTTGACAACCACTGCCATCAATCATGTACAGTGGCTGCTTTCCTGCCATGTCTTTCTGAAGTATCGCAGAAGGAACACCCGCCTCCTCGTAGCCGTATTACGTGACATAGTTCAAAGTTAGAGAGCTGTTGATAATGGCCTTAGAGGTATTCTTGATTAATGTCATCTCACTACGTCCAGTCTCAAAGATAACTACCACTGACGAACGTTTAAAGCAAACCTGATTTGTGTCCTCATAGTGGCGCTATTGTCACCTCTCTTAAATTAGAGCAGAAATCATGTTTCGCATGTAGCAACATCTACCGACTTTCGTTTATGTGTCAAAACTCCTTCTTGGTGTTACTATGCTTCTTTTTTCGTCAGCATTTCTCCAAAACCCCATTAGCTTGTTTTCTGGAACTGTGCGCCTTGAGAAAATGAAGTGACTTGTGGACTATTTTCCGTTTGTCTGCAGTTGGCTCCCGTTTACTTGGTTGAAATAGCCGAGGACCGCATCAGAGGGTTCTTGGTGTCACTGGGTACATTGATGCTGGGAGTGGGTTCCCTGCTAATCACCGCTATTGGGCCAAAAGTGTCTTTCTTCACGGTGACCGAAATCATGATGGTCGGGCCGGTCTTGTTTGTGGCCATCTTCTGGTGGATGCCGGAGAGTCCGTACTTCTTGTTGGCGAAGCATCGCAAGGACGAAGCGACCAAGGCGCTGATGAGGTTGCGCGGGAAGAGTTCGGAGAAGGAGGTGAACGGTGAGCTGGAGCTCATTCAGAGGGGACTGGAGGAGCGCTCGCAAAAGGAGATCAGCGCCGCAGACGCCTTCCGGGAGCTGTGGAGGAACGCCAGGTCGCGGAGGATCTTCATGGTGAGTGTCTGATGAGACGGCTGCTGGCTGGAAAATACTTTAGTGTGTTTGGGGTTCACTTCCGAGGAGACTCGTCCCTAACATACGCAGCGAATTTCTAGATTACATCAGTTTAACACGTAGACGATTGCTCTGCCATTCATACTCAGGTCTTTCGCAGAGTGTACATAGAATGACTATCAGACTATTTCTCAACCGTTCCACTCTCGAATGGCACATGGAAAAAAAAGAATACCTATTCATACCACACTGATGACTGTTAACAAAAAGCCAGAGCATAAAGAAGAGCTTCTCACATACGTGAATAGCTCGAAGAGTTTAAGTAATCACGGTCGTCGCTACCATTAGGCAAGACTGGACGGCCACCTAAGGCGGCAAAATTTTACGGGCGGCGAAAGGAAGGCAAAGTGTCAATACCTTTCGACAAAAAACTTCATCCACGCCTCATCGGTATCCGAACGTAGATCCATCTCGTAAGAATGATCAGAGTCCAGTCGCTTCTATCAGTGTGCCACCGGGGCCGCTAATAAAAGTAGTGAAAGCCCCAACAGAAAATGCAGACAAGACATGTTTTATTCATGTAATCTTATAAAAGTGGATGCTCTGGAAGATATGGTTTGTTCCTTATTCTATAAATACTTCAGTTAAAACAGAAACGAAATAACACCACAATTATCAAGACGGCTTACTTGGATGCTTCACCGTGTCTCCCATCAGCATACTATAATTTCTAAATTATGGGAAAAATGCCACATTTGGTTGCTCCGGTATATACAGTTGACCGCTAGTTTCAAATGTTCTGCACGTTCTTCCTATTTCAATTATTGCAGGAAACTTCAGAAACTGAGGATAAAATATAAGAAACGGATGGCATTTGTTGACGTCAATAGATTTTAAGGAAATTGAGGGCAAAGCCTGAAAACTGAGAACAGTTCCCAGAAAATGAGGTCGTCTGGTCACCTTAGTTTGATAATGTTTAGAAGTAGTATAAAACGAGAGTTGCATTGCTCTACCGTTGGATGTTTTTGGTGGTGGAGTGAGGGGCGGAGGTGATATTATTGGGGAGACCGATGATAATAAAAAAAAGAGGCGTGTCATCTTTCAGTTCTGCCTAGGGCTGAAAACACCTACCAACGACCCTGCAAGTAACAGCACGCATTACGTTGTGATGGACGGCAAGTGTTCTGCGGAGACAAAGTTTACAAAATTGTTAAGGCTTTCTTCTTTGTTGTTGAAGCTACTCCCGTGTTTGTGTATTTCTACAGCTTCTCTGAACAAGCGGGTGTGATAGTGCTTCTCTACAGCCAGAACTCCCGTGTTGGCGAACTTTATTAAGTGGTCGGTCTCAGTCAGCGCGTGCTCTACCACGGCTGATTTCTCCACGTGCGCCAACCTGAAACGTCGCTTATGTTCTTTGATCCTGGTGTTGATTGATCGTCCAATCATTCCGACATAAACTTTTCCACATGTTCATGGTATACGGTATATTCCGGACACTGCAAGTGGGTCCCTTTTCTCCTCTGCCGTTCTAAGACATTCTTTGATCTTTCTTGTTGGTTTAAATTTACGATGGAAGTAGAAAAGGACAAAAAACTACCATTTCTAGATGTGCTGAGCGCAAGGGATGGTGAAAACGTAGGACGTAGTGTGTACTGTAAACCGATACACACGGACCTATACCTGCGCAGACTATCAAACCACCACCAGCGCCACAAAAAAGGCATGGTTAATACGGTCGTAACGCGAGCAGGACGAATATGTGAGCCGCAGCACCTCAGATGCGAAATGCAACACCTGGAAACTGTTTTGAGGAGCAGTGGGTACTCCATAAATTATATTAGAAGTGTAACAGAGCCAAACACCTGGCGCAGTAAGAAGTTAGAAAAAGAAATGTGCGTACCGCCTTTCTGCCATACATTCCCAGAATGACAGACAGAATCGGCCATATCTTGCGCAAACACGTCATAAAGACGATTTTCAAACCAACAAGGAAGATCAAAGAATGTCTCAGATCGGCAAAGGAGCAAACGGAACCATTTGCACTGTCGGGAATATACCGCATACCATGCACTTGCGGAAAAGTTTATGTCGGAACGATTGGACGATCAATCAACACCAGGATCAAAGAACATAAGCGACATTATGAGATATTCACTCTGCAGCGGAGTATGCGCTGATATGAAACTTCCTGGGAGATTAAAACTGTGTGCCGGACCGAGACTCGAACTCGGGACCTTTGCCTTTCGCGGGCAATTGCTCTACCAACTGAGCTACCCAAGCACGACTCACGCCCCGTCCTCACAGCTTTACTTCCGACAGTACCTCGTCTCCTACTTTCCGAGTTCGAATCTCGGTCCAGGACACAGTTTTAATCTGCCAGGAAACTTCATAAGCGACATTGCAGGTTAGGCCAAGTGGAAAAATCGGCCGTGGTAGAGTACGCGCTGAGTCAGACCGACCACGTAATAAAATTCGCCGACACGGAAATTGTGGCTTTAGAGAAGCATTATCACACCCGCTTGTTCAGAGAAGCTATAGAAATACAAAAACACGGGAATAGCTTCAACAAGAAAGAAGAAAGCCCTAAGGTAAACGCATCCTGCCCTCCCTTACTGCAGCGAAGGACCGTCGCAGGGAAATGGGAGAACCGCATCGGAGATGACCGCAGAGAAGCCCTCGGACGCTGGCGAGACAGGTACATATACTCTGCGGCCGCGAGCTCGGCTCCAGTTCACCACCGGCAATGGAGAGTGAAACTTTGACAATGCCAGCCACTCGTGCTGGCGAAACGTCTGTGAAATCATCAGACGAACGTCGGCCGAAGAACCAGAGACAGAAGCCAATAGTCAGTTTGTCGTAACAAAGTCTGTCAGGAGAGCAGCATGGAAGTGTGGTAAGACTGCTCTTGTTTTCTGTATACATAAACGACGTACAGCAGTCTGTGACTGTTTGCTGATGACGCTGTAGTTCACGGCACAACGTCGTCCACAAAATGGTTCGAATGGCTCTGAGCACTAGGGACTTAACATCTATGGTCATCAGTCCCTCGAACTTAGAACTACCTAAATCTAACTAAACTAAGGGCATCACACAACACCCAGTCATCACGAGGCAGAGAAAATCCCTGACCCCGCCGGGAATCGAACCCGGGAACCCGAGCGCGGGAAGCGAGAACGCTACCGCACGACCACGAGGTGCGGCCCGTCGTCCACAAGTGACTGTTCGACGGAATAGGATGGCTTGGCCAGAACTTCCGTGTAGAGTGATGAATGGCAGCTTGCTTGAAGGGTGAAAAATGAAAACTGATGGAGGTGAGCAGAAGAAAATATCCTCTAATGTTCGAATACAGTATTAGAGGATGCTGCTTAATACTGTGGCATAGATAATATACAGCGTGCTCCATTGATAGTGACCGGGCCAAATATCTCACGAAATAAGCATCAAATGAAAGAACTACAAAGAACGATACTCGTCTAGCTTGAAGGGGGAAACCAGATGGCGCTATGGTTGGCCCGCTAGGTGGCACTACCATAGGTCAAACGGATATCAACTGCGTTTCTTTTCAATAAGGAATCCCATTTTTTATTACGTATTCGTGTAGTACGTAAATAGATATGAATGTTTTAGTTGGACCACTTATTTCGCTTTGTGATAGATGGCGCTGTAATAGTCACAAACGTATAAGTACGTGGAATCACTTAACATTCCGCCAGTGCGGACGGTATTTGCTTCGTGATACGTTACCCGCGTAAAAATGGAACGTTTACCAATTGTGGAAAAGGTTGATATCGTGTTGATGTATGGCTGTTGTGATCGAAATGCCCAACGGGCGTGTGCTATGTATGCTGCTCGGTATCCTGGACGACATTATCCAAGTGTCCGGACCGTTCGCTGGATAGTTACGTTATTTAAGGAAACAGACAGTGTTCAGCTACATGTGAAACGTCAGCCACGACCTGCAACAAATGATGATGCCCAAGTAGGGGTTTTAGCTGATGTCGTGGCTAATCCGCACATCAGTAGCAGATAAATTGCACGAGAATCGGGAATCTCAAAAACGTCGGTGCTGAGAATGTTACATCAACGTCGATTGCACCCGTACCGTATTTCTGTGCACCAGGAATGGCATGGCGATGATTTTGAACGTCGTGTACAGTTCTGCCACTGGGCACAGGGAAATTACGGGACGAAGACAGATTTTTTGCACGCGTTCTATTTAGCAACGAAGCGTCATTCACCAACAGCGGTAACGTAAACCGCATTATATGCGCTATTGGGCAACGGAAAATCCACGATGGCTGTGACAAGTGGAACATCAGCGACCTTGGTGGATTAATGTGTGGTGCAGCATTATGGGAGGAAGGATAATTGACCCCCCATTGTATCGATGGCAATCTAAATGGCGCAATGTATGCTGATTTCCTACGTAATGTTCTACCAGTGTTACCACAAGATGTTTCACTGCATGACAGAATAGCGATGTACTTCCAACATGATGGAAGTCCGGCACATAGCTCGCGTGCGGTTGAAGCGGTACTGAATAGCATATTTCATGGCAGGTGGATTGGTCGTAGAAGCACCGTACCATGGCCCGCACATTCACCGGCTATGACGTCCCCGGATTTCTTTCTGTGGGGAAAGTTGAAGGAGATTTGCTATCGTGATCCACCGACAACGCCTGACAACATGCGTCAGCGCATTGTCAATGCATGTGCGAACATTACGGAAGGCGAACTAATCGCTGTTGAGAGGAATGTCGTTACACGTATTGCCAAATGCATTGAGGTTGACGGACATCATTTTGAGCATTTATTGCATCAATGTGGTATTTCCAGATAATCACGCTGTAACAGCATGCATTCTCAGAAATGATAAGTTCACAAAGGTACATGTATCACATTGGAACAATCGAAATAAAATGTACCTACGTCCTGTATTATAATTTAAAAAACCTACCTGTTACCAAACGTTCGTCTAAAATTGTGAGCCATGTGTTTGTGACCATTACAGCGCCATCTATCACAAAGCGAAAAAGTGTTCCAACTAAAACATTCATATTTCTTTACGTACTACACGAATACGTAATAAAAAATGAGGGTTCCTATCTAAAAAAAACGCAGGTAATATCCGTTTGACCTATAGCAGCGCCATCTAGCGGGCCAACCATAGCGCCATCTGGTTTCCCCCTTCAAGTTAGACAAGTGTCGTTCTTTGTAGTTTTTTCGTTGGACGCTTATTTCGTGAGGTATTTGACCCGGTCACGATCAGTGGACCACCCTGTATATAGGTTGAACGCTGCAAAGGGAAATGAAATGTTATGAGCACGCGAGGTCGGTTGCAGACAAGGCGAATGGTCATCTTCAGTCGATTTCGAGAATTCTAGGAAAATGTCGTTCGTCTATATGGCAGATCGCTTACAGGACACTGGGTTGACCCTTTCTTGAGTACTGCTCGATTGTTTCGGATCTCCAGCAGGTTGGATTAAACTAACAGACCGAAACAATTAAGAGGCATGTTGCCAGGTTATTGAGAAAATTCAGAATACCGATTTTTGCGACGTAGTGTAGAACAACCCTACTGCCATCAAAATATATCCTGCTTAAGGGACACGAAGACAGGATTAGAGAAATCAAGATTCATACTGAAACGATGTGAAAAGTCGTTTCTCTCCCGCTCTCTTTGGGAGAGGGAGGGCAAAATAAATGATTGGCGGTAATACGACTTACCGTCGGCCATGCACCATATCGTGGCTTGTAGGGTATGTGTGTATGTGAAAGAAAAATCTTATTTTATCACGATAGTCATTTCTCCGTATGTACGTGGAGGACAACGGAATATTTGGCATTTGTCGTAGGAAGATGCTGAGTGAAATTTCGTCAAAGATCTCGCCGTAGTGAACAATGTCATTGTTTTTATAATCGCCACCCCACTCGTTTATTGTGTCCATAACACTCTCTAGAATATTTCGTAATATTATAAAACGAAGTGCCTTTTCTGCAACTTTTTCGACGTACTCTGTCTATTCTGTCTGGTAATAATCCCATTAGTACAGAACAGACTGACAAACATAGTGTAGGCAGCTCTTCAGTGCTTCTGTTGCATCTTGGTCCGTTCTCCCAGTACAACACAGTAGAAAAACCTTCAAATTTATCTGATTTTTCTTCTAACCAAAACACAATAATGTAACTCTGCACATATAAAGATCACTCAGTGAGAGGTGAAAATGTAAACGTAAGTAAACTGAATGACTGACGTCAAATTCCGTCTAAGCCGACCACAAACTGACGACATTTTCAAATAGGAAAAATTTAAGAAATAATATTGTTGTGTAGAGCTGCTAAACTCTGTTTTCGTTTTTTCTGCACAATTACAGAGAACCAACACATGGTACTGTAATCTAAGTGTCAGCTACTAGCAGAAATATTCTACGTCCCTCACTGGCAAACTGTGTCAGTGTTAGCCTCAGTGTACAAAATTATAATCCCAGATCACTTTACGCAATAAAGTCGCAAGTTCTGCGGAACTGCTAGCGGAAAGTAATCAGAGTGCTGGCTATTTATAAATTATTCAGAAGTCCACAGTGAACTCATGGGAAGTAATGCTACGTGTCGCGAGTGTCTGTCTCCCAAAACGTATGCGGCTGGAATACCGCTCAGGCTAGCACTGATGTTGCCTCAGTAAATCCAGTTTCCTACGATTAATTAAAAAATTTAATGAACAATGTCACCTTCTTCTCGCACTATTGAGGTAATGTAAGAGCACACATACTTTCGTGATCATGTTCCCTGGAAATGAGGAAGAGAAAGAAGAGGACTACCCTGCCTGAACACGCCAGTTTTCAGACAAGATAAGAATGTGCATGCGCAGGCATTCACGCGTGAGGTAAAAAAATTCGGGGAACCCATTCTGCACAACTTATATGAAGTTAGGGTATAAAAGTTGAAAGACTTGCTTAGAGGCTTTTAGTCGATGTTGCACAATCAGAGACGTCACCAGTGCAGGAAATACTATGCTTGCGAAATTGAATTCTGCTGCCGTAAATTACATAAATAGGAGGTTATAAGCTGATTTTAACGTTTCTAGTTGTTATGAATTATATGTTTGATTTGATTTTTGTAACGAATAGTTGTGTAATATAAAATAAGGTGAATTAAGTGAAAAAGTCTACTTTTTCTTATTGCTCCTACAGTCGCTCATCTAGGCCTAATTTTACAAGAATGGGAATAGTTGTCGATGTCGTGGTGTTAGCATTGGCCGAGGAGGCCAATCGTTAGGAGTGTTCGGTGCACTGTGTATTCAGACACACTTGCGCTCTGCCCATCATTAAAGTCTGATGTTAGTTTGGTGACAGTTCGCCGCCTGTCCAGTTTTACTAGTCTTCCCAACCTACAACGTCGGATATGGGTAATGAGGGGTGGTCGCCCAACCCCACGACCTGTGGACGTGATTTCACCTTGGTTTCGTTGAGTGTTGAAGACTCACCACCCGACAAGTCGTGCAGTATTTCCTAAATGTTCGTGCCGAGCCTCAGATAGATCGCACGTCTTCCCCATTCTACACGTGGACTGCACGCTCACTGGTACTAAATGTACCGTCCGTGTGTCCGACTAGCAGTCATTCCTTGGCAGATGACGCAGCTATCGCTTGGACGATTTTACGTCGACAGCAGGTCGGTGGTCATAATGTTATGACTGATAAGCATATTTAGGCATGGATCTGTTCCCCTCATGGAAAACTCCCGTCGTGAGGTTTTCTTATGGTAAAATCTTGATATTAGCGTTTATTTAATTCTCATGTAGAAATATCTTTCATGCTTGAGAAGTCAATGTTGATGCATTATCTGACGGCAAGGCAGCAAGTTTACCAATTGCAGCCAT
This sequence comes from Schistocerca serialis cubense, assembly GCF_023864345.2. Taxonomy (NCBI): domain Eukaryota; kingdom Metazoa; phylum Arthropoda; class Insecta; order Orthoptera; family Acrididae; genus Schistocerca; species Schistocerca serialis. The sequence goes on along the minus strand of NC_064642.1, from coordinate 353,403,374 downwards.
ATAAAGATTTACAATTCTTTCAATGATTGGACGTGCTGCAGTAAACTTTGTTGCATATTGTCCGCTACACTTTATTTGCTTCATTTCATTAATGACCTTAACTCTTTTCTGCATGGGATGGAGTAAGTAATTTGGCAATATCTTTCGTGGGTTGAACTTCCATTTGACACTGGTACATGTCAGTAATATCTGTTTTTTCCTTTCAAATACATGTATAAAGTAGACGTTGTATACATTAACAGTAATTATTTTAATCTTGCCTCTTTCAGAAAGTCAATGGTAGGACACGCTTCAGTCTTATCATCACCTTGATTTTCACTGCTGTAACTGGACAAGTGTGTGAAGGTGTGCTATGAGTGGATGCTTTCTTTGTCTTAAGAAACTTTATTTGTACGCCCCTGCAGTATTAGCCGTGTTCTACCTTTGTTTTCACTACATCAGCTACAATATTTTGGCCATCGATGTTAAGAAACCATTTGCGTGAAGAGAAGTCGATCACTGCATCCTTCTCCCATAGGAAATCAAAACGAAAACTGCATTCTACACCTAATCCACCTACTATTGCGAATGGACATTTTATAACTTGACTTCATATTTTAACTTCCACCAGTGTTTCTATGTTGTCATTTCGTGACTTAACCCCAGTAGCTCCAATAATCTTACAAATTTGTTCAGGAAACATAAGTACTTTCGTGACCTCATGAATCTTACAAAATACGTTAGATGAAATAACATTTACCATAGCATCCATGTCTAAAAAAATTCTAGTTGAGACTTTCCCTACTATAGCGCAGATAGTAGCTTCAACAATTTCTTCCCTATGATCATAGTATTTGTAATTCTCTCATATCTATCTCACCATCACAGCATGATAGATTTATGGGTAACTTGCATTGTCTAGAGATACAACTTTATTTTGTGAACTATTTTACGTGGACAGGTATAAAAGTCTACTCGAACAATGTATTTCCTTTTATGATAAAAAGAGACTATCATACTGTGTAAGCTTAAAATATTGATAACTCAGGAAATATCGTTTTAAATTATTTTCTTTTTTATCTTGTTACCTTCTTTTGTCTCTTTGCTTGTTATCTGTTCTTCTCCTAGACTTTATTTCTACAGATGGTTATAATCACGTAAGTTAATTTAGATGATAGTAATTATCATCAAACATATTTATTGCATATTAACCATTGAGTTTCCTGACACTAATGGTAAATTGTAAATGAGCAGATGGCATCGTTGGCCAGGGGAGGTTCGGCCGCCATGTGCTAGTCTTATTTCATTCGACGCCACATTGGGTGACCTGCGCGCCGGTGATGAGAATGAAATGATGATGAGGGCAACACAACACCCAGTCCCCGATCTGAGAGAATCTCCGACCCGGCGTGAAATCGAACCCGGCCCCGCTTGCGTGGAAAGCGAGCTCGTTGCCACCCACTAATGGTATATGTGCATCTTTAACAGTCCATCATTTTGAAGTGTCAGTGAGCTTATTTCATTATCAGAAATGGCCAGTTTTGGTGCCATCTGCTTATCTACCGGTGTGTATGGCTCGTTGAGGCAACTAATAATTACAGTAATTATGTAGAAACAGCTTGTTTCTTTAATCATAAAGTCCGATGCAATAGTGCAAATAAGATTGGCCCACGTCAGATACTTAAAACTCATGGTCACAGATCGATTAACCAAGACAACTACTTCTAAAACAAAATATTTCGTGTTTTTAATTTTATCGCTTGATCTGAACCGTCAGTGTAACATTTCGTTACAACTGCATCCACACTACCTCATGGCCAACGATTCAACGAAGAATGCAGTCAAACTTAGTCGTTTGTATGCGATGCTGTGGGATGGGTATCTTCCAGCTTAATACACTACTGGCCATTAAAATTGTTACACCACGAAGATCGCGTGCTACAGACGTGAAATTTAACCGACAGGAAGAAGATGCTGTGATACGCAAATGATTATCTTTTCAGAGCATTTACACAAGGTTGGCGCCGGTGGCGACACCTACAACAAGCTGACATGAGGCAAGTTTCCAACCGACTGCTCGTACACAAACAGCAGTTGATCGGCGTTGCCTGGTGAAACGTTGTTGTGATGCCTCGTCTATGGAGGAGAAATGCGTAGCATCACGTTTCCGACTGTGATAAAGGTCGGATCGTAGCCCGTCGCGATTGCGGTTTATCGTATCGCAGCATCGCTGCTCGCGTTGGTCGAGATCCAATGACTGTTAGCAGAATATGGAATCGGTGGGTTCAGGAGGGTAATACGGAACGCCGTGCTGGAACCCAACGGCCTCGTCACACTAGCAGTCGAGATGACAGGCATCTTATCTTCATGGCTCTAACGGATCGTGCAGCCACGTCTCGATCTCTGAGTCAACAGATGGGGACGTTTGAAAGACAACAACCATCTGCACGAACAGTTCGACGACGTTTGCAGCAGCATGGACTATTAGCTCGGATACCATGGCTGCGGTTACACTTGTCGCTGCATCACAGACAGGAGCGCCTGCGATGGTGTACTCAACGACGAACCTGGGTGTACGAATGGTAAAACGTCATTTTTTCGGATGAATCCAGGTTCTGTTTACAGCATCATGATGGTCGCATCCGTGTTTGGCGACATCGTGGTGAACGCACATTGGAAGCGTGTATTTGTCTTCGCCATACTGGCGTATCACCCGGCGTGATGGTATGGGGTGTCATTGGTTACACGTCTCGGTCACCTCTTTTTCGCATTGAGAGTGCTTTGAACAGTGGGCGTTACATTTAAGACGTGTTACGACCCGTGGCTGTACCCTTCATTCGATCCCTGCGAAACCCTACATTTCAGCAGGATAATGCACGACGGCATGTTGCAGGTCCTGTACAGGTTTTTCTGGACACAGAAAATGTTCGAGTGCTGCCCTGGCCAGCACATTCTCCAGATCTCTCACCAATTGAAAACGTCTGGTCAATGGTGGCCGAGCAACTGGCTCGTCACAATACGCTAGTCACTACTCTCGATGAACTGTGGTATCGTGTTGAACCTGCATGGACAGCTGTACCTGTACACGCCATCCAAGCTCATTTGACTCAATGGCCAGGCATATCAAGGTCTTTATTACGGCCAGAGGTGGTTGTTCTGGGTACTGATTTCTCAGGATCTGTGCACCCAAATTGCGTGGAAATGTAAACACATGCCAATTCTAGTATAATATATTTGTGCAATGAATACCCGTTTATCATCTGCATTTCCTCTTGGTGTAGCAATTTTAATGGCCAGTAGTGAAATATTTACGACACGACTCTGGGTCCACAAACCGGTTTCCAAAGTATGGTTTTTTACTGGAGTTTCTTGCATGTTGTGATTACTGTGCGTGGTTGTTTGTTTGCTTTATTCAGTTTCGGGATTCCGCCGATTGTTGTTGTTGTTATAATATGTGTGTGAATTCCAAAGGGACCAAACTGCTGAGGTAATCGGTCATCAGACTTACATACTACTTAAACTAACTTATGTTAAGAACAACGCACACACACCCATGCCCGAGGGAGGACTCGAACCTCCTGCGGGAGGGGACGCGGAAGGAGTGACATGGCGCCTCTAACCGCGTGCCAACTCCCCGCGGCGTTGTTGTTAGAGTTGGACCACTACCCATTGCTATTACCATAGTAACCAGGATGATACCTGTTACCACTTCTTCTCTTTTTAATAAAATTTTTTGGACAGTGAGCAACCTGCTGCACATTACACACCGGTGGTGATCCCAGGTGTGTCATTCAATTTACGTCATTGCTCTTGTTCCACTATGATTGTATGTTTGTACGAGTGGTAGAGAGGACTGTACTGTGTCATTATTGTGACTGTTATTCAGTTACGAATCTTAATGTATAAGGTCAAGTGAGTGTAATAGCGACAGGAAATTTCTGTGATTGTTATCTGGCACATGGACTGATTTCTTCCATAGGTCCATGTAAATTTTGGTTGTGGTATTGGCAGAACGTACCTATAAGATCTGGGTTCCTTCCAATAACGTCTTACTCGATTACTTCTCAAAATACTTGCGTACGATTCCTTACCTACTGTTCAAGAGTTCAGTATTAAATGCCCCCTGATGGTGACTTTCTTGAACACCACCGCGCCAGTCTTTTGATAAGAACACACATCTGCATTTACATGGCTGTTCTGCAAATCATACTTAACTGCCTGGCATAGTGTTCATCGGACCACCTTCACACTAGTTGTGTGTTATTCCAGCCTCAAACAGCGCTCAGAAAAAATAATATTTATATATTTCCTCGCGAACTCTAAAGTCCCTTATTTTATTATGACAATCGTTTCTCCTTGAGTAGATCGGTGTCAACAACATAAATTTGCATTCGGAGGAAAAAGCTGGTGATTTAAATTTCGTGAGAACATCCGATCGCAGCGAAAACCGCCTTGACCTTAATGATTTCCACCCCAATTCCTGTATCATATCCGTAAAACCCTCTCTTCTATTTCTTGATTATATAAAACGTGCTGCCCTTCTTTGAACTTTCTCGTTGTACTCTGTCAATCCCATCTGGTAAAGACCCCACAAAGCGCAGCAGTACTCAAAAAGAGAACAGATGAGTATAATGTAGGCAGTCTCTTTAGTAGATTTGTGTCATGTCCTAATTGTTCTGCCAATAAAACGCACTCTTTGGCCGCCTTCTCCACAACATTTTCTTTCCAACTGAAGTTGACGAAAATGCCAGAAGGCTGTGTTTAGTAACTCGCCTTAGCATCAGTGTCATCGATAGTATCTCCCTTGCTATCGTGCAGAGAAGGCACCGACTGTGTCTTTCCGCTTGCATACTTTACAAACGAATAGAATCTCTTTGGATTTTCTGTCAGGTTTTTAGACAAAATTTCATTATGGAAATTATTATAAGCATCTTTCATTGAAGCCGTTGCTAAATTTCGAGTTTCTGTGAAAGATAGCCAATCTCGGGGATTCTGTGTTCGTTTAAATTTGGTATGCGATTTTCGTCGTTTCTGCAGCAGTGTTGTGACCTGTTTTGTTTACCATGGTGGATCAGCTCCGTTGTCTGTTAATTTATTTGGTATATTTGGTATAAATCTTTCAATTGCTGTCGGTATTACTTCTTTGAATTGAACATTTCTGGTCCGTGCTTACATTGTTAGTTTGGATGGAGTGGTGATTGTCTGCTTTTTGAATATATATATATATATATATATATATATATATATATATATATAAGGCATACAAAATAGTGTGAAATCACTCAAGTCTATCTCACAAAAAGCCAAATTACACCACTACGACACGGTGGTGCTCCGCGAGGCGCTATATGCAGCAGAGACCACACTAGTCCTAGGGCATACACGGATCAGACAACTAGAAAAAGTAGAACGGAAAATACTTACGAAAATATTTGGCGCAACTAACAACAATGGAATTTGGACCAAGAAACCTACAGAGGAACTATACAAACATACAGAGACAATCACAGAAAAGATTAGAAAACGCAGACTACAATTCTATGGACACCTATACAGAATGCCATCACACAGACTGACCAAACATATCTTTGCCTGGGTAACCACTAGAAACAACAAATGGGTGGCAGAGGTAAAAAACGACCTGAACCAACTCAACATAACAGCAGACACGATAAACGACAGAATAAAATTCAGAAACATCATTAAGAAAAGTAAACTGCATGAGATACGCTGTGACAAACGAACAGGCGTAAAGTGGACCGAAGAACGCAAATAAGATCACAGACGGAAGATGAAAGAAATATGGGCAACCAAAAAGGCAATCACGATGAAGCCGATGAAACAAAGCCGACAAGAAGCAAGGGCGGAGGAACGGAAACAGAAACACAGTGAGCTAATGAGGGAAGTTTGGGCAGCAAGGAAGGCAGGAAAAGGAACTGGCCATGTAGTTTAGTCCAACTGCGCTCTTTAAGGGCAAAACACCTATTATATATATATATATATATATATATATATATATATATATATATATATATATATATATCGTTTATTTCTGGTGGAGTTGGGAATTAGGGTATTCAGTCTCGCTACGACAATCCTGTGTTCACTATCCCTTTATCCCGTAATTAGCTCAGGATTATATGCTGCTAAGTGGTAATGTGTGTTTTCATAACTGTTTACTGTTCGAGTCGGCTCATAACTAATTGCTTGAAATAATTTTCAGGGAATGCGTTTAGCACAATTTCGAATGATGTTCAATCGTACCTCCGGATTTAAACACGTTGGCCAGCATATATACGTAAATCGAAGTCACCATCAACTATAATTGTATGAGTCCGATATGTCTTTGAAACCAGATTCAAGTTTTCTTTGAAGCTTCTGGCGATTGAATGTTCTGAGTTGAGAGGTCGGTAGAAGGATCCAATTATTATTTTATTCCGGTTACCGAGAATGGCCTCTATCCATAGTACCTTAGAAGGACGATCTACTTCAATTTCGCTACAAGATAAACTATTCCTAACAGCAACAAACACGTTACCGAACACCATTAGTCCTTCGCAGACTTACTTCCGGCTTTAGTCAGCTTTCATTAGTTATAAGGAGTTCAACACCAGTGCTTTTTATTAGCGTTTGAAGCTCTGATACTTTCTCATCATAGCTACGACAATTTACAACTGTTATACCGATGATTTTTGTATCTACTTTCTTCCTGTGTTCGGCTTGCACCCTCTGAGACTGAAGTCCTTTTTGTGTTTCCTCAAGACCTTCTAACCCAAAAATCCTCCCAATCCACGCCACACAGCCCTCGCTAACCATGTGGCCGCCACCTGCGTGTAATGGACTCCTGACCTATGAAACGGAACCCGAAACCCCACCACCTATGGCGCAAGTTGATGAGTCTGCAGCTCACAACCGCAGAAACGTCTGAGCCTCTGATTCAGACACTCCACTCGACTTTGTACGAGAGGTTCGCAACTGGTCCTGTCGACTTTGCTGCAGAAGGTGAGCTTCTTGCTCATCTCTAGCTTACGAACAGATTTTTTTATTTGCAGTTGTTCGTCAGACAACTGTTTTATTGCGTGAGCAATGTTGTGATCCGCAGTTTTCAATGTTGTGATTGCAGTGGCTAATGTACTTTCTGTGATATCAACATTTCACACAGGTTGACATAGCATTTTGTTGTAATATTGAAATTGATGTAGAGGATCTTACTCTCGTTAGCTTATTTAACATCTCATTACTAATTCATCATGTTTGTATGGCATTTGACATGAAAATTGAGTTAATAAGCGATTTGACAGCTCATTTTACGTTTGTTGAAAACATATCTTTAATATTTCTTGTAAACTACGATACATTGACTAATTTTAATCTCCCATAGTAGTGACTACTGGATTAACTACTTCCCTTTCAGTACACGATTCAGCTTCGTGACGTGAAGTTTCAATATTCTCACTGGCCGCTTTAGCGAATTTGCTATCACCATCATTCGGCTATATTTCATTTCGTACTTTAGTTGCCAGTTTTTTGGCTCTTCCAATTTTTACCATAACATAGAAGATGAATGATATCACATGTGTAAAATCACGGCTTTCAATTAAATATCAACACACCATATTGCTGAACAAGAACGTTGTTGAAAGACGACATTACTGGGTTAAAACGATAAAGCATAACTGTGTCATTACACTGTCTTGCAATACGAAGTCATCCATCTTGCACAGACTTGATTTTTGCTATTGTTAAAGCAAATTACCACAAATTTGCTAATACTGCAATGCCATTTAAAATTTATCAGTAAATGGTTACTTTGCCAGCATTACTACTCCATGTGCAGGCAGTAGAGAATATATGATGTTTCTCTTTTATACGACATCGTATATTAGGTTATTTCAAAATTTAGTTTTTTCTGATAAATATTCATTCAGCTGTCGTTGTTCCATAATGTCAGTTACACTATGTGATCAAAAGTATCCGGACACCCCGAAAAGCATACGTTTTTCATATTAGGTGCATTGCGCTGCCACCTACTGTCAGGTACTCCATATCAGCGACCTCAGTACTCATTAGAAATCGTGAGAGAACAAAATGGGGCACCCTGATGAACTCATGGACTTCGAACGTAGTCAGGTGATGGGGTGTCACTTGTGTCATACGTTTGTACGCTAGATTTCCACACTCTTAAACGTCCCTAGGTCCATTGTTTCCGATGTGATAGTGAAGTGGAAACGTGAAGGGACACGTACAGCACAAAAGTGCACAGGCCGACATCGTCTGTTGACTGACAGTGACCGTCGACTGCTGAAGATGGTCGTAATGTGTAATAGGCGGTCATCTATCGAGACCATCACACAGGCATTCCAAACTGCATCAGGATCCGCTGCAAGTACTATGACCGTTAGGCGGGATGTAAGAAAACTTGCATTTCATCGTCGAGCGGCTGCTCATAAGCCATCACGCCGGTAAATCCGAAACGACGCCACGCTTGGTGTATGGAGCGCAAACATTGGACGATTAAACAGTGGAAATACGTTGTGTGGAGTGACGAATCACGGTACACAATGTGTCGATCCGATGACAAGGTGTCGGTATTGCTAATATCCGGTCAACGACATCTGCCAGAGAGTGTAGTGCCAACAGTCAAATTCGGAGGCTTGGTGCTATGGTGTGGTCGTGTTATTCATGGAGGGTACTTGCACCCCTTGTTGTTTCCCGTGGCGCTATTACAGCACATTAATGTTCTAAGCATCTTCATGCTTGGCTCCGTTGAAAAGCAATTCCGGGTAGGGAGTTGCATCTTTCAACACGGCCGAGCACCTGTTCATAATTACATCCCTGTAATGGACTGGCCTGCATAGAGTCCTCACCTGAATCCTATAGAATACCTTTGGGATGTTTTCGAAAGTCGACATCGTGCCAGGCCTCACCGACCGACATCTATACATCTCCTCAGTGCAGCACTCCATGAAGAACGGTCTGCCATTCCCCAAGAAACCTTCCAGCGCCTGACTGAACATATGCCTGCGAGAGTATAAGCTGTCATCAAGGCTAAGGATGGGCCAACACCATACTGAATTCCAGCATTACAGATGGAGGGCGCCACAAACATGTAAGTCTATTTTAGCCAGGTGTCCGGATACTTTTGATCACATAGTATACATTCCGGTTGTTCATCTCCTGTTTATCTTTTTCCATTACTCTTTTTTTTACATAAACAAATACAAGGAAAGTTGTAACAATGTGACGACGATAAAGTTTACATACAATGTACGTAAAATTTTTGCTTGCTGTCGTAGGATTGCCATTATAGTGCTTCCTTACACACGCGCTTTTATGAAGTTTATGAATATTTAGAAATTATATGTTTTCAAAATAAAACCTCAGCAGACTGACAATATCAAGAGAACAATATTGTTCTAAAAACGGATCGTAAACTTTCAAAATATCGACGAAATTATAGCGCTTCTGGTTTATTAAATATTTCGAAGGTTAATTAGTGCCTTTGTAATTATATGTGACATTATCAAGAAAAATTTGGAAATTTGTGGTAAGGTCTTATGCGACCAAAGAGCTGAGGGCATCGGTCCCTAAGCTTACGCACTACTTAATCTAACTTAAACTAGCTTACGCAAAGGACAATACACAGACCCATGCCCGAGGGAGGACTCGAACCTACGACGTGTGGAGTCGCTCAGACCGCGCGACTACCCCGTGCGGCTGACTTTATCAGGCACAGAGGTCGTTGTTGGCAAGTAGAAAATCTTGCTAACGCAGGACCGTGATAACATGACGTTTCAGTGTAACAAATTACTTGCATGTTAATAACAATGATAATCAAACTTCATAAAGAAGATCGGGCTGCCTGCTCGACTTGTTAGAATGGAAATATTGAAATGAGAACCTGTTTATTTAGCTGGCTGAAATATCGAAACGCACTTTAATTGGAATTAATGGCTATATCATTACATGAAAACATAGTTAGGCTTAATTATTCTTATTATTATTAAAAAAATTACAGATAAAAAGAAACAGTACATTACAGCTTGTGGTTTAGATACAAAAGGGAGCACGAAGAAGACTCACCTTATTTCGCTTTTTTTTTCAAAATATAAGATGAACGAAAGTCTAAACTAGATGCTATTTAACTTTAAATATATATAAGTTTTACTTGAAGCACAGTGATTCGATCGCTGTCATTGAAAAATGTTGGGTTTGTTACAGGATGCAAGACCAAAGTTAACTTGTGTATACATTAACTTACTGAGCTGAAAAAAATGAATCAAATGGAACAGCTGGAAGGAGGACAATAACCTAATACTACACTTTATCAACTACAGTATAGTTGGTCCAAGGTGCGGTTGAGAAAGAACGAGGAGAAGATGTAACACCTCGTTAAGAAAGGTTGGTTCGCCTGGCCCATGTGATAGTACCTCGTGATGGTCCCTCGCCAGGGTACGGTGAAGACCTCAGTGGCGGTGAGGGCGCAGAATGTAGAATTCAGAACGACGGATCTGGCACAAAAGGTAACCTGTCTTTGTGGGACTAACACGGATGGAGTCCACTGTCTTGTGGGATGAGGACGGATCCTCGAAGGCTAACAGAGTAAACCTTGGCAGAAAATCCTGGATATACTCTCGGTATAAAGAGACCCCTCTATTTCACTAACGGCTTCCTAGGAAGGGGGATGAACTGGTAGGAGTTTAAAATCCTCAACGGCACACTAGGCGAAGGGACAACAGAAGTGTCCCCTGCAGTTTGAAAGACGGACTTAAGGGTGGAGCAGGTTCGGAAACTCCAGTCGTCGTAACTACTGCGCCACTGACCACAGGTCCCAAACCTGTCAAAAAACGTGTGTTCGTTGTTGTGCAGCAGCATTTCCACACCAGACGATACCACACACAGGCGTCTTCTGTAGAATGTAGCACATCACCACTAGCTATGCGATGATCGGGGAGTTGTGAAGAGAGCAGTATCGTATCGTATGAGAGCTCCTGGTGACGAACCGCCTCGTAGGTGACGAATGTTTGACCGCCGCTTTGCTTGAGTAGAGGCTGTAAAGCATCTCGTATTGTACCTTCGTGACTGAGCAGGCCTATTCAGGAACCACTCTGCTCGCTCCGAAAGGGGAGACGGTTGTAAAAGGTGCCCTAGACGTAGTCAGCCAATATATTAAACCCTGCTGGGAACCGCGCTCAGAAGGTGTACATGTGCTCGACGGAATGATACGGTAAATCGACCAGAAAGGCGAACAGTTATTGTTTCTCTTGAACTTAAAAGATTTAGGATCAGTATTGCGGCACTGAGTGAGACTATAAGACCAGGCGAAGGACAAATCAGAAAACAAGGAACTGGAGGATAAGCAATTCATGAACTCAGTGTTTATGGTGTTGACTTTGCTATCACAAACGAACTTGTTCTTCACTTTTATAAACTCCCTTCTGGCATAAGCAAAGCATCACGAGCCTTGGCCTCAAACTCACCAATAACCAATGCGTTTTAGTTGTTATTACAAACACCCCGACCCTCGCTTGTGAAGACGACGAAAAGAATCTGAAATCTAACAAGAATACCCCAAGCTGACGAAATAATTGTCTTGGAAGACGTCAACACACCAGTAGTAAGGACTCAACACTATGGCCTAAAATAACTGGAAAAGAGGGGGTAGGAAAGTGCAACTCTAACGGAACTCTTCTGATCACGAAATACTCAGAGCACGACTTAGTTATCAGTAACACAATCTTCAGGCATAAGCATAAATTTGAAACCTCATGGAAACATCCACGGTCAAACTATTGGCATATGATGATTTATGTAATTTTGAGCGCCAGAGCCCAACGCTATGTCATTATTACGAAATCTTTGACGAGTTCTGATGACTGCTGAATAGTCCACTGACTGACACGGGCTGTGACGACCCTACCCATTCACTTTCAGTTTAGAACACTAAGACAACTTGTAAAATCTAAAATGAAAGCAGACCTTCTTAAGGATAGCAGCAATAAAGAAAAATTCCAAAAACTCTTGAATGAGAGGCTGTCGGATAAATAATCTGAAAGCACTGAAGAACACTGGAACACTCTGAGGGCTGTAAAAATGTCAGCTATTAAAGAATCAGTTGAATACTGCAAGACCAAACACCAAAAATTGGTTTGACGAAAATGACCGAGAAATTCAGGCACTACTAAACAAAAAGAGAAAGGCATACATCCTTGGCAGAGCAATTCTGAGACAATCACCAAGAAAAGAGAATATGAGGAAGCAGGTGGAAGGGCAGAGCAAAACTCATGCTTTGAAAAACAAAGTGATGATGAAATCTCAAGAAATGCAATATCTAGCAGAAACTAACACCACTCAAGCTGTCTTCTGCATGACGAAAACTATATATGGCCCAGTAACCTAAATCTAGGGATGGAGCTACCCGCCCGAAGGACAGCCACTCCATTAACACACGACGGAAGAACGACTTCCACAAATTCTTCAATAAAACCTATTTTCCACAATTCCACAAGAACCTACAAAACCTCATTCAGGCGAAGTCTCTTTTCTACAAGAAATGAAAAAGCTTTTAAGCAACGGGAAAACAACAAATCCGCCAGGACAGAAGGAATCCTCGCTGAATTTATGTCCCTGAATATATACTAATTCTCCTTGTCAAACCATTCTTTCTGATTTCAGAGATGCATAGATAGCTACCATCTTCAAAAAAGACGACAGAACTGACTGTGATAACTACTGTGGAATATACCTTCTATCTGCTGCTGGAAAAATACTTGCTCGAATTATATCCAACCACCTGTAAATGTAAAGAACAACAACATCCTCTGTAAATGACATTCATAGATTTTTTACGGCTTTCGGCTCGGTCGAGGGAGATGGCTATTGTGAAGTACATTAACATTCTTAGGCTACTACACTATAGCATGAATGGCATGGTTTTAGTCAACGAATATCGAAATCACAGCGGGTGCGAAGCCAGGTTGTGTGATAGCTCCCACTTTGTTTTCAATATTTATTAGAACTATACTTCATTTGGTCGATGGTAAGCTGCCAAAGTGCTCAGAAATAGAATATAGGACTGGTAACGGTTTATTAGTCTCAGTAGAGTACTGGCCTAGAGTAAAGTATCCACTAGAATCGTCATTGAATTTCAATATGGAGATCATAATGTCGTTCTTGCAAACTCAGAAGAAGACCTACAATCTATGCTAAATCATTTGATGACGCATTAATCTAAGCCTTTAAATCCATAAGACGCAGATCCTACATCCAACTACACCCAACTCTACCGCCATACCCGCAATAATAGAAGTCCGAGGCAAAGTTCTTCAGAACATAGAACACTTCGCATACCATGGCAGCCATATTTCAGCAAATTCAGATATTGATGCTGAAATGCAATATCGCCTCAAATGTGCTAGTACAGCTTTGGTCATCTTCGCATAAGGGCCTTTGACAACCATAACATTAACGTTAAGGCCAAGCTGCATGTAAAGCATGCTACTATTATACTATCTCTCACATAAGCTTGCGAAGCATGCACTACTTACAGGGGCCACATACGATGTCTGGAAAAGTACCGTCAGCGCTGCATGAGAAGAATTCTTAGGGTGAGATGGCAAGATCGGCGCACTAAGATAAGTGTTCTCGAAGAAGCAAACTCTAGTAACATTGAACCCACGATCATCAAGCACCACCTCCGTTGACGGGCCACGTTGTTCGGAAGCCCGAATCATGTCTACCAAAACGAAATATTGTGTACTCCCAGATAACAGATGGCCAAGGAAAACTTTTAAGACCACAGAAACGATACAAAGATTTAGTAAAGGACAGCATGAAAAGATGTCAAATTGCAACTGTCATTGGGAAACTACTGCACGTAACCGTCCAGTATAGTGCTGCAATGTTTGGGAAGCTATTCAGCGCTTCGGGCATGTGAAGCGGAAAACAGAAACTGACAAGTGCAATGGAAGGAAATAACGACAGCTCCTGAAGATAAGTAACGCTACGCAGCCAGTCCCCACCAGATCAGACCTGTGTCGACGATGTGGAAAAATCTGCAACTCTATGATTGGCCTCTACAGTCAATTAAGACCGCATAGAAACCGAGTTTCGAAGAAGATAATCGCACTCCTCAGCGAATAATAGCCATTCACACTTTATCATTTTGAGGGGTATGGTACACGGTTTTTAAGCACAACGCACGCAGAGTAAAGAAAAGGAACCGTCGACAACCAGCACGCTAGCGTCATCACAGCGTCGTCACAGCGCCGCAGCCTCGCGAACAGCTTCCTTCGACCGCACGAGCGCAGCAGCCAAACACCACGCTGCTGGAACTGTGAAGTGCACAGTTCCATAAAAAGATTTTTGCATTTTTACGTAAAATGGGCGATGGCTGCTGCTTAAGCATTGCATATTGTACAAGTATAAAGAAAGATTTAAACTAAAAAGGACCCATTGTTAAATTTTATCATTAACAGGGGGTGTTGGAATTCCACAGTGTCTATGAGCAGGCCGCCACAGGTTGATAGCCATAAGTGTAGTAACAGAATAGCTCAACTGTCACAATTTGGATTTAAAAACGGCGATTCTATTGATTCAGCTATTTACACATTTACTGAGCACATGATAAATCTTTAAATGATGGAATATCACCAACTACGAACTTCCGTGACTCATCGAAGGATTTAATTATGTGAGTTATCTTGTTCTCTCAGCAAAGTTAAGTGATTATGGAATACATATTTCGTTAAATGTCACGTTTACTTCTTATTTAAGAAACAGAATGCAGAATGGTACCGCAGGCTGTTCGAGTCACGTGGTGAGGGACACCATCTCATCTGCATTGGGAAAAGTTACAATGGCGGTCTCACAGGGTTCGACCACTCGCTTCAAAATGGTTGAAATGGCTCTAAGCACTATGGGACTTAACATCTGAGGTCATCAGTCCCCTAGACATAGAACTACTTAAACCTAAGTAACTTAAGTACATCACACACATCCATGTCCGAGGCTGGAATCGAACTTGAGACCATAGCAGCCGCCCAGTTCCGGACTGAAGCGCCTAGAACCGCTCGGTCACAGCGACCGACCGACCACTGGCCAACTACTTTTCATTTACATCTACATGATCACTCTGCAATTCACAGAGGGCAGGCGGTTCACACTTCTCTACCGTTGCACCGTCTAACAGCGTGCGGGAAGTCTAACACTTAAATCTTTCCATACGAGCTCTGATTTCTCTTATGTTATTATGATGATCATTTCTCCCTATGTAGTTGGGCGCCAAAATAGTATATTCACTTGCTGAGGAGAAAGTCAGTGATTGAAAATTCATTATAAGGTCCTACCGCAGTGAAAAATGCCTTTGTTTTTATGACTGCCACCCCAATTCGTGTATCACATCAGTGACACTCTCTCCACTATTTCGCAATAGTACTAAACGATCTACTCTTCTCTGAAATTTTGCGATATCCTTCGTCAGTCCTGTCTGATGCGGATCCAACACTGCACATTAACTGTCTCCGGCCATCCTGATTTAGGTTTTCCGTGATTTCCCTAAATCGCTTCAGGCAAATGCCGGGATGGTTCCTTTGAAAGGGCACGGCCGATGTCCTTCCCCATCCTTCCCTCACCCGAGCTTGCGCTCCGTCTCTAATGACCTCGTTGTCGACGGGACATTAAACACTAATCTCCTCCTCCACCGCACATTAACACTCCAGGAGGAGGCGGACAAGAGCAGTGCTAGCAGTCTCTTTAGTAAACCTGTTACATTTCCTAAGCGTTCTGCCGATAAATCGCAGTCTTTGGTTTGCTTTCCCCACAAAATTATCTATGCACTCGTTCCAAATCAAGTTATTCGTAACTGTAATCCCTTAATTCTTGAATTTATAGCCTTTAGATTTGTGTGATTTATTGTGCAACTGGAATTTCGCATCTTCTGTTTAATTCTCGTGTGAATGTTTTCACTTTTTTCATGATTTTAAGTCAAATGCTACTTTTTGTACCATATCTTGTTCGAATCTGTTTGTAATTCGTTTTGATCATCTGATGTTTTTACATGACAGTGAATGACAACATTATTTGCAATCAATCTGAGATTGTCTCCTAAATCGGTTTTGTAGATCAGGAACCCCCCCCATGAACCATGGACCTCGCCGTTGGTGGGGAGGCTTGCGTGCCTCAGCGATACAGATGGCCGTACCGCAGGTGCAACCACAACGGAGGGGTATCTGTTGAGAGGCCAGACGAAGGTGTGGTTCCTGGAGAGGTGCAGCAGCCTTTTCAGTAGTTGCAGGGGCAACAGTCTGAATGATTGAATGATCTGGCCTTGTAACACTAACCAAAACGGCTTTGCTGTGCTGGTACTGCGAACTGCTGTAAGCAAGGGGAAACTACAGCCGTAATTTTTCCCGACGCCATGCAGCTTTAGAGAGCTGCATCAAACCAGTCTCAGGACTGAAGACCACAACAACAACAGATCAGGAACAACATAGGGCGTATAACACTTCCTTGGCGATGACTTTCCGTCATTTATTACGAACTTTGACTTTTCTGATAGTAAATCACGAGTACAGTGATGCAACTGAGACGGCATTTCACAGGCACATAATTTAATTAGTGGGCCCTTGTCAGGAGCAATGTCAAAAGCCTTCTGGAAATCTAAAAATATGGGATCAGTTTGACCTCCCCGGCCTATAGCATTCATTACTTCGTGAGAATAAAAAGTTAGTTGCGTTTCACAAGCATGATATTTTCTGAATCCGTGTTGGGTATTTGCCAATAAATCGCTTTATTCGATATGATTCATAATGTTGAGTATAATATATGTTCCAAAATGCTACTGTATAACGAGATTAATGATGTGAGTCTATAATTCAGTGGATTATTCCTATTTCCTTTCTTGGTTATCTGTGCGATTTTCGGAACTTCCCAGTCTCTGGGTACGGATCTTTCAACGAACGAGCAGTTTTATATCATCGCTAAGTATTGGGCTATTGTATCAGCATACTCTAAAAGTAACCTGACAGGTATACAGTCTGCACCGGAAGCTTTGCAATTCTCAAGTATTTTAAACTGTTCTTGACTCGAATTCTGGAATATTAACTTCGTCTCCTTTTGTGAAGGAATTTCGGAAAACCCTGTTTAGGTACTCTGTTTTAGTGGCGTTCTCATCAATAACATCTCCATTGTTATGTCTCAGTGAAGTTATTGATTGTGTCTTGCTACTGGTGTCCTTTACATATGACCAGAATCTCTTGCTTTGCTTTATGTTAATGATACGCCACTTTATTTGAATCAGATGGCAGGATTAGTCCTATTTACGGATGATACACGCATATTGTGAGTCTAAGCAAAGATTGTGTGCATGGTAAATACTATGGGACCAAACTGCTGAAGTCATCGCTCCCTAGGCTTACACACTACTTCATCTAACTTAAACTAACTTACGCTAAGGACAACACACACACAAAAAAAATGCCGTTCATTTAGTTTCGTTCTGCCCAAAACATCCCAACTGCTATTGCTCTAGTGTATGAAGAAGAAGTAATAAGCAGAGTAGATAACTGTAAGTTATTAGGTGTGCGTACTGATGAAAACAAACTGGAAATACCATATAGTAGACTTGCTAATACATTTAAGTTTGTCTACTTTTGCCGTAAGTATTATTTCCAACTTCAGTGCCATAGATGTCAGTAAGTTAATATATTGTGTGTTGCTCATTCATTGCTTAATATTCTGGGGTAACTACTTGCTTAGGCAAAAGGTGCTCAGTGCAAAAAAGACGGTAACTAGGAGTATGTGTGAAGTTCACACAGGTGCATCTTGTATGTATCTCTTTCAGTAGCTGGGAGAAGGAAGCACAGGCTCACAGTACATTTATTCGCTTATGAAATTTGTTATCAACAGTGCATCTAATTTTGAGTGTAACAAAGATAATCTAACGTCTATCACTGGGAGGAAAAATGATCTGCATTATTCTTCAATGAATCTGTGGCACAAAAATGGGTGAAATATCTAGCTATGAAGCTATTTGACAATGTACCCGTGGAAGTAAAATGTTTGGCAGCTAGCAGAAGCGTTTTGAATTTAGATTAAAGAGTTTTCTCCTTACCAACAACTTGTATACCATAGCAGAATCCTTGGATAGAAAGAGTTAGACATTAGAAAACTGTAAATGATTAGCATTTAGCTATACAAGTATTACGTTTTACACATGTTTTAAGTTTTATATAAGCGTTCTATGTTTTTTCTGTTGTCACATTCCACAGCATTAAGTAACTCGTGAATCTGATCTATGCAACAAGGAACTGGCAAACTAATTAATGACCCATCATCATCGTCGTACCTTTCGCCAGTGTTTTAACTCCTGTGCAACAAAAAAAGTAAGTCTGACGAGTACATATATTAGACTATTGCTAATGTGACAAATGCGAGTTGCTTATTTTATTGTTCCTAATATGTATTTTGCTCATTACTCAAGCTCGTTTGTCATTGTTGCGGATCCTGCAAGCAGTTTCTGTGAGAGCAGAGTCCTTTGTTGGAAAGTCGACACGTGTGACAACTGCCTGCAAAAGAATGTACGTCTTCTTCTGCTAATGCAGTGTACCATTGAGACATTTGTTACGTTTCATTTCTACGATTACAACTCGGACACTTTATTTCTGTCAGTGCTACAGAATCTGGGAACAGCAGCAGAGAACCTGTGGGCTAGTAGCCACCTCCTCCTGATCTACCAGCGGTAGATCTGCAAGCAACATAACCAAAAGCAGCAGAGAATCTGCAGTTGTGGAACAAGGGGAAGACGAACGCTGCCTTGCGAGGATGAATTTTGTCAACCTACCTAACAATAGTGTTAAAATGGGTGCACCGACATTAAAACACGCTAAATTATATGATCTCGAATTGGTTGCTGTCGAGTCTACATTTATAAGTAGTATAGGTAATGGTGTGATAGAAAATAGGCTTGGGTGCAAGGAGCCTAGACATTTATTGGATGCTGATTTCACATTTTCTACAGCAAAATTCGTGTGAATAAGAAACTTCTTAAGATCAATGTTTTTCTAGTCTGCTGGTTTCTGTTGTTTTCCCAAGCAGACAAACAAAAACAGATGTATCTCAATACAATACTTGCAAGTATAATACTGACCAAAACTAGTAATGTTTGGTATTCAACTAATGTCACTGATAAGCAGTTACGGATACGGAAACATTTTAAAACAGATATTCTGCCTCGGCGTTGAAGGAAATACTTCAATTACATATTAACCTTAATGAAAACCAGCAGTTTTATGCGGGAGTACCGACGAAACAGTCCAAAATGACGGCAAATAAAACTGCAGTAGTGAACGTTAAGTCAAACGATGATGCTAGTTTAAGTGGTCTGTGCTAGTAGGTTTATATACTGAGATGACATAAGGGATAGCGATATGCATATATACAGATGGCGGTAGTATCGCGTACACAACATATAAAAGGGCAGTGCATTGACGAAGCTGTCATTTGTACTCAGGTGATTCATGTGCAAAAGTTTCGAACGTGATTATAGTCGCACGACGGGAATTAACAGATTTTGAAGGCGGAACGGTAGTTGGAGCTAGACACATGGGACACTGCATTTCGGAAGTTGTTATTGAATTTTATGTTACGAGCTTACGAACAACAGCGGTAAGAGTGTGCCGAGAGAACCAAATTTCAGGCATTACCTTTCACCACGGAGAATTCAGTGACCGCCGGCCTTTACTTAACGACCGAGAACAGCGGCGTTTAAGTAGAGTTGTCAGTACTAACAGACAAGCAACATTCTGTGGTAGCAGACGAATGGGAACCCGTGGCTTGATTACATACATCCCGATTTCAGATGGTAAGAACTAACGGTATTGTGGGGTTGTATCGCACGGAACCATGGACCCAAGTTCTCAGTAACAAGCTGTAAAAGTTGGTGGCACCTCAGTAATGGTGTGGGTTGTGTTTCCGTGGAATGAATTGGGTCCTCTGTTCAAAATGAACCGATCATTGTGTGTAAATGATTATGTTCGGCTACTTGGCGACCATTTTCAGTACTTCATGGGCATCAAGTTCCGAAACAAAGACAGAATTTTTATGGACGAAAATGTACCATGTCACAGGACTACAATTGTTCAGTATTGGGTTGAATAATATACTGGACAATTTGGCAATCCAGATCATCTGATATGAATTCCATCTAACACTTATGGGACATAATGGAGGTCAGTTTTTGGGCAAAATACTTCACGAGCAACACTTTCACAATTATTATGGACGGCTGAAGAGGCAGAATGGCTCAATATTTCCGCAGAGAACTTCAAGTACCTTGTTGAGCCATCGAGTTACTGCATTACGCCGGGCAAAAGGAGGTCCAACAAGATATTAGCAGGTATCCCATGACTTTTGTCATCTCAATTTATGTTGTAAATTAGAATGCACACTGTGTGCCTAAATATATTCTAATTGCCGACAATTTTATCCAGTGAAGACATGTAATCTGTAAATGAGTCCTTTGTCGTGCGTCCCACGTTGATTTCTGGAGCGTATTTCAGTCGTTACATGCGTGCTATTTTGGAATCGTGTCATTATTCAGTTCATGCAACTACCAGTTCATTACGCTGCAAATTCCTCCGCTTATGGCATGAGCGATTCTCGAACGTGTTGTTGCAAAGCAGAGGCCCCTCCCAGAAGAGTCAAGAAGACTGATGAGAGCGTGGAAACGTGAAGATACCCGGTGGCAGCAACGCGAAGTGCACATGGCTTGCACAAGGCTTCACAAGATGACTGCCATTCCCACGTCACAGCCAGTTCGCAGTCAGAGAATGACAAGTTCACAAGACTGTTGAGCTGATACCCACACAGATGCTCAGGTCGTGATGTTCCAGAGACCTCTCGCGGCATCAATAGAATTCGCTAAAAATTGATAACCGTGTCGTATACCTGGCAGCTCGTTTCCTGTACAATTCTCGGTCAACAGTGAGCTCACAGATAAGAATTTCGCTTGCTTGACGGGGAATGTTTTCCCATTTTACTCAGTAAATATAGATTGTTCCTTCTTGCATTGATAAACATACTGTTGACGCACACATTGTTCCAATACACTTTACCTTGTGAGTGAATGGGTTTTATTTTGTCAAGTTGCGCAGTGGATTGATCCAACAAGTTCCCTTTGGCTCCTGCAAGAAACAATTTCCACCTACACTAGTACAGAAGTCAGACAGACTCTCCTAATGTATCAACAAGAACTGCTTGAAAAACATTCAGCAACAAATATCTTCTGGAGTTGTCCACTGTAAGGAAAAGACATAAAAATATTCTATATTCTTATGTAACTAGTGGAATACTTGGGTACTGGAGTATTGCTAGTTAGTGTAAGAAAAATTTTAAAAGAACGAAAAATATTATTTATTGCAAAGAAATTCTGAGAAATCACGTGAAACTTTTTTTATAAATTAGTAAATTTCCGGCTTCTTTTCAGAACAGTGAATTCCCTCTTATGGATAGGAATGCTACTATTATACGAAGTATGGAAAGGTTCTTTTCTCCCTTTTCTTTAAGAATGTTATTTACTCGGCAGAATGGCTGAGAGCCGCACTTGCACAACTTGAATAACTTTTCTATGTACAGTCAAGGCTGTCGAGTGAGAAATGTAATGGAGTATACTGTTAGGGAGGAAAGATGGGGCTCGCATACGTTGTAGGGCACTTTAAAGTGAGCAGCGACGACTGCTGCCTGCGTCGCTCGCTGCTGACAAATAACACAACTATCTCTTTCTATCTAGATTGACCTACGCCAATCAAACTCTCCCTATATCTTGATAAAGGACTCCTATCCGCCCCTAGTCTAACAATTGGCGTGGTACACCGGTCAGATAACCAGTCACCGCAATGCAACTCAGTTGTCTTGTGACAGCCAGAGCGAGAGCACCAGCAGCAGCGAGTACTGTTTGTATAAAGCGTTTATTTTGCATTTTGTTTACGACCTTCCACTAAGGAAGGGATTCTATTTGTGTTTATCTGCTCTGCATAGTAACTAACAGTTCTTGATAAAACTTTACGTAGTTTTCGTGTTAGATTTCTTAGTGTTTTCTTGATCGTTTAGAACAGAAAGCGCCCTAAAACCGTCTTTTGTTTGTTTCGCGGCCGTTAGCCACTAGTCACTTGAATCAGCAGTTGTCTTGTGACAGCCAGAGCGAGAGCACCAGCAGCAGCGAGTACTGTTTGTATAAAGCGTTTTTGTACTTATTTGCTGCGCTTAGCTTTTAAATAGTTTTTCTGGGAAAACCTAGCGTAGTTTTCGCGTCTCGTATTTCAGTGAGTGTTTCTTGATTATCAGAGTAGCTCATCAGAAGATTATCTTGGGAATTTGTCACCGTATAGAGTAGGGTAAACATAGTCATGTGTAGGGACTGTGGTTGTTGTGAGCGGACGCAAGGAGAATTGGCCACTCTTCGGGGGCAGGTGGAGGCTTTGTCTGTTAGGCTCATCGAGCTCGAGGCGCAGGCGTCGGCTCGTAGTGGCGTTGGGGCAACTGTGGTGAGACCTATGCCTACTTCGGTGGCCTTGGAATCACATGGAACCCCTGATGTCGCTGCGTCTTCCGGCAGTGAGCATCTTACCGGTCAGCCATCACTCCAGGGTGAATGGCGGACAGTGGTGGGCTCGCTCGTGCCTGGCCGAAAGGCGAAGGTGGGATCTGGCCGCGTGGCAGCTGCCTTACCCCTTTCCAACAGGTACGGGGTGCTTCCTAGTGGTGATGACATCGTTTCCGAGTCACCACAGGATGCCTCGCCTGTTGGGCCAGTGGCCGATTCTCCGGCGAGGTCCCGACAGTCACAGAGGGCGGGCCTATTAGTTATAGGGAGCTCCAACGTTAGGCGGGTTATGGAGCCCCTCAGGAAAATAGCGGGTAGGTCGGGGAAGAATGCCAGTGTGCACTCGGTGTGCTTGCCGGGGGGTCTCGTCCGTAATGTGGAGGAGGCCCTTCCGGCAGCTATTGAACGCACTGGGTGTGACCGGCTGCAGATAGTAGCACATGTCGGAACGAATGACGCCTGCCGCTTGGGTTCTGAGGCCATCCTTGGTTCCTTCCGGCGGCTGGCTGATTTGGTGAAGACAACCAGCATCGCACGCGGAGTGCAAGCTGAGCTTAATATCTGCAGCATAGTGCCCAGAGTCGATCGCGGTCCTCTGGTTTGGAGCCGTGTGGAGGGTCTAAACCAGAGGCTCAGACGACTCTGCGACTATAATGGTTGCAAATTCATCGACCTCCGTTATTGGGTGGAGAAGTGTAGGGCCCCCCTAGACAGGTCAGGCGTGCACTACACACCGGAAGCAGCTACTAGGGTAGCAGAGTACGTGTGGCGTGCACACGGGGGTTTTTTAGGTTAGAGGGACCCCCCCTTGGGCGAAACGATAAAATACCTGACGGCTTACCAGAGAGGACATTATCATCGTTGATAAAGAACATCCGTCCTCAGAGACCAAAAACAGGAAAAGTTAACGTAATATTGGTAAACTGCAGGAGTATCCAGGGCAAGGTTCCTGAATTAGTATCTCTTATTGAAGGAAATAGTGCGCATATAGTATTAGGAACGGAAAGTTGGTTAAAACCGGAAGTGAACAGTAACGAAATCCTAGACACAGAATGGAATATATACCGCAAGGATAGGATAAACGCCAATGGTGGAGGAGTATTTATAGCAGTAAAGAATTCAATAATATCCAGTGAAGTTATTAGCGAATGCGAATGTGAAATAATCTGGGTTAAGTTAAGTATCAAAGGTGGGTCAGATATGATAGTCGGATGCTTCTATAGACCACCTGCATCAGCAACCGTAGTAGTTGAGCGCCTCAGAGAGAACCTGCAGAACGTCGTGAAGAAGTTTCGTGATCATACTATTGTAATAGGGGGAGACTTCAATCTACCAGGTATAGAATGGGATAGTCACACAATCAGAACTGGAGCCAGGGACAGAGACTCTTGTGTCATTATCCTGACTGCCTTGTCCGAGAATTACTTCGAGCAGATAGTTAGAGAACCAACTCGTGAAGCTAACGTTTTAGACCTCATAGCAACAAATAGACCGGAACTTTTCGACTCCGTGAATGTAGAAGAGGGTATCAGTGATCATAAGTCAGTGGTTGCATCAATGACTACAAGTGTAATAAGAAATGCCAAGAAAGGAAGGAAAATATATTTGCTTAACAAGAGTGATAGGGCACAAATCGCAGAATATCTGAGTGACCACCATCAAACGTTCATTTCTGAGGAAGAGGATGTGGAACAAAAATGGAAAAAATTCAGAAACATCGTCCAGTACGCCTTAGATAAGTTCGTACCGACTAAGGTCCAAAGCGAGGGGAAAGATCCACCGTGGAATAACAATCATGTACGAAAGGTACTACGGAAACAAAGAAAGCTTCATCATAGGTTTAAGAGTAGTCGAATCATAGCTGATAAGGAAAAGCTGAACGAAGCGAAAAAGAGCGTAAAGAGAGCAATGAGAGAAGCGTTCAACGAATTCGAACATAAAACATTGGCAAACAATCTAAACAAGAACCCTAAAAAGTTTTGGTCATATGTAAAATCGGTAAGCGGATCTAAATCCCCTATTCAGTCACTCGTTGACCACGATGGCACCGAAACAGAGGACGACCGAAGAAAGGCAGAAATACTGAATTCAGTGTTCCGAAACTGTTTCACTGCGGAAAATCGTAACACGGTCCCTGACTTCAGCCGTCGCACGGACGCCAAAATGGAAAATATTGAAATAAACGATATCGGAATTGAAAAACAACTGCTATCACTTAGTAGCGGAAAAGCATCCGGACCAGACGAGATACCCTTAAGATTCTACAGTGATTATGCTAAAGAACTTGCCCCCTTTCTATCAGCAATTTATCGTAGATCGCTGGAAGAACGTAAAGTACCTAGCGACTGGAAGAAAGCGCAGGTCGTTTCCATTTTCAAGAAGGGTCATAAATCAGATGCGAATAATTATAGGCCTATTTCGCTTACGTCAATCTGTTGTAGAATAATGGAACATGTTTTGTGTTCTCGTATTATGACGTTCTTAGATAATACAAATCTCCTTCATCATAACCAACATGGATTCCGCAAACAGAGATCATGTGAAACTCAGCTCGCCCTATTTGCCCAAGAAATTCACAGTGCCGTAGACACTGGCGAGCAGATTGATGCCGTATTCCTGGACTTCAGGAAGGCATTTGATACGGTTCCGCACTTACGTTTAGTGAAAAAAATACGAGCTTACGGAATATCGGACCAGGTTTGTGATTGGATTCAGGATTTCCTAGAAGAAAGAACACAACATGTCATTCTTAACGGTTCAAAATCTGCAGATGTAGAGGTAATTTCGGGAGTACCGCAGGGAAGCGTGATAAGACCTTTATTGTTTACAATATACATAAATGACTTAGTTGACAATATCGGTAGCTCCGTGAGGCTATTTGCAGATGACACGGTTGTCTACAAGAAAGTAGCAACATCAGAAGACTCGTACGTACTCCAGGAGGACCTGCAGAGGATTAATGCATGGTGCGACAGCTGGCAGCTTTCCCTAAACGTAGATAAATGTAATATAATGCGCATACATAGGGGCAGAAATCCATTCCAGTACGATTATGCCATAGGTGGTAAATCATTGGAAGCGGTAACGACCGTAAAATACTTAGGAGTTACTATCCGGAGCGATCTGAAGTGGAATGATCACATAAAACAAATAGTGGGAAAAGCAGGTGCCAGATTGAGATTCATAGGAAGAATTCTAAGAAAATGTGACTCATCGACGAAAGAAGTAGCTTACAAAACGCTTGTTCGTCCGATTCTTGAGTATTGCTCATCAGTATGGGACCCTTACCAGGTTGGATTAATAGAAGAGATAGACATGATCCAGCGAAAAGCAGCGCGATTCGTCATGGGGACATTTAGTCAGCGCGAGAGCGTTACGGAGATGCTGAACAAGCTCCAGTGGCGGACACTTCAAGAAAGGCGTTACGCAATACGGAGAGGTTTATTATCGAAATTACGAGAGAGCACATTCCGGGAAGAGATGGGCAACATATTACTACCGCCCACATATATCTCGCGTAATGATCACAACGAAAAGATCCGAGAAATTAGAGCAAATACGGAGACTTACAAGCAGTCGTTCTTCCCACGCACAATTCGTGAATGGAACAGGGAAGGGGGGATCAGATAGTGGTACAATAAGTACCCTCCGCCACACACCGTAAGGTGGCTCGCGGAGTATAGATGTAGATGTAGATGTATTTGCCCACAGGCGTTTAACTAGTACTCTGTCTGTGTTGACACCGCACAATAAGTGTGGCGGCCAACATAGTGAACAACGCTTAATTGCGAGCGACTCAATATAGAGTATCACTCCGTTTCGCTAACTACACAGGTGCTCTCCCAGTGAAGTACTAAGGAGAGACTATGTTCCTCGCTCTTTGCGTACATGTACGAGCGCACTCGCTGTCTTTATGTGCTCCCGCTCCAAGAGTGACAACGGAATGGCCCCCCTCCACGCAAAAAAGTGAAAGGGTATATCCTTCGCTGTCTTCCCTCACTCCTCTGGCTCTTTGCATCAGAAATATTTCGCCAATGAGCGTTGCTCTTTTAAACGGGAGTACGACGTTTCGTTTAAGTCGACCAATGGGGAAATATGTACAATCTCCGTCAAGCGTATACTGTCTTCCTGTGAAAACTCCGTAACTATGCAGTCGGTCTGTCAAAAAATCCATCTTCTGGGTGCTCCCTCACAATGTAGCGGAATTTGCTTTCAACTCAAACACGGGCGTTGTTATCTCTTGGCTCTGGCAAAAGCTGTCCTCTCTCTGGGTGGTTGCTCCGCCCAAAGTAGGTGTGTGTTGACTCACCCCTCTGAAGGGACAGGCTTCCCAGTGGGCTGGTTGCCACTTTAGGACGAAAACTTCTGTGGCCATTATGTTGTGCACGTCAGCCTCAGTTTTTTCAACCTTGGTGCGCATATCGCTTGCATGAAATCATACAAAATTGATTCTACCTTATCGAATTTGGGTTCGAATGAAGTGTAAGAAATGAAGGTCAGGAGACCACGCCACAATCCTTCCACCCCCCCCCCCCCCTCCCCACCTTTCCCTTGTGACAAAATTTTTGTCTCGGGTTGTCAATGCCGAGGAAAACATTGAAAAAGTCAGGCAAAAATTGTTCTTTTAGATTTTCCAATAAACTTACCCAGCCATTGTTAAGAATTTTGTAATTATTTCTTTATAGCTACTGTTTCTAGTTTTCTGTTGTTATGCAAACATAGACTTTACAAAGGTTGATTTTCTTTGTTGTTACCATTACGTGTCTCTGTTTTTCTTTTTCATTTCCAAAAGTTGCTTTTACCATATTAATTATTCTAAACTCGTTAGTGTACAGTGTATCATGTCTTAGTGTAGTTATTTCTTCTCTTTAGTTAAGGTTTGCGTGAATGTTCACAAAAGCTTTGTTGCGTCACTTTCTTTCGTATATTTCTTTCTTTTATGTGTAACTGTTTTTTTTTAAAGAATGAAGAAACTTTTATCTTAATTCTATCCTCAGTACTAATGTTATGATTGCAAAAAAATGTATTTATGAACATTCTTTACAGAAGGAAAATACTACATAATTCTTTTTCTAATAAGAGGATGTATGACTATCCTAATTTAGTTTCTTTCTCAAAAATTTTGAGGTATGTATAAATTAGGGACTTAACATATTTAATAAAGCAATTACTTTTACAAATAGAAATAAAGTAAATATTATTCACATATACTTCATTTTTGTAATCTACACTGGTTATATTTACTCTATCCATTTCGTTGTTTGACGATCCCCATGGAAGTGCTGGAAGGCGTCGACTCTCTTATATGGGTGTCACAAATCATGTGAGGAGCACTCTAGCATGCAATGCCGGCTCTTATTTGTTGACGTCATCATGAAGAGTTTTTTTCTTAATCGACGATGATGACTTGGGATTATGAGTATATGGTGATGTCTTGGTACTCCTTTAATGTCACGCCTGGAGCAGTATAGCAGTTCGATGATTGTAGTAAGTTGGTAATTACCATAGATCGTCACCTAATATATGTGCCGTGACGTCTTGGTATTCCACGCGTTGTTCGGTATGGCAATTTGGTGATGTGGTAGGGAGAATGATGTTCATTTTGCTGAATCCATTTCTGGATAATGTTTGTTGGTACTGATTAATATTCCATTTGCCGTTCGTTTGTATTTGTTTGACTATTCAAGGTTTATTTTTGGAGAGGTGTTTGTAGTAGTTACCATGTCTCGAAGTTCATGGAAAGACGTTTGCAACAATTTTCTTTGTAGGAAGGACAGAAAGGTATATTGCTGTCTTCGGCCCTTCTTCGCCTTGCATCTTCTGTTATTCTCTTCTTTCTTGCATTCTTCTGTTCTTCTTTGGCTAGGAATATGTGAATTTTAATGTAGGAGATATATAGGATTTGTAGGATCTGACTGTCTTTCCAAATTTAAGTTGATGAGTTTATTTCTTGTACCTACTTTGTAGTCTCGTCGTATCATGATTCTCCCCACACTTGCCCATGAAGTAGCAGTATCATTACATATGACATGCCCATGCTACCCATTGTTCTTCTGAAGTCCAAACCGGTTGCAACCTGCATTTCCAGTGTGTCGTTGATCTTCATGTTGTTGTCATTGCCCTAAGTGCTTTCTCAACATGTCTGTACCCTCTCTGTTGCTATCTCGAAGCATCTGGTGTTGAGGGAGCTGGCGATTGATGTTGGTGGTGATGTCCCTCTGAAACACAGAAATATCTACAATTTTTGTTTTACATATATTTGTTATTGTTATTTACAAAAAAACTCTGATTTTATATAATGCAAAAATTTTCTGATATTGGCAAAAATTATTACATTGATATTTTTCTTTATTCTAGTTCTTCATCCTTTTATGGGTTGTGTGTCATTTCTTGTTTGTGTCCTTGTTGCAGGATACTCAATACTACAAGAAATTGTTAGTCTGTTTTGTGTTCCTTTTTTGTGTTGCTCTGTTGATCCGTTAATTTTTCTTTTTAGTGGTTAGTACAAGATAGGGTGTTTCCTTTGCCTCTCTGTCTTTTAACCATTCTTCTCCTCTACCGTTCCTTTCATTCACATCCTTTTAAATGACTCATATGGCAGATGACAATACATTTACCTGTTTTTGGGTTCGTTACCTCTACAGCATTTTCGTGAGCGATCCTGGAAATTATCATTGGCTCTTTATAGACTGCAAAAAATTTACTGCATTTATTTTGGCTCTTATGGGACAGGTAATGAGTTTTTATGAATACTTTTTGGCCCAGCGTGAAGAGTTTCTTTGTGGCAGACTTGTCTTGCTGCTGAGAGAATGTTTCGTAAGGCAGAAGCGACGTTTTGTCTGTGATGCTTTCGGGGAATAACTGGAAATTTAATGATTTCTTTTATTTTTCTGGTGGATCTGTATTCTTTAATACTGTAATTGGTGGATAAGTCGTGGTTTTATGTGGTGTCTTATTAATTACCTCTTGGAATTCTCGTAGATATAGGTCCCAAGTACAATGGTTCTTTCTACAAAATAGTCCACAAAGTGTTTCGAAATCTTTCATGGTAAATTCGGCTGGATTTCGACTTGGTTTATATTAAGATACAAAGGTGGGTTTGATTTTTAATTTGTCTGACGTGTTTTTCCAATGCACTGATCTCTATTGATGCCCATTATCTGAGATGATTCTTTTCACTCTCTCAACTTGTTGTATGAAGTCATTTTGAAATGCTTTACTAATTGTAAATCCAGTGGTTTTCTTTAAGGGTGTAAGTGTAGTGTATTTTGATGCGAGTTCAGTTACAACAAATATGTATGTGAAGCCTTTCCTTGTTCGTGTAATTGGACCATAAATATCTGTAGCAGCTATCTATCTTAATTTATCAGGAAAAATTGGATACATTGGTGGTCTGGTCTGATATGTCACATGTTCTGACTGTATGCATTTTTTACAACATTTAAGAACGCGTCGAATACGTCGCTCCATATTTGGGAAGTGTATTGTTTTTTTCATTTTCAGATAGCATTTCTTGGGTCCAAAACGTCCACTGCTGAAGTGGGTATACCAAATGTATTTATTAATAAGTTCAACAAGGATGCATGATAACCATTGTGCAGTATCATCATTACATTTAAAAAAAATTGTATTTTACTATGTAATATTTTCTAATTTCTGTGTTTGTTTTGTCAGTAAGTTTTTGTTTAATCTTGAGGAGGGTTTGATCTTGGTTGTTCGTCAGATAAATTTCTTAAAGTATTTGTGATAAAATTTTCGAATGGTACGTTTTTTAGGTAATTGATAGTTCGTTCTTCATCTTCAATGTTGATTTTCTGGTCCTCTGCCATTCTCTGCGGTGAACGAGACAATGCATCACCCAGAATATTTTCAGGTCCTGGTATGTATGTTATTGAAAAGTCATACTCCTGCAATACTTGCATCCATATTGTCAAACGTCCGTGGGTTGATTTGGAAGAGATTAAAGACTCTAATGCTTTATAGTCTGTGTATACTCGTGTTTTTCTGCCAAACAGAAAATGTCGAAATTTTTGAAATGCCCATACTATGGCTAGAGCTTCTGACTCTGTTATAGGTTAAATCTTTTCTGCTTTCGAAAGTACTCTACTTGCAAAGGCTATTGTTTTATGTATCATCTTACCGTTTTCTTCAATTTGTTGAAATAGTACCGCCCCCAGCCCGGTCTTTGCACTATCAGTAACTAGACAGAACTCCAGACTTTAATCTGGGTATGATAAAATCGGAGCATTGTTCAGTGCCTCCTTCAACTTATGAAATTCTTCATCTGCCTGTTTATCCCATATCCAGGGTGTGTTTTCTCCTGTAAGTCCACGTAGTCTAGGTGCTGTAAGAGCGTCTATCCATACAAATTTTTTGTAAAAATTTATCAATTCCTAGTCTCCTTAAACGTTTCTTGTTGTAGGGAGTAGGAATATTACCAATATCGTCCGTCTTCTTCTCGTCCGGCGTTATACCTTCTGCAGATATGTTATATCCTAAAAATTTAATTTTTGACTTTCCAAAATGCGATTTGGTAATGTTAACGGTGACCCCATGTTTTTCATAATTTGTAGGAAATTATCCAGTATGTAATAATGTCCTGCCCAAGTTGCATCCGCCACAAGAACGTCGTCCACATCGCAAACAATTTTTGTGAAGTATGTCGAGATTCAGTATAGAGTTCAGACTGCGAATAAAGGCAGCTGACGAAATTTTCAGACAAAATGGTAAACGTCTGAATTGGTAGCAACGACCAAAGACAATAAAGTCTGTGTATTTTCGACTTGTAGATTCCAATTCTATTTGCCAAAAACTTCAACACAAATCCTTGGAAGAACGGATCTGTACTACATTAAACTTCTGAATCAACTCCTCCAATTTCTCTGGTCTATCTGTTTCCGAAATTATAATTGTATTTATTTGTCTCGAATCGAGTACCAAACATATGCTCCCGTCCTTTTTACTCTCAATGTATAACGGTGAATTATATGGTGACTTGGATGGTTTAATTATGTCATCATCCAACATTTTACTGATCTCAAGAAATACTTGCTCTCGATAACTATGTGGTATGGAATAAGATGGAACACAAAAGGGTTTATGGTCTTTGACCTCAAATTTGTATTGAAAATCTTTAATGCTACCCGTCTTTGGTGCAAATACATCCACATGTGATCTCAATATGACTTTCAAATTTTTCCTATCCTGGAGCGAAATAATATCTATTTCCTCTATCTTATTACTAATCTCTTGATGAGTTTCTTCTATTACTTCTGGTGGGAGTGGGTCAGGGTATTCCTCAAACTTATATCTATGGTGTCCCTCCTCCTCTATTTCGTACCCTTCTTGACTTAAATGCAATTTGGGACTGACAAGCCGCCGTGCTCACATGGGCAGTCAGTCAGTGAAGCTTACTACCGAAATAGCCTAATGAGGTTGCACGAGGCTATCAAGACGAAGTATCACGGAAAGCTATTCGAGTATTCGTGCCTTACAACACCCCAGCACAAGATGAAGGCACACATGTTGCTTCATTTATCAAATTTTGTCTCGCTCCCTGTATCCTCACCCTACACGCAGTTACTTCTTCCTCTTTCCTACGATGAAGAAGCAACTGCGTGGCAAGCATTTCCAGAGTGACAGTGTTGCGATTTTCTAGTTGTTTCCTTAAAAGCCAAAATGCAGACTACGAAAGGTTACCCTCACGTTACCCATCGTTGAGAAAAATGTGTCATACTGACGGATGAACATCTAAAGAAGGACTAACCTTAGTAGGCGCAGCTCTATCTCTTAGAGTAACAGTTTAATAACTTTAGGTATAGTCACCAGACACATCGAAAGATAGTCCAGTATGTGACTTCTGAATTTATCTTCATTTTTACGATTTTTCTGTGGTTAATGAGGTTCATTGTACTTATAGATATCAAGCTATTTCCCTTAAAAGCTCTTTTTATAACAGTCAGCTTTATGGTAACAGGTATCAATGGCCTTCGCGACGTTCTTGGTGCTGGGCGGCGTCGACGCCATCACTGCCAACACGATGCAGATCCTGGTGGAGAGCGGCAGCTCGCTGGACCCGCAGCTTTCGGCCATCGGCGTCTCCAGCTGCGCGGTGCTGTCCAGTGCGGTCTTCTCCCTCGTGGTGGACCGACTGGGCCGGAGGCCGCTGCTGCTATTCTCCTTAGGCGGTTGCTGCGTCGCCACTGCATCCCTCGGCGTCTACTTCTTCCTCATCGTCTACGCCAGCGAGGGCGCCACAGACGATATCTTCTGGCTGCCTCTTGCCAGTCTCATTGTCTTTTTTGTAAGTAACTAACGTTAGCCTTTCGTCATATCTGAGTGCTTTTGTTTTTATTTGGGCATTAGTAGGCATGGAGCCCTGGACTAACAACGAGATGTGAAAGGGGAAACGGAAAATTTACCTAGCGTACCTACCTTGCATGAGAAGACCCAATAGGAGGTGAAATTCCGGCCTTGCACGAGAAAGACGTACACAGGTGTAGTCCTCCTTGAAATATCCACGCCACAGTATCCTTCCATGCCACTAGATAAACCAATACTATTGTGTACAATTTCGCACACAATGGTAAGGACAGACGGACTTCAGAGTGGTGTGGCAACTGTCGACGTAGGGAAGCTGGACAGGAGTAGAAATGATTAGCAAACAGTAAACGCACAATTTACTTAACTTGTATTCTTCCAAACGAACGAAGACTCATTAGAAATAATGCAGCTGGAAAGAGAGTCCAGCTGATACAATAGCAACTAGGACGACGACCGCTCTACGAATCATAAACGATGGTGTCGTAGCCGTGAAGCTCCAAGAGCAAGTGGGCCATATGTCTGCCACGGGTCGTCCTACATCGTGGCGGCAGGGGGTACTCGTAGTCCACAGTAACTGGAGGCGTGGTTCAGTGAGCGCGCACCATTGCGTCCTCCAGATCGCTCACCATCGCTGTTGGCGTCAGTCGGAAACTTGCAATTTCGTTGCCAATTCCGCGACGCCCGTGGGATGCTATTGATACGTGACACCCAAAAACAGAATGGTTTAGTACATCTACATTTTATCAATGGGCTACATAGTTTTCCCTTTGCTCCTCTAGCGGTGGGGTACGATACTGTGGCACGGAGGTTTCAGTAAGTACCAGGACTGCAGAAATGTACCAGCAAACGAACGAGAAATTAATATCGTTAAGTTTATTTTTTAGAAGTGGTGACTGATACGAGAGTTAGCGGAAAGTAGGGAACAATCGGCCGTTAGATGGCAACCACAGTGGTAATCCGTTGAAGCTTTGCACAGAAGTTTTGGTCAGTGCCTCTAGTATGCCACGTGATAGCGTCACGCCGTTCTTCCCAGTTCTG
The DNA here is from genome assembly GCF_023864345.2 of Schistocerca serialis cubense. NCBI lineage: Eukaryota > Metazoa > Arthropoda > Insecta > Orthoptera > Acrididae > Schistocerca > Schistocerca serialis. Next base: position 353,369,434 of record NC_064642.1, on the reverse strand, counting down.
AGCGCACAGTGAGCACGTATAGATGCACAGAAAACTGTCTCCCGCCAAGTGTAGGTTTATGTCCAGAGATTTCGCCTGATTTCATGCGACGCCACATAATGTAACTGTCAAGCAGTTCCTTATTCATGACGGTTCTTGACCGCATACTGTAGCAGCAATGAGGACGCTCCTGCAGCGTTTTCGATGGGGAGTGATCACCCACCATACAGACCGGACTTTGCTCCCTGTGACTTTCATCTCTGCTCAGAAGACCCGCTCAGTATGAATATAACATTTTGGCTCAGACAACCACCAGCAGTCCAGCTTGGAGAATTCTCGGGAAGCACAGGGGACTGGCTTCTATTACGAGCGTATTAGAAGGTTGTCACAATGCTACGACAGATGTCTAAGTTAAGTCGGAGCGGTGACTATGTACAGAACTGGCTCGAAGATGTAACTAATTGTTGCAACTATGTTTTGATTTTTCTCTGTGATCTCGATGTCGCGACTGATCGCTCCTTACTTTCCAAATAGCCCTCGTACTTTAGAACCAACCCTCTCTGATATGGGTTTCCTCGCTTGGTACCTGTACTACACACGTATGGATCATTCGAATAGAAGTCACTGAATCAGAAATGAAGGTGAGGTTAGAGAACCTGTTTTCATTTATGAGATTTCGTATACTCTGAGACTGCACTTCTACGTTGTAGTGGTTATGTGCGGCCGATGCGATAAAGTAGCGCAGCGAAAGAGGAGTAACTGAGTGATCTCAGTCGCTGCTCTACTATCAAACAACTACGTCGCTACGAATGGTACTTCACTGTTTTTCCAAAGATTGTAATTACTAGTATAATTCTGCAGCCAACGCGACGGAAATGTGGGCATAAAATCCATTACGTAAATGTCAAAGTTTCCATTCCGCGATTCCACATAATATGGGCGCAGTTGACATTGTAACAAAAGACTCTATCACTACTGTTAACACTACTCTCTTTATTCACATAAGCAGATTCCAGATTTTTTGTAGTAACATTTACAGAGCTTGTTTTCACACCAAGCATTGGCACTATCAAGAGGTAGCATATCCTTACAAATTAGGGCAATTATTACTTTCTTCCAGTCTGAAAAATATCCATTAATAGTCGATATTAACTTTTATCGTAATATCTGATATTCAAAGATACTGATAACTTTACACTTTCAGTGGCACTTTACCTTCTCAGACTAATTAGTGCTCGTTACAATACTGAGGACTGCTCAAAGTAACAAATATTCAGAGTTCTATCGACACCCATAAAATACCTCAACACCGTAAATACGGTAGCTCACAAACGAAGTCGCTGATTACAAGATGTGCCACTTATTATTGTAAACCTTTCAATCAGAAATCCACTGAAATCAACAACTTTGGTAAAGGGCAGATTATTATGGCCTGGTGCTAGGGAACGAGCATCTCGCCAACGACGAACCTGGTCGGCTGCTCACGTGTTACGGCTGTGAACATCCATGGAAAGTGACTGAAATCGTAATCTCTGTGTTGGGCGTGCACATCATGATCATGATCACATAACTTAGAGGCGCGACGCTCTTACGCTACGTAGAGCTTGAAAAGTGGCGATCGGTGCCAGATCTAACGATGGAGCACAATACTTATGCAGGCACAAGTGTTTATAGAATATCGCTGAACGTACGTCGAACATTGGGCTTCGTAGGAGACGACTTCTACATGTTCCGACGTTGATTGACCGACAACTACAGTTACGATAGCAGTGGGTACGGCATCAATCTGAACGTTCCCCCTGGTCGGATGAATTTTTGTTACGCTAGGTCGATGATTATGTCTGCATACTCTGTCTTCCATATGGGTGGTTGCTCGAAACATTCACCGTGCCGCTGATGCAGGCCAGTGGGGCTGTTTTACACTGTAGAAACTCTCCCGTTGTCTTCCGTGGGATCTATGGCAGTCATCGAAGGCACTACAATAAACGTGAACAACGTTTGCGGCCCACTTGCGTCCCTTCATGCTTGATGTCTTCCCAGACGGCTATGGCAGCTTCCAGCAGGATAACTGGTCGAATCACAAAACTAGAATTGTCTTACGATGGCTTGAGGAGCATGCTAGGAGACGGATGTTGATGTCTTGGCCAGTAAATTCGGCTTGAGTTAAACGTAATGGAACACATCTGAGAAGCTATAGGACGCCAGCTCCGCGCCTACAAGCTATCGCTTTGCGTGACCTGTGCGTAGACTTCTGGTGCCGCATACCCACGAGAAACTTGACAAGGCTTATCAAATCCATGAGACGGTGAATCACAGCTTTGTTGCACTTGAAAGGCAGACGAACAAGCAGTTAAGCAAGTGGTCAGAGTGTTCGGGCTCATCAGTGCATACAGTGAGTCTCTAGCTTTTTGGGTCCAAATGAAACAGGTGATAGTGAGCTCACAACCGATTACACTGATACAGGGAACCAATGGTTGGAAACGCATATTAATTGTGTTATGGACATAACAACAATGTAGTTCGTAGTAACTGTTAAAGTGATGACTCCCAGTCTCAATACATGCATGGCAATGGAGCCTAAAATTCCACGGCACTTTCTCAAAAACCTCTGGTGCCTATTGTACCAGGAAACGCCTGGAACCTAGAAAGCAGGTATTAATCCGTTTCTAGGGGTTTCATACACTAGCGTCTTGACACAACCTCAAAAGAAAAAGTCCAAGGTGTGAGGTACGACGATCGCACAGGCCTTTTGACAGAAGGTCCTGTTCTAATCCAACAATGAAGGTACTTCCTGTTCAGCTGCTCACAGATATTAACATCGAAGGAGAGTGGTGCACTGTCGTGTTGAGCCCACATCCTTTTGCAGACAACAAAGGGTACGGTCCCTATGAAGAGGGACAGCACATCTCGCAGGAACACCAAGTAAAGTGACTAGTCAAACGAGGGACAGAAAATAACAGGTGTAGAAGTATGAAACAGGAATTTCCCTATGGATGGTGCTCGCCGTCAGCGTAGGGCCCGAGGTACCGCGTCTACAGCCCCACCTGCTTCCTGTAACGGTTGACGACGAATGTCAACGTACAGTAACCCAAGTTCCATACATCGGCGTCTCTTTGAAATCAGTAAAAATGTCGATTTTTGTGCCTACGAACTGCGATTTGAGGATGGCATTGGTTTCCTGTGATCATTTGAATACTGCTGCAGAATCCCATTGAATGCTTGTCGAAGCTCTCGGCGAACAGTCTCTTGGGAAAACACAATGTTTCGAGTGGTTTAAAAAATTCAAAAGTGGTGATTTTGACGCGAGAAACGACGAGCGTGGGAATCCATCGAAAAACACAACGAATTGCAGGCCTTGTTCGATGAAGATGATACTCAGACGCAAGAGGAACTCGCGGAACAATTGTATGTGACGCAGAAAGCCGTTTCTCTTCGGTTGAAAGCTATGGGAAAGGTGCAGAAAGTGGGAAAACGCGTTCCACATGAACTGACTAAAAGACAGCAAGCAAATCGAAAGACCACTTGTGAAATGCTGCTCGCCAGATACAAAAAAATTTCGTTTCTCCATCGAGTAGTGACATGTGATGAAAGATGGATATATTGTGAGAATCCTAAGCGTCGTAAATCATGGGGGAATACAGGCAAACCATCGACATCCACTCCAAGACCAAATCGCTTTGCAAAGAAGAAAGAGCTCTGTGTCTGGTGGGATGAGAAGGGTGTCACATATTATGAGCTGCTAAAACGTGGTGAAACCGTTAACACTGATCACTACCAACAGAAAATGATCGATTTAAATTGAGGATTACGTGAAAAACGATCGGAATATGGAAAAAGGCAACACAAAGACATATTGTTCCATGATAACGCCCCATCACGCACAGCAAAACGGGTCATGGGAAAGACTGAGGAGTTCGGTTGGGAAGTAATAGAGCATGCAGCTTATTCTCCAGACTTGGCTCCACCCGACTGTCATCTATTTGAATCACTGGGACACGCTCTCGCTGAACAACGCTTCAATTCGTATGAAAATGTACGAAAATGGCTTGTTGACTGGTTCGCTTCAAAAGAACTGTTTTTTTTTCTTTTTTTTTCATAGCCTGCCGGAGAGGTGAGAGAAATGTATAAATAGCAATGGAGATTATATTGAATAAAATATTGTTTATCAGTTTCAAACAATAGACTTGTAATTATTGTTGCCAAATTACAGATTGATACTTCTACACCTGACAAGATATTATCAGTTGATCTTGGACGTGCTCATCCACACGCTGACAGAGACTCGTTACTAGTGGTCACTGATGTGGTGATTGTCCTCAATCCAGAAATGGCAGTTGCGGCTGTCATCACGGGTGAATGAGGTTTCATCCGAAAACAGTACAAACTGGACAAAGTTCAGCACTACAGCATGCGATTGATAATCTATTAACAGCAGTGAACGCGGGGCTCAAACTCTGTTGGTCTCAGTACCTGGATTTTTTTGTGATAGGAGTCCAATACGTGTTCCACTAGTACGAGTTAAGTTGTCTGCAGTAAGTGTGATGGTTGGTCGGGGGTGTACGCAATTTATCAGCTACTGCCTGTACCAGGGTACAACATACACACGTAATTCTCACAAGAGTACAGCAGAACTACACGCGTCGTCGTCAAGCGGTGTACGCTGTGTATGTCTATATCACAATAATTGCGCATACTTCAGTGTTGTCGGTTGTGCACCCACTGTCACCGGTTCCATTTTTATCCATAAGGTTTTGAGACACCCTGTAACGCAGGAAACAAATGCTGGTTGACTTTTCTACGAATTCCATGATGCCCGATGCCTTTCATGTTGTTGTATGAGCCTCGTAATGACGGTTTCGCGCCGAGTAAACGCAACTGTGACGAAATATGCATCACTAAATCCTATAACAATCATGTCTCGTCCCAGACCAAAGGGCAGTACTCAGGCATTCTAAGGTTTTGGCAAGCTCTTTCCGTCGGTAGACCACACGTCCTCAGCAATTTTCATGTTAATCTTCACCTGACAAACGTCTGTTGTGCGATTACTACATTGGGCAATAGAATTACAGGATCACTTTTCGAAACCGTTTAATTTCTAACCATTGCGACGCTGAAGTTTAAAATTTATCTTAAAGATTTATCATCTCTCCTATATCTCGCGTCCTTCTGTCGCGTGATCACGGTCGAAAGGGGGTGGGGGGGGGGGGGGTGAGGAGGGGGGGAGGGACACGCGACATTCTCACGTTCATGAATGAAACAGAAAAGGGTCAATTGAAGACCCCACAATTCGGCAAAACTCATCGTGGCAGCCGTACACCTTTATTAGGAATTTTAAAAATAAACGACTATAGAAACAGCCTATAAGGCACTCCGAGGCGACTGCAAGAAGACGACTGGATTTGAACGGGTGTCAATAAGTTGCCTACTCCCAGGCAGCTTGGATTAACTTTACGCTTTGTTTATGAACACGATCAATTTTAATATACTCACCGAAAGTTTTGCCGAACTGGTGGTCGTAGAGGTACCCTTTGCCGTTTTATTCACTCATGTGTCATAGTCGAAACACCCGCGGTGGTCTCGCGGTTCTCGGCGCTCAGTCGGGAACCGCGCGACTGCTACGGTCGCAGGTTCGAATCCTGCATCGGGCATGGATGTGTGTGATGTCCTTAGGTTAGTTAGCTTTAATTAGTTCTAAGTTCTAGGGGACTGATGACCACAGATGTTAAGTCCCATAGTGCTCAGAGCCATTTGCACCAATTTTGAACCCATGTGTCAAAGTCGAACGACCCTGCTCTCATCGTGATCACCCCAAACGAGGACGCGAAGTAGGAGGGATGGATATCAATAAGTTTCTTTCCTGCCGCAAACCAAGTTCAAATTTCGTCGAAAGGCTTTGAACGGTCCCTGGTGGTTCCAACCTATACTCGAGAGCAAACGCTGTGATCACGCTGCGTTCCAAAGGGGTCAGATCACGTATAGTGGTGATGCAGCACAGTGTCTCTAGAGAAGCGTGGAAACGTCTGAGGACTTTAGCAGTGCCAAATTTTGTCAAGAAAGGGGTGTTTCCATTGACGCCCTTTATGACACCCTTTGAGGCCTTTTCGTGCCTATTCTGAGTGGCGGTGTGTCTGGAATGTTTTCCTCAGCCACCAATAAGAGGAATGTGCTGGGCGTAAGAGGGGATGTGTCGATCTCCTTATCATGTGACACGTCCATGTTGGCGCTGGGCAGAATCGCGGTGAAAAGGTTGGTGCCAGTGTGACATCATTAATCCACCTTACACCTCACGTGACCTTCTGAGCTATGCCCTTTTTTTCCTTTGTGTTGACACCTTGCTGTTTGAAGTGTCGTCAGCCCGAGGATGACGTCGCAGGGTTCCACGCTTTTGCAGCATTAGAGAGGATAATTCTACGCATTTTTGAGCCAAATTTACCCAAGTCAATGCGTGGGTATTACAGGGATTTGAAAAACTCATCCTTTAATTCTGTGGCCCAGAGCATTATGTGCTCTTTCTAATTTAAGTCACTCCAAACGCATACTCTCACATCTTCAATGGGTGTGACTGTTTTGAGTGACTTTTTGGCAATGGATAACAGATTCTTACTGTCTGTTTATGCACTAAGTGCTATGTTATTTCTACGTTGTGCGTCAACTGACAGTCCCTGCAATAAGTTTCGATCCTCTGTGGCTCTTTGGCACGTAGCTAAAATTTTCTAGGTATAGCAACTGCTCTCAGTACATCATCATCCGCGACCAGCTTTGCTGAATTTCCGACGTTATCCATTAAAAAAAAAAAAGTCGTGTGAGGAGGACCACCCGTCGGGTAGACTGGTCGCCTGGTGCAAGTCTTTCGATCTGACGTCACTTCGGCGACTTGGGCGTCGATGGGGATGAAATGATGATGATAAGGATAGCACAACACCTAGTCCCTGAGCGGAGAAAATCTCCGACCCAGCCGGGAATCGAATCTGGGCCCTTAGGATTGACAGTCTGTCACGCTGAATAGTTTTTTTTTGTATTTTGTTCGTTACTGATCGTTGTGTTTGGTCGTTGCGGACGTCGGAAGACATCCTGTTCAAGTTCGGCTGTTGATCGTTCCACTCAGTTTTTTTAATTTTTTTTTTATTACAGAGGCCAACCGGCTCTCTGACCGAACACGCTGAGCTCCCGTTTCGACAATACTCAGCTACCGAGGGCGGACACGTTATCCACTATGAGACTTTCTTGGCTAAATAAATGTCAACATACATGACCCACTCACATTAATGTGACCACCTGTCACAAGCCTGAATAACCACCTCTTGCCGTGCGGACGTGCAATAAGAAAGTCAGTGAGGGTGGTAAGGTACCGACAGGGACATGGAGCCGTGCCAACATCTGTGATAGGTTCCTCGATTGAACTTAAATCCGCGGAGTTGGTTGGCAAGATACGGTTAACTCATCCTGGTGCTCTTCCAGGCATGCACATACACTGTGAACTGTGTGACAGGTTGCATTGTCATGTTGGTAGAGCCATCAAGGTGAGAAAAAAACAAACTGCATGACTGCATGTAGGGGTGGACATGGTCGCCAAGGAAACATGCGTACTTGTATTGATGATGCACTGCGCTTTGCAGAATGACGAGATAACCTAGTGTATGCCACAAAAACATTCCCCACACCATGACGCTCCCTCCTCTGCACCCTTTGTAGGATTGATGCAGGTCCTTATGCACCAACAGTCATCTGTCCTATGAACATAAAACGTGATTGGTCTGAAAATATCACCTGTCACCGCTCAGTGTACGTCCAGCTGCACGTCTATTCGCCTATACACATCTCTGCAGCCCTCATTCATCCCTGTATCTATGGTCCGTTATGCACACAGTTGCTTCGGCACCTATTTTGGATAGTGCCCTTTTGCAATGCATGGTTTACTTTGACCAAGGCGGCACGCGAACAGTTTATAAACTTAACCGTTTCGGAAATGCTTCCACCCTTGGCCCGAAAGCCAATCATCATACCCTCTTACACGTCAGATAAATCGCTCTGTTTCCCTATTATAACTACTGCACAGTTTTTCACGTCCCTCCGGCACGCTTTACATATCCTCCATCTGTTGTGCTGCCCCTCCCACCTGTGAGTGGTTATTCCACGTTGAAGTTGAACAAAGGCAGTGTTCATATTATTGTCACTGGACCGCGTATTTGTTTCACAAACAGTTGTGGAAGATACTTCGGTGTTAATCGTCTTTAGAGGTTCATTCCGTTGTAGAAAACAGGCATAGTGGTAATCGAACTACAGTTTCACCTCAGTTGTAAGACAATGGCGTAGAAACTACAATTACCTACAGATCTGGCTTAACACTTCCCATTCCTTGTCACAAGCTCTCTTGTGGCTTAAACATCACCTTATTTGCACTCAGTCACATTCATGATATAACACAAAACAGAGTTGATTGGGGAGACAACCAGTCGGAGCATAGTAATCACGAGGGTTAAAATGTGTCAGATACAGTCCAATATAATAGCCAAGTAACAATATCAACAGTGTGCTGTACAGATTCAATTGTATATATAAGCTGAACTCGTAGAAGAGCACTCTATCAAACATATTTGCAGAACTATTATCCGAAGTAAACAGGAACAGCACTGAGACATACCCCAGAAGTCTAGAGGCTTTTGCAGAAGAAGTCTGTTCCTCTGACGTCCTCTCCTAGGGGATCATATGTGGAGACAGCACGATTTCAAATTCAGCGTCTGCAAAAAACAAACTAGGAAAAACTTCCATTTGACTGAATAGTTAGCCTGACTCCAATCCATGTCAGTTCGGGAATTAAGAAGCCTCATTCCAAAGAATTATTGCCAGGAGTACGGCAATTGTTATCCTGGATCCAGCACCATCACAGTCTGCTGTAGAGTGTAGTTGACATTGAAAAGAGCAAGTACTAGTGCAGATAGCAAACATGAAGGGCACGGTCAATTACGTTTGACCTTGATGAGTGCATGTATGACATCATTAAGAGATAAATGTGAGAAATTTGAAAATTGTCGTGGAATTTGAAAAAAAATATATTTTTTATCAACTAATCACGTTGTCCTCATGCAGTAGGTGCTCTCTCTCTCTCTCTCTCTCTCTCTCTCTCTCACACACACACACACACACAAATGCTTCAAGGTGAAGTGAACGCCATCTTGGATCGTGTCGTCACTTGGTACCACATACTTCAGTACCGCCTTTAAATGCAAATTACTGCCAGCCGTGGTGGCCAAGCGGTTCTAGGCGCTTCAGTCTGGAACCGCGCGACCGCTACGGTCGCAGGTTCGAATCCTGCCTTGGGCATGGATGTGTGTGATGTCCTTAGGTTAGCTAGGTTTAAGAAGTTCTAAGTTCTAGGGGACTGATGACCTCAGATGTTAAGTCCCATAGTGCTCAGAGCCATTTGAACCATTTTTTTTTGCAAATTACTCAGAATCGCCATAGCCATACTACTTGCACTCTTTTAAGAATGCCTTACGTGTCATTAAGAAGTGTAAGTGCGTCTCACTGAAGACAATGATGTTTGAATTTTGCATGCATTTAGCAACACGTAGGCTTCACTGAAACATTGTTAGGGGGCTCCTGAAACATTCTTGTCTAATCATTGTGGCAAGCAACTACGAGCTGAGTGATTTGTTAACTGCTGGTGCCCATATTTCGCTGGTCGTGTTACCGCGAGCTGCAGTTTTGTGGTGGTTGCTGGTGAAGGCCAGCGTGTCTGTGTAAACTCATCTTTTAAACTAAATGCTTCAGGTCAGACACAAGCTTACGAGTGGTGCAATCGTTTCAAAAACTTGCAAACATCGGCTTGAGACAATGACCTTTCCGATCGGGTATCCACTGGCATCACATGTTAATAAGATGAGAGGTATGTTTCAGCAGGATCGTAGGCAGACCAACCGAGAAATCTGCAATATCTTGGGTACAAGTTTTGGTTCAGGTGAACATTTTGTGGCGGAGGAAATCAACATGAGAAGCATTGCGGCAATGTATGTATCACAAATCCTTCAAAACAATCAGAAGCAACATAGTATCGACGTCTGGAGGAAGCGTAAAGAACTGGTCCGACGTGAGCCATCATTTCTTTCAAAGGTAGTCGCTGATGACGAAAACTGACTTTGTTGCCATGACTCTGGAACGAAACAGCAATCGTCACAAACGAGAAATGCTCCTTCCCCTCGGCAAAGAATGCTTGACAATTCAAGTGTAACATAAGTCGCTGTTGGCCTTCTGTTCTTTTTTTTCATGATGATGGAATTGTTCGTAAAGAGTTCGTCCGTTCTGATGAGACGGTAAACTGAAACTTCTAAGAGGGCTTGGATAGGACGTGAGGAGAAGACGTTGACAGTAGTGTCGTACGAACGATTGGACACTCTACCGCGATATCCATTACTCAGAAATTTTTATGCAAAAACCATATGACAGCTATTTTCCGCCAACATTGCTCATCAGACATATCTCCGTGAGACTTCTTCTTCTTTCCCAAGATGAGAAAAAAAAGTTAAAGTGGCTAGGGTTTGATACGGTGGAGGAGTTTCAAGTAGAATCACTGATGTTATAAACACACTAACGAAGAAAGTCTTCCAGGATGCATTTCAAAGTGGCAGAAACTGTGGCATATGTATATTCTCTACCAGGAGAACTACACTGAAGTTGACGGTGCATATCTCGGTACGATGTAATAATTTTAATTAACGAATTTCCGTACCTTTCTGATATCACATCATAAAAGGGTCATTTAAAGTAGCCTCACGTGTTTCTGTATATCTTCATATAACATCAAAAGGTATTAATTATTCCCATGCTACAAAATTATGGTTCCTTTTGAACATTACTTCTCTGAAGCTATTTTTCGGTATTTTCAGCTGACTATAAAATATTCAGCGCCTTAAAGCCCAATGTACCTCCCCATCAGCCACCATTATAAAACCTAAAGAGAGAAATAAGCTTTCACCAACACTGTAATCGCAGGAGTAGGTGTCGTTGCGATACTGACACATTTTTTTTCCATTTGTAATTGCTTGATTTCCAGACCATGGTTTTCAGCAGCTGGGCTGCTATCCCGTATGCAGGATGATTTGGCTACCCTACCGATAGACCGATAGATTTTATGTAACCCACAACACCTCCAAAAACGAATCGCGAGGTTTCCATATTCACTCTATCGCTACGTGGAAGCTTTTATTTCTATAGTAAAGAACTGAATAAGGTCTTTTTAGGAAATTTAATGTAGGTAAATTCTGTACTGGGATTTGTCTTCGCTGGAGACAATGGTTTTCGAGCTGTTCAAAGAAGACGCACTTGAAGATCGCTTTAATGGTTGCACATTGGGAGTTGGGTATAATCCATCGGTAAGGGCAGCTGAGTCAACACGTCTACATCTATTATTTACACACATCTTTGAACAATTGACTGTTGTGCCTATAAATTTTCTGTTGAATCGTGTGGAGACTTCCAGAAGAGCTTTCATATCAACTGTCTGGGGAAACAGAAATGACCACTTAATAGAGCACAACAGTGTAAGTGATTTGTGGACAGAAATCAATGGTGTTGGATGAAAGTCAGGAAACTCTATTAAGTCACAATGACTGTGGAAATGTTGATTCATCACAATCCAGAACGCAGGATCCAGCCTGTACCAGCCTGTGGTATATAATGAGCGTTCCTGACACCTTAAAACTGTATAATCTACCGGTACTTAGCTCAGATCTTTGTCGTCCATGGACAGTTTTCAAATAGCGAAGTTATACAAGCACGTCTCACCGACTTTTCCAAAATCTGTGGAAGCAAAAAGAACGTGTAAGGTCCCGTAGAGTAACTCATCAGAGATGGAGCACATGCTCGGATGAAAGAACGATGGAGAAAGAAACTATCGCTGTTCTTTCTTCACAGGAACACGCTCGGATTTGCCATTGGCGAATCAGGGAAAACGAAAATCTGGGTAGTCGAACGAGGATTTGAACCACAGTTCTCTTGAATGCGAGTCTAGTGCCCTTTACAAGCTCTACAAACTACAACTTTGGAAATGTTATATGGCTATAACGTGGGGATCAGTTTTAGAGAGGCTCTGCTCTGTAATAAAACTTTCTGGCCGATTAAACATGAGTGCTAGAGCTAAGGCCACAATTAAAGTGAAAAATGCCGCTAGAGCTAAAAACTGAGACGTGTGCTCTGATCTCGATCCTGCAAAATGTTTGAATATGTTACTTACTTTTATCGTATTCTCTATTACCCCAGCACATTCAGTCATGATAGCTGAATATATACTCCATATATTCAGCATGAAAACAGAGTGTTACATCATGCTGTTCGTTCTCATCCGTAAACGTTTTTCCACTCTCTAGCGTAACTGAAAAAAAGGGAATTTGTTGCTCTAAGTGGATAACATACGAAATATGAATCTGTCATATTTCACTGCTAAAGGTTTACGTGGGTACGATGGGTTTATAAGAAAAATCGACTTCACGGTCTCTATGAAACCAAGAACATGCAGCAGACGATCTGCGATGCTTCACATAAATGTATTGAAGCCATGTAAATGTGAACAAACTGTTCGACACAAGGAATGATAATAAATAACAATTTAATTTAAATATTTTACGAATTTCATGGCTAACAGCTGTTATACAACTCATCTGAGCATATAGGTACTCTTACTCTCACAGATTATTATTATTATTATTATTATTATTATTATTGGGAACGATATGCCTTACTGAGAATCATTCCTAGCTTAGAGATATTTTCGCCTTATTTTTCGTTCAGAAATGTGAACGGTCCGTAAGTTTCTGAGTCTGAATAACATAAAGAGTACACAAATTACATTACAAATGAAGGTGAGAAATGATTCAGTAGCGCGCATCAAGGACTTATTAGGTGTTTGATATTTTCACAGCAAGGAATGTGCAAGTGGACGGATTCTTGCGCTAATGGAGAGTTAACTGACCAAAATGTGAGGCAGTCGATACCTCGAAAGTCGTGCCTGCATAACTCAACCGACTTCCTTCCCTATCATCTCCCAATCTGCTCTTGTGTTCCGTTCCAATAGACTCAAATCTTCTGTGTTGCTAGCCTCCAAAGGATTCTTACATCCCACCAGCCAGTTATCAATACGGAGGAAGTATGCACGCTACACGGCATTTTAAGTTTTACGTCATTGCTTTAATGCAGTTGGTGTCTACCAGATCTCATAATATATCCCACGTGGTGTTACCGGCCTGGCTCTTTCAGCAGTCATGCTTTGTACATCTTTACAAGCACCTTTTGGGTGTACTCTATTTTATTGTGACAGCCCACTATTGTGGTTTGACATTTAACGTGGATAACTTCCCGAAAACTGGAACTCCCTAATTGTCTACCTGCATTATGGAAATATTACCATTATAAAGCTGAAGATGCGTGTACACTGACGTGAAACCGGTAGTGGCGAAAAAAACTCCTTCATACAGTTATACAACTTTTGGAAGCACCCCATCATTCTTGACTTTTTAATTATTGTAATTTTTATGAGAATGTGAACGCTTTCTGGATGTTGAAGGATTATTGTCTTTTAAGATTATAGGCTCAATAAGAAAATACACTCCCAAAAATGTTAGCTTATTTAACATGACAGGATGAGTTAAACTAATCACACCTTATTGCATTTATAACAACAAGAAACGTTTAAAAGTAGCTTATAGTCTTGTATTTTAGTAATTATTTACAAGATCAGATTCTCCAGTGTTCTGTTGTTGTGGTCTTCAGTCCAGATACTGGTTTGATGCACCACGCAACTCTATCCTGTGCAAGCCTCTTCATCTCCGAATATCTTCTGCAACCTACATCCTTTTGAATCTGCTTAGTGTATTCGTCTCTTGGTCTCCCTCTACGATTTTTACCGTCCACGCTTTCCTCCAATACTAAATTGGTGATCACTTGATGTCTCAGAACGTGTCCTACCAATTTGCCCCTTCTTCTAGTCAAATTGTGCCACAAATTCCTCTCCTCCCCAATTCTATTCAGTAGCTTCCCACAGTTACGCGATCTACGCATGTAACCTTCAGAATTTTTCTGTAGCACCACATTTCAAAAGCTGCTATTTTCTTCTTGCCTACACTGCTTATCGTCCATATCTCAATTCCATACATGACTACACTCTTTAAAAATACTTTCAGAGAAGACTTCCTAACACTTAAATCTATACTCGATGTTAACAAATTTCTCTTCTTCAGAATCGTTTTACTTGCTATAGCCAGTCAAAATTTTATATCCTCTCTACTTCGACTATCATCATTTATTTCGCTCCCCAAATGGCAAAACCAATTTATACTTTATGTGTCTCATTTTCTAATCTAATTGTCTCAGCATCACCTGATTTAATTCGACTACATTCCATTATCCTAGTTTTACTTTTATTGATGTTCATCTTATATCTTCCCTTCAAGACACTGTCAATTCCGTTTAACTGCTCTTCCAGGTCCTTTGCTGTCTCTGACAGAATTAAAATGTCGTCGGCAAACCTCAAAATTTTTATTTCTTCTCTATGGATTTTAATTCTTACTCCAATTTTTCTTTTGTTTTCTTTACTGTTTGCTCAATATATAGGTTGAATAACATTTGGAATAGGCTACACCCCAATTTCACTCCCTTCTCAACCACTGCTTCCCTTTCATGTACCTCAACTCTTATAACTGCAATCGTGTTTCTGTACGAATTGTGAGTAGCCTTTCGCTCCCTATATTTTACACATACCACCTTCAGAATTTGAAAGAGAGAAATCCAGTGAACATTGCCAAAAGCTTTTCTAAGTCTACGAATGTTAGTAACATAGGTTTGTCTTTCCTTAACCTGTCTTCTAAGTAAGTCGTATTGGCTCACGTGTTCCAACATTTCTACGGAATCCAAACTGATATTCCCCGAGGTCAGCTTCTACCAGTTTTTCCATTCGTTTTTAAAGAATTCGTGTCAGTATTTTGGAACCATGACTTACGAAATTGATAGTTCGATAATTTTCACACCTGCCAACACCTGCTTTCTTTGGATTGGAATTATTACTTTGTTGTGGAAGTCTGAAGGTATTTAGCCTGTCTCACACATCTTCCTCACCAGTTGGAAGAGTTCTGTCATGGCTGGCTCTCCCAAGGCTCTCAGTATTTCTAATGGAATGTTGTCTATTCCTGGGGCCTTCTTTCAACTTAAATCTTTCATTGCTCAGTCAAATTCTTCACGCAGTACCATTTCTCCCATTTCACCTTCATCTACGTCCGCTTCCATTTACATAATACTGTCCACAAGTACATCACCCTTATGTAGACCCTCTGTATACTCCTTCCACCTTACATACGTTTAGGATAGGGTCCGCCTTTAGCAAAACACAATTAACACAATTTTGCTTTTTAGTCCAAACATGTTTCACTGCAGTTGCAGCATCTTCAGTGGGCTACTTTTTCGTCTGTTTAAAATAAAGAGTGTTCTTAGCTGTTTTTATACTTGTAGCTATTACACTCCTGGAAATGGAAAAAAGAACACATTGACACCGGTGTGTCAGACCCACCATACTTGCTCCGGACACTGCGAGAGGGCTGTACAAGCAATGATCACACGCACGGCACAGCGGACACACCGGGAACCGCGGTGTTGGCCGTCGAATGGCGCTAGCTGCGCAGCATTTGTGCACCGCCGCCGTCAGTGTCAGCCAGTTTGCCGTGGCATACGGAGCTCCATCGCAGTCTTTAACACTGGTAGCATGCCGCGACAGCGTGGACGTGAACCGTATGTGCAGTTGACGGACTTTGAGCGAGGGCGTATAGTGGGCATGCGGGAGGCCGGGTGGATGTACCACCGAATTGCTCAACACGTGGGGCGTGAGGTCTCCACAGTACATCGATGTTGTCGCCAGTGGTCGGTGGAAGGTGCACGTGCCCGTCGACCTGGGACCGGACCGCAGCGACGCACGGATGCACGCCAAGACCGTAGGATACTACGCAGTGCCGTAGGGGACCGCACCGCCACTTCCCAGCAAATTAGGGACACTGTTGCTCCTGGGGTATCGGCGAGGACCATTCGCAACCGTCTCCATGAAGCTGGGCTTCTGTCCCGCACACCGTTAGGCCGTCTTCCGCTCACGCCCCAACAATGTGCAGCCCGCCTCCAGTGGTGTCGCGACAGGCGTGAATGGAGGGACGAATGGAGACGTGTCGTCTTCAGCGATGAGAGTCGCTTCTGCCTTGGTGCCAATGATGGTCGTATGCGTGTTTGGCGCCGTGAAGGTGAGCGCCACAATCAGGACTGCATACGACCGAGGCACACAGGGCCAACACCCGGCATCATGGTGTGGGGAGCGATCTCCTACACTGGCCGTACACCACTGGTGATCGTCGAGGGGACACTGAATAGTGCACGGTACATCCAAACCGTCATCGAACCCATCGTTCTACCATTCCTAGACCGGCAAGGGAACTTGCTGTTCCAACAGGACAATGCACGTCCGCATGTATCCCGTGCCACCCAACGTGCTCTAGAAGGTGTAAGTCAACTACCCTGGCCAGCAAGATCTCCGGATCTGTCCCCCATTCAGCATGTTTGGGACTGGATGAAGCGTCGTCTCACGCGGTCTGCACGTGCAGCACGAACGCTGGTCCAACTGAGGCGCCAGGTGGAAATGGCATGGCAAGCCGTTCCACAGGACTACATCCAGCATCTCTACGATCGTCTCCATGGGAGAATAGCAGCCTGCATTGCTGCGAAAGGTGGATATACACTGTACTAGTGCCGACATTGTGCATGCTCTGTTGCCTGTGTCTATGTGCCTGTGGTTCTGTCAGTGTGATCATGTGATGTATCTGACCCCAGGAATGTGTCAATAAAGTTTCCCCTTCCTGGGACAATGAATTCACGGTGTTCTTATTTCAATTTCCAGGAGTGTATGTAGGTTTCAAATTTCTTGTCATTCACTCGATTTCAGCTTTGTGTTTGGCATGACGAGCTGCAGGTGACATATTGTTTACATTTACATGTATATAGTTAGGTATTACATTATTTGAAAGAAAAATTCTATTGAATTTTATATTTAAAATAGTTTGATGTAACTTTACTGTAGTTTTCCGGAATTTGTTGTAGATCTTGCTCGGAAATGCCTGGCAGGGCGTCGAAATAATCATCTTGGGGTTGAAGCTATTTCTTTTCTTGTTTTCTTTAACAATATGTATGTTTTAGGATAGGGTACGCCTTTAGCAAAGCACAATTTTGTTTTTTAACCCAAACATGTTTCACTGCAGTTGATGCATCTTCAGTGGGATTTTATTTTTCATCTGTTAAAGATAAAGAGTGTTCTTAGCGGTTTGTATACATGCAGCTATTAGTTTTTAAATCGTAATTACAGATATTTCAATGAAGACATAAATTATGAATTCTTACATTTTTTGCCACATGGTGTCGCTTTTCTTATGTGTTGTGTTTCAACAGTGACCGTTTTGTTCCACAGTTAGTCATCTGCAACCATTTATATCTTTAAGGTATAAATTGTTTAAGCCAAAATTATGATTTGGAAACTTGTTATTTCTATGCCTGTTTTTACAGATGGTAAACAGTGATACAGTGATAGTGACAGTGTCAACTCAATACATAGTGTTTGACAGTGTTGAACATGAATAAAAAGAAAATGTAAGTGAAGCATTGTGTAAATACACACACACACACACACACACATAGAATTAAATAATTTCGGGCATAGATATAACAAGTGGTTGCAGATGACAAACTGTGGAAGAAAACGGTCACTGTAGAAACACAGCACATCCGAAAAACCACACAATGTAGTAAAACCTTTATGAATTCATAATTTATGTCTTTATTCAAATATCTGTAATTACGATTTAAAAACTAATAGCTACGTGTGTACAAACAGCTAAGAACACTCTTTATCTTTAACAGATGAAAAATAAAAGCCCACTGAAGATGCTGCAACTGAAGTGAAACATGTTTGGGCTAAATAACAAAATTGTGTTTTGCTAAAGGCGGACCCTATCCTAAAACATACATATTGTTAAAGCAAACACGCTAAAAAAAGAGCTTCAACCCCAAGATGATTTCTTCCACCTTTCTGCTTTGCCTACTTTCCATAGAACGGGAATTCCGTCAGAGCTCTTGATATTCATACAGGTGGTTCTCCTTTCTCCAAAGGCCTGTTTTACTTCCATATAGGCAGTATCTATCTTACCCCTAGTGATTTACGCTTCCAGTGTTCTAATATATATACAATCGCATTAAACAAGGAGTGGTGCGACATAATTGGAAGTTGGTAGACGTGTTTCTACATCTGAAAGATGAGGTCAGTTCAAATTTCCCGCCATTCGCATAAGAGTACTGTTAGTATCGCCGGGATGAGGGTGCATATGAGTTTTACTTTAAATATACGCTATACGATAGTGAGCGTCAGTTACTTGGACTTGGTGAGTTGATGTTAGTCAAGAAAATTTTTAAGGTGACAAAGATGCCATTATCAGCTCCTCACTAAGTTTGGATCTAATTGGGCTGTGAGAAGTACGGTGTTCCTTTTGGGATACTACAGAAAGACTCGGCGAGAATAGAGCCACTGTACATGACTGCTGGTAACGGCTAACGCGAGAATTTACGATGGAAAAAAGACCTGTCTCCGGCCGGTCACGTGGCACTACCAAAAAGAGAAGATCACCATTTTCGGGGTTTTGCTCTGAGAGCGTGCATTTCACTGACTCCAAACCACAGCCATTTACGACTTCACTGGTGTCAGGCGAGAGTTCATTGCAGGGCAGGGTAAAGGTCTGCTGTTTTATCTAATGAGCGCTGGTGATGTCCGTGTGTTGGTTAGAAGGAGGCCATTTGAGGGTTTGCAACCGACTTGTCTGCGTCTAGACACACTGGACTTACACAAAGGGTTATGGTCTGGAGTGCGATTTCGTATGAGAGTGGGAGTACTCCCGTGTTTATCCCACGCACTCTCACTGCAAAATTGTACGTCAGTCTGGTGGTACGACCTGTTGTGCTGCCATTCATTAATAGCATTTCAGAAGTTCTTTTCCAAACCCAGCGCGCTCTACAGAGTGTCGAGATGTTGCCTTGAGCTACTCAGTCACTAGATCTGTCTACAATCGAGCTCATAAGGGACATCATCGGACTACAAATTCAGCGTCATCGTCAACCAGCATTAATCGTCCCTGTACGGACGGAGCAAGCACAACATGCATGTAACCCCATCTCACTAACTTATATCCGGCACCTTTAAGACATTATACATACTCATTTCCACTCCTGCATTCAACATCCTAGGGATCAAACCGGTTATTAATGTACCAGCATTCCACATTTGCGGTGGCTTATCTCGCGCTTACACTGACCTGTGATGTTACAGTGTTAATCACTTAAACATGTTACCTAGACAAATGTATCCTCGAATTTTCATTACTCAACATTAATTACTTCTTGGTACCGCGGTTATTACCCATCGGTGGCAAATGTGTGTCTGGCCCTTCCAGGCTACACTATGTATCGCCGGCCCTTGACGACAAGATTTCACTGAACTAACAGTGTAAATTAAGCAGATGTAGCCCTGCGTGGTACTAACCCCAGTAAATCAGTAAACTGATGGAGTGATTCTCAACAAGACCTTAAAAATGAGTCTCTAAGCGGGGAAAGATATTTCAGAGGTGAGCCAGGAACTTTAATTAACTCAACTTACGCCCATTGTCGCAAAGTAGATTAATGGGTTATAGGGAACACACACTGCAGTCGTAGGTCACAGATTGCCTACAATATGCCGCTTCTTAGGGCCGTAACAGATAAAAAATGATGCCTAGCAGCTTTTGCAGGTATCGGCGAACACTTCGATCCCTATACGAGTACATATTTATGAGGTTATTTACAACTCCTGTTGGAGGCTTCCAGAGTTGTAGAGGAGACTTAGTAGGGGATCTTTCGATAGATAGAAGAGATGTCTTTCACGGTAGCGAAGATGACCAAGTGCTCACAGCTCTTAAGATAAGCACTTTAGGAGCCACGTTTATTGGATTTTTTTCCTTTTTTAGTTCGTGCTAAAAGCTCTCAAAACATGGAAAGCAGAGACACTGCAGTAGAGGAGATTTGTTTCACACTACTGAAGATGAAGTGCTCATAGCTGTTAAGTTATGCATTTTAGAGCCCGTGTTTACTATTCTTCCTTGGCTTCCAATGATTGTTCCTGTCATATCCCTAAATACTGACCATTCATCCTGGGACACCCTGTATACAGCCTTCTGTCGGTTTTAGGAGGTGTAGAAGGTTTCGGTACACAAAGTTTTAATAAGGATTCCATTTACTCAAATGTGCCGTTCGAACATGAAATAAGTTTGATTATAGGAACAGTTCTCACATATGCTAAGAATAGGGCGCAGACGTCAGTTCCTTTTGTTATTGTGACCTCACATACAATTTTCATCCGAGATGGATGTCCGGCCAACCATATTTAGGTTTTCCGCGGTTTCCCTAAATCACGCTAGGTAAATACCAGGGTGGTTTCTTTGAAACGGATAAGTCGATTTCCAACATCAGTGACTGAAACGTTTAGAACGTATGTTCCGTGTCTAACACCCAGACCTCGACAGAACTTCAAACTCTAGTCTTCCATCCTTTTTTCTCAACTACAGTTTACAGAAACTGGTACGTTCGTAGCCAGAAGGGTAGACTGTGGCGCTCTTTGGACGAGCAGCATTATCGACTCTGAAGAGGATGTCCTTCGCCACCTAGAGAGAATCTGCTTACGAGTACTCGAAACATTGCCCACGCCGTGGGTTTCTGTATGTCAAAGACGTCGAAACTCTTTTTCTCTACTGTGTGCACACTATTAATCAGGTGATTTGAAAGTAACTTGATAGTTAAACGTATTTTGCTTCCAAGTGGTACATTTTCAGACATGGTTCTCTTATTGAAACTCTTATACAAAGCATCGTCTACATCTCCTAGAAGCCTGTGATAGGAATTGTGAGACGAATCAGGAACTTTACTTAACTCAGCCTAACCCCGCTGACGCAGCCCAGATGAATGGGTTATAGGAAACACACATTGCAGACTGTCCCAGAATGAATGGTCAGTATTAATGGGTATGGCAGCAAAGACAATTCGAAGCCAAAATGTCTAGTAAACAAGGGTTATAAAATGCATACCTTAACAGCTGTGAGCATATTTTCGTCTTCAGTAGTGTGAAGCAAACCTCTTCTACTGCAATCACTTTGATTTTGTATATTTTGGGATGTGGCAGTATGAACTAAAACAGAAAAAAATATCCAGGAAATGTGGGTTCTACAGCGTACATCTTAAGAGCTGTTATGACATGGGCACCTTCGCTACTCTGAAAGACAGCTCTTCTACTGAACAAGTGGCCATAGCTGTTAAGATATGCAGTTGAGAGACCATGTTCACTACACTTGTAGCTTCTGATGATCGTTGCTCTCATACCCGTGAATCCTCCTGGGACACTCTGTACATACAGGTGGGAAGCAAATTCTGGCAATCTGGTCCCACAGCGCATCCCCTTGCATATTAACAGCACAAAACTTTCTGTAACAGAATTTCGTACCATGCATATTTTCGATAAAAAATTGTGATCAAAATTAGGTACTTTCGTAGCACTATAACTGCATGTCCGATACGTATTTCCATTCAATACCTTGTATTTATTCTGCCCAGTCAGTGCAGTAGGTAGAGTTGAGCGCTAGAATACTCGAGTACGAGTGTTCCAGTCGAAATCTAGGTATAATTTCTTGTTTTATAATTTAAGACTGCGTGCTAAGGCATCTAGAATTCTGTGCAACAATGTACCCGTCTGTACAAAACAAATGCAATGATTTAATACTAATACGGAAATGAGAGCAAAATCGTTCCTATAATTTCATTTTTAAAGATTCGTTTTTGGTTTAAATGGTTACTTTGTTCACTTCAACACACAACGCGCCTTCCCGTTTTACGGTCCGTTGTCAGAATAGCTTCCCTTTTCTTGAGTTACTCCCGTTTCCTCAGAGTAATAAGAAACCAATTGCAACCCTCTCCTGCTTAGTAGTAAACCTACGCAAGGGATTCATCTCAATTTTGACAGGCTTTGAATAGATTGTAGTATACAGCAAAGTAAGAGACACGTATCTTTTTATACGTGCCCATACAGCCGTTTAGGGGTTGAAACATCCATCAGAAGAAAATTGAGTTCACTTTTGCTTTAGAGACAGTGATACTATTTCTGAGTCCTACCATGAAACTGCAGTCGTCCAATCTTCTTTTTATTTCATTTTATTTTCTTTTTTCTTTTTGGCCCTAGCTACTCACACTTCCCTGTTATTATACAGATTCACAATAATTTTACAACAATAATGTTGCAACAATAATGTAAAACAATTTCAAATACAACATAATTAATTCTAAAAAGGTTACAACTGGAAAACAAAGAAAAATACTCCAGCTGTAAAAGTAAAATACATATGCCACACAAAATACTTTATATTTCCTAAAATTAAAGGAAAATATGTGTGTAGAACAACATATGAAAACAACATATGAACATTACACGCTTAGAATATATTTACTGGAGAAAGACTTACGAAAAAACCCAACATGACAATTGGTGCTGAAGCGGACACATATGACGTGCACTACAGTGATGTACAGGTATTACTAGCTTACCTCTGATAAATGCGTCTTTCGAATACTGCTTTGTCATATAGGATTGAATTATGTATTATAAAGAGGCGAAATTGAAAAACAGATAGTTGGTGGAGCGGATTTCGAACAAAATGACAACGACAAATCTGGGTTCATCGTTTTAACGTACATTAAAAGCTATGAACTTATATTTGAAGTTCTTCTTGTATCTGTTACCGTTACAACGGTATTCATTCAGAAGTTTTAAACTCGATTTTTTTTAAAAGGGTTTTTTACTGCCTTAATGGTCGTATGGGCATATACAAGGAAATATGTATCTCTTTCTTTGCTCTGCACTAATACATATTCCAAGCCTATCAGGAGCGAAATGAAGTCTATCATTTGGTTAGGCTTACTTGTTAATATATTCCGGCTTCTCCTTATTCTAGGTGGTTCACCTGCAACTATGCAAATCACACAGCCACACCATCTAAGCGTACTGTTTTGCACCACTTAATCAACACCATGCGGACTCAGTTTCCAATACAACTTCTTATTATTGGTTCCGTCGATTATCGCTTTTATGCTTAACACTTTGGCAGATAATTTACTTTTACTGATAATCACTCTTTTCTGTCGAAAATACGTATGAGACAACATTTTGTTACAGACATTTTTTACTGTTAGTCTACAAGAATTCGCGCAGTGACGACAAACTGCGTGAATTTTAGTCCACCTTCAAGACATACGTTAATTTATATGATGTCGCTTTAGGCAATATTAGCACTACGTCTTTTTCCAGTTCACAGTTATCCTTTTTCGTTAAGCTACATCAGCAGAATCAATCGAGAAATTCCACGAACGACACACTGATAGAGAGCTTATGTCACTTGTTCATGGTATTGTTTCTAATATGGTGTTAATTGTAGAATTAGGCTTAAATGTACGTTTCAGGGAACTAATATAATCGTATCTAAGAGATTGTGTATGCGAATAGAGACAGAAGGAGGGGAAGAGAGAAAGAGTGAGACAGAGAGGGAGAGGAAGTGAACGAGAGAGAGAGAGAGAGTGAGAGGGGGTGGGTAGAGGACTATGCGTCGTAGAGGAAAACCGATAATTCTGTACCGAACATCGTGCTTGGATATTAGGTTTTAGTCGTGGGAGCGTCTCTATATACTCCCTATATTTGTGTGAACGTTGGCTTGAGTCACAAATCTTTCTTTACTGCGAATACGTCGGAAAAACCTGTCTGACGTGGATGCACGGATTAAACACTCTACCCGTAATTAATGCGTAGCTCTAATTCGTAACTATTTTCCTAACGCTCTTTGTGAGTGTGGAATAACTTGTCAGAGCCATGAATGAAGTATAAATTTTGAAGCTCTATGTATATTTTTAAATTATACTAATATTGTGAAGCACGAGGTTATAAATGGATGAATGTGTTATTAATATTTTATTTATGATCAGTCAATTATCCTTTATTCGTCTAGTATAACTCCTTTTTGTCTATGTAATTAATAGAATATTTAGGAAGAAAATATATCACCTATTGAATCATCCAAGATTCCGCGGGAACTCTACGACAGGTAAAAGAAATACGCTGCTATCACTCATAATTTCATCCATTGATCGATGTATTTGTTCGAAAAATATATTAGTTTCTAAGACCATATTCATTTGGCTACATGCGTGTCTTATACAACTTTTCATCTTTCATTAAGTGATGGTGATCTTATTCTGACAAAAAATTCATTCGAAATTTCTTTCCTTGTACCTCACTGACTCCATTGATAGACCTGAACTATTTTACAATGCCGCAGCTTTCTTTGCACGAGAAACTGTGTATAATCTATACAATACATGTGTAGTGTCGTCTGAAGTTGTATTTCGGTCAAAAAATATTTACGATTAAGTAATCGTTCGTTCGACATACTGAATATGATTACATATCTTCGTTATTCCACGCATATCGTCATATCTATGTCAAATATTTATTTGTCTTAATGAAAGGTTTGAAAACGTCGTGGCAAATAAAATACAGTACATTTATCTCAACGGGGACAAACTGTCCTACATCGAAGTAGGTGTGAGTGTACCACAAGGGTATAAATTTCCAATTTTTGATGATCTATGTTACAGACAGGGTGAATAACATCGGAAGCCAGTACTATGTGGCCTCATAACGAAACACGATTACCCATGTACTACGTACAACCCTGTGCAAATACTTAATTGAATGTGAGCTCCACAGCACAATAGAAGTAATATACATATAAGTACTATTAAAGTTAACGTACCTGGCTCTCTTGTTATCAAAAAAGATTATAACTTACTCAATAAAATACCTTCGACAGGTCACAGGCGATCCCAGGTGGGTGATATCTTATTATTTAAAGATTTTAATACGCATCCAGTAAATTTATAAACAGCTGATTCAGTATAAAGGCGCTTTTAAAATCCATTACTACACAGGCGCTTGAAAACTCTGAAATTCATTACATGCTTAAAAATTTTAAGAAATGAAGGAAGAAGTGGCACTGAGTGGTAGTTACTGACATCTGTGCAGTCATCCTTTTTGCAAAGAGCCCTAACACTGGTATACTTCAATCTTTCTGAAAAAAAAAACCTGAGTTAATGATGCACCACGTATGTGTCTATCAACACTACATGTTGTAAGGCTACGAATGTATAGTGTCTTGTTGAATAAATTTCCACCTGAAATTAATATTCACGTTTTAAAATCATAATGATCTTTATTTAAGATGAAGATGTGAGATTAGTTTTCAATTCACTAAATTTCCTCTGCGTTGCTTCTTCAGCATATTATTTTGCTTTCTTTTCAGAACTATTTGCACCAATTTTCTCACCTATTCTTAAAAAGTAATTATTAAAAATATTTGCTACACATGGACGAACATTCTTTTAGATTGGTCTCTTTTTCTTTAACAGAAATAATGCTATCTCGAAAAGCTTCTTTTCCTGCCTCTCGTTTAAGAATATTCCGTATTGATTTTATTTTATTTTCTCATCTGTCCATCCTAGAGAATCCGTTTATACACCTTGCGTCGTTTATTATTTTTTTGCTGCGATCATAAAGTATAACTTTTTCCGCTTTTATGTAACTTTAAGGACACTATTTATAACATAGGAATGATTCGAACAGAATATCTGAAACTACATTTCCTAATTAGGTTCTTTGAGCAATAACAGACTGCCGTAATTTCATTAAATTCCTTATGACGACTTCAGAGCAATTAGGACTGTCTAGCAAAAATTGATTGTCTTTGTCTTATTTCGTAGGGCTTTTTCCAAATAATATATTTTTGAGACCTTTCCTCTTTGGTTCATATATGTATAGCGGAAGGGTGTATTCAGAATTGTAAGTCGGTAAGTAATCTTTTCTTAATTTTTTTATTATTTTTAGTTATTTACTTGTTTTTGTAGTGCAATTTAATTTTCCTTTTTATTCCAATACACTACAGCAATGCTAGGACAGATGTTAACTAAAGCACGGGCAAATTAACACTGTATCAACATCCCAAACTCCTGTGTACCCACACCAGGTCATGTCACAACAAAATAACGCTGTATTCAGAATTATAAGTCGGTAAGTAATCTTTTCTTAATTTTTTTATTATTTTTATTTATTTACTTGTTTTTGTGGTGCAATTTAATTTTCCTCTTTATTCCAATACACTACAGCAATGGTAGGACAGATGTTAACTAAAGCACAGGCAAATTAACACTCTATCAACCGCCCAAACTCCTATGTACGCACACCAGGTCATGTCACAACAAAATAACGCTCTAGAATTACTACTCTCAAGGTTCAAAACATCAATTCAAATCAACAAAGCAACCAAAACTATTACTTCAGAGTGTGCCACACTACGAGCTATGCATAACTCTACTGAGTATGGTTACGGAACCTCTAGATTTATTGTACGGAAGCATACGGATATCAGTCCCCTATCCTCAAACCAAAACCCACATCTTCAATTTCCTTACATCTCATCAAATACTTCCCTACTAATAAATAATTGCAAATAATTGCAAGCCCGGGAAATTACAAACCATATTCACGTATCTCTCAGCATAACAATGCCTGTTGAACAAAACCTAACTCTTCATCCACGAAAACAGCATTTTGAAGTCGTACCAAAATTTATCGTTGCAGGAAACTTGAAAACACACACACAGATATATATGGCCTCTTAATGTACACTTCTTGACACTTCCTTACTTCTGGTACAAATGGTACTGCGTCTCTGTTGCATGTAAAAGGTTGGGAACCATTAAATTTTGAACAAACGTACGGTGCCCGGTGCCACTATCCTTTTACCAATTTCAATATTTTTGGTGAAGGTTGTCGGCTGTACTCTCAGCGCCAGCTTCGACATTGGGCTGTAACCTCTCTGAACTGCGGAGGTGATAGGTTTTCGCACATTGTAGAGGGTCACGGACAAAAACGTACTGATTTCTGACGCTATGACACAAAAAACAAAAGTACGAAACGAATATTAAACATTTTTACAGATATTCAAATGAACATTTGTTGGGTTTTAACTAGTATCCAGATGTCAGTTTCAAAAAGGAAAACCGATAAAAGTTATGTGTGTCACACACCACAAGTCTAGCTGTTGAATACAGGAAATGACAATGTCAGAAAACTGAAGTAAAATGAAACCTTAGTAAACTTTTTCGAAAACTGACAACTGATACTGAAACAAACAGAATATAGTCTGCATAATATTATATATTGACGATGTAATGGCGTGTACGATGCTACGTTTAAGGCGGTTGGGAGCAGTCAAGGGCGCTCCATGATAGGAAATCAGAGACTCAATGCAGACAGCAGGCAAAACTGGCAGCGCTTAGGTTACCAGAGCTAAATAATAACACCAGAGTACCTTACATTGCAGACGCTCTAGGCAGTAATGTACGTATGGGAGAAATTTCATTTCAGAAAATTAACTGGTAATCCCGACCACCCCCTAGACGTAGTTATAAGGCGCCGGAGTAGATGACGGCCACGAAAATTCATGTCTTAGCAGAGGCAGCAAGCTTGATTATTGTTCCTGAGAACTGCAACGTCAGTGAGTTTCCACAGTTTAGGGTGCTACTACAGCAAAACCCCTCACAAAAGGACAGAGTGGCGAAGAGGAAAGGCATTGTTGATTCTGGAATCCGAGCCGCCAATGTGTCAGCTACTGTGAAAGTCAGCACAGACACACAGAAGGAGGGAGAGAAGCTGCGACAGATGACGCTGAACTCTGTCTTCTTGGATTGTGACGCTGCCCGATGTTTTCGTTGGCGAGCAGGTCATCGCCTTCTTGACGCTGTGGCACCACGCTGGTCGGTGTGTAGTCGATGCTTTAGGGATGCACAAGAGTGCTACTACGGCAGCCCACACTCGCAAAAGTGCCGAGGTCGGGGCCAAGTGCCATAAAAACTGTTTCTAAATGTACTTGGCCAGAGGCGCTCTGGAAGTGCAGTGCACCGCGCCAGATTGGCCGAAGCTTGTTAAGTGTTGGTGCATTTGTGGATCGACTACAGGAAGGAAGACATTATGCACCGCCACTGTTCGTTAAAAACCCTTGTTTTTGTATTCACAGAGAGTTCTCAGTCAGATCGTTGGGGCATCGACTCCGTGTTGCTCGCGGTCAGCCTTGGTAAGGTCCGACATGTCTATTTTCTAAATTGGAATGATGCTCACGTGTTTGTACTTAACATGCTGCTAGTGTTCACTACTTCTGTTAGCGGCCACTACTGTGAATTTAGACACTGACTTCTGTTCACCTACAATCTGCCTCCTTTGTTTTTTCTAATGTTTAGAATTACCCTTCAGTATACTAGTTAGTCTGAGCGCCAATAAATGGTGTTAATTGGACCCCTGGATTTCACGAGTCTCCAGCTGAAATCATCCTGTTGACTGGCAGAATCCGCACCTCTCGTAGGTGCCCTGTGACACTTTGAATTTGTTTTTCTGCATTTGCTCCTAAACGCTTGGAAATTGCAGACTGATCTAAACCTTCTGTCTTCCCCCGTCTTGTGTTAGGACACGACATAGGTAAACATTTTCTCGTGTCAGTTGTGGAATATTTCCGTAACGATTTTTGTGATACATAAGGACTTCGCACGTACTCAATCCAGCGTCATGACTGAACTGATGGCTTTGAGGCTCATGTGAAAAGCAGGAGTTGCACTCTAGTGAGAACAAATGGATCATGAAGAGCTGAAGAATGGTGCTGAGGTCTGGAGATTGATGCCTGAAGATGGGACGCGGCTAGGGCAGCCCTGTCTGACTTCATGACAACGCAGTGGTCACAGGAACAGCCGAGCGATAATGAGACGTAGCTGCCGCCGCCATCCAGGGAGGACCTCCAGGGCAATGACAATGGGCGACAGCGTGACCCAGCAGCAGACAATACATGGTTCTTTCGGGAGTTTCGTCGTCAGCAGTGGCCGTGAGCAGACGACAGGCAGCGGTATGCAATGGCCTGGTACAGCATAGCTGCTGCTTGGCTCAACTCAACTCATCTCTTCTCAGCAGAGCACTTTGCTTTCAGCAGTGACGCTGTCTCATCTCGCTTCTGCACAACATGCCAGCACACAAAAGTAAGTTATGGCCTTGTATAGTTACCAATGGCGGAGCCGTAGTGTGTAGCATTAGTATCAGTGGTACCCTTAAACTTATTCCCCAGGCTTTAGATGGTACTAAATCTGTATTAAATGGAATTCCTAATAATGTGGACATAGCTTTTGAATTAGTACTTGCAGCTGATCGCCCAACATTCCTAAAACTCGAGAAACCTGTTTTCAGGGTCCTGCATGAAGTAAAGTGCCCATGTGTGAACTATCTTCCATCTCAGAAGCAGTAAGAAATATTTTGTTGCAAAATTACACTTGATGAAAGAGGCAGCTGTTATGTCCACCAAGGAGGTGATAGAATTCATCAGGGCAAGTCAGGGCATATCACCCTTAAGTGTTTCTCATGTGGACAAGTACGGCACACATCTAAGGATTGCAAAAGTAATGTTAAATGTAAAACCTGTGGTAAATCAGGACACTAATGCGAAACTGCAGACTTGAGAAAATAATTCTCAAAGTAGAGCTGGATCAAGCGTGTCGAGATTCAGAGTCTCCAGAGGCAGTCAGGTGTGAAAGTTGCAGTGTATTAGGATACAGAAGTCCTTATTAGAGAGCGAAGTCAGTTGTGTGTTTCGCACATCATAGGCCAGGGCACAAGGCTAGAGAGTATACTAAGGCTGCAGGAAATTCTGTGAAAAATAAGAAACGGGAAACGAAAGGAAAGCATCACATTGCAGTCACCTGTTGCTGAACTGTTAAAGGTATTCAAAGTCAGCTATAAAAGTAAAAGTGCGTTTGTAGAATTGAACTGCCCATGGAGTACAGAAAATGCATTAAAATGGCTTCTAGATAATGGAATAAAAATTAGCTTGTTCAGTACGAAGTATCTGCGAAGTCACGTCGGGTACAGAGTTCAATAAAGTATAAAGATTAAAGGTATCACAAGTCCGGTCATACATACATATGTATCTTGGAACAGATCGGGAATTAAAGGTTAAACATATGTTTCACGCAGTAAGAGGGGAACTGGATATTCCCTACGCCAGTTTAATTAACACAGCTTTCTTTAAAAGTGCCGTGTAGCAACTGATTAGGCAAAGGAGGCCCTGTGGAGCGGGAACAGACCTGTTAAATTGTGAACAGAGATAGAAGTGCAGTGCGCAAGTACTTAGGGACAGGGGCTTAGAAAGCCACTAAAAGATTTTCAAACGCCCTGGTGTGAAAGCATGGAATGGAGTTCGAGGTTTACTGAGCTTTTCAGAGGGGCCAGTAAACAACAGTACGCCACAGAAATGAATAGGCAAACAAGCTACCGGTTGACAGGTAACAGGTGACAGGTGGTCCACATGAGTTCCAAAAGAAATCCGTTGGAATTCGATTACTCGATAAATAGTACAATTCTCAAGGCTGTCAATTCAACTAAGTACCTGGGTGCAAAAATTACGAACAATTTCAGTTGGAAAGGCCACATAGATAATATTGTGGGGAAGGCGAGCCAAAGGTTGCGTTTCATTGGCAGGACACTTAGAAGATGCAACAAGTCCACTAAAGAGACAGCTTACACTACACTCGTTTGTCCTCTGTTAGAATATTGTTGCGCGGTGTGGGATCCTTACCAGGTGGGATTGACGGAGGACATCACAAGGGTGCAAAAAAAAGGCAGCTCGTTTTGTTTTATCACGTAATAGGGGAGAGAGCGTGGCAGATATGATACGCGAATTGGGATGGAAGTCATCAAAGGAAAGACGTTTTTCGTCGCGGCGAGATCTGTTTACGAAATTTCAGTCACCAACTTTCTCTTCCGAATGCGAAAGTATTTTGTTGAGCCTAACCTACATAGGTAGGAATGATCATCAAAATAAAATAAGAGAAATCAGAGCTCGAACAGAAAGGTTTAGGTGTTCGTTTTTCCCGCGCGCTATTCGGGAGTGGAATGGTAGGGAGATAGTATGATTGTGGTTCGATGAACCCTCTGCCAAGCACTTAAATGTGAATTGCAGAGTAATCATGTAGATGTAGATGTAGACTGTTATCGATGAGAAACGGACGCTACAGAACCTAAGACAGGCGAGGTGGCTAAAACACAGTTTGGTCCTCGTGAGCAGAGAATTTTGAGAATAAAGTTGCAGATACTAGCCTAAGAGAAGACATTGTCAAGAAACAAGAGTTGCAGGAAGGTGTGCATCTACCAGAGGTGCTTGTGAGCTTACAAAGAGGCTCTTGTTTTATTAGCGTGTTAAATACATGCGCCCGTTTCTATGGAGATACCTCGCATTGAGACGGAAGGAATTCCGACATTTAGCCCAAGTCAGAAGTAGACTGTGCGCATGGTAGACAAAGTCTCGAGTGAGACAAAATAGAGGATCACTTCATTAAGGAAAACTTGGATCACTTAAATGCAGTAGAAAAACAGTACATAATACGAGGGCTATCCACAAAGTACATTACGTTTTCGTTTGTGTCCGTTAGGGGCGGGGCTAGCGCGGCCATCTTGGTGTCATGGCATTTCGCCGCTCAGTCGGCATCCTGCCGTGCTAGTGAGAGGTTCGTGCGGTACTCCGTTGAGTTACTGTGACAGTTTAAAATGTAAGCATTAATTGAAAATGCCGCGAAGTGTGAAGTGCGTGCTGTAATAAGGTTTCTGACTGCAAAAAACTGTACACCGATAGAAATCTATCGGCAGCTTTGTGAAGTATATGGGGACAACATAATCACTGAAGGTGGAGTGCGTCAATGGGTCATAAAATTTAAAAATGGCCGAACTAAGGTTCACGAATAAGAGCGAAGTGGAGGACCCAGCATAGTCACTTCCGATCTTGTCGAAAAAGTCGATGCCGCGGTCCGTGAAAACCGTAATTTCACAATAACGGAACTCTCTATGAGTTTTCCACAAATTTCACAAAGTTTGTTGCACGAAATCATTTCCTAAAAGCTTGGTTACCACAAGTTTTGTACAAGATGGATACCAAAAATCTTGACAGAGATTCACAAAAATCAGCGAATGGCTGCAGCATTAACGTTTTGGGACACTTACGAGAAAGATGGCGACTCATTACTCGATCGCATCGTTACTGGTGACGAAACATGGGTTAAGCATGTGAACTGCGAAACAAAATTGCAGTCAATGCAGTGGGGGCACACAAATTCCCCCCAAAAACCCAAGAAATGGATGCAGACAATGTCGGCAAGGAAGGTGATGGCGACTGTCTTTTGGGACAGAAAAGGTGTGATTTTTGTGGATTTCCTAGAAAGAGGCACTACAATAAACTCTCAAAGGTATTTCCAAACTCTGCACAACCTCAGAAGAGCAATACAAAACAAGCGCAGGGGAAAGTTGGGCTCAAAGATCTTGCTGATTCACGACAACGCCCGGGCCCACACGGCAAATGCCACTCGTGAAGTTCTCGAATCTTTTAAGTGGCAGTTGTTTCCTCATCCGCCGTACAGTCCCGACCTGGCACCGAGCGACTTCCACTTATTCCCAGCAATGAAGAAGTGGTTGGCTATGCAGCGTTTTGATGACGCACAGCTTCAAGAAGAGGTAACCACGTGGTTGAAGGGGCAGGCGGCCGAATTTTACGACGAAGGAATTTCCAAGCTCGTCAATCGCTACGATAAGTCCCTTAATTTAAATGGCAACTATGTAGAAAAGTAGTATTTAAGTGTGGCTTTCATCTGTATATAATAAAAAAAATTCCAATACTTTATTTATTTTTAATTCCAAAACGTAATGTACTTTGTGGATAGCCCTCGTAATAATAATAATAATAATGTCGTGTGCCTAGGGCCTCCCGTCGGGTAGATCGTTCGCCTGGTGCAAGTCTTTCGATTTGACGCCACTTCGGCGACTTGCGCGTCGATGGGGAGGAAATGATGATGATTAGGACAGCACAACACCCAGTCCCTGAGCGGAGGAAAATCTCCGACCCAGCCGGTAACCGAACCCGGGCCCTTGGGATTGACATTCTGTCGCGCTGACTACTCAGCTACCGGGGGCGGACATAATGTCGTGTGGCTAGGGCCTGCCGTCGGGTAGAACGTTCGCCTGGTGCAAGTCTTTCGATTTGACGCCACTGCGGCGACTTGCGCGTCGATGGGGATGAAATGATGATGATTAGGACAGCACAACACCCAATCCCTGAGCGGAGAAAATCTTCGACTCAGCCGGGAATCGAACCCGGGCCCTTAAGATTGACATTCTGTCGCGCTGACCACGCAGCTACCGGGGCGGACAGTACATAATATTGGTGTGTTGTGTGTACAATGATATCTTCCATTTGACAATCTGGCATTAAATGAAACTGATTCCCGAAGGGACGGTCGAGTAATTTGCTCTCGTCCTTACAGAATACCAGAAGGGCACAAACAGCGTTACAACAGGAGATAAATCAGATGCAGGAGGACGATATAATAGTACCTTCAACAAGCGTCTATAAATCCCTGTTATTCATGGTTCTCAGATAGATGGGTGCATCTGGTAAAAGGAAATGGAAGGCTGTAACTGATTGCAGAAGACTAAATGACATTACTGTCAACACAGTCTTACGATTTCTACGTACAGATGAAATTTTAGACACACTGGGTAAGGTAAAATATTTTTCATCGTTCGATTTCAATAAGAGAAACTATTGGTTCAGTTCTTAGCCAAGAGCGAGTAGGTGAAGACCTCCTAGTTGCATATACGTACTAAACTTTGAACAATGCAAAGCGAAGTCATAGCACAATTGAGAGAGAGTTAATGGCATTAGTTTGGGCCGTCAAACATTTCAGACCATATGTTTGTGGTTCTAAGTCTACCATTTGTCCAGATCATAAATCATGGCAGTGGATCGGAAGTATTAGCGATCCGTCCTCAAGCTTAGTGAAATTCAGATTGAAATTGGCGAGTATGATTATGAAATTGTATATAAAAAAGGCAAGAACAACTGTGTAGCGGATGCAATGTCAAGGATTTGGGAAGTACAGACAGCTGACACCGAAATAGAGGCAAATGAAAACGAGGAAATGACGGTAGTCGAGAAAGACGAACAGCAGGAGATAACTAACAAATAATTTGCGGGAATTCTATGACACACCCACAACTGGTCACCAAGTGATCGTAAGAACTTAAGATCGAATTAGCAAATACCCAGCTTGGTCTGGGGGGAAGGACATTGAGGACTACATAGAAAATGCAGTGGATGTCAAAAAAATACGCAAAATAAGAAAAAATGACGTTAGTTATAACACCAACACAAGAAAGAGTGTTTGATAGATGTGATATTGATATCGTCGGTACACTGACTGCAACAGTCACAAATAATAGATATGTACTAAATTTCCAAGACGCTCTAACAAAGTTCATTGTAGTAAAATCGATAGGAAAGCGGAGCACAAATATAATAGCTTCTGTCCTGGTGGAAAGAATAATTGTGAGATTTGGGACACCCTCATTAATGCTCAGTGACAATGGCAGCAGTTTTCAGAGTGACACGCTAAAGATAGTGTGCAGATTGTTAAGGATTAGTAGGTTACAGTCCTGTTACTCCAATCGCACGGACCGTTGGAAAGATCACACCGAACTACAACGAAACTCTTGAGACACTACATCAATAGGGCTCAATCAAATTGAGACGAATGGCTTCCATTCGCAGTATTCATGTACAGCACCACGCTCAATAGAGGAATGAATTAAACCCTACATGAGATACCATTCGATAGAGCATGTACGTAACACACCGGATATATTGCAGAGAGATCCAGCGGTTGTTACTTATAATTACGATCATTATATACTGGAATTAAAAGAGAAAATGAGACAGATACGCCAATGTATGAGTTATTATAGCAAACAATTTAAGGAGAAGAGCTAAGGTAACTATTTTTGCAACCAGAATTCGAAAGATTTTAAAACAGATGATCAAGTCTTTTTGTACGTTAGAAGGGGCAGAAGCATTAAGATAGACATGTAGTAGCGTGGCCCATACACTGTAGTAAGGACAAAGGGCCTAAATGTGGTCATTCGTTTGAAGAGAAACAAATTTTTAGTAGTACATGCAAAAAGGTTAAAGAAGTTCTATTGAAAGAGAATTATTTTCTTGACTTAAGGATGAGGAAACTGACAGGAATGTTGCACGTGGTTAACTGTATTGGCGTAGTGAACTCACTTGGACAGTTTCAAGATTGCTCTCATAGAGCGGATACCAGTTATTATGTATAACTGATGTAGAAGCGTTTATGTCCGGCCATACCCATAGTTATGTACCGAATGTGCCATTAGTAGAGAACGAACTATTTAATCCGTACAAAGTATTACCTCTACCTTATGAAGTTGGTGGGCGTCAAGGTTTATTTATCTACATACAGTCAGAAAAAGATTATTTGTTATTTGATGAAAGAGGTATTCTGCAAAACTGAGTAACGCAGAACTGTTGTGTAAAGAGACAGATCGCGTTCTCAAAATTTGTTAACTTCTGCTTTAATGCCCACAAATTATCACGATACACGTGAAGAAAGGACGTTCCAACCCGTAAGGGAAATTCTCAAAGATTGTATCAAAGAATTTGCGAAACTAAATGAGGGTATTTGGGTTCCACTGAGTCAGGACCAGTGCTTATTCATTGGTCAAAAACACGAAGGCTTGACAAT
The DNA here is from genome assembly GCF_023864345.2 of Schistocerca serialis cubense. NCBI lineage: Eukaryota > Metazoa > Arthropoda > Insecta > Orthoptera > Acrididae > Schistocerca > Schistocerca serialis. The sequence goes on along the minus strand of NC_064642.1, from coordinate 353,333,599 downwards.
TTTGCGTAATGACAACAAGCCAATAGATGTACTGATCAAAGGTACAGGGAAACTAACATTTTATGGAAACTGTAAAGGGCATGGAGCCCAGATGTTCATACAGTCCGAACAAATAATACGAATTAATGTGACCAGTGAAGAAATAGTGCCAGATTTAAATATGGAGATTGATTGCTCAATTATAAATAAAGAAAAGAGGAACTTTTCCGAATTACAAGTAAACAAGCCGTTGGAACCTGTAATACAACATTTAGACAACCTTAAAATAGCAGGTCATAAAATAACAGAAATAGAAGAGGAAACAGATTTCCAAGAGCAGCAGTGTTTACCATTGTGATTATACGTTGTTTGTGAAGATACTGCAGATTTTTTAGAGATTGCTTTAAGTACATGTACAAGGCATGAGCGATGATTGTTGTGGCAGAGTGTGTGTGAGCACGACCTTAGTACACACATGTGAGAGATCGGAAGTGACACGCATTAGTAGTGGACGGCCTCTTCTGTCAAGCAGAGGAAATAGTGAACAACGTGAAGAAAACTCCATTACTTTTGAATGCGATGAGGAAATAAAGGCGTTAACTATCACATCACTATCCAGAAATCAGAGATCATGCAAAGCAGTGCAAAACTCCTTAGTACGTAAGAAAGTACTGTCGTGCGTCACATAATAAAATGTAAACAAGAATTTTGTAGGATTGTGTGTTCTCTTTCAGATTTATTGTTGTAATAATGATATGAAACGTGCAGTATTGACATATTTATAGGTAAGTGAAGTGAAGAACAATAAACAAATAAACATGGCCGTGTATATGTAACATAAAAAAGAGAGAAATATTTTTTGTTGTGTATTTGCATGTGTAATGTAAAAAGGAGAAAATTTAGTCATCCAATGATTTAAATTCATGTTCTATGTATTGTACGTATTCATTAAAAATGAAACAATGTTTTACGACGATGCTTCTATGCGCATATATCTATGTATATATAAATGCAGTATAAAATGAAACAGTGTTTTATGTTGATTCTTACATGTGTGCAAAAGTGATGTGAAATACGAACTGTACAAAAGGCAAAATTTAAAGAGAACTGAAGTCGTTAACCAAGAATGTCTATAATGTAGTTTTTAGAGCTAAGATGTTTTCACTAAAACAGATACAATATTATGAATTTGTCGGCAAATAATTGTCAACAAATTTTTCCAATCGGGGAAATTTCATATATTGAAAACTTAATGACTTGTACGATGTTGTGCTTAACGCGACTGGAAGCCATCAAGTGCACTCCAGGGTAGGAAACTAGAGACTAAATGTAGAGAGCAGGCAAAAGTGGTAACGTTTAGATTACCAGACGTAAATTTTAACACTAGAACCCTGCAAATTTCAGATGCTCCAGGCAGCTATCCCAAGGTACCGCCTGGACGCTGTTTTAAGGCGCCACAAAAAGGCACATCTTAGCAGAGGCAGCAAGCTTGTTGTTTGTTCCTGAGAACTAGAATGTCAATGGGTTGACGTAAGCTGTAGTTGTTCTGTCAGATATAGTGGAAAACAGCGCCGACACAAACGAGGAAGGAGAGAAGTTGCGATAGCCGGTGGTAGGAATCCAAAATGTTCTGTACATTAAACTTTCATTAATATTAAACTTTATTCAATTAGGGAAAGAAACATAACCTAACTTCACGTTGTGAAATTTCTTCCTATGCTTCCTGAGTCTCCTATACGGAGTTACTTATACTCTTTATCTTTCGCAGTTCACTGTCGGGAGTCCGTGGACATTCTGCAAGGCCTTTGATTATCTGCGATGCTGTTGTTTTCCACCAAAAGAAACTCTGTGACAGCTCTTTGCCTGAATCCTGCAGGGCTGTCCATAAATCCGTAAGAGTACGAGGGAGAGGAGATCTCTTCTCAGCACCACGTTGCAAGGCATTATATATATGTTCAATAATGTTCGTGTCTGGGGAGTTTTGAGGCCAGCGGAAGTGTCCAAAAACAGAAGAGTGTTCCTGGAGCCACTCTGTAGCAATTCTGGACATTTGGGGTATCTCATTGTCCTACTGCAAATGCTCATGTCCGTCGGATTGCACAATGGACATGGATGGATGCAGGTGATCAGACAGGAAGATTACGTCCGTGTCACCTGCCTAGGAGTATCAGGGGTCTCACATCACTCCAACTGCTCACGCCCCACACCATTACAGAGCCTCCATCAATATAACAGTCCCCTGCTGACATGCAGGGTCCATGGATTCATTGGGTGGTCTCCATATCCGTAAACGTGCATCCGCGCGATACAATTTTAAACGAGACTCGTCTAACCAGGCAACATGTTTCCAGTCATCGGTAGTCCAATGGGGTGTTGACGGGCCCAGGGGAAGCATAAAGCTCTGTGCAGTCATCAAGTGTACACGAGTCGGCCTTCGGTTCCGAAAGACCATATCGATGATGAAACTTCCTGGCAGAGATTAAAACTGTGTCGGACCGAGACTAGAACTCGGGACCTTTGCCTTTCAAGGATAAGTGCTCTACCAAATGAGAAACCCAAGCACGACTCACACCCAGTCCTCACAGCTTTAATTCCGCCAGTACCTCTCATGCCGATGATGTTTCATTCAATGGTTCGCACGCTGACACTTGTTGATGACTCAGCATTGAAATCCGCAGCAATTTCCGGAAGGTTTTCACTTCTGTCAAGTTGAACGATTCTCTTCAGTCGACATCGATCCCGTTCTTGCACGATCTTTTTCCGCTCGCAGCAATGTCGGAGATTTGTTGTTTTACCAGATTCCTGATATTCACAGTACACTCATGAAATGGTCGTACAGGAAAATTCCCACTTCATCGCTACCTCGGAGATGCTGTGCCCCCTTGCTCATGCACCGACTGTAACATCACGTCCAGACACTTAAAACTTGATAACCTGCCATTGTAGCAGCAGTAACCGATCTGACAACTGCGGCAGACACTTATTGTCTTGTATAGGTGTTGCCGACCCCAGCGCCGTATTCTGACTGTTTACATACATCTGTATTTGAATATGGTTGCATACACCAGTTTGTTTGACGCTTCAGTGTACAAAAAGGCTTTTCTGGAGATGAAACGTTGTCGAAAGTTGACCTAGGCTATTTGCATAATTGACGATGAATTCACCTTTTTCCAAATAGCTTGAAGAGGCTACTCAGCCAGGATGTATGAGCTCGTATACTTTTTAAAAAATGACGCTAACAAATTTTAAAACGGTAGTAACGTCACCATTTAACGGCATTTATTCAGTAAACTATACTCAAGAAATTTTGTGTGTTCCAGACCTCAAATCAACAGCACCGCGTGCTTTGTGAGTACAGAATGGTATACCCGGCTAGTTCTGTATGAGAAAATCAGATCACTAGCCCTAAGATGACGAAAGGTGATCCCTGTTTCAGGTGTCCTTCGGCATGGGCCCGAGCTCTCTGCTGTGGGTGCTGCCCAACGAGCTGGTGCCGCCCTCGCTTCGAGTGCTGACCACCACCTCCGTCTACGTCTTGGCGTCGTTGTTGGGCTTCAGCGACACCAAGCTGTTCCAGGTGGTCGCAGACACCTACGGCGCTTTTATACCTTTCTGGTTTTTCACGATGGTTTCTTTCCTAGGGTTTTTCTTCGTGTGGTTTTTCATTCCTGAAACCCGAGGTCGCTCGTTGGCCGATATCTCATCAGAGATGAGCGTTGAACCCTCTCCACATCGTCGCAAGTCCAGCCAACCAATTTGATCACTCAGGCAGATATAGACGATATTTCAGCATCCTGAAAGATACAGCAAGCTGTATAATGCCGACAGGGGCGATACCATTTAATCTGCGTTGTTAAATGGGGACTTGCATCTCTGAATCGATAATGTTGGACTAATGATGTATACTTCCTGTGGAGGAATCGGTGGAAGGAAGACAGACATTCCATGAAATGGAGAACCTCTGTGCTTGTAACCTCAGGAATGTGGTGAGAACCTACGACACAATAGCTCTAAAAGGTGGTTCCTCCGACAACAGCAACAGCAGAATCCAGAATCCTGTGTTCAGTATCCCCAGTGTAATGAAATCAGACTCTTTACGAGGGAACAACCTACTTGTATTTTTTACATCCTCGTAAAATAAATGTTTATATTTGTTTACTGGTACTTATAGTCAGTTTCCTTGTGTACGTTAGAGGCCTTCTCTGGTATTTTTAATGCCTTAATTGACCCTCACCGATTCTCTTTCTTTTTTACTCTGTAAGGACTAAATTATTAATGCGTGTAAAATTTGACGTATCTAAACGGAACTGACCATTAAAAAGACAGTATTTTTCTATTACTGTGACGACATAGTTATGATCTTTATCATTCATTTAAACTTACCTCTATACTCAGAAAGCCATTGAAATGGGGCTAGTTTCCAGTATTACAAAACGTTGCAGTTGCTTCTCATAAAAACTGTGTGCTTTCCTCGCTCTCCTTACTGCTGATGCAGTACATATAGATCGAACGGGAAGTATGCACATTCAGTAATAAAATTTGATGTTATGTTCATATGAATTTATTCATACCAGTTGACAAACCCAGCATTGCCTGGGTATTCATTTTGCCAATTTTCGATCATGAAGGAATGTTTGTAGCGAAATATGGACAACATTTCGTATCCATGTATTCCACACACCATCTTTGAAATTATGAAGCCGTCGTACGAAGAAACATGCGTAATGTGCAAATGTGGATGTACAATATCTAAATTAAAAACACATGGCCCTGGCAATTTTTGTATCTTGCGCGTACCAGCTTCGCGTGTCTACAATCTCATTTTGTATACGTTTAGGGCTTGGCAAACGATACTCACGTTCTAACGGGTTCGAGATTTCTCGATACGCTGCTGCGTTTGATATAGAACCGAGTTTGTTCGAACAGTCAAGTGATATTTGACTCATCTCTTTGTTAATGACGTCATATGTCCTGAACTCTGATAGATAGATGGTATCCATACAGCTATTGTTTGCTGACAGTAACGTATGTGTGTGGCCGAAATTTATTCAGTGGTTGAGGAGGAGATGCACAATACCTGTAACAAAGCAAAACATTTCTTTATCTCAAGAAGATATTGCAACAATGCATAATGATACTATTTGGGTAACTGTAACTCATTTAATATACAATATTTTAAAGCAGCAGAGGCACACTATATCAAGATGATTTTTTAATTATTTGCAATATTTAGAGGGTATAGGGACTATATCGATACTATTTCTTTACAAGCTCACACAATGTGTAGTCATGTACACAATATACGTAATAATATATGCAATACACTTTCATACACACACACACACACACACACACACACACACACACACACACACACACAGACAACCAACAAACAATGTAAGAAGGGATGGTTCCGATACCATCCATCGAGATAAAATGTTTGCCGTTGTGAAGCGACCGACTGAGTATCAGTGGCAGTGTAATACGTATCTCATGGTCCCGCGACCTAAGGCTACTTGCTGGACTTCAGGCGATTCTTCATCAGCCCACAAACACTCATTATAGTATTCTATCGTGAGCACCAGTGAGGTGACACAATGCACACCCTTGGCGTATCTCTGGGGACACCTGCGCCTATGGGCGTGCATGTACCTTCGATCTGAGCGCTACAAACTCCACAACCAGCGAGCCATTCGTCTCTTCCTTCATCAGACCAATAACCTTCTCGTTCGAAGGTGTTATACCTCAAGGTTTACCTGCAGAAATTCCAGATGTAATGAGTTCCTTGGGATTGCACCGAATTACTTTATATGGGCCGCCACCTTTCACACAGTAGATGAAACTGTTGATACCTATGTAAATCAACTTGACATCAGAATTTTGGTGCCACAAACTTCTGATGGAATGGGTGTATGTGAAGTTTGGAGACGTCAAGGACACACATCAAGATATAAACAGGCTTCGTGAGCTCCGCTAGAAACCAAGCCATCCCCATTGAGACTAGTCCTTCATTAAAAATATGCCCCGCTTAAAAGTTGACCTGATGACGTAATCTCTTACATCATAACACCTATCGTAATGGTAAACTAAATGGGCATCACGATGATTTCAAACATTTTCCATGTTTTTGCTGGAATCTGAATTATTCAGTAACTTAGAGAAATTTCTCACCCGCTTCAGACCTCTGTTTCGTGTTTAAATCGATGTACTTTGTACCCGTTCAACAAGGGGCGCTGTTCAGAAGAGATGGCGTGGGTGATTCTAGGAAGTGGCAACCCGTACCTGAGACGTTTCTGGAGATGTTACAGTGCAAAATGTGTTTCTGCATATTCCACAGAGCTGTCATTACCTTGGGGACGGAAGTATTTTGCGTGACTAGGTGCTCTGAACACAATGGCAGGTCACTGTGATCGCCATAGGATACACCAGGCCTGGCTCCAGGACATATCCACTATCAGCATCAGCTGCCACATAGAGGATCCTAAACTTCAATCTGACGATTTCATCTTTGGTCAGCCATCGGAATCCGCAAAACGACGGAGTGTGTACAAAAAATGGTTCAAATGGCTCTGAGCAGTATGGGACTTAACATCTGAGGTCATCAGTTCCCTATAACTTAGAACTACTTAAACCTAACTAACCTGAGGACATGACACACATCCATGCCCGAAGCAGGATTCGAACCTGCAACCGTAGGGGTCGCGTGGTTCCACACTGAAGCGCCTAGAACCTCTCGGCCCCACGGACCGGCGCGGAGTGTGTTGCATGGCCTATCTGTAGAGGTTGTTTACATATAAGTGAAGTATGTAGCTCAAATTGTTAGATGGCCAGTACTCCGCTCTCACTCAGTCGCGGGTTGTTCGCCTTACTATACCTATGGACACACTGGCAAAGCCCTGCGAATCCCACGTTCGAAAAACAGCAACGCAACGACTTCGGTCAGCGTTTGCTACACGTCTTTTTTTTACATTGCGTCCCACCAAAGCCCCAGAATGTTGCAACAGAAATCAGTATCCTTCTTCCAAATCTCCCTCCATGTACATAAGAGAATTAGTGATTCCTCGTCACGGAGAGAGCTTTCCCGCTAGGGGGCGGGGGGGGGGGGGGGGGGGGGGGGCGTACCGCCGCGACACACCGTGTGGGCGCTATCAGAGGCAGTGTGGTTTGCGGCATCAACTCAGACTCGGCTGGGAATGAAGCACTGTGTGGTGCTCTGACAGAATGAGTAAGCGTTTATGGCCAGAAGCCGAAGTGCTACAGTAATGACGGCAGAAAAAGTAAATATGTGAACTGCAGGTTAGAAATTTCTGCGCAAACTTGGGCATTCCAAATCTCTAATGCATTTATTAATTACAGTAGCTTGTGGAAGTCTTTCTTCAATAGATATTTCAGCGTGACCAAGCACATTATTTACCAATACGAATTTCTGACAGGGTCCGTATACACAAGAGACAAACAGACAACGCGTCTTTTCTGCTAGAACAAACTGCCAAAATTAGTCTACCTTAAGAGTCCCTTGGGGGGGGGGGGGGGGGTGCTAGCTGAAATTTACACTCTTATTAGACGTGTACCAAAATTACTCCACAGTCCTACTAATTCATTTCACTCGTAGTAGAATGATGTGGAAATGTTGTATCAGGGAAATGACATCGTGGTGAATGTAAAACCACATGATGTAATCACCAAGAAGAAAGACCGCAGTGGGTGTGTTTATCTTTCCAGAAATATATCAACTTTCAGGCCATATGGTAAACTGTAACGAGTTCCTCAGAAATGTAGACAATCATAAGTGTAACAGAGAATTAATACGAGGGAATTCCCGAAATGACATGCAGTTATGTAGTGGAGCAAGTGGAGCACTATTTGATGTTGACAATCTGCATTCAATGTAGATATAACGAAGATTAGAAACAGTAGATATTAGATAAAATACGGAAAAACTTTTACGAAGTTCAAACACATTTATGGTATATAATTAATACCAATGTGAATTTGAAGGAAAGTCTGAACATCAACTAGATGGGAGCCAATTGGCAGTAATAAGTCTTAGTCATCCCCCGACTTGCAGACAGTGTCATCAAAATTGGACGAGGACCTAAAGTTCAGTGTAATATCTTCAGGGCTCTTCTACTAGTTTTGTCATCTACACAAAAGATACGAAACTACAACAAAGGCTAGAAACATTCAGGAAGCTACGGAGGGTTAAACCCGAAAAAAGTAAAAAATCATGGTGTATAACTTCCTATGGGTTTTCGCGGATTCAAATAACGCACTGATAGCGTAAAATCACTCTCAAAATTCTCCAGGATTCATATGCATAGAACTCCACCAGCTAATAGATTGTTCTGAATAATTGACCTGAGCCTCTATCATATTATGTATTCAGTTTAGCGTGTGTGTGTGTGTGTGTGTGTGTGTGTGTATGTTTTCCAACGTAACTTGGTACAGGAACAGATTCGTCCTGTTGGGGATTGGTGGGTCTAATAACTGACGACATTTTAATATTACCAGAATCTTCTTCCGTAGCTGAGTGGTCAGTATGGCTAATTATCACGCTGGGGGGCCTGTGTTCGATTACTGGCACTGTCATGGGTTCTTCTTTTGTGGGAGAAGTGGGCCAGAGTGCACTCATTCTCGCTATGCCAACTGAGCCGCTACCGGAATGAGAAGAACTAGCGGCACCAGATCTGCTAACACGTCAACGACTGGGAGAGAGGTGTCTACCGCCCACGACCCTCCATGTCGCATCTCACCAACTCCATTCGTTGCGGATGACACGGCGATCGGACAGGCCCGATAGGCTCGTCTGTGGTAAGCAACGGGATTTTATTCTTCCACATAATAAAAGGATTATGTGGTTTGGAAGATTCTAAGGCAAAGGGCTATTATTTTCTTTATACTGTTCATTAACATGATAATTTCGATCCCAGATATATGCAAGAAACTGTGTGCTGAAACATCTTACGAGCCTCACGAATTTCATTCAACTCGTCCTAAGTTCCTAAATCCTCATTGGAGTGTAGTGTCGTTTCACTTAGACTAGTCAATTAATACTAACCATCAGTTTATAGCAGTGTAACGGCTGAAACTTGTATGATATTAAAGCTACTTCTGTGTCAGAAGTGGCTGGGTTTAAGCCCCGGCCGCGTATTGTTCTCTCTGCCTCTTCGCGGTTGTTCTGAAATCATGTTCAAAAAGAATAGAATCACAGAGACACTCTGTCTTGTAGGTGATTGGAGAAGGACGTGAACTTTATTTAGGCACTGCAAACGCCAAATCGCCTATGCACAATACATGTACTGATGCATCTATTTATTGAAGAGAAAATAAAGGACGTCATCATCTGGTGAGACTATAAATGCGTGATCACTAGTGTTCACGTTAATTATTATTTTGTACGTTCCTGCTATGATCCTTATGGACTACTGAAAAGAAGCCAGCTGGTTAATGTGTTGTTTTATTTACACACAACCGGTTTCGTGGCCTAAAGCCGCATCGTCGGTGGTAAAGAGTAATAAAAAATGTCCCAGATTTGTGCATCGTTGAAATTAGTAAAGGTAATTTCTAAAATACAATAGTAAAAGTTCATAGCTGTAACTATTCAGCGAATACTTCTTACTATAACAGACTGCTAATAATATTTTAATTTATTCCAAGTCAAGGAGTTATGTAACCTTTCTGTTCTGGATTGTGTTTATACTTCATGAACGTCAGCTATAAATCTGTCGCAACAGAGTGAAATTTGAACCAGAGTTAAACAACTTCTCTATTCTTGCTTGAATTATGGGCAAAGACTGCACGTAATAATTTGTTTTTCACTCATGTCAGGATTCATTAATTTCTCTCTTTATAAAAACAGACTAATTTCTACTCGACTGAAATTTACTGAATGGATTCGACTTTTGTGGATGCGCTTAAAACACAGTTCCTGAGTAAAACATCGGACTTCGTAAACAAATGAACACCGTGCAGGCTCTATGAAATACGAGATACAAGCAACGACAATTAAATCTGTAAATAATTTAATATCGGTTTGCAACGCCAAACTAGCTTCCGTTAGTACAATTAAGTGGTCACCTTTAACTTTATTGCCTCAGGGTAATAAAGGATAGGAATTGACATGAAGATGGTTTGATGAATCTTTACAATAATTATTATTCCAGTCAGAAGTTACACTTACGTTCTTCAGAACAATGTCGGCAATCAGACCAGATCAGATAATGCAATGGCAATGGACCACTCATTGTCGTGTAATACATAGTAAAACATAAAACAAACCTTCAAACAAAATATGAAAAGACATGCTGCATGTTTATTCTCAGATAAACATAACACTTTACATAACACTTTACATAACTTAATACCATTGTAAACTAACCCGAAAAATTAGACTCTTTGTTAAGTTATTTAAAGATTCTAAGAGAAGCGCACCACAGCCCCTTTCTTGCTGAAAGTACGAGTGCTGGCACCTTACTTTCAGCATTGAATACAGTTAGCACCACTTCAGAAATGTCTATTTTATGGTTACGTAAAAAGCACTGGGGTCAAAACACATCCTTTCACATTGAGTTATTCTTTATTATCGTTAGTGTCCTTAGTAAAGTCACTTTAGATCTCAGTATTAGTCAGTAATGTCATAGTTGCTTAAGTTTTCATTTATAGTATAAGCATATAAGTATTTAGCATTGTCGTATTTCATAGTTCATTCGGGAGGACGACGGTTCAATCCCGTCTCCGGCCATCCTGATTTAGGTTTTCCGTGATTTCCCTAAATCGTTTCAGGAAAATGCCGGGATGGTTCCTTTGAAAGGGCACGGCCGATTTCCTTCCCAATCCTTCCCTAACCCGAGCTTGCGCTCCGTCTCTAATGACCTCGTTGTCGACGGGACGTTAAACACTAATCACCACCACCATAGTTCATATGACATGGATTTATCAGTCAACACAGGCTAGGCGCTAGGCCTGTTCTCTCACAAGTTGCTGGTGATAGATCAAGTAGTTATAGACCATTATTTTAAGATTTTACTGCATCTACAAGAAGCAAAAATATTTTTTACTGAGAGAACGCTAAAGAATTTTTGTTTAAAATGCGGATAGGTTATAAAACATTCACTACTGACGTGATTAGTCGGCATACAAAAATCACATTACTGTGTGGAATGCTTAGTGGTGGCACTTTCTAGCCAGTGTGACGGCAAGGCAACCCGGATGTTGGAAAGAATAGAAGCAGCCCACACAAACGGCTAAGACAGACTTACTGGAAGGCGGTATGTGCTCATGAATAAGAGCGCTCGCTCACTCCCATTACGAGCCAGAATAGTAGTGAGTTTTATTACATACTAATACTTAAACGTATAAATAATCAAAATTAACTGCAATGTTACGGTGCTTTAATTGTAACTGATTATTCAATATGCGCTGCACGTTTCCATTATATTTCAAGAATTTCTACTTCCTGTAATACACCCAAAAAATGGATTCATTTCCTTTTTTATGAAGCATTTTAAAACTTTCTGAAGGTGTTGTGATGATGTGTCCTGCTTCACGTTCATGCGCTGTTCGTGCAAATCGGGGAGTCTCGAAATCTTTTGCGAAATGACGACCCATGCTCACTGTTGTTCATCGGCGGCAAATGCTGGAATCCGCACGCCTGTAACGCAGCTGGATGTCGACCGATTGGCGAGCAGTGGTCTTTTCAAAAGAATCACGTTTTATGCTTCGTCGGCCAGATGACCATTGGCGAGTATGGCGCGGAACGTCTGAAATCAGACACCCAGAAACAGTCGTCGGAAGAGTTCAGACCGCAGAGCATTCCCTGGGTGATATTCTGGAAGGCTCAATGTCTCAACCAAAGTATTTATTTATCCTTGGGGACCATGTCCTCCCATTCGTGCATTTTGCTTTTCCTCGGCACGATGACATCTACCAGTAGCACAATGCAACGTGTCACGCACCTCGCAACGTACGTACGTATTTCGAAGAGCACAAGGATGAGTTTACTGTGCCCCCCCCCCCCCCTCCCATGCATATTAAACATCCCGACTTCAAACCCAATCGAAATTCTGTGGGATCATTTCATGCAGACAGTACGTGCCATTGACCCTCATCCGACAAATCTATCGCATCTGGCACCGGCACCGCAGTCGGTGTGGTTCCAGATTCCTGTCGGAACATTCCAGAACCTCACTGACTCTCTTCCTACACGCCTCGCAGCGGTCCGTACTGCAAGAGGTGTTTATTCAGGGTTTTGATATGTGGTCAATGTGAAGAAGTTGTATTCCATATTGTACAAACACTACGCTGTAAAGGTGAACAAAAAGCCTTCGAGAGCTGTTGCTGGAGAACGCAGTCAGCGACAGATACCTGTAAAACGAATATGAAAATGGAAAACAAACTGTAGCCATTCGGAGACTGACATGATAACCCGAAATCAATCGTTGCAGTAAATGAAATCCTCATAGAAATATTTCTGGCTAGTTAACTTCCCAGTGAATAATCCTTAATAACTACACCGAGTTCAATAAGACCCTACATGCATAAAATAACATCAAAAACCTTATACGATTTTTTTAAATATTGTGGAACGTCTGGATAGTGTGAAGCGATGTAAAAACATCCATGTCATTTAGAATACATTCAGCTGGTATAGGAGACAAATATACAAAGTTTATTGTCGACAAGTCTAAAAGTGCAACAAATCTAGCACTATTATTGGTATTTATTAAATTACTTACGGTATTGCATGCCCTATTTTGTTTACAAGTAGAGCTGTATTAAAATTTCTTTTGCTGCTCTAGTTATTCCCAAGATTACTTCCACCACCTGAAATTATTTCTGGAAAAAAATGGTTCAAGTAGCTCTGAGCACTATGGGACTTAACTGCCGAGGTCATCAGTCCCCTATAACTTAGAAATACTTAAACCTAACTAACCTACGGACATCACACAAATCCATGCCCGAGGCAGGATTCGAACCTGCGACCGTAGCGGTCGTGAGGTTCCAGACTGTAGCGCCTAGAACCGCTCGGCCACACCGGCCGGCTTCTGGAACAGAAGACTTTTTTAGTTGCTACTGTCAGCAAGTGCCCCTTGCCCAGTGTCGATCGCCATACTTTCGAATACAAAGTGAAAATAGCTTTCGCTACCTCACCACCCTAAGTGTAAATCCACAGACTGCTGTTTAATAGAGCTGATAATGTAGACGTTTACTCAAACTTCGTAACTTGTTTGTGCGGAGGTTATTTAGCGAACGAAGGCCATTAACGAAATTGCTGTCATTAATAACGTCTGTTGAGTGGAACTGCATTAACCTCCCGTGCAGGAAGTTGTAATCTAATACTCGTGTGCAGCCCCAATATAAATGTCTCACTGGTGACAGCCCTTTTCCGAGGTGTGACAGTGGACGACGCTTGTTCTGCTGCAAAAGTCTGTGGAGGATAGATAACGCACCAAGAAAAACATGTGCTAAGGAAAGTGTGCAGTTTACTGTAGTAGGCGTTCGTAACCACGTGTGAAACAACGTGGTGGACTGCTTGTGCTTGGAGAATTACTAACGCTTTTCGTATGATACTGAGAGGACTCTATACTACTGCATCAAAGTTAAAATTATCGTGGTAAAAATTTGTATAATGCTTAATTAAAATCCTAATGAAGCATTTACAATTTTTCATTAATAAAGTAATTCGTAATAAAAAATAACTACTACAGTAAAGAGACGAGAAAGATAATTCAATGGCTAAGTTCCAGTACTACATATTTCCGATGATGAAACTGAAGTCTCGCTTTATAGAAACATAAACTGTAAACGGAAACTCTCGTACAGGCATGTACCGCTGTAGGTGCGCTTTGACAGCCGTAAATTGAATAAAAATAAACTGTAATTTGTATAATTGAAATATTTATGTATTACTTACAAAACAAGAATACAATGTAATCCTATGAGAGTACACGGGTAAGAATACCCTAGATTATAATACGTTTGATTGCATTAATCTATAAGTAATAAATAGAACAGATCATTCTGTTAACCCATTTTGGTTCGATCACCTTGTTTCCTCATTGAGTGTTCATTTTGGTTCAATGTTAGCTCGTGTGAGCGAGATTTATCTTGAGCTGTGAAAATATGTGAGATCAGAAACTTTAATTTCTGAAAAATACCCTGCCTATATTACAAGACGTTGTTGTTGTTGTGGTCTTCAGTCCTGAGACTGGTTTGATGCAGCTCTCCATGATACTCTATTCTGTGCAAGCTTCTTCATCTCCCAGTACCTACTGCAACCCACATCCTTCTGAATCTGCTTAGTGTATTCATCTCTTGGTCTCCCTCTACGATTTTTACCCTCCACGCTGCCTCCCAGTAGTAAATTGGTGATCCCTTCATGCCTCAGAAAATGTCCTACCAACCGATCCCTTCTTCTGGTCAAGTTGTGCCACAAACTTCTCTTCTCCCCAATCCTATTCAACACCTCCTCATTAGTTATGTGATCTACCCATCTACTCTTCAGCATTCTTCTGTAGCACCACATTTCGAAAGCTTCTATTCTCTTCTTGTCCAAATTATTTATCGTCCATGTTTCACTTCCATACGTGGCTACACTCCATACAAATACTTTCAGAAATGACTTCCTGACACTTAAATCTATAATCGATGTTAACAAATTTCTCTTCTTCAGAAACGCTTTCCTTGCCATTGCCAGTCTACATTTTATATCCTCTCTACTTCGACCATCATCAGTTAGTTTGCTTCCCAACTAGCAAAACTCCTTTACTACCTTAAGTGTCCCATTTCCTAATCTAATTCCCTCAGCATCACCCGACTTAATTCGGCTGCATTCCATCATCCTCGTTTTGCTTTTGTTGATGTTCATCTTATATCCTCCTTTCAAGACGCTATCCATTCCATTCAACTGCTCTTCCAAGTCCTTTGCTGTCTGTGACAGAATTACAATGTGATCGGCGAACCTCAAATTTTTGTTTCTTGTCCATGGATTTTAATACCTACTCCGAATTTTTCTTTTGTTTCCTTTACTGCTTGCTCAATATACAAATTGGGTAACATCGGGGAGAGGCTACAACCCTGTCTTACTCCCTTCCCAACAACTGCTTCCCTTTCATGTCCCTCGACTCTTATAACTGCCATCTGGTTTCTGTACAAATTGTAAATAGCCCTTCGCTCCCTGTATTTTACCCATGCCACCTTTAGAATTTGGAAGAGAGTATTCCAGTCAACATTGTCAGAAGCTGTCTCTAAGTCTACAAATGCTAGAAACGTAGGTTTGCCTTTTCTTAATCTTTCTTCTAAGATAAGTCGTAAGGTCAGTATTGCCTCACGTGTTCCAGTATTTCTACGGAATCCAAACTGATCTTCCCCGAGGTCGGTTTCTACCAGTTTTTCCATTCGTCTGTAAAGAATTCGTGTTAGTATTTTACAGCCATGGCTTACTAAACTGATAGTTCGGTAATTTTCACATCTGTCAACACCTGCTTTCTTTGGGATTGGAATTATTATATTGTTCTTGAAGTCTGAGGGTATTTCGCCTGTTTCATACATCTTGCTCACCAGATGGTAGAGTTTTGTCAGGACTGGCTCTCCCAAGGCCGTCAGTAGTTCCAATGAAATGTTGTCTACTCCGGGGACCTTGTTTCGACTGAGGTCTTTCATTGCTCTGTCAAACTCTTCACGCAGTATCGTATCTCCCATTTCATCTTCATCTACATCCTCTTCCATTTCCATAATATTGTCCTCAAGTACATCGCCCTTGCATAGATCCTCTATAAACTCCTTCCACGTTTCTGCTTTCCCTTCTTTGCTTAGAACTGGGTTTCCATCTGAGCTCTTGATGTTCATACAAGTGGTTCTCTTATCTCCAAAGTTCTCTTTAATTTTCCTGTAGGCAGTATCTATTTTACCCCCAGTGAGATAAGCCTCTACATCCTTACATTTGTCCTCTAGCCATCCCTGCTTAGCCATTTTCTGTCGATCTCATTTTTGAGACGTTTGTATTCCTTTTTGCCTGCTTCATTTACTGCATTTTTATATTTTCTCCTTTGATCAATTAAATTGAATATTTCTTCTGTTACCCAAGGATTTCTACTAGCCCTCGTCGTTTTACCTACTAGGTTCCCTGCTGCCTTCACTACTTCATCCCTCAAAGCTACCCATTCTTCTTCTACTGTATTTCTTTCCCCCATTCCTGTCAATGTTCCCTTATGCTCTCCCTGAAACTCTGTACAACCTCTGGTTCTTTCAGTTTATCCAGGTCTCATCTCCTTAAATTCGCACCTTTTTGCAGTTTCTTCAGTTTTAATCTACAGGTCATAACCAATAGATTGTTGTCAGAGTCCACATCTGCCCCTGGAAATGTCATACAATTTAAAACCTAGTTCCTAAATCTCTGTCTTACCATTATATAATCTATCTGATACCTTTTAGTATCTCTAGGGTTCTTCCATGTATACAACCTTCTTTCATGATTCTTAAACCAAGTGTTAGCCATGATGAAGTTGTGCTCTGTGCAAAATTCTACCAGGCGACTTCCTCTTTCATTTCTTAGCCCCAGTCCATATTCACCTACTACGTTTCCTTCTCTCCCTTTGCCTACTACCGAATTCCAGTCACCCATGACTATTAAATTTTCGTCACCCTTCACTATCTGAATAGTTTCTTTTATTTCATCATACATTTCTTCAATTTCTTCGTCATCTGCAGAGCTAGTTGGCATATATAAACTTGTACCACTGTAGTAGGTGTGGGCTTCGTATCTATCTTGGCCACAATAATGCGTTCACTGTGCTGTTTGTAGTCGCTTACCCGCATTTCTATTTTCCTATTCATTATTAAACCTACTCCTGCATTACCCCTATTTGATTTTGTGTTTATAACCCTGTAGTCACCTGACCAGAAGTCTTGTTCCTCCTGCCACCGAACTTCACTAATTCCCACTATATCTAACTTTAACCTATCCATTTCCTTTTTTAAATTTTCTAACCTACCTGTCCGATTAAGTGATTTGACATTCCACGCTCCGATCCGTAGAACGCCAGTTTTCTTTCTCCTGATAACGACATCCTCTTGAGTAGTTCCCGCTCGGAGATCCGAATGGGGGATTATTTTACCTCCGGAATATTTTACCCAAGATTACGTCATCATCATTTAGTCATTCAGTAAAGCTGCATGCCCTCGGGAAAAAATTACGGCCGTAGTTTCCCCTTGCTTTCAGCCGTTCGCAGTACCAGCACAGCAAGGCCGTTTTGGTTATTGTTACAAGGCCAGATCAGTCAATCATCCAGACTGTTGCCCTTGCAACTACTGAAAAGGCTGCTGCCCCTCTTCAGGAACCATACGTTAGTCTGGCCTCTCAACAGATACCCCTCCGTTGTGGTTGCAACTACGGTACGGCCATCTGTATCGCTGAGGCACGCAAGCCTCCCCACCAACGGCAAGGTCCATGGTTCATAACGTAACATGTGGAAAATATAATTAAGAAAGAGTTTCAGTTTTATTAAAAGTGCAATTCAAGACTAGTTTGAGAAAGACCAGTTTAATTAACCTTGAATGATTCATTCTGAAACTGTGTTGAGAAAAGATAACTGTTAAATCGCTCCATATTTAGTCTGGTGTTAACCAGACTATTTTTTATAAATGTTCATATTAAAAGTTTGACAGTCCATTTTTCAGTAATCAGTCAACATTAACTATCAGCTTAACATCTGTAGTCGCTGTAAAAAGGAAGCATTTAAAAACATAACCAAAGTATATTTCAGTTTGCTAGGTCCAACACTACAAAACCAGATAATGAAAGAAATTTTTTATTTGTGATCAATTTCTATAAAAGAAACAAATCAATCATGGTTAGTTCATGATAAAAAACTGTATTTAACGCGGATAGTTTTGTCTTCTTCCTCGTCCTTGAGGTACATCGACGTGTGCTTCAAAATAAAATCTACTGCAAGAACTTAGCAAGGAAGGATCCACGTAAGCACATAGTATTTTTAATACGATCGTCAATAAAAAAACAGCTAGGGGAACACAGGATTAAATACACCACCTACATCAAGAGTATATAAAACATTAAAGAGAGAGACAATAGTATGTAACTGTATTAATAGAAACTGTTTAGTGGGAAAGCAATGTAAAAAATTGTAATTTCATGTTTCGTTCAAAGTACAAGCTACTGCAGTTATTTTCCTTTGTTCTAAGCGTCTCGAGTCTCGCTGATCACGAAATTATCAAAGCGAAAATTGCCACTTTTACCTAATTTTAAAGTGGTCGACTGATACTTTGCAAAAAGCTTTGCAATTTCGTGTAGGTAAAATAAGGACATCACGTACCAGGGCCGAGGACTCCAGAGTGGATCATTTCATCCAGATCATATTAATCCGAAATATCCGTTCCACTACAGTTATAACCAATACTACAATACATACGGATGCAATTCATGTAAAAATTAAAGAGCTATTCATATTTCCTTATTAAAAATTAACGAATGTATTCAGATTCCAGAACTAAAAATTATAGTGAATGTGTAGATATCTACAATTCAAATGGAATATTTAAAGGAAAGCATATCCCATTCTGTTGCACAAACATTCTAAAATGTGTTGTGAATCAAAGACTCCGTTAATCATTTTCATCTTAAACAAAAAATTCGTATATTAGACGTTGATCTGAGAGTCAATATCCTAGGGCGATGAAGGCAGTCTCTTTTCCAGTACTCTATTTGCTGTGCTTTAAGCACCGTTCGTCACCAATAAGAGGGAGGAAATGAAACACTGGGCATTGCACAAACGAGCTGTGAAAATAAGCATGTACTAAAAATATCTAATGTCTAAATTATTTCCAAAATTTATGACGCTTCTGTGTCGATACCCGTGTCCCCTGAACGTTAGTGCAAGTCAAAACACGAGGCATGACACAATAAACTACGTTGAGCGACTAAAATAAAATGTTATCCTTGTGGTATAGGTCGAAGTTTAAGCTGAACAATGGAATATAGACTAGACTTTAATGCTTCAAATGTATTCGCAGTTGCGAATATGGACAACTGTCAACTGTTTGGTGGAATGATGACAATGAAAATTCGTGCCGGACCGGGATTCGTATCTGGATTTCCCGCTTATTGCTAGCGGGCATCTTAACTGTACACTATCCAAGCTCAACTCACAGCCAGACCCAAACTTCCATATGTCGTCAACTGTGCGTCTACTCGTACATCCGTCATGTGTGTTCCCGTACAGGGCAGACACTACAATCGAAAGTCACTTGCGTGGTGCTGGCGAATAAATACGATATTGCAATGCCTGTGTTGTTTCGAAGTACGGCACAGTGAATGCCCCCTCATTGCATCGTTCTTCGGAACTACAAAATGTAATATTTAATGACAACACTTCTTTCCGTGACGTGGATCAAATCTGTCATTTTCACTCGTCAGGCTGATAAAAATGTCACCACAAAGATATCTGTGAACCGAGAGTCACAAATTCTCAGCCCAGAGGTACGAAACATATGTTCCTAGGAGCTTAATCACGGTTAATGGAAAAATTTTGGAGTTACGTTACAGGCTGACGACTCATGACCCAGGCTACTGATAACCAACACATTCGAACACTGTAGATGTTAACTGTCGTCGTTATGTATGCAAATCAGGTACCCGGACCCTCCCAACGATTCTTTTTCCTTTATCGTATCCTCCGCTGCAAGTATTGTTTTAGTACTAGCAGATTATTGTTACGAATTAAGGAAACTGAGTATATGGGAAGTGAGAAGTAGAATAGCAACAGCGATGTAACGGAGAACTAACCATACAGCTGAACCGGACAGTTTAAATACCTTGCAGTTGCAATTTGTACAGATGTATAACCCAATTGTGACATATCAAAATTTGTACCTCACCCGTACTACCTCATCACGATAAGCGGAAACCTACGTTCGAGTCCCGCTCTCGCACAAATCTTCTTATGTCACAACTGGGTAATACATACATACCCTTTGCAGCTGATGTGAAATTCGTGTTCAACGAATTATATGGAATGATATGTAATAATACTTTACGGCACGGGAAACTTCGGGTCCCAACAACAGAAGATGTACAAGCACTGCACGAAATGGAAATCACGTAATTACAAAATATGAAACCGAAGAGTTCTTCACGGCAATAGTGGCGTTGTCTTCCGCGAACTACAGACATCAGAAAATTTGCTTATAATCAACGAACATAGCCTAATTTTAGTTCAGCCAAGTAACAACTAACTTGAATGACATGTGATAGATGCATATACACATTCATGTTTCCAAATATAGAACGGAGGAAGATTAGGCTTTAAGTCCTCTCGATAAGGAGGTCGGTAGTGATGGAGCACAGGCTTCGATTTGGGAACGTTACTGACTGAAAATGTATGTGTCCGTTTCAAAGAAATCATTCGGGAATTTCCCTTAAGTAATTTAGCGAAAACGTGGACGAGCTAAATCTGTGTGACTGGACGGGAATTTTAACCCTCGTCCTCTTCAATGCTACTCTGCTATTTTTAGAGTGCACCACATCAATCCCTGTGAGTAAATGCGGGCGTCTCTTAGAAGATAACTGAATGAGACACGTAGCCTTGAGTATACATCATGTGCAAGACATTGGTATACGATAAATATGGTTATGAAAATAATGGATTCAAAAGAATTTGTATTCCAACATCATAAGATAATCTCAGGAAATGGCTATGTTCCTTGTATTTCATTAAAATAAAGAGTGGCCAAAACGAAGCAGGTCCAACACATGTGTTCTATATTTCTTGGCAACGTAATATAACAAAAAAAAAGCATATTAGAAAACAACTTGAACGGAGTTTGTAGAGCTTAAAACTTTTCTCAAGTGAAATATAGACCAAATAAATTCTAATAAAACTGCAACTCTGGTTAACTGGGATAGCAGAAAGTAAATATCATCGTGACAGAACATAACCAAAAGGAATGTAAGTTTATGCTTACATATATTCTGTTTTCGATGAGTTAAAATATTTAGATCAGGCCGTGCTTGTTCAGGGCTATCGGCGGTTTCTGAACGAACGGGTATCGGAACATTTCGTTCCTCACCTTCTCGTCTCTGCAGGTGAGATCCGGTCCACTTTGCCTCGGTATGTGAACTCACAAAACACGCTAGATCATGTTTCTGAAAATCGTGGTTAGTTCATTGAACTCCCATTTCATAGAGCCGAGACTCGTATTTGATGTCAAACTTTCAGGTCAGAATTGATTTTGTCCATCATGTATACAACATGATTCCACCGAGGACTAGAATTCGTCGACTTTATAATCTCGTGTTAAGTGTTGTAGACTTAACTTCGCTTTTGAAACAGGGTGTTTCAAAGATTTTACGTCATAAGCCCAGGGGTTTGGTTACTTCATTAGATACAACTTTCGTTACAGACAAAATGTTCGTTGATGCACTCCCGCAACGCTAGGGCTCTTTCTATTGTTGCTAATGCCCCTGACGGGCTGCGTGATCTACGCATTAGGCTGTGTTTATATTAATTGTGCGTTGCTTATAATCAAGTCTTCTGCTTCGCTTTGCAGCCTGCAGTGGAGCTCTGCAACTGTCCCAGGGGTAGTATCACAGCAACAAAAACTGCAGTTAACTGTAAGTGCTGAATTCAGCTCCTTTTCTTCTATCCCACCACAGAGCTGCGTTGTTACCGCTGCTTAGCCGGTGTGGCCGTGCGGTTCTAGGCGCTTCAGTCTGGAACTGCGTGACCGCTACGGTCGCAGGTTCGAATCGTGCCTGGGGCATGGATGTGTGTGATGTCCTTAGGTTAGTTAGGTTTAAGTAGTTCTAAGTTCTAGGGGACTTATGACCTCAGATGTTGAGTCCCATAGTGCTCAGAGCCATTTGAACCATTTTTTTTACCGCTGCTTAAGTCGAAACAGGTGTGTGTTGATGGTCATTCCACTAGGTACGCCAGACCACCCATGAGTACTTAATCCTCGTCAGAACTGACGGACATGCATGTGATGTATATCAAAGAGAGGGGATGTGGAGGCTTAGCAGCTTGTTATGAACAAAACAGTTCTCAGAGATTTACTCTGCGTAATTTTTACAGTGAATTTTGATTATTTAAAATCAAAATAATTCGTTTTACTACCGACGTAATTTGGAATAACCACATCAGAATGAAGTACCATACTCCGAACAAAACATAAAACACGAAAAAAATTCTTTAAATAATTTCGTAAATATTTAAGGAAACGGCTGTAACTTGGTTCAGTTATTAATGAAAATAAAAAAAATAAACACACACTCTTTCACGAATATGCGGTATTACGACGTCCTACTCAATATGAATAAGATTTACATAGCTGACGGCTGTCAGAATCAAATTTCCCGCTGTTATTGTGTTTTGCAGCAGTAGCGAACGAGCAGCCGTACTATGGCTGGTAGGCGCTCGGAATGTAATGGCGGACATCACAGCTTACGCAGATTGGCACATACCACAAAAACATTCGTAAAGCCATTTGGTAGAACACCGTCCACATATGTAAAATCACAACCTTCTAAAATAGACGCTGAAACATTTGTAATAGCAGCTGCAGTATGATAAAAGACGAAAGTAAAGGCGGTAGATATCAATAAGGACCGCTGGAAATGGAATCGACAATGTCAACACAGATTATGAGCGCGCTTTACAGAAAGTACATAGTGAGAAAAGGTCGTTACAAAACAAAAGGAATTTACATTTTGAACTATTTAAAATGTTTTGAGTCTTTATAGGGGAAAGAGATTGACATTGCAGCTTACCTAAGAGTAACCCATTAATGCTGGTGGCGTAAGTAAAGTGGCTCCATCAGACATGAAAATGCAATGAATACATCCTATTACTTATTATAGGCTTCTCCAGGCTGCCATATTATCCACCACTGCATGCCTGTCCTATCCTCATCTTACCGTACCCTATATTGTCAATGTTTTACATTCATATATTATTTCTGTAATATTTATGACATATCCGATACGATTTTTCTAAATTGCCTGTGGATGAATAAATAAATAAGCAAAATAATAACGAAATTCCTTTAGCGACTGGCCGCTCGGGCATAATTGTTGATTTATAAATCTACATTAGTATGTGTGCAATTACGACGCTCCTTAACACACGTTTCTGTTTCTAATGGCCCGTACACAGTTTGAAAATGGTATAGAATTCACTTTCAGTTCCCGATCGCGAAGTTACAGTCCGTCTGCTCTTTGCAGTCACGAATATGATCTACCGAGAAACGTAAAACACATAACAACAGCTTAAAACCTCACACGACGACATTTAATGTTTAACGCTCGTGGCGGCTCACTCTGTTGCACACAAGATAATAAATTCCAACTACATTACACCGTGCAACTCAGTTAAGTGTGAAACTGTTCGGTCCTAACCACGACAATCACAGTCCATTCGTTACTGGCTTTTATAATATTCAACGAAGCTCAATGTATTCACAATCTTTCATTTTGTTTCATTATGTCCTTGTCGAAATTCAGATTATACTGTTACCGAACCATAAGAAGATAGCTATAAATTTTCGTATGTTTATGTCTAGCACGATGAGACATATAAAAGCGTGTCCACGCCACGACACTGCACACAACTGACTGTCAGTCTCCGACTGCAGCTGTCGATATCGCTCTCAAATAGCAGTTCATACAACAGTTCTGCACATTAAATTTTGTTTTGCGTAGCACATTTCACAAAAGCATTACAAAGAAGATCGGACATACATTGAAACTTTTGTATAGTAAACTTGTATCGTGTCCCCGCGTTTAATTTCGCGCAATTCCCGCGGATTTGGAACCCTATGACAGCAAGAGCGCATGGAGCTTTATAGTCGCCGGTAGAGGGCAGGTCGGAGGAAAACATAGTTAAGAGCTGCGGCGACCTGGAGGAAAAGAGAGTGTGACAAGGACGGCGAAGGGTGTAAGTGAGGCGGCGTGTGGTTGTGGCCAAGCTTCTGCCGCGGCCCGTTGGCAAGAGTGGTGCCTTTGCTCACTGAGGGTTTAGCGCCGCCGCCTGTTAGTCGCAGCCGTGAATATGGCTCGTTAAAAGCTACTTCGGCAGGAAGCACAGTATTCGGAAAGTCTTCTGCTACTGAAGTTGCAAGCCGTTTGTGCCTAATGTGGTGCCGGGTTGGAGTCCCGTCTGATTTGCAAATACTAGACGTGGTGGCGTCTGCTGGATGATACCTGTGAGTTTCCGGCTACTTGTAATCTTCGTTACATCCTTCTCTCGGTGCTCTCTAAGCAAGCGTTTGTCAATAGGCGCTGAGTTTTGCGAGAGATCAATGCGAGTATCCGATTAGTGTCGCGTGGTGGCTATTCTGACTCCGTCTGATGGTTGCCGGTTGTTGTATTTGTATAAGAGTGTTATTTATGATGATTTTGCCTGGTACTCCTTCAGTTCAATTCTGTCAATGTGTGTGGGCTGGGCTTGTGGCTGTCACTATTCCAAACTGATTTCATAATCTAAGAGTATAGAATGCAAATGTAATACTTCTGATTTACGAATTGTAATTATTTATGAGGCATTTCCTGTTGGCTAGTGTCACGAGCCCGAGCTGTTTACTAAATTGTTTACATCTACTAAAAAAAACTAAAGGAAAATTTTGTGCCTCAGTAGTAAAGTCAGTTTCCTGCAAAACGGTCGTACCTTTCTGCATTTGTAGTACGTTTAATTTTTACTGAATAATTAACGAGTTGTCTCTGTGTTACAGTATAGGTGATTGTCTGTCTTGTTCACTGTGGTGTAGTTAAAGATGCCTGTGTACCGTGACTGAAAAATTTTAACGGAGGTTAGTAGTACTGTGGCAGCGGCCACCGCCGTCGTTTGTTAGTAGAGAAGGGGAAATTATTGCTACTGGCGTTGCACCTGCCACCGCCTCTATCTTCATAAATTTCAACCACATTTGTCAGTCATTTTGGCTACTTAGAAGGCAATGGCGTTTTGATAATTACTGGCAATAGCCGATGGTTGATATTTGCGACATATTCTTTTGATTATATGTTTTGCTGTTTGTAATGTAAATGTATTTTTACTTCATTTAATATTCTGTACTAAAAGGAAGGGATCTTATACTGTTTCGTCTTGAGGTGTTTGCTATCAGTCGTGTTATTGAATTTTAGTCTTTTCAGTTCTGGAGGAAATTTGTTAATGTGATTCTTGGATTTTTGCTTCTTAAAAATAAATTCGTTAGTATTTTTAGAAACGTTAATAACTTTATTATGGCTCGGTACCTTTCCACTCAACACCAACTCACTACCGCAATCCAAAAGTAACGAGGGATTCATATTCATATTAACAAAGCATTCCATACTACACAACAAAACAAAAGATATGTTAAAACATCAGTACGTTCGGAGTAAGTGAAGCAGAAGAAAAGGAAGAAGAAAAAAGATTACCTACTCCAGCCAGCAATATCTTTACAATGTCAGTATAGTGGGCACTTCTCTAAAAGATCACATCCATATCACGTATTATTCCAGAGGCAACACCAGTAACTGCGTGAGTGAGGTACCATCCATCCACGGCACAAGAGCGTCAACACAAGAGGTGTTCGTACCCTGCAATTTCAACCGGAAGTACTGGACAGAGTCCATTACCTGTCTACATTTTATATTCTACCTACTACGGCCGCCATCAGTTATTTTGCTACCCAAATAGTAAATTTCATGTAGTATCGTGAATGTCTCGTTTCCTAATCAAATTCCCTCAGCATATCCTGATTTAACTCTACTACATTCCATTATTCTTATTTTGCTTTTGCTGATCTTCTTCTTGTATCCTTCATTCAAGACACTGCCCATTCCGTTCGACTGGTCTTTCAAGTCCTATGCTGTCTCTGACAGAATTAGAATGTCATCGGAAAACGTCATTTTTTTATTTCATCTCCCTGGACTTTAATTCCTACTTCAAATTTTTCCTTCGTTTCCATTATTGCTTGTTCAGTGTATAGATTGAATAGCATTGGGGATAGGCTACAACCCTGTCAAACTCACTTCTCAACCATTGCTTCCCTTTCATGCGCGTTGACTCTAATAGTTGTCGTTTGGTTTGTAATGAAATTGTAAATTGCCTTTCGCTCTCTGTATTTTACCCCTGCTGCCTTCAGAATATTTGAAAGGGAGTATTCCAGTCAACATCGTGAAAAGCCTTCACCATGTGTACAAATGCCACACACGTAGGATGTGCCGTTCCTCAACCTATCTTCTAAGATAAATCGTAGGGTCAGTATTACCTCGCGTCTTCCTACCTATACCTGGAATCCAAACTATGCTTCCCTGAGGTCTACTAGTTTTTCCATTCATCTGTAAAACATTTTTGCAATCATAACTTGTTTAACTGATAGTTCGGCAATTTTCACGGTTGTCAGCAACTGCTTTCTTTGGAATTGGAATTATTACATTCTTCTTGAAGGCTGAGGGTTCTTTCCTTGTCTCATACATCTTCCACACCATATGGAAAAGTTTTGTCATGGCTGGGTCTCCCAAGGCTATCAGTAGTACTAACGGAATATCGTCTACTCCCAGGGCCTTGTTTCGAGTTAGATCTTTCAGGACTCTCTCAAATTCTTCTCGTAGTATCATATCTCCCACTCATCTTCATCAACGTTCACCTCCCTTTCCATAATATTACCTTCAAGAACGTCTCCCTTGTATAGACCCTCAATATACTCCTGCTGCCTTTCAGCTTTCCATTCTTTGCTTAGGATTGGTATACCATCTCAGCTATTGATAGTCATACAGCTGGTTTTCTTTTGGCCAAAGGCCGCTTTAATTTTCCTGGAGGCAGTACTTACCTTTCCACCAGTGAAATATGATTCTGAATCCCTACATTTGTCCTCTAGGCATTCCTGCCTAGCCGTGTTTGCTCATCCTGTCAATCTCATTTTTTAAACGTTTGTACTCCCATTCACCTGCTTCACTTGCCGCATTTTTATATTTTCTCCTTTCACCAATTACATTCAGTACCTCTTGTGTCATCCAACGATTTCTATTAGGCCTTGTCTTTTCACTACTTGATCCTCTGCTGCCTTCACTCTCTCATCTCATAAAGCTAACCATTCGTCTTCTACTGTATGCCTTTACCCTGTTATAGTCAATCGTTGCCTAATGCTTACTTTGAAACTCTCTGGTTCTTTCAACTTATCCAGATCCCACCTCCTTAATTTCCTACCGTTTTCAATCTCTTCGGTTTTCATCTGCAGTTCATAAGGAAAAAAATGTGTTCTGCGTCCACATTTGTTCCTAGAAATGTCTTACAATTTAAGATCTGGTTCCTAAATCTCTGTCTTACCGTTGAGATCTGAACCCTTCCGGTGTCTCCATGTCTTTTCAACGCATACAACCTTCTTTTATAATTCTTAAACCAAATGTTAGCTATGATTAAATTATGGCCTTGGCAAAATTCTACCAGGCGACTTTATAATTCATTCCTTTGGCCATGTCCATATTCACCTATCATTTTTCCTTCTCTTCTATTACTCTATCCAATTCCAATGCCCCACCACTGTTACTTTTTCATCTTCGTTAGCTATGTGAGTAATTTGTTTTATCTCGTCACACATTTCTTCAATCTCTTCATCATCTGCGGAGCTAGTTAGCATATAAACTTGTACTACTATGTTGGGTATGAGTTTCATGTCTACCTTGGCTACAATAATTCGTTGATGTGCTGCTCATAGTAGCTTACCTGCATTCCCATTTTCTTATTCATTATTAATCCTGTTCCTGAATTACCCCTATTTGATTCTGTATTTATAACTCTGTATTCACTTGACGAAAAGTCCTGTTACCCTACTACCGAATTTCACTAATTCCCACTATATCTAACTTCAACTGATCCATTTCCCTATTTAAATGTTCTAACCTATCTGGCCAATCATGGTATGTAACATTCCGCACTCCGGTCTGTAGAAATCTAGTTATGTTTCTCCTGATGATGACATCCTCCTGAGTACTCCCCACCTAGACATCAAAATGGGGGACTATTTTACCTCCACAATATTTTACCCATTAGGAGGCCATTATCATTTAACCATATAATAGAGCTGCATTTCCTTGGGTAAAATTAAAGCTGTAGTTTCCCATTGCTTTCAGCAGCGCAGCAAATCCATTTCGGTTGATGGTGCAAGGCCAGATCAGTCAATCATCCAGACTGCTGTCCCTGGAACTTCTGAGAACCCAGCTGTCCCTCTTCAGGAACCACATTTTTGTCAACAGATTTCACTCCTTTGTGGCTGCATATGGTTATCTGTATCACTGAAGCACCCAAGCCAAGATCTAACGCAGTAAAAATGTGCCCTATACCACACAATAAAAATGTAAAAATGTGACATTTGAAACAATGAAACTGACGGCAAGATAATTTTTTGACTGAG